>NC_084487.1:121717485-122342485 GCF_030035675.1 Rhineura floridana
TGTGATTACGTAGTCTCTAGGCCTGAGGTTCTCCACTTCTGATCTGCACACTCACTGGCAGTGGCTCTGCAACATTTCATACATGACACAAGTGAAGAGGTGTGGCGGCAGTGAAGCTGGCACAGGGCAAATGTGCCAGCAGAGCCAATGCAGGGCTGCTGCTGGCGTATTTGCACCACACCAACTTTGCTGCCGCTGTGGCCCTCCCCTTCTCCATCCCAGTCTGCTGCAATGGCTCAGTCAAACAGAGGTCAGGTGAGTAGCATAGCCCCACCACCATCTTCTGCTGGCATTACTGATCTATGCATTCCCATATTCATCTATGCATGTCTTCTTGCTACCCTGGACCTTCATGGCATGCCTATGCCATCATTTATTGAGCCATACTTCTGAGGATATCCTCTGGCTTCTTGAGAGCGGAGGGACAGGCTCCAGCAAGGCATTGTGGGGGCAGTGTGAGGGAGCAGGGACAGTTACTTTATTTTGCTATCATATACAGCTAGTTCCAATGGTGGCAAGAAGGCGTGTAATTTTCATCATTTCCTCCCTTAAAACTGTCAAGATAGAGACTAAATTATGGCCAAGGGAAAAATGTTACCCAGAAAGAATTCCCATGCATGTGGCAGTAAAAATTATTACTTCTTTCTCATATGCTCTATAGATAAAATATTGGCAGTGTATAGTCAGCGTTAGGAGTATCCTTATGAGGGAGAGTTTATTTCTTTCTAAACCGATTACTTCTGGTTTAAATATTTTTCTCCCTAGAAGGCTTAGGTCTTCAGAACTACAGGGGCCCTCATTTATCAGTAACACATAATTTATCACCTGGTTTTTATGAGAGAGAGAGAGAGAGAGAGAGAGAGAGAGAGAGATCTATTCTGTTTGGACAGCCACTGTGTGCTGGATTTAAGAGATTAAGGTTTACTCTAAGAAAGTGTTATTGTGAGATATGAGATGTGTAGCATGACATCATTCTGGCAGCCAAGTGTCAGTGAGCGAGCTGGGGAGGGGGAGGAATTGCATACAGAGTCTCAGGAGTGGATGAGCCCAATAGAAAGTAAGAGAACTGTAAGGTTGTGTGCTTAGGATTTTTGTGAAAATATGGACCCAGCAGTACTGTAGTCCTCTCATACGATACGCTAACACTTTTCAGACACTTTAAACCCAGAATCTTGAAATATGTGGAGGGGAGGGATGGATCACATGCACATTATATCCAAAAGAGACCACTATGCAGACTTATAATGAATATATAGAAGTTTGGTATGCACAGTCTTGCTTCTCCGGCTCCTTCATGCATTCCTACAGCATACGAAAAAGGCAACTGTTGAAAGTCTTAGGAGGTATTGTGGAAAGCAGAGTGAATGGAAAACCAGTTTCAATACATTGCAGCCAGGTCTATAACTAATCAGACATGAAATAGATACATGTGATGGTCATTTTAACAGGTAATAAAATATTGGCCTACCTTATAGCGGTGTTATAAATATTCCTGAGATCATGCATATGAAGCCCCTCACATACGGTATGTGTAGAAGTTCTGGTGTAATACAATATGGGTTTAATTTGGGCTTGTTTGAGTTTATTTCCATGTCTGGTGACTTTTCCTTTGTCAGTGTCAGGACTGTGGGGTTGGATTTCCCTTCTTCAGGGGATGAAGTCAGGGATTCAGAGTCAGGAGTGGAACCACACACAGGGCTAGCACCAGAAGCATTTCTCCAAGAGGAGCCAAAATTGCCAGCTCCCCTTTGGCCTGAAGATGCTGCATTGCTGTCCTCTGATTCAGAAGCAGTGGAGGCTGATGGCTCTATTTCAGTGGGGGCATGGAATCTACTTCAGGTTTTAGTCTGAACTTTCAGGGAACTAGTGGATTCCACTGCTCCACTGACATGGAGCCACCAGGCACCACTGCTCAGAGGATTCCATCACAGAAGCCCCAGTACAACCACAAACTCCCCTGCATCATTGGACTTAAAGACTGCTTGCCAGAGCAGGCTGGGACTTTTTAATTTACGAGGCACCTTGCAGTGAAGGCAGAGCATACAACTGGATTGGAGCTGCTGGTCCTATACAGAGCTCAATCGAAGGCTGACTGTTGCTGAAACAACGTCCATTCGCAGTCCACCTGAGCTCTGCACAAGGTACTTTAGCCTTGCCTTGTTGCTGTGGAGGTGAGCCCATGAGTTTGCCTATTTCACACTTCATTTGATGGATGCTTCAATTGATCAATTGCCACATACAGTAGGGACATGCATTTTGTTTGGACAAATTCTGAATCCCAAGATTGGGCCAATTTAGAGAGATTCTGGGCTCTTCTGAAGCAAAATGGATGTCTCTGAGTCTGCTCATGATGACTTGGGGTCACCTGTCTGTTTAAAATGATTACATTCTCCCAAACTCCTTATATATGAATTAGGGGGATAGAGAGGAGGAAATATAGTTTCGTGACTGACAACCCTAGCTTCCAACCAGGGATTAATATTTTCAGGGCTCTGTCTCTTTTTCTTTTTCTTTTTTACTTCTAATCAGAGTTCACTTAGGAGGGATGTAGAAGGAAAGAGCCTTTCAATCAAGCAGAAAGCAAAACCCATAAATTGTTTTTATCCATCATAATTCCTTAATTCTTGTACCAATCCTTCTGACATTTTGCAGGTTCCTTACTTAGGGGCACCTCTATGATGTATGCTGTTTTCATACGATTTTTTCTCTAAACCAGAAGGAGGTAAGTGAATTCCTTTTAGTTCCTCTCCCCAAATCAGCTCTAAAGGCACATAGCACAATCCTGCTCCACCTATTCTGAAATTTAGCTGGTTTCTTACTTAGGGGCAACTCTATGATGTATGCTGTTTTCAAGCACTCATCCGAGAACAACACCACAGGCCTAAGTGATGATGTAGCGCTGCTTCTGAAATTGAAGAAGATAGGTGATGAGCAGGTAGGCGAGTATGAATGGCTTATATTTCTTCTCCCAAGGGCACTTCCAGAAAATCTGTTTGTTGAGGATTCATTTTGATTTGTTTGCAGAGAGTAGGAATGGAATGATCTGTCCATTTCAGTTCTCCCAGTTTCTCATTTTTCTAATCTGAAATTCTGTTCTCTACATTTCTGCAGCAATTTGCGAACTTTAAAAAAAATCCCTATGAAAATTCGTCAACATTTTAGTGTGCAATTCTCCTAATAAATACATTTTTGCATGAAGTTTTGACTAATGTACACATTTTTCCAAGGAATTTATCCTAATATAATGCATTTCTGTATATTATTCTCACCAATTTATTCATTTTGTGCACACTTTCCTCTAAAAGATGCATTTTTATCAACATTGCTTGGGTGGAGAACTACGTCACAAAAAATTTGATAAATGCAAATTTTGAAAGATGGCTATGTTTTGTCCTCATATTGTTTCAGAAAGTGTGAATTTGATAAATTCAGCTTTAAATGCAAACTGAATAGAATGTCTCCCCTATCCCTAGCAGAGAGATTAAACCATGTTGGCAATTTAAGAGGATTCATTCTGATTTATTTGTATAGAGGCTAAATGACAATGTATCAAAGCAAGTATGATTTAGCAAAGTCTACTGCATTTTTCCATAACTTTCTTTACTGCAAAAAGTCAAATTTTTTGGAGGAGAGTGAGTTTGTTACGTGAGAGCATCAAATCAGCTTTAGCTGAGGAACCTGAAAATAGAGATATCTGGGAAGTACCTGAAGTTTTCAGGTCTTGTCCAAGGGATGTGCACAGGTTTTTAGTCTTATCAGAAAAACTGACCCAGAAGGTAAATTTGTGTGTGTGTGTGTGTAGATAGATAGATAGATAGATAGATAGATAGATAGATAGATAGATAGATAGATAGATAGATTTTATTAAATTCATTAATGGAGAATCAGAAGCTTCACAAACCCTGGCAAAATATGCATATATATATAGAACACTCCATAGTTGACTGAGATAACTCGTACTCCAGGAGTTATCAGCTACAGTGCTATAATTCTGAGTGGTTTAACAATCAATCCCTCTTCCCAAGGAACTCTGGGAATTGTAGCTCTGTGAGGGGAATAGGGGTCTCCTAACAACTCTCAGCACCCTTAACAAACTATAGTTCCCAGGATTCTTTGAGGGAAGCCATGATAGCCCCCTAACCCTTACTGTCTCCTTCAACTTGCTTGCTTAATATTTGCATCTGCCTCTGTATTGGAACTATTTTTATCCATTTTAATTGATCTTAAATGTTGCTATTGCTTTTACATATGGAATTGTAACCCGGGGAGGGTTAATCTCTATGACTAATTGCCTATTACTCTGAACTGTCATTGTTTTATAATTTTTATCGTTTGTATTGTATTATTATGATGTATTTTATTGTAACTGAGTTGTACGTCGCCTAGAGTGGCCACTGGCCAGATAGGCGACACATAAATTAAATTATTATTATTATTATTAATTGGTTTTTCATTGTTTTATATATGGAAATGTTTTTAATTGTTTTTACACTTTTCTTGCTTTATAGTTGCAACTGTTTTATGTGTTTTATAATTGTACATTTTATTGTTGTAACCCACCCTGGGAGAGGCAGTGTGGTGTAGTGGTTAAGGTGTTGAAATATGACTTGGGAGACCAGCATTCAAATCCCCACACAGCCATGAAGCTTACTGGGTGACCTTGGGCCAGTCACTGCCTCTCAGCCTTAGAGGAAGGCAATGGTAAACCCCCTCTGAATACCACTTACCATGCATAGGGTCACCATAAGTCGGGATTGACTTGCAGGCAGTCCATTTCATTTTTAAAACCCACCCTGAGACCTTGTGCTGAAGGGTGGGTAAGAAATCTTATTAAATAATTTTTGAAAAATTGTACAATGGCTTTATTAGTTGCCCCCATCTTTTTTATTGAAAGACAAGCTACACACTGTATAAATAAATCAGTATGTAGAATCAGCATTTGGATCCATGGAGTCTGGTTTCACTGTGCTAGTATTACATTTTGAATGATCCTACAGTGATCCCTGATGGTGCTACTCTTTGTGCTCGTAGTTTGAAACTGCTGAAGGAGAGCATCTAGATCAGCCTCCAGATGCTTGTTTGTTTATTGAAATGCATTTCTAAATTTAATTTTTTTTAAGCAGTGTATACTATGTACAATACAAAAGCAAAATCCATTAAAACAAAAATACAACCTTAATCCAAGAAAAAAGGTAAAGGTGTAAAGGTGTCCCCGCACGTATAGCGCGAGTCATTCCTGACTCTTAGGGTGACATCTTGCGACATTTACTAGGCAGACCGTATATATGGGGTGGGCTTGCCAGTTCCTTCCCCAGCCTTTCTTTACCCCCCAGCATATAAAATCAAAGCAGACAAATATTCAGATCCTGTTGGACTCCAGCTCCTATCAGCCCCAGCCAGCATGGCCAATAGTCAGGGATGATGACAGTTGCAGTCTAGCAACATCTGGAAAGCCACAGGTTCCCCACCACTGCTCTAGATAGTAAAGACAAGCAGTTGAGAGTAGGAATCACTAGCACTGAGAAATTTCACACCTTCGCTTTTGTAATCAAACTAGCAATATGCATTGTTGAGGTTGCACCTAATTTTTTGCTGGGGAAGTTGTTGTTCTTCAGTCTAATTTTCTATCTTAGGCCACATCCACACCAAACATTTATTCCATTTTAGACAGTCGTGTTTTCCTCCAAAGAATCCTGGGAAGTTTGCTTGTGAAGGGTGCTGTGAATGTTATTAGCAGATTCCTATTCCCCTCACAGAGCTCCAATAGCCAAAATGGTTTAACAGTCAGCCCCTCTTCATAGAGAATTTTGGGGATTGGACCTCTGTAAGGGGAATAATGGTCTCCTAACAACACTCAGCACCTTTCACAAACTACACTTCCCAGGACTCTTTAGGGGAAGAAATGGCTGTTTAATGTGGAACAAATGTCTGGTGTGGATGTCGCCTCAGATGTCTGGCATTGTCTCAAGAAACTGAAATTCTTACATCATCAGTAGTCTCTTTCTCACCATGTGTGTGTGTGAGAGAGAAAGAGAGGTAGTGTACTTCCAACCAAATTTTGAATTATTTGAAATAGGGCTAGAAAATAATTTCATTAGTGTTGATATCAACACTATGTTGATATCGTAACACTATGACTATGTTACTACATGCCTTTATGAGGACTACATTTCCCAGCATGCCACTGAGCATTTCTCAAAGAGAGCCCTTTTGTCATCTTGATAAGCTTGCCTAGTACACTTTGTCCTGCAAAGATAGGACTCTTTGGAAAGCTTTATGGAATTAATCCAAGTTAGACACAGGGCTAATTCTCACAATAGCCACTGGTGTTGCACTTGCTGCTCATGCCAGCTGTATGTACAGAAGTAAAAGCTGACAGTGCATATTGATATTGGTACTTATTGACTTCTTACATGCTGCTCCGAGTTCATGCCATAGCCTGCAGGAAGTCAACACATACAGTGTTCAGTTGTGCTGTTAGCCAGCCAACTCTGTACAATGCAAGCAGTCAGACATCAGCATCAGAGCAGAAGATCAGCCCTATATTATGCATACAGCTGAAATGATACTTTTGGCTTTAATACAGATTAAGATGCCCTGGCTTCTGACAACCACTCATTTATACATCATCAGTTTATTACAGGCAACCAAATACAGGTTTTAGCCAGATAAAATACTAATATACAGAGGCAGTATCTAAAAACTTTAACAGTGGTATCTAAAACTGTAACAAAAATTATAAAAATTATAACATCGTAGCAACATTTGAAAGTAAAATTCAGATCGCGAGGCAAACTTGTCTAATCTGAGCAGCTCTCACGGCAAATTTGGCTGTGCTGACCATTACAGATCTATCTGGGCTGGTCAACAAATATTTGATCTTCTCTATATCACTAGAGGAGGAGGAAATTGCCACTAGAAATTTCTCCAAGTATTTCTTCCTTAGTGTCTTGTACAGTTTACAATGTAACATATAGTGGATGGTATCCAGAGCTTGGAAAAGTTACTTTTTTGAATTACAACTCCCATCAGCCCAACCCAGTGGCCATGCTGGCTGGGGCTGATGGGAGTTGTAGTTTAAAAAAGTAACTTTTCCAAGCTCTGCCTCTGCCTTATGACTACTGCAAATACAGATGCGCTGATCTCTAGGAATTCTCTTGTATCTTCCTTCAAGGAAGTTGGTTTTCATTGTCTGAAAGCGCAATGCAGTTAATGCCTTGCGGAGAAAAGGTGGATTTAATTCAGACAGATATTTCTCTTCCTCATGATGCTCTTTAATAAGGGGAAAGGTAATGGAGAATCTAGATGAACTAATAGCATCCATATCCTTCTTTGCAAAGAAAACTTGGAGATGCCTTTTGATATTACATTGGCTGAACAGGATTCCTGCAGAAATAAGTGACTCTAGATTAAGGCCATATTTCTGTAGCAATAATTTGCCGTTAGCTAGCCAAGTATTTTGAATGGATAAATGTAGCTGCTCTGTTATACACAATTTGACCAGTTCATTTGAAGAGTAGTTCAGTTTTAAAAGGTAATAAAAGATGGCCCTAAGAATAAAAAATAAAATTGGCATTGTGCCCACTTCTGCTCAAAGATAGGCTGCAGGAGTTCCTGATGGAAGACCCAATACAATACATATAAAACTGTTTTGGACAGATTCCAGTTGGTCTGGTTCAGGAATACCCCCGAGTTCTGCCCCGTATATCATCTGTGGGATGACCTTGGCAGTAAAAACTCTTAAGGCTGGTATAACAAGGCTCCCTCCCATGACTTTTGCAAATTTCAACACAGACTGCATTGAGCTTTCAGCTTTTAACTTATTGGCCTGCCAGTGATTATTCCATGAGCCATTATATGCAAAGCAGATCCCCAGATAATTAAATCTGTAGGCCCGTTCTAGTAGATGACCATCTAGAAACCATTTGTGTTTAACTGGGTGTTTGCCAAAAACCATAACTTTGGTCTTGGCATAGTTCACACTTAGCTGTTCTTTCACACATATGTCCCCAAACATTTTCAATAATCTCCTCATACCAATCTGGGTCTGGGAAAGAAGGACCATGTCATCAGCGTATAACAAAACATTTAGTTTCCGTGAACCGAGAGCTACTGGAAAGTTGGATTTATCAGCTAATTGATCTATGATGTCATTCACATATATATTAAACAGCAGGGGTGCTAATAAGCAACCTTGTCTCACTCCTTTAGTTGAGGCAATTACCCCTGACAGCTGACCTTCTCTACCTACCCTGACTCGAAGCTTGGTATCTGTATAGAGGTTACTTATCAAAATCAGAAGACGTTCATCCATTCCAAGTCTCCATAATTTTCTCCAAAGAATCTATTTATCCTGTCAAAAGCAGACGTCAGATCAGCAAAGGCTGCAAAGAGATATTTCCTAGGGGCTGCTGCGTATTTTTCTCTCAAATGGTTTAGAACAAAGCATTGATCTATAGTTGACTTCCCATGATGGAAGCCAGCTTGTTCATCCCCAATAATATTGTTGCTGTCTACCGAGGTTTCAATCTTATCCAATAAATAACATGCATATAGTTTAGAGGATACGTCCAAAAGACTGATTGGACGATAGTTGGCTGGGAGAGATTTATCTCCTTTTTTAAAAATTGGGACCACAATACTTTGGTACCATCCCTGGGGTAGTCTGCCAGAGGTATTTACATAAGTAAAGAGTTTTGCTAATACTGGAGCCCACCAATTTGGATTATCCAGAAACATCTCAGGGGGAAGCATATCTTCCCCAAGGGCTTTCTGTCTGCGCAGGTGAGATATTAGACTTTTCACCTCAGAAGTAGTTACTGGGGGCCAAGCAGGGGTATCTTTAATATCAGGAATTTGGATGGGTGGAAACGTTCTCATTAAAATTGAATCAGAATTAAAATTAAAAAGTTGATTAAAATGGTTCTCCCAGGATTTAGGGAGGATTAAATCATCCAGGCCGTATTTCTTCTCCTTGAGCTTGGAAGCCACCAGGTTCCAGAACTTTTTAGAGTCTTTGGAAGTTGCAGCCTTTTCAATTTCTGACCACATTAAAGCATAAAAGGCAGCTTGTTTATGTTTCAGCAGCTTCCTATAGCAATGTCGCTTCTCAATCCATGCTTTCCTCATTGGGGAGGTAGCATTAAGACTAGCATGCCTGTATGTCACATGGAGATCTCGTCTTGCCTGTCTACAATCTGCATCAAACCACTTCATAGATCAGGGGTTTGGCTTATAAGGCAAATTATTTGAGCAGAGACTACCCACTTGTTGCACAATATCTGAGTAAACTGATAGTGGATCATCGATCTCTGTTCCCATACATCTATTTCTGAGGGACAGCAACTCTTTGTTAAAGAGAACCTCCTCTACTTTTAATTGGATCTCAGGAACCCACCTCAGACTTCGCCTCCCTTGGAGAATATAGGGAGGTTCATAACCCAGACTTTTTGAGGCTTCTTGGAAGTCTGCCAGTTCCATGCACAACGGCTGATGATCGCTTGCCAATTGAGTTCCCACAACAAAATTCTTTACATAGGGAGCACATTCATAATTACATAAAAATAATCTACAACACTCCCTCCCCTAAGGGAGGAGTATGTAAAGTTCTCTGCTGCCTTATCGTGCCCGGTACCATTGCAGATAAACAGTCTAAATTTGTAAATTAGCTTAAACAAGTGGGTACCTGCGGAATTGATTCGTTTATCCATGTATTTCCTGTAAGGGAGGTAGGCTATATCCTCTGAGTTCAACCCAAACCTTTCATTTGCAATTAAATACTCATCACCTATTCTGGCATTGAAATCTCCCATCATGATCATTAAAGATGTAGGGTACTGTTGACTGATTAGTTCCAGATGGGATTCCAGAATATTCCATATATCTGGGTTAAAATCTCTAGATCATCTAGGCGGAATGTACACATTTATACAGATTAGTGCCAACCCTTTTTGGCTTTTCAGATATATGGTTTGGATAGAAGGGGAAATAGAATCAATTATCTGGGTTTCTACATTTAAACTAGTGGCCACCCCCAAAACAAGTCCTCCTCTGCTTCTCCATTTCTTTTGATCCTTTCTTGGTGGAGTTGAAAACAAGCTAAACCCCTGCATCTCAATTTTTGACACCCAAGTCTCTTGTAGGCGAAACAGCTGGAACTGTGAGAGAAATTCAAAAAACCCCAAATCCCTCATCTTGTTATCCCACCCTGAAATATTCCAGGATAGAAGTTTTATGGGTATTTGTTGGGGCTTGGGATTTACAATCCCTGCCACTTGGGGGGGGGGGTTTAAATTTACACCCTCACAGTACTCCCTCTGTCATTTGGGGGGAGGGGTTATTACATCATTGGGATGAGCAATGGATACTTTGGGAGGCAGGGCAGATTTCTTGTTATCCTGATCTCTTGTAACAGCAGTAACTCACCCTCAACTATAACCAGGTTTGATGCTGATTTGTGATACTTCCCCTCTTCCTCCTGTATATTTTCAGCCTGATTTTTATCCTCCCTCTTCCCCAGAGCTGCTCCACCTAACAAAATAATTTCAGATCGCAGCGGCTGACCATCAAGGCGTCTTCTAATAATATTAATGTCTGGATAGAGTGGGCTTGCTTTAGGTGACACCTCCGTTGTTATAAAGCTCTTCCCCTATTGTGGGTTTGGGCTACCAGCCATGGGAGGATCCTCAAAGTCCTGGCATAGCTTCACATCCACTTGGGTAAATAACTCTTGCCTTTGCGGGACAGAAACTTCTTCCATATTTTGTGGGATAAGGATCATCTCAGCTGTGTTCTGTTTCTTACTAAAAGTTGGGTCTTGCTTAAAAATTTGTTTAATAGGTTTAGTTGAAGGCCCCTAAGGCTAAGAATGATTGCTAATTGATCCTCCTCTAAAAGGGCATTGTACGATGCCATTAGGGTCCCTACTTCCTCCGTAGTAAGAAGTTGATCCTTTAATAGGTTCATTTCGGTAGGAACACCTTGAGTCCGGAGGCCTAATTGAATGATATTTATTTTATCTATAAGTGTTAGTTTCTGTGTCGCTGATAAGTCCTTAAGTAAAGTGGAGGAAGCTAGATCCTCAAGGATTGAAAGGCAACCCTGAGGGAGATCACCACCAAGGAAAGCTTTGTCTAATAGGGGTCCTCCATTCCAATTTTGCCCCACCTCTTCATGGTTTTTAGCTTCACAATCCAATGCAACAAGCTGATTAATATCAGCAGAAGTTCTGCCCAACATTTTGGGGTCTATCCTATTAATTGCCACCACCTGTTGCTTAAAGGTCTCCTCATTATCATCGAGGTCAATCAGCTTACCTGTTAGGCATTTGCCTTTAGCTTGCCCGTTACAGTAAGGTGATCTCCTTTTCTGTAATGGGCACTGTGGACTAAGAGACATGGACATTAAATGCAATTGCCTAAAATGGCGCTTCACATCGATGTCAAATTTGCTTAGTTTGGCTTTGGCTCCAAGAATGGTACCTGCAACTTGCTGATTGGCACAAGTTATCATGGCTCTGGCATTATGGCAATTATAAAACAAATAGACTACTCTTTCGATATCCCCAATAGCAATGTGACCTATTTCCACCTCCCTCAGAATCTGCAAAAGATGGAACTTCCTCTCAGACTGTGTTAAGAGCCCTGGCAGTTTGGGATAATTACATAGAACCACCTGCTGTTTCATCAAAACTAGGGAAGTGGATTGAACTGTTTCAGACTGCCGCTTCACTGTAGTAGTGGGTGGAGTGGAAGGTTAACCAGAGAGACATTCTTGGGGAATAAAGTCTAGCATGGCTTCCTGTGGACTGAGGTCTTCACACACAGGAGGAAGAATAGGAAGACCAGATACTATATTCACCCCTTCTTGGGTGGAGTTCTCTCTTTGCTCAGGCATTATCTTATTTGTCCCATTTAAGTGCTTGGTCTTCTCCTTCTTATCTTTTGTAGTCTTCACATCTCTATCCACCAGTTCAAAAAGTCTTTGGAAGTGAAATCTTTTGTTTACCAACTTAGGGGTGGAGATTTGCTTTTGTTTGCTGGCCCTTTTGGATGTACACCTCTTGGTCTTACTGCTCTTCTTATAAGATTTCAGTCTTCTGCTTTGTTGCAGTTAGAAGCTGTTACCACTAAAGGAGTGTGAACAGGATCAGTATGTGGCCCACTTGCATTTTCTAGGCCAATCTTTAAAGTCAATGCAGCAGAAGTGTCCACTAGAGAGTTATTTAGACTGTTCCTGGCTGGTGCTTCCTTTGTAGGTTGTGATGGAGCAGATGAACATTCTGAGCTTACTTTAGCCTGCTGCTCTCTGAGGATCTCATAAATCAATTGTTTTATAGCTGGAACTACCTCCTGCAGCATCACTCGCAAGGGAGATAGCTCCTCAAAAAGCTTCTTCACCAGTCTCCCCTGTAGCATACACTGTGAACCAAGAAGCTCCAGGCCAGATTGATTTAACAGCTCAGGAGCCTCAGAGACAGAACAAAGCTCTGCTGGAGGTGGAGCTGCCGAGCACAGCTCCTGGACATACTCTTCAATCAAGGACAAACAAGGATCCAGTAAGCGAGGAGTTACCTGTTCTGAGTTATTTTTAGCCAACAGTGAGTCTTTTAACCTTGGGGTAGTAGTTTTTTCCTCTATCTCTGAGTCATTCACCGAAGCAAAATAATTGGGGAGCTTGCTTTGTTTAGCTGTGGATGAGTTCAATCTCTTTTTTTGCCCTCTGGTGACCACCATACTTCCTCAAATTAATTGGATTATTTGTTATTTATTCTGCAGCTCTCTTTCTCGGGTGAGCTGCCCAAACTTTATATCACAGTTCCAAACTAAAGTCCAGTTACTCACTGCCTTAAATAAGCAGTTTGTTCCTCAGGGTCCATAGGGCATCAGAGTGTAAACTTGAGATGGAAATAAATCCCTATAAGGGAAACTCCCTTTTCCTCTTCAGTAAGCACCACTTTTTCTCTAGTTTTTATGCAGAACCAAGTATGGATATATCTGTGCTACTTACTTTACTTCGCAGGGGGGAGCAGCTCAACTCCAACTGTACATCTGTAAATCAGTTTTCTTTCACTTTCACAGTAATTAATCAGTCGCTGCTGTTCTGAGTAAACACAACCCCCCCACATAAAGTCGAGAGGACGTCTAAGATATCAACGTTGTGTCGACTCCCTGCCAGCTCTTTCCTGTAAATAATGGAGCGGCAAGTAGTGTCCTTGGTAAAATGCTTTCCTATTCCCAGCATCTTCGGCAGTGTAGTATAAACAAAGCAAAACAAAAGCCAGTGGGCAGACAGATAGAATGCTTGGAGATAGGAGACTTCCTAAAATTAACTTCTTAAAAACAAGGTAAAGGACTACAAACGAACAAACTGTAGGACTAAAAAGGAGAAATCTTAATAAAAATACATAAAAGTGACTAAAATAAGTGATAAAAACTAAGACGGCCGCAGCTCTCAAACAACCACAGCTGCTCGCTGTGCCATCTTGCCCCCACTCCAGGTTCTCATTTATACATAATTACAGTGGTATGGAACTTGATGTAATCAGGTGCCACTCCAGAGTGGATGAATGGACAAACATCCGGGTGGAGCCAATTGGGAGATCAGGGTTCGAATCCCCACACAGCCATGAAGCTCACTGGGTGACCTTGGGCCAGTCACTGCCTCTCAGCCTCAGAGGAAGGCAGTGGTAAACCCCCTCTGAATACCACTTACAATGAAAACTCTATTCGTAGGGTCGCCATAAGTCAGAATCGACTTGACGGCAGTCCATTTCATTTTTCGTTTCATTGCCTAGCAATGACTTTTTATAAAGACTCATGAAATAATTCTACCCTTGTGCTTGCTTCAGCTATGTGTATTTATTTGTTTGTTTATTTTTTTATGCAAAAGTAATTATATACTGCCTTTCAGGCAAACCTCACAAAATAAGTGTGACAATATACAATAAAAAGTCACACTCAACAGAAGCCCTTTTTCTGAAAGCTTGCATCTGCTGAGGGGAAGTATATGCTTCCATAATGATGTGGAACTAAATCAGGACAAATTGGATCTCATGCGTCCTTAGGTTCATGTGAACGGGGCTTTTCTCCAGACAAAAGTAAGTGTTTGTTTGTGTGTGTGTGTGTGTGAGAGAGAGAGACATTAAAAGCTTGAATGTAAATTACATGAAACTGGCATCTAGCATGTCTCTTACTGGAGTTCAGAAAAAACTAGGATTTTATTTTACATTTTGAAACATGGTAACAATTAGTCCTATTTTTTGTTGCAACTGATGTGGAACTGCAGAGAGCAGGAGGATATGGAAACTTCCAAAGGAGATGAGAGTCTCTCTTTTCTAATGTTTGTATTCAGACCAAGCCTGATTGAAAGTTGCAACCTTGGGATGTTTTGTTTTGGGTAGATACCGAATGTCTTTGGGTTCCCGCAAGTTTTCTAAACCGTTATTGTGCTCTTAATGTGCACCAGCTGCCCTAATCTCTTTCTACACACACAGCTCTTACCCATGTTTTGATTTTGGCTATAGCCAGAGTTCCCTGTAGACTAGAGAATATGAATATTGCTATTCGCTTCACAGAGTTTCTTTCTTGCTATAAGGTTCACAGTAGACAAAAGCAACAACAACAGCAACAATTATAACCAGCACAATAATTAGGCTAGAATAGATTTCAGATATTTTTACTGATTTATTTAACAAGATTTATATACTGCTTAATAAAGAAATAGATCTCAAAGAAGTTCATTTATTTAGTAATCATATTCCGTATGTATATATCTCAAGATGATACACAAAATATAAGAAAAACATTTAAAAGCAACAGAATATAAATTTTCAAAAGCAATACAAAATGGATACCCATGCCAGAGACCTAGGGCTCATCTACATGGGCACATTTCTTCACAGGGAATACACTTCTTTTACCTTTCACTTTTCATTTGCATCCTCCACAGTTATTATTTAATTTGTATCTCACCCTTCCTCCCAGCAAGAGCCCAGGGTGGCAAACAAAGCACTAAATACACTTTAAAACATCATAAAAACAGACCTTAAAATACATTCAAACAAAACAGCGTTAAAACATTTTTAAAAAACAACTTTAAAAAAGGGTTAAAAACATTATTAAAAAACATATTAAGCAATTCTAACACAGATGCAGATTGGCATAGGTCTCAACCTAAAAGGCTTGTTGAAAGAGGAAAGTCTTCAAAAGGCGCTGAAAAGATAGCAGAGATGGCGCCTGCCTAATATTCAAAGGGAAGGAATTCCACAGGGTAGGTGTTGTCAATTGCTGCCAATTGCTTTTGCCTATTCACACAAGCGGGCATTCCTCTGTGGAGGATTAGTTTTGCTTTTCCCTTGTGGCCCTGCCCTCTAATTACACATTTCCACTCCCTCTGGTTGCTAAGATGACCAAGCATGCTCATATTCTCCAGATGCAGTAGGTTCCTTTAAAAGAAAACTGGAAGTGTGAATATCTGTGCTTTCCTTGGTAGGATACAGCTGAAATACAAATCTTTGTTTGAACACTGTTATGCTTTTGTGCACAAGTTAGGGGGAAAATAAAATAAAAGGCACAATTTGCAGCAACATAAAAAAGACCAGCAGAATGGGGAAGAGCAACCAGAAGTTGCTTGTCAACCTATGGGAAATAAAATGAACGAAGGGAGGAAGGAGTGGGTGTGGAGTGGAACAATTGACACACCCACCTAAAAATATCAGAGCAAAACGTCTGCAAGCACCAGAGAAAGCGAGTGAAGACTTTTTTTCTTCTCTTTTCATATTATCAGCGGATTGGCTTAGTCCAGATTTACAGGGGGAAAACTATATGTTAACTTCTGTTTGTCGGTAATGTCATGTGAACCATGCAAATTTAAAGGAGATGTGAGTAGCACCAAACACAGTAAACTACTGTGTAGATGAGGCCCTAGTCATCCACCTGGGAAAGCTATACATGAAATGCTATAACATATATTTTTAAAAACACCAATAAAAACAGGCTTTAAACTGTAGACATAATATTATCAAAATATAGATAAAATCAACATATTTTAAAAAGAAATGTACATAATAAAATTACGAGTGGCATTTAATGCAAGTCCTACTCAAAGTAGATACATTGAAATTAATGGTCATGACTAATTTAGGTTCATTAATTTCAATGGATCTACTCTGAACAGGACTTAGTTGAAGACAACCCTACCTGTCTGGATAGAGTTGCCTAAACAAAAAAGCTTTTAGCAGGTGTTGAAAATGGTACTTCAAAGACACCTGCCTAATATCAATAGTTAAGTTGGATTTTTACTGCAAGCATTATGACTCTGAAAAATGCTCCTAAAAATGTCTCAGCTATCACAGCCGAGGATACCAAATTGCCAGCCTGCTAAAGCCCTCGTCACAAATGCTCTCCACAAGTTCAGAAAAAATTCAGAAAAAATGTGGAGGGGGTGGAGCTGTGTGCCCCTGATTTCTGCACCCCAAATCTCTGCTTGTTTGGTAAAGACCTGAAGGGGGGACCTGTAAACCTGTATGTATGCACACTAAGAAAGGTTATTCCACGCAACTGGGAGTTCTGAGTGATTGGACCTCCTGGTCATATGCACACATGTGGTGTGATATAATCCTGGTTCTTCAGGGGTAAAAGTGTGAAAAGGAAAGAGGGATGGAATTCAATAAAGGAGGGGCTATCTCCTGGAGGAGAGATGCTTCACTTTTGACTTCATCATGGCTGCTAGTCTTTCTTTCATATAGCATGGTATGAGAATGGTATCTTGTTGTTTGATCTAAGAGAAAGAAAAGGATTTCACGCTGCAAGAAGGGTACATGAAAAACTAAACAGAAAAGAAATAACAGAAGCAAGATCCATAGTAGATTCATAGACTCCCTCCTCAGACCTTCATCAAATACACAGAGAGGCTGTGGTCCACGAGGTCATGAAGGAATGGCCAGGTGTTGGTTTTCTCCCCACCCTCCTCCCTTGCAAACATGCCATGGTTATTTAACCATTCCAGTTTTGCACACAGCACCTAACTCAACTGCAAAGTGTCTGACGTTGGTTCAGAAGGGATTCCTGCTGTCACCATTGTTTCTCTGATGTGGGAAAAGTTGTGTGGCCTCCACTGTTCTGGTTCTTTCCCTATCCTCCTCCTTTGCAAAGAAATAGTGGACACTTAAACATTGCAGTTTTAGTAATATTGAGCACCTAACAGAGCTGGAATCCTATGATAGCTCTCATGAATGTACACATAATTAAGTCATACGTCCTCAGCAGTGAACAGAAAACTAGATGTCTGCTCATTCAATGCTCTCTCGATCCTGTTTAAAAAACACACACACACATACATACACAAAAAGTGTATGAGTTGCTGGAAACTCACATTTAGTAAGCACTGCAAAAGACATTAGTCCTGTGCTTGATCTCATGAGTAAACCCCACAGAATACAGTGGGTTTTACTTACTGCTGAATAAGATGAAGAGGATTGTGTTAGTAACCAGCGCTGCTTGGAAAATTCATTTTAAAGGAGAAAAAAATAGTTCAGTTCAAGTTCATCCAAATGCAATTTTAGTTCATAATCATTTCTGCCTGCCACACAGCTGTTAAAGGCACAAGAGTGCTGCTGTCCCCCAGTGCCAACCCTAGATCATGCAAAAGAACTCACATGAAGACTAAAAGGAAAAGAAAACACACATTTGGGCAACTTGATGATATATTTTTAAATCAAAGTATATTTAAAATGAGTATCTGTAATTTTATAAATGTAATGATTAAGAGTGTTGGACTAAGACCTGGAAGACCAGGGTTCAGTTCTGCACCAACTTAAATAAACACAGTGGGGCTTACTTCTAATTAAAAATAATAGGATTACTGAGTTACTGCAGCTAACCATTACATACATGAGACTATGTATCACTTCTATGAAAGAAACAGCAAATATTGCATTCAGGAATATTATATTTTATTTAAGCTGTGTCTGGCTTATTTCCTGGTATGCAGAAAGAACCTCCCTGACCTGGAGCAGTGTATTCAAGTATGATGGATAATAGTTGTTGCCTAAAGATCTCCAGAGTTTCTTGTTTAAAAAATAAAACCAATGCTATAAACTGTAAGTTCCTATAGCTCAGAAAAAGAGAATTGGCAGGTGGTGGGTGGTGGAAGAAGTCAATTTTTTAGAAAAAGGAGTCTTTCACCCACATGATCAGTTCTTAATACTGTAGAAGGGCATCCCACAAGTTTCTCCAGTATTCCACTGGGGCAGGGATTCAGACATTGACATAAAGTTTGTTTCTTTGTTTTTATAAAAGCAGGGATTTGCTTAACTCAAAATTTCTTCTCCTTTTGATCAACCACATTTACCTAGGTTCCACCTTTCCACTCATAGTGAAATTAGGACTGCAAGTGTACAACAACCCCATGCATGCCCTGCTAATTGGTTAACCAATGCCAGGATATCTGTGTTATCAACTACTCTCCTGCTGACTTCTCCCCCAGCCCTCATCATGAAAGACACAGTCATAAGTTCAGAAAGAAAATAAACATCTGGTCTTCTTCAAATTACTCCTAATCTCTCTCTCTCTCTCTCTCTCTCTCTTCCTCCCAGTAGGAGCCCAGGACAGCAAACAAAAGCACTAAAAACACTGTAAAATATCATAAAAACAGACTTTAAAATATATTAAAACAAAACATCTTTAAAAACATTTTAATAAAGCTTTAAAAACATTTTAAAAGGTTTAAAAACATTTATTTTTTTTTAAAAAAGAAGGTTTAAAAACATATTAAAAAGCAATTCCAACACAGACGCAGACTGACATAAGGTCTCTACTTAAAAGGCTTGTTGAAAGAGGAAGGTCTTCAGTAGGTGCCGAAAACATTACAGAGATGGCTCCTGTCTAATATTTAAGGGGAGGGAATTCCAAAGGGTAGGTGCCACTACACTAAAGGTCTGTTTCCTATGTTGTGCAGAACAGACTCCTGATAAGATGGTATCTGCAGGAGGCCCTCACCTGCAGAGCACAGTGATCGACTGGGTATATAAGAGATAAGACGGTCTTTCAGGTATCCTAGTCTCAAGCTGTATAGGGCTTTGTACAGCAAAACTAGAACCTTGAACTGAACCCGGTAGCTAGCAGGTAGCCAGTGCAATTCTTTCAGGGATACTCTGCCCTAGTGAGCAGTCTTGCTGCCACATTTTGCACCAGCTGCAGCTTACAGACCAACCTCAAGGGAAGTCCCACATACAGCACATTACAGTAATCCAGCCTGGAGGTTACCAGTGCATGGGCAACAGTGGTCAGGCTATCGGGGTCCAGAAACAGCCACAGCTATCTTACCAGCTAAAGCTGGTAAAAGGCACTCTTTTCCACTGAGGTAACCTGGGCTTCTAGCGACAAAGATGGATCCAGGAGCACCCCCAGACTATAGACCTGCTCTTTCAGAGGGAGTATGACCCCATCCAAAGCAGGCAACTGACCAATTATCCGAACTCGGGAACCACCAACCCGCAGTGCCTCTGTCTTGCTAGGATTCAGACTCAGTTTATTAGCCCTCATCCAGCCCACCACCATGTCCAGGCAGCTATCCAGGGCTTGCACGGCCTTTCCCAATTCAGATGTTACAGAAAATTAGAGCTGGGTATCATCAGGGTACTGCTGACACCTCGCCCCATATCTCCTGATGACCTCTCCCAAGGGCTTCATATTAATGTTAAGCAGCATGGGAGATAAGGTGGCACCCCACAGCACAACTGCCAGGGGGCTGAAAGATAATCATCCAATGCTATTCTCTGAAAATGACCTTGGAGATAGGATGTGACCACTGTAAAACAGTGCCTCCAATACCCATCTCACCAAGTCGGGCCAGAAGGATACCATGGTCAATGGTATCAAAAACTGCTGAGAGATCAAGTAAGAGTAACAGGGTCACACTCCCTCTATCCTTCTCCCAATAAAGGTCATCCATCAGGGTGACCAAAGCTGATTCAATCCCATAATCAGGCCTGAACCCAGACTGGAATGCATCAACATAATCTGTTTCATCCAAGAGTACTTGCAATTGCTGTGCCACAACCCTCTCAATCACCTTCCCTAAGAAGGGGGTATTTGTGACTGGTTGGTAATTGTCACAAACCAATGCATTCAGGGTGGCCTTTTTCAGGAGAGGTCGGATCACTGCCTTTTTCAGGGTGTGTGGAACCATTCCCTCCTGCAATGATGTGTTGACCACACCCTGGATCTACATGGTCAAACCCCTCAGCAAGCTTTAATAAGCCAAGAAGGGCAAGGGTCGAGAGGACATATTGCTGGCTGCATCATCACAAGCACCTTGTCCACATCATCAAGCCACATCAATTGAAACCGTTCCCAAGTAGTTGCAGCAGACATTGCTCTGGACACCTCACTGGTGACTACAATAGATGTGAATGGGGCATCAAGATTGCTATGGAGGTGAGCAATTTTACCCTCAAAGTACCTTGCAAACAATTCACAGTGGGCCTCTGAAGGGTCTAAAACTCCTTTTCCTGGAGTTGATATCAACAGACCCCCTGACAATATTGCAAAGCTCCACTGGATGGCTATTTGAAGATGCGATGGAGGCAGAGAAGTGGGCCTTCTTCGCCACCCTCACCCCCACATAGTAGGCATGGTTGTGATGTTTTACTCATGTCTGATCAGCCTCACAGCACGTCTTTCATCACTTGCGCTCTACCTGTTTCATTGCCTTAGCTCACTGGTGTTCCAAGCTGCAAACCGGTCTCCACAGTCTGCGTCTGTGTTAGAATTGCTTACTATGTTTTTTAATAATGTTTTAAACCCTTTTTTAAAGTTGTTTTTTTTAAAAAAAGTTTTTAATGCTGTTTTGTTTTAACGTATTTTAAGATCTGTTTTTATGATGTTTTAGAGTGTTTTTGGCACTTTGCCTGCCTGGGCTCCTACTGGGAGGAAGGGCAGGATACAAACTGAATAATAAATAAATAAAATAAATGCTGGAGAGGGCGCTCAGGTGCAACCATGTCAACAGCCTGAAGAGCCTCACTGTTCCATAGCATGACAAGGGCTTCAACAGGGTCACCTGCTCTATCTACTGGGAACTCCCCCAAGGTATTCAGGAATCCTGTGGATTACATTAGTTATTCCATTCCATTAATTATAAGAGGTTCTTGCTCTTATCCTTATGGGGTTAATTATCTTTCATTTTCAGATAATTTAAATAAGTAAAAATAAATAAAAATGTCCAGTTTAGCCCAGTCCATTCTTGGGGCAGTTTGCCACCAAAAATCTCTTCTTTCCTCTCCCTGACAATAATAAGACCCAGCTTGGCCCATGAAGAAATCAGATTCCCCACCCGTTATGATGCCAGCCAAAATATTTTAGGGGTAGTTTCCCACCAAGAATCTCCTCTCTCTTCCCAACCCCTACAATAAATAGGACCCATTCTGGCTATGAAGAAACCAAACATGTTTTTAGAGTAGTTTGCCACCACTCCTCTCACTGATACAATATGCCTATATATACATCTGTACCTGCTCAGAACCAATGTATGGTTCTGATATGGGCTAAAACTGCCAACTGGGCTGTTCTTAAAGCAACCTTGACTTCTCCCCAACTCCTCCCTATACTGCTATAGCAGCTGTGTTAGATAGGTTTCATAACAACAGACAGAGTAGAAGGCTTCTAAGAGAGCTGACAAGTAGGCAGGCAAAAGGGAGGGACCTTTTTGCCATAACTACACTTTTGGATTAGGATTGGCTGAGTGGTACAGAGACATGATTGACCACAGTACAAGAAACTGATTGGCCAGATAACTGTAGATTGAACTGTAAATGTTTTCAGAGCCTCTCTGAGTTCAAACAGAAGTATAAAATTGTGTGGAACGAGAAAGAATGTGTGCCTTTGAGATTTTGGAGGATTTTTTTTAGAAAAACTGCTTGACAGTCTCATTGGGAGGGCTCTGCCCCAGTAGCCCCAATGGATGAACCTCCAACCGCCATCACCTTGATGTCACCTCTCAGAACAATCTGCATGTTCCCCATTATATGCAAGATCTTCAGTTTCAGACAAATCTTTACTCTGTGTGCCTTCATTTGTGGAGTTCCAGTCAGGTAGTGAAATCTATAGCTTTAACTATTTTGTCCCACGGGATAGGCAGTGCAGGATTTTAATGGAGAATGTAGTGTTGGATGAAACCAACATGTTAAATTCTGTTTCTAGCTGATCATAGAATTGCAATGTTTCAAAGCACTAAAGTCTGAAATACAATTGTTTGAATTATTTTATTTTAGTGTATACAGATGTGAACTGACCTGGTCTGTGCTTGCTGGATTCATGTGTGGATTGAAATTTACAGTCTTAATGAGGCCTACTCAGAAGTGAGTCCTTGAATTCAATGGAGCTTATTCCCAGGTAAATGGGATTAGGACTGCAGCCGTAGTTATCAACCAGTTTGTGCACTTCCCAAATGCTCTGATTCAGTTCTCAAAAAAACATATCAAAATGCATTTAAAAATGCACATTTTGAGAAAAATACATATTTAAACATGTATATTTAAATCCAATTTTGTGCAGATTAAAAAAATAGATGTTTGGGTTGTATTCAACTGAGTCATTCCGTTCATGTAAGAATTTCCACTTGTGCAATGGAACTTCCCCTCCCTCTTCTCTCCCCAGCCCCAGATTTGGAGGGTGCATGGAGAGAGGAAAGGAAGGGAAGTTCCATTGTGCAAACAGAAGTGCAAATGGCATGACTTTGTTGGGTACAACCCAACGTGTCACGGATGGAATGAACACATTCAAAAGTGTTCTGGTTGGTCACTGTGAGAATAGGATGCTGGACTAGTTAGGACATTGGCCTGATCCAGCAGGGCTCACTTTGTGTTCTTATGTTCTCAAGTGACACTGAAATAGATTTGTTCATCTCTAGCATGTAGAAGCAGCTGTGGAATTTGCATCTGTCCTAAAACATAGTCGTAGACAGTAGTCTACTATAAAAATATGTTGTAACATAACATATGGTAGTAGATAGCAGTCTCCTGTCTTCTTCATAGCCTTAAGAACAACATGAGTAGCTTATGAATAATAACTTTATTTTCTGTTTATATGCTGATGGTAGGCTTAACACCGCACAAGACAATGCAATATGTTTAAAAGCAGTTAGCAATTTTCCTTGAGCATTTTGAGATAGGCAGAACTCAACCATCACAAAATAATTATCAGTCCAACTTCCTTTGAACATTACAAATGTTTCTTAGTCAAGCCTATGTTTCAGTCATTGACTGTTGTGGTACAGTGGGGTACTCATGGTTATAAAACTTTTTTTAAAATATCACAGTTATGTCTTCTAGTGGGTTGTAAACTATGTCTGTAAAAGGCCTCTGTAGCTGCAAAGATCTACTTGCTAATATGCAACAGATCAAACTGAATGAATGAGATTAAATATGGGGCCCGAAAAAAAATTGCCTGGATGTTTTCAGGATGATAAAATAAGTTGGGGGAGCTGGAAAAATCTGGCATAACTTGAATGAATCAAGTACAGTTATTATAAAAATCCCCATTCTTTTCTTTTCTGCTGCTCCTATTACCATTATTACTACTGCTCTTGTTGTTTTTACATCTGTATGAACAGGACTCCCCACCACCAATTTGGAAGTGGCTTATTGCTATCAACCCCTTTCCTGCTAGCTAACTACTACCCAGCCAGATATTCTTCCCACCAGCCTCTGCTTTCCCAAAGTTGTTTTGTCTGGGCTGGCAATGCGAAGGGCTCCCAGGCTCCCATTGCCACTGGGAAATGGCACTGAGCTACATTTCCCATGCATCCTGCCAGCAATGAAGCAGCATCTAGGTTTTAAGTTGGGAGGTCTATCCACTGCTATAGGAAGGACCACAGAAAGCTGCCTTACACGGAGTCAGACATGTCCATCTTACTCATTATCACGCACACTGACCAGCAGTGGCTCTCCAGAGTTTCAGACAGGATTCTGTCCAGTCCTACCTGGAGATGCTGGGGATTTTGAACCTAGGACTTCCTGTGTGCTAAGCAGAGGTTCTACCACTGAGCTATGGCCCTTCCCCATAAGCATCTTCCTTGGCAGGGTAAGGAAGTTTGGGAAAAGGAGACAGCTAGGAGTGGGTTTGGGGCAGGAAGGCCTCCAGGCTCCATAGCTCATCCAGTTAAATATGTATTAGCATCAGTCTGATCTACTTTGTCCTTACAGGGTTATAGATAAGCATTCATTCCTTTAGTACTAGGGCTCTTTTCTTCATAGATGCAACAGCAAAAGCACCACGTCTCTGAGAACTATAACCTCCTATCAAGTTAACGTTCGTATCAATTGCTTTTTAATATTGCTGACCTGGGCTCCTACTGGGAGAAAGGCCGGGATATAAATCTAATAAAATAAATAAATATCCCTATAGGGGGCACTTTTTAAGAGATACCAGGGTAATTCCATCCCTCTCCAAATGCACCTTTCTTGTATTTACACTTAGTTCTTCTTACAATAACCTTCAAAGGCCATTGCTGGCGTTGTTTTGCTCTAGGAATGGAGAACAAATGCGTTCATTTCCCATCTGAAAGCAAACTGACCTAATTTACCAGTCCAGGCCTTATTTGCAGATTGGGATGCAGCTATCAGTTGCATTTCACAGTTCTCTGAATTTTGTGCTGCAGTTTCAGTTCAGAAAAAATGCATAACATGCATTGAACAGTATAGGAAAATGTGTATTTTTTTGGGGGGGGTTGTTATATTTTCTATAAAATGATTACAATATGTATGTGAAAGTTCATGGTGTTCTTCAAAAATACCTGCAAAAAATCATCCCAAACCCTGAATGGACTTATAGCACGTGCAAAAGCGGACACAGAATGGAAAAAGGCTGATTTCATACACCCCTATTTGAAACTTCAGAGAAGTTGGCTGTGTATTCTTAGGTCCTTTGTGTAGTTGTATGGAATGGTTTGAAATGGGAAACAAGATACTTCTTCAGACAGATTCAGCATATTTACTCCAGGGGAAGTGATAGTGTGATAATAATGGAATTTAAGATACTGTCAGAATATGAATTCAGACAAGTATTCTGGTGGTAATCTTCCCTATGGTAATGCCTCTGCTGTATTGAAAGTATACCTTTTTAGGAACAAGTATCCCAAATATAGGAACTGGTTTTCAAACAAATCACAAATCCTCAAAAAAGTGGTTCCTTGTTGCTCAATTAAACCTATATCTGGAAATGGGAAAGGATGCAAAATAGCCTAGTCCAGGCAGGGGTAGCCAATGTGCTGCCTTCCAGATGATGCTGGACTCCAATTCCCATTAAGCCTGTCAATCAGCTGGGGATGATGGGAGTCATAGTTCAACAACATCTAGTCTGATAAGAAATAGAAAGCTGATCAGCATTTTGCATAGAGAACTAGATAAGAAATAACTTGATTTGTTTAAATAAATAACACAAGGATTCCTGCCACTTCTGAAATTGAACGTAAACAATGCTCAATTAAGCCAGTACTCTTATCTTTTCAGTGAGGGACTTTTCATGAAAAATGAAACATACGAATTGCTTGAATGCCAGCAACACAATAACATAAAATGTTTTTCAGCAATGAGAAGAACCATGAATGACTAGAATAACATTAAATATAAAGAATAGCTTCAGAATGGTGACACAATTTGGGATTAAGCTGTTACAGATTTATAACAATTGACAATCTGACTCCTGATTTATTTGGTTTGGCTTCTGGATTGAATGAATGGGACGTGCTGGGCTGCGACTGGGAATTTCTGAGCCTCCCATTGGGAATATATCTTTCTTTCCTATGTTCCTAATACATTTTTACAAGTAGCATGAATTGGTTATGCTTCATTGCATTGCACTTATGTTGAAGAAAATAGTGAGGCTTAGAATAGATGGGATTTTTGAATTTTTCACTTGTTCTGCTTCATGGCGGGGATTGTCCATAAATTATGTAACATTCCTTGTGTTCAGTTTTTCAAAATTCAGAAACTTCTTTGCAGTGCTTGATAATATTGTCATTAATGGTGAGTCCAAAACTCAAATATTTGCCATATGATGACTTGACCAATATCCTTGTTATTTCCCAGCTTGGTTCCTCTCTTGGGTCCCATTTGAACATGATGCAGAGTGCACTATAATTGCTTACCCATGCATCATCTCACATGACCAGCTACATGTTTAAATGGGACCCACATCTGCTAGGCCAGGGACGGCCAGTGTGGTTCCCTCCAGATGCTGTCATCAGCCCCAGCCAGCATGGGTAATGGCCAGGATTCTAGGCAGGGGTGTGGCTGTCACTGTTATGAAGGGACCTTCTGAATTTGCCACTACACTCCTCATGAGAGTTACGGTCCAGCAACATTGGCTAACCTCTGCTAGGCGTACAGCTTTCTAGTGTTATGGCTCTGATGGTGACCGCACTGCTGCATGTCTAGCTGAGAGCCCAGTTCAAATGACATGCTGACCTTATGTAACACCAAGCAACTTAATTCCACCCAGTATTGCATCTAAAGTCAGTCTTTGGGCTACTGCTTTTCTGATGTCGTAATTAATGAAATAATTATATTGGCAATTTACCAGCAGGGATGAGTAGATGTTAGTAGCTTCATGTATCCAAGTTGTTATGTAACACAGTACTTTTCAAATTTCCTATTTTCAGGTACCTTTGCCACATCAGTTTGTCAACTTAAAAGAATCAGTGGTTCATCAGCAAAGAACCAACTTATTCCCCATTTTCTACAGTGCATGTAGTACTGCCTCACTTCATGCAGGATAGTAGAGCTAAGCCTATTGCAAGCCTATCAGCTCAAGGGACGTATGTCCTTCTGGGGAACCTTCTGGGGACTGTATGTCAGTGGTGGGTGGGGCCAGAGGCAACACCTGGCAGACAATTGGCTGCATTCCAGCCAAGGAAAAGTCAAAGGCCATATTCCAACCATACATTTATTCCACTATTATTCCACTGTTACCAGCCATGGCTTTCCCCAAAGAATCTTGGGAAGTGTTGTTTGTGAAGGGTGCTGAGAGTTGTTGGATACTCCTATTCTCCCCACAAAGATATAGTTCCCAGAATGGTTTAAAGTCAGCCTCTCTCTGGGACTTGTAGATTTGTGAGTGGATTAGGGGTCTCATAACAACTCTCAGCATCCTTCACCACCTACATTTCCCAGGATACTTTTGGGGAAGCAATAACTGTTTAAAGTGGAATAATAATGGAATAAATGTATAGTGTGAATGTGGTCAAAGATTCCTACACACCCATCTCTCTAGCCAGGAAAGCAAGAGGCATTATCACCATTCAAGGCCACAATCCAGCCAGGATATGGACTGAGGCTAGTGAGGCTTGGCCCTGGCAGGGGCTGTTCTGTCATGCAGTGAGGAATAAAAAAACTGGGTCTGCTTGCTTTGGAAAGCCTGCCCTGTGGTGATCCTTTTCAGAGATTGAAGGGAACAAGTTGGGTGGCCTTTCCAAGTCTCCGTGCCTCCCCTTCAAGCTCTGATTGAAGAGTTTGAAAGGAGGAGCATGGGGCAGTCTTTCCAAGCACAAGGGATTTTGACAGGTGGGCAGGCAACCCACTTATCCATCAGATGGTGTCATAGTGATATCATGTGATTGACAGGTATATTGTCCTGCCCACCTGTCAAGGTTGGCCCATGAGGTAGGGTCAGATGAAGATCTGGCCCCCGGAACCAAAAAGGTTCCCCGCTACTTGAGGATGGGACTAGCCTATTCCTGCATACATTCAGATTGAAGTGTGCTACTGCTGAAGCCCTTTTCAAATGGGCAAGTCGGTGATTCAAGCGATGAACAAGTTATTTTGAACCACCAGACTTATTTCTAAATATTGTTTATAGCAATTTGAATGTGACACTATCTTTGCTGAAATAACAAGGCCCAAAATTCCAGTTAGTCATACCAGTTTCCTCTTTACAATGAATTAACTCTGTGGCTTCTTACATAGGGTCACAATTTGACCTGATTTCGCTTTATACGATGGAAGTTATGCCACTCAAGGGCCAGCTTCATGGAAAGTGGTCATCCTTCTCACCCATGTGGTGCTTGGCCATACTGCAAAGGCAACATTTGAATTGAGCCTTGCTGAGCAGTACCTTTTCATAATGTTATTTTCACATTACATGGTATCATGAGAGAACCCTGTGAAATATCTCCTTCTCTTCTGCAGCTCCTGGACCAGATACTAAGGCAGCTCCATATAAAGTGTGTTACAGAAATCGAGTCTTGAGGTTACCACCATGCTCACCACTGTGATTAGGCTATCACGGTCCAAGAACGGTCACAGCTGGCATACCAGCCAAAGCTGGAAGAAAGAACTCCTTGACCCTCTAGTGACAGAGATGAATAAAAGAGTATCCCCAAACTGCGAACCTGCTCCTTCAGAGAGAGTGCAACCCCATCCAGGACAGGCAATTTACCTCTATTCAAGCAAAGAACAGGGGTCATTGTGGTTAATCAGATGTGCTCATTGCTAAAGAAGTTACAGTTTAGTGTTGTTTTGCAATCTGATCAAAACTCACCCAAGCAGGAGGCTCCAAGGTTTTTCACTTCTAAAATCCAACAGAGCTTCAAAACATATTGCATATGCCTTTAAAGGATCTAGATTGCTCTGCTTAGAACCCATAACACCTCACTGTAGTCATCTGTATTGACAAGGATTACGTAATTAGAAGGGAAATTACTTTTCATAACATTGTAAAGATTAGTTTTCATGATGCACAGAATCACAATCCTGTGTTTTTCCCCTTGTTTTCAAGAATAAAATCCTTTGATAAGCTTCCCTGAGTGGAAGTGTTGGTGATTCAACTGTATGGTAGTGATGATACGCCACACACTGTGGTCATCAAACCTGTGAAGTGTGACTCCATCTAATGTGCATGCATAAACCTTATGATGAGTGTCAGATGGCGAGAGTGACTCTGGTGTCAAGAAATAGGAAACAGATACTCTGTTCATTGGCTGGGGGGCAAGGAATCTGACAAAAAGAGGTTAAGGTAGAGTGAGAATATGTTGTGAATTTAGGGTCTCTCTCTCTGTGAAAACCATAGTCATGCAAGGAGTCATAGTAAGTTCAAAAAATGAGTAAGTGCTCACTAGAGTGAATGAGTGCCATTTGGTCTTACAGATGAAATTCAGGTGTCGGCAGATAGCCAACAAAAGTATCCATCTTAATCCCGCTCTGAAAATTCAGGCAAGTGCTCCAGGGGTATACAGACTTTACATTGGCCATCCACAGGAGTTTTGTCCTTGTAAACAAAAGCGTAAGTGATGAGGAGCTGAGAATTAGACAAAGACAAATGAACCAAATAGTCTGTGCATCACGTGTTTACTAGTCAGCCCCCCACCAAACACACACATTGACTGAAAAGACTTAAAGGCAGTATTGCCGCAGCAAAATGATTATGAGCTGCATTCAAGAATGAGCTACAATCTAGCTCAGGGGTGGGGAACCTCCAGTCTGTGGGCCACATTTGGGCTGGCAGTGGCCCTAATTTGAACCGTCAAGCTGTTCCTGACAAATCATGCCCACCTGATGTGACATCAGATGTGGGGCTGATAAAAAAGTGGCCTCAAAGGAATGTACCACACACTGTGATCAAAGGAACCATTCACTTAAAGGAAGCTTCCACTTGTTCCTTTGCTGGAGCAAGGTGTGCTTTAACTGCCCATCATGGACAGTGGGAGTGTATCGTGCTTCAGCAGCAGGAAGTGGTTTGCACTGAAACAGCTGCTAAAATAGAGGGGGGAAAACCCTCTGTTTTTGCAGCTTCTGCTCTTGGAGCTTCCTGGTACTGGAAAAAGCACCTTTGAAGGTGTCTTGGGAGCATACCTTCAAAGAGACTCATTGCATGATGTCATTGCGATGTCAGGTGATTGACAGGTGGGTGGCCTCACCTGGTCCATCAAGGAGAAAAAGGTTCCATGCCTCTGATCTAACTAAGACAACCAGGAATCTTTTTTTCTGAGCCTAGTTCCACAATATTACTTGATACCAATGTTACCACCACAATAGGCAAAATTAGTGGGTGTTTCAGGAGAGGGGGAGGGAAAAAATGCTTACGCGTAAGTGGTTCACATCCCTGAACGAAATGTTTTCTGTCCCGGCTATCTGTTACACTCACTACATGAGAGGTCCACCTGTTGAGAATGGTGAAATCTCCTTTGTCAATAGGCAAATCACACACACAAGTGATGGAGGAGCTACTGGATGACTTTCTTGAATGCTGTTAGCACCTCTCATATATTTTCTAAGTAGGAATGACTAGGTGTTCCCTGCATTCCATTTTGTCCCGTGAGTTGTCTCTGCCTCACATTGTGCTTCACCTACTTACTGATTTACCTTATTGAATTTCTAAAATTAATTTCAGAATTGGCACATGCACACTTTTCCATTTGCATCCTTTTTCTCCCTCACAAGTTGGTGCTATATAGGAGCATGTGTGTGCTTTGGGTAGCAATGAATTTCAATGTGATTGTACCATTGCATCAGGACTTCTTTTTGCTCAGGGATTTAATCAGTGGAACTGTGGAAGACCTGGCTTTGGGGTAGGGGTGTGTTGGAAGGGATGAAAGTCAATGACCTCACAACAAGCAAATATCCATACCACTAAACACATAAACAAAAGGAGATGGCAAGAGAAAGCCTTGTTGACCAAGGAGGCTACTCTTGAATAAAGAAAAGACACAGGCATAGCTTGGATGTCTCTGATAAAATTCTTGGGAAGGGAATAGAGCAGCCTGAGCCAACCTGGTGTCCTCCAGATATTTTGGACTACAACTTCCATCAGCCCCAACCAGCATGGCCACTGATCAAGGATAGTGGGAGTTGTAGTCCCAAACATCTGATGGTTGGGGAAGGCTGGACTAAAGGAACAATAGCTTTGTTTGAATTGAAGGGAGAGTTAATGAAAATGAAGATGGGCGCTTGCCAACCCCTTCTCTCCATCAGGGGGTAGAGGACGCATTCTAAACCTTTCATAATTAAGCCAATCGCGGCCACCCCAACCTGCTCAACCATCATTACACTTGCATTTTGCCACTTTTGCCAGCTTTACATTAGGCATTATTAAGCGACATTCTTGGATTCCAAAGACCTTATCGGCATTTTGAATTATTTTTAAAAAGAAGATGTACATCTCATTCTAACCAAATGATCCCAAATATTAAGGATACTTAAGAAATGCTATAACAGAGGGCAGAATTCAAACTTATCTAGAGCCTATCAGATAATAGTTTTATTTCCAGTTGCAAAGATCAGACTGGAATATTACAATGGCTTGTAGGCTTCTTTGCCTGGTGCTTTGTAATCACTTCTTTAGCTCCTGTAAATTGTTGCCCCACCCTGTCTGAAATGAACTAAAGCTGTTGTCTGGGATGTGTTTTTTTAAGTCCTTTTAACACAAAACCTGCAATTTTGAATGAATCTGAAGACTTCCTTCCTTATCCCTAGGTGTTAAGTTCCCCCCTGCTTTAGATGTGAACCTAACATCTTTATTCCTGAATTGTCTTGTCTCAAGTGTGCCTCCTGAATTGTGCTGGCTGCCTCCCCTTTCTGGCATTTCCTTTAATTTATTGTGTAATTGAAGGGAAGGCTTCCAGCTTTACAGCTGCTGTCTTTACCCCCCCCCTTGTTTCTCACAAAAGACAGCTCAATTCAACAATGCAGGTGTGAGGGTTTTATTTGCCTTTTCTCAGTTTTCATAGCTAGAAGAACAATGGGAATTACAGTAGAACCGAACAGATTCGAATCAGAGAAGGTCTGGGAGAGAGCTTTGCAGAGTTATGAGCAATCTTCATTCCCCAGAGCCTCATAATTTTTTGAGGTTATGCTGCTGTCACCTCAGTAGGTTTTTGGAGGCCCTTGCACTAGTCTGGTGCAATACATTTAGGACTGGGTAGCCAATAAGATCTTTTTTTTCAATGACACAACTTATTTAGATTTGCTTAATAGAGTTTAAGGCCTGGAAAGGAACATGGTGTTCATTCAACTGATGGGTACCTGCTTTCATAGCACAATCCTTAGACTTTCAGTTTTGTTTTTAGAAGCCCCACAATTTTTAATCAAGCCCCACAATGTTTAATCTATATCACATCAGAGCAGTGTCATATGCAAAGCTGCACATCTCAATCATGAAATGTGTGAAGCTGGTTTAGGCTGTGAACACACTAGTCGCTAGAGCAAAGCATTTCCGTTAGCCACACCTGCGATGGGGGGAAATGGGTTGTTGTGGCGATCAGTTGCGAAATCTCTTTGAAGTTGAATTTTTTTAAAAAAAAGCACACTAGTTGATGCCGCCAGGTTTCACAGTAAAAAGGGGTGAGGTTTGACTAGCACTGTGTGCCCCCGTTTTCAGAAGAGAGAGGTGGAAATGCACTGGAACTGGCATAAGACTCCAACCTTTACTTCAGTCCTTAATGGATACGCTACTACAGGGGAAGTGGCCTGGTGGCCTGCAAGCTGATGCAAGCTCCCCTCAAGCAACTTTATGACCCTTTATGGTGGTAACTACAGTGAATCATTCTTTCAATAAGGAGTAGCTTTCTGGGGTGCCATTGGGGGAGAAGGATTTTGCCCACCTGGAAGTGGCAGATAGAGGGAGAAAGGAGCCTGTGTGAGAGGCAGGGAAGTGGAGATCTCCCAAGATTCGAGACTGGGAGAGGAAAGGAAAGCTCTGAGGTGAGAGCTGGGAGGATCTGTCATTTTCTGTGAGGGTGGGAGCGCGGAATTAAGCACTACATTTGTATAGATTATGTACTTGTACATTGTTGTTGTAATTTATGTACCCTGCTCCTGATTTTCACCTCCCATCCATACCTAACCACAAAATCTGCATTTTCCATATTCGATTGATGGCTTTGAGACCCATACATGTCCTGGTTTGGGGCGTATTATTGTGAAAACCCGATTGTCAAGTATCCATACGTGTGCACTTTTTTGACTAAATTGCTTTATCATTGGCCACACCCCTAAGTCCACCCCTTTTTAGTGATTGGTCCATAACAGTTGTTTGATTTTTGTGTGCTTTGTCCAAAGAGTGCAGAAACATATATCTTTTTTAAAATTCCCACACATCTGAAGGTTTTTGCTATTGGGTGGGGCCATCTATTGCAGGAAAGTCCGCAGCATTGTGTCCAAGCGCATGGATGTTAATGCGATTGATTATTGGTGTAGGAAAGCATATCGGGTTTTCAGTGGTACTTCTAATGCAGATTTGTGAACACAAAAATCCGTACTACCCCTGCGACGGTGTATGGATGATGGTGAATTAATAAGGACACAAAGTTATAACATTACAGATTACACAGTTGTATGGACAGGCTCTTAGTTTTTTAACATCCATTGTTCTTTTCTATTGTCTTAATATTATTGAGTGGTTGGCTTTAATTACAGTTAGCTGTTCTGGAGCACTTTAGGATTGAAGAGCAGGATATAAATGTATGTACAACATAAGTTGTAATCGACTTGAAGGCATATAACACATTTGTTGTTATATGCCTTCAAGCTGTTTACGACTTATAGCGACCCTATGAAGTGACCTCCAATAGCATCTATTATAAACCACCCTGTTCAGATCTTGTAAGTTCAGGTCTGTGGCTTCCTTTATGGAATCAATCCATCTCTTGTTTGGTCTTCCTATTTTTCTACTCCCTGCCATTTTTCCCAGCATGATTGTCTTTTCTAGTGAGTCATGTCTTCTCATGATGTGTCCAAAGTATGATAACCTCAGCTTCATTCTTTTAGCTTCCCTGGTTTAATTTGTTCTATGACTCAGTTATTTGTCTTTTTCACAGTCCATGGTGTGCACAAAACTCTCCGCCAACACCACATTTCAAATGAGTTGATTTTTCTCTTATCCACTTTTTTCACTGTCCAACTTTCACATCCATACATAGAGATCGGGAATACCATGGTCTGAATGATCCAGACTTTAGTGTTCAGTGATACGTCTTTGCATTTAACATAACACATACATGTATCCAAATATGCATTTTATCTCAGTGTATACATTTTTAAAGGTATTTTATCTTGAAATACACTTTTCTTTTTTTACAAATTGTGGTCCATTTTCTTTTGAGCTGCAAACTCAGCATTGGGTTGAGAAGTTCAAAATCCAAAATTCTGATCTGTGTATTAGGTCAGGAGGTGTGTATTAGGTTGCTTTGCTTAAAAATGTGAATGGAACAAAATTCTCCTCCATTATCTACCACTAGTATTGCTACCAGCTATATAGCCTGGTGGGATTTGTTTTGCTTTTAAAACATTTTTAAAAAGAGCTTTTGGACCAATTGCTAGAAAAGAAAGAGATGAGACCAGATTTTTCCCCTTCTTGAAAGAAAATAAAGCTATAGCCTTTAGAAAGCTTTACCCCCTGGGCAGAAGTAGTTTGCTGGGTGGGGTGTAGCCATTACACTACCTTCCCAGCAAGTGGTCACTGTTGCTTACCGAGAGAGAGGGGCAAGGCGGCAGGACACTGGTGCAGGACAAATGCACCAGCAGGAGCACCTCATTGGCTCCACTGGTGCATTTGCATCATGCCAACCAACCCACCACCTTGCTTTCCCTCCTGATAAGTTCGAAAACTAGAATAGTTGCCCTACCCCACCTGCTGAACTGCTTCAGCCCCAGGCCTCTCCAGGTTCTCACTGAGATCCACCCACAGGCCTGTAAAAAGAAAAACCACACTGGATCTTCTATGTGCTCCATCTCCTTCTCGGAGTGCTTTGCTTCCATGTCCCAGCCAGCTACTAATTGTTTGGTTTCAAGAATTGGCTGACTTACAAATGTGTGGCACAATGGGCTGTATCCAGCCATCATAGGGTAGACCCACTGGAGCCTATAGACAAGGTAATGAAGTCCATTGATTTCATTGGGTCTCCCCTAAATATGACATGGATACAACTCAGTGTTACCATGTACAGAATTTCCCGGTACTGCCGCTCTACTTCATTGTCTACTCACTGTGGTAGGCAAGGAAACTAAGAGTCAAACTAGATGTTTGCCTAATGTGTAAGTAAGTGAATAAGTTTAATGGTGACAACACAGCAAATCAAAACATACACAAGAACACCAATATATCATACATCCAGTAGGCTTTAAAGGCATTCAAACATCATACATCCAAAAATTAATGAAGTAAAACTAAAATGGTGAATTCAAAATGTCAGGTGTTAGTTACAACAGTAATAAAAATAGTCTGAACAGGGTGGTTCATGTCAGATGTTCTTGGAGGTAACTGGTTCATAGGGTAGCCATAAGTCGTAATCGACTTGAAGGCACATAACAACAACAACAATTCTAGAGCAAGTCCTAAAGCTACAATTTAGCCAGATGCCTAGTAGGATTTGCAAATGGAGATCTCTTTCTGATTTTAAAAGATAAAAGAGTAAAAATGGCAACTTGATAGCTAGCACAAGGAAATGCATCTACCAAGAAGAAGGAAGTGCATTCTGCTTCTGAGCTGGAGAAGTTGGCAATAATCTAACCCAGCATCCTTCCTCTTATTCCTTCATAAAAAGGGCAGTGTTTAATGTCCTCCACTTGTCCCTGGCCACAAGGACAAATCTGCTGCTCCATGTGGACTTTATGGTATCTGCCCTCAAGATATGCGGAAGGCATAGTTTGAAAAAGTAAACTGGTAAAAGCCTTTCTTAGTGGTGCACTGGTGAGGTTGACTAAGTACTGGGAGATCAAGTTCTTTTTCTTAAAGGGGAGGTACTACAAGGAGAACTTTTGAGTGCTGAACCAGACCAGCATCTCATTTGGCATCCCCCTCGAGAAGCCAGTCGCGAATTTTATTTGTGTCCCAAGATGCATAATGTGTATTGTTTGTATTAATGTGCTGCCAAAGCTTTCTGTGGCTGTATGGGAATGGCTGTTGTATTATTTTTTTCTTTTATGGTGTGAAATATTTACTTTTGTTTTTAACAAAGTTGTAAGTCACTCGGAGACCTTTGGGTAGCAAATGACTAATAAGTTCAATACATAAATAAATAAAACACCATGCAACTGTATATCTTGTTTTTCTTCAATTAATTACCAGCACATCTAAAACACATCTGGTTTTAGAAGTGCTGCTTAGAGATATAAGGCAAGATAAAAGGATTTCGGGATTAAAAATAAAAAAAGAAGAATATAAATTGAGAGCATTTGCTGATGATTTGATAATTGTACTAGAAAACCCTTTGGAAGGAATTCATATATTGATGGACAAATTAAAAGAATTTGGACCGTTAGCAGGATTTAAGATCAACAATCAAAAAACAAAGATGTTGGTGAAAAATTTAACTTTAAGGGAACAGAAAGAGTTAATGGACAAGACAGATTTTACAATAGAAAAAAAGTTGAAATATCTAGGCATCATCATGACAAATAAAAACTCAAAGCTGTTTCATAATAATTACGAAAAATTATGGACAGAGATTAAGAAAGACTTGCTAAGATGGGATAAACTACAACTGTCATTAATGGGTAGAATATCTGTGATAAAAATGAATGTATTACCGAGAATGATGTTTTTGTTTCAAACAATACCTGTAATATCCTCTGATTTACCTTTTAAACAATGGCAAAAAGATATTTCTAAATTTGTATGGCAAGGAAAAAAACCAAGAGTTAAATTTAAATTACTTCAAGACGCTAAAGAAAGAGGAGGACTGGGATTACCAAATTTGAGACTTTATTTTGCTGCCTGCTGTTTAGTCTGGATAAAGGAATGGATCTTATTGAGGAATAAAAGACTATTGGATTTGGAGGGCCACAATCTGAAGTGGGGATGGCATGGATATCTATGGTATGACAAAGTAAAAGTAAACGTAGACTTTAACAATCATTTTATAAGACGTTCTCTGTTGAAAATATGGAATAGATACAAACCAAGGTTTTATTCGAAAATACCATTATGTGTCTCAAGTCAAGAAGCGTTTTATAGAAGAGAAATGTCTGGAAAAGAGAAATGGTTAACTTATCAAGAACTATTAGAAAATGTACATGGAGAATACACAATGAAAGAGAGAGAACAATTGATAAAGGAAGGATATAGTTTTCATTGGTTTGCCTATTTACAATTGTTAGAAAGATATAAAATGGACAAGAAAATGTATGGGTTTGAAATAAGTAAATCTGATTTTGAAATAGGTTTGTATACAAATGATGAAAACATAATTGCAAAAATGTATAAACTTTTATTGAAAATGGATATGGAGGAAGAACAAGTAAAAGAGTGCATGGTAAAGTGGGCAAAAAATTTTGGTCATAACATACAAATGGATCAATGGGAAAATATGTGGAAAAAAGGCTTGAAATTTACATTATGTTATAATCTTAAAGAAAATTTTTATAAAATGATGTACCGTTGGTACATGACTCCAGAAAAGCTGTCAAAAATGTATAGTAATGTCTCTAATGTTTGTTGGAAATGTAAACAACAAGAAGGATCTTTTTATCATATGTGGTGGTCATGTAAAAAGGCGAAATTATTCTGGGCACAGATAGGTAGGAAGATGCAAAAAATTTTAAAGATAAATATTCAGTCAAAACCAGAATTTTTTTTACTGGGTTTTATGGATAAACAAATAGAAAAGAAATATGGAAGAATATTATTATATATGATTACGGCAGCAAGATTATTATATGCACAAAAGTGGAAAATGGAATCAATACCAACAATGGAAGAATGGCTACTGAAATTAATGGACTTAGTAGAAATGGATAAATTGACGTGTTTACTTAGAGAAAAATCGACAGATACATTCCTTAAGGATTGGAAGCCTCTCTTAGACTTTTTGTCGAAAGATCAAAATAAAATGATGATACTGGGATTTGATGATTAATTAAGACAGCTTATGGAGAAAAGGGATTCTGTATGTACATATTAAGGGACAGGTTTGATGTATATTATATACTTATAGCTGATCTGTGACAAATCGGAAGTCAACCATTTTATTTTTATTTTTTGTTGTAGTATTGTTATGTTTTTTCTTACTTTGTTTTGTTTGTTTTTTGGAAAAATTTGAATAAAAACTATATAAAAAAAAAAAATTAATTACCAGCACAGAGGATGGCAATGCTCACTGGGAAGGCTGCATGCAGGGAAGAGAGGCTTCTCTTTCACTCTCCCACTGTGACTAAAACATAAATCACCACCTCCCACTTGGTTAGGAGCCTTGAGGGGAAAAATTCCTACTGGTGCCAATAAGCCTCTCCTCCCTCCTAGATAAGAATCTCCAGTGCCAGTAATTAATTAAATAAAACCCCTAAGATGCTATGCATTCAACATAACCTGTAGTGTGGCCCTTATAATATGCTGTGTGTGTGCTAGATGCTGTTTTCAGTGGCAGTCATGTATCTTCCTAGTTCCTAGTCATGATGATTCCTAGTTCCAGCCTTTATGAGATAAAACTGGAACTACTTAAGTACATCCTAATATTCCTGACTATTTTAAGCTATGGCATCAAGTGTCAAAGAGCTTCACAGTAATTTTATATACATTTCACTTGGTGATTCAAATCATGAAGAAAATGAAGACCTTGAAAAGTCTTGGAACGAGATACGGTATTCTCTTATTCGCCGTCTGCAGTAGGATTTGCGGGCACCAACTGCTGAGCAACATGGAAAAATACAATGAGTTTTGATAAAATTACTGCTGATGAGGAGCATAAGGTATTTAATTGATATCGCTCACACAAAAGAAAATCTACGATGTCTGCTGTGGATTTGACAAAATGAAGTCTGGCTTCAATAATACTGTAAAAAGCCATTCATCACAAGTATCTCTGGGGTATGCTAGAAACATATGGAATGGTCTTGCGGCTTTACCGATCATGCTACGGGCTCATATGACAGGTTCGTTATTTGCTCTGTTTAAGAGAAGGAACATCAGGATCAAAAGGCCTCGTTCTGATTAACTGGTAAGCGTGGCGCACCACAGTACAGAGCCCTGCATTTATAAAGAATCATTGTAAAGGCATTTGGAAATCAATTTGTTTCATCGTGATTGAGGACATACTATAGTGCCGTTTAATAAGGAGGAGAGACCTCAGCTTCATTTGCTGTTCATTTGATGCTAAAGTCTGTCTATCACAACTACCTCCCACAAAGCACACCAAAACCTCATTGGCCTTAGTCTTTTATTCTCTCAGACTACCCCAAGATTACCAAGGGTTAGCATAATTATCCATATAGCTAATGATGATGAGTATAAAAGAACTATAATTTATTTTGCTGATGAGATGACAGGATTCAAAGTCTTTTCAAATGAAATGGTTCACTGGGCAACATTTTTGCCTCAGATCATGAAGAGTTGTCTGGTTCAAATTAAATTGAGGTAGAGTTGAAGTTTTGTGGAAGAAGGGACGGTACTGGCATCCAAGACTTCCTATTGTTTTGAACATGGTTGAAAAAACCTCCAGTGAACACAAGGAGAATCCTATTGGATCAGACTAAAGTTCAGGATCCCATTTTCCACAGCGGGCAACCAGATGCCTATAGGAAGCCCAAGAAAAGGACGTGGATATGATAGTCCTCTCTCTAGGGATGGACTGATCAGTCTATTTCCAGTATGTGTCAGAGCTTGAAAAATATTGTTCAGCTTCTCTGCAATCTTCTTTAGCATAGCTTTAACCCTCTTCATCCATGTCCTCGGCCATAATGGTTTTAACTATATGCTCCACAATTTGTTTCGATCCCGCACTGCCTGCTTGCATTGCCAAAGTTTGTGTTCCTTTTTGTTCTCCTCATCTGGGCAAGACTTCTAGTTTCTGAATGAATTCTCCTCGTTTCTAATAGTTTCCTAGATTCTGCTCATTAATCTTCACTCTAGACTTTAATTCTAAAACCTTGGTGCTGTTACCTTTCCTCATCTGTGATAGACATTCTTGCTGAACTTTTGTTATTGTGGTTTTGAATAACCCACAAATGTTGCGACTGGACCTGGGAATAAAGAGGTGAGACACGAGTGATGGGTTCGACTAGGACCACATTTTATTAATAATATCTACAAGGCAAATGAAAAGTGCAGGAAGCTAACTTAACTTCAACCTTGGGTGGGCCGAATTCTGCACATTCCAAGGGGAATGACAAAGCATAACCCCAAAGCCTGGGCCTACATGATGGTGGGTAGGATGGCCACCCTGCCCACCTCCTCATGGGGCCCCACAACTCCACCCTGGGCTCCTACTGGGAGGAAGAGTGGCATATAAATCTAACAAATCAATCAATAAACAAACAAACTCTGGCCAGGTGCAGCAAGTAAGCCTCAAGAACACTCCGCACACATGCTAAAAGCCCTGTGAGCCAGATCAGCGGGCCTCTGGCAAAGCCCTTCATCTTCAAAGATCCCCAAAGGTGATCACCTGTTCCTTTATCTAACTTTAACCTTTCCTGTACCTTCCTGCCAACAATGTGACCAAATTAACTATGCAACCAAATTCCCATTTAACCGCCCCTACCCCTAAACTCCTATGCCCCCAGAATCCAGTGCAGAATAGGCAAAAAAACCCCAACACCTGCCAAACTTGGCCAATTTGCAGTCAGGGAAAAAAAATCCTACTTAGCCCCAAAACAACTAGAAATCCTGTACTGAGTGGGCTGGGTGGGTGTGAAAGGTTATCAAAGAGGCCTACAAAGCTTTCGGCCACAACCCCAGACACAGATGCCAGTGCCAGTGCATGCCAGGCAGGCTCATCTGGCTGACTACAACAACACTCCTAGATGTAGCATTGCACAGCTGGCGGGAGCAGATGTTTAGTGAGATTTGATCCCCTGACTTCCCTTTTCATCTTCATTTTCCCAATCCTCTCATTTTTGAGAAGTTTCCTCTTTTGAAGTCCACTGTGACTGTGTTGGACAGACTTGAAAAGTGTCAACTTAACATATATATTGGATTTAATAGCACTCTGGTCACTGTTTCTAATTGGTTCAGCAAGGCTTATGTCTTGGGCCCCAGTTGGAATTCAGCCCAGAGTTTCCTCCTCTCTGGTCAGTTCTATAATTAATTATTCTAGGGTACAGTCATGTAGAATATCTAGACATTTCATCTCCTTGTTGTAACTAGATCTGGCCAGTACCTGGATAGTCACTCACCTGGGAAGCACTTATACACTGCACTGAGTTGTACAGTGAAAGAAAGGTAGCATATAAAATAAATAAATATTTGCCCAGTCTGTGTGAGGGGTAAGTCACCAACACTTTCTCCTGATTCCATTGCCCTGCTCAAGATCACCCTGAACATTTTGGTCATGGGGGTGATGATATGTTTCCAGTACCTCTGGCTTGTTAATGTCACCCACAGTGACTCTGAGCAGAATGCTGCCCCTTTTGACATCTCTAGTTTGCTTGGCTTTGTCCCTTTGATACCCACAGAATAACTGCTCCGTCTCCAGCATGCTCTTTGTTGTTCTTCCTATAGAGTCTGTGTTCAGAAATAACTGTATCTCACTGGTTCTCTCAATTCCACCAGATATCCATTATGTCCACTGGTTATCCTTTAAAACCAAGCACCTCAGCTTCTCCATCTTGGCTTGGAGGCTTCTAGCATTAGCATACAAACACCGATACATGGTGTCATTCCCCAAATGTCTCTGTCATGTGTATTTTTCCTGTGGCCTTTTGGGTGCCTATCTGTACATTGTAAGTAATTGCCCAATTCTACCTTGCCTCCAGTTGGATGACCTGAAACATTTTCATCTTCATCACCCTGAAAATTTAAAGGGCTATTGTCAGATAAGCGTCCTGGGTCTTGTGAGGTAAGGAAGTGATTTTCTCCTGTCACGGTAAATGTTCCTATATCAACATATCCTTGGAACTCACTTGTACACTCTCTGCTGAACTCAGATGATCAGTAGCCACTTCCTTGTATCACGCCATGTGGAAAGAAAGGTCAACGTCTGAGGTCTTTTCTGCACCAAGATGCGATGCCTCTGCAGTTTGCATAAGAACATAAGAAGAGCCTGCTGGATCAGGCCAGTGGCCCATCTAGTCCAGCATCCTGTTCTCACAGTGGCCAACCAGGTGCCTGGGGGAAGCCCGCAACCAGGACCCGAGTGCAAGAACACTCTCCCCTCCTGAGGCTTCCGGCAACTGGTTTTCAGAAGCATGCTGCCTCTGACTAGGGTGGCAGAGCACAGCCATCATGGCTAGTAGCCATTGATAGCCCTGTCCTCCATGAATTTGTCTAATCTTCTTTTAAAGCCATCCAAGCTGGTGGCCATTACTGCGTCTTGTGGGAGCAAATTCCATAGTTTAACTATGCGCTGAGTAAAGAAGTACTTCCTTTTGTCTGTCCTGAATCTTCCAACATTCAGCTTCTTTGAATGTCCACGAGTTCTAGTATTATGAGAGAGGGAGAATAACTTTTCTCTGTCCACTTTCTCAACGCATGCATAATTTTATACACTTCTGTCATGTCTCCTCTGACCCGCCTGGCAGTGTTAAACTGCCTTGATGTAAGATGGTTGCAAACATATTTACACAAAGAGTCAAGTCAAGTTCAAAGATCAAATAAGATGACAGTAGCAACAGTTCATGAATAATTCTAAGCTTCAGGCTTGGTTAGCAAAGCAATCTAGATGTTTTGAGGATAGCACATTTGAGATCAACATGTGAGCAGAATACACTCTTCAGGGGACAGCAACATGTGATTAATTTTAAAATCACCATGTGCAGACCCTTTCTCAAGAGCAGCTGAGCCCAGGTACAGAGGGCTTGTACCCAGGTACAGAGTAATATAACACCCCCTTGAAAGCTATCCTAAGAACTCATTAGATCAGTCTCCCTCAATCTGGTGACCTCCAGATATTTTGAACCCCAACTCCAATCAACCCCAGCCAGCATGGCCAAAGTCAGGCATGATTGTAGTTGTACTCCATTTGGAGGGCACCAGGTTGGAGAAGGCTGCACTAGGTGGCTCTTAATAAAAATTAAATCACAAAGGAAGGGAGGGAGGGAGGGGGTTGTGAGGGGGGAGGGGGCTATATAATTCCCAGGTCTCTCTGCCTTTTATCCATTTTGAAATGTACATTAATATATAGGAAATTATGCTAATTTCATATTCCTCTGGCTGGACAAAATTATTTTGTCAACTTTTTACCATATTGTTCAATAAGCTAGAAAATTAAGACTGTTTTGTTAAAGGCAGACATTACCGTTGGGGATGGAAACCTGAGTTCATTTATTTGGGAGCAAATGTCAGAATTTATGAATGTTTTTTTAATTGGAACAATTTAAAATGTGGTTGGTCATTTGAAAAGAAAGTTATGTGATAGCTGAAAAAATCAAATGCATTTAAAATATCAAACTGCATTAAAATATAATGCATTTAAAAGGTGCATTTTGAGGGAAGAATGTGTATTTTAATATACATTTGAATGTGACTTTTTGTGTGGATTTTAAATAAAAAATGAATATGGAAATGGGATGGAATAAATACATATGAAAGTTACATGGACGGAAACCAGAGTGATTTGTTCATCCCAATAGCTGATGATGGTCCTGGGAGTACCTGTGGAAACTAAAGGCCTGGTTTGCAGGCTCCTTCTCCCAAGTCTATGTGATGGGTTAACACAGACGGGAAAACTAATGTGGTGTAGTAGTTAATAGTGTCAAACCTGGGCTGAGGAGTCTCAAGTCCAAATCCCCCCTCTGCCAAGATCCCCAAATCACCTTGGACCATCATTGTCTTCCAACCTAACCCCTTACACAGAGTTGTTGAGAGGATCTTACAAAGAGCTACTTGCTCCCATCCTCCTTGTGAGGTCAGACGGGCTGAGAGATACTCTTCTTCTCATTTATGTATGAGCGTTCGAGCTGCCGCCACGACAGCCAATTTTGACATGTGGAAATCCAGTTTTATGCTATCTTGAAGGGGAAGAGGCAGAGCAGCCCACTGCTTTCTACTTATCATGTAGCACTCAGCCAGATATGGATGAAGCCGTGATCAAATAAGGCTCTTTAATAAATTCCAGGTTGCTAATCGAAGGTAGTTTATTAAATGAATCAAGATAAAAGAGTAAGAGGTATCACACAAAACACCTAAAAAGAATAAGCAGTGATTTTCTAGCTATCCTTTCTCTTACACAGTCTCAACACTAATCCAATGACCTACATGAAGAAGAAACCCTTGTTTCATACAGGAAGATACATGGGACCTTTTGAATTTTCTTAGTTAAGACCACTCATTGTATGCTACATGTTATTTAGGGTGTATTATCAAATGAAATTGTATCTTCTTGAGATGGGTGGAATCCAGTAATTTATCCCTTTAATGCCCTATATGGACCCTAAATGAGGGCCTGAAACTGCTTAACAATATGCTTTTATATAATACATACATCAGGCCGCTGCCGCCACCGCCTCTTGTGGTGGAAAGCGCCGGGCCAGCTGGAGCTGGAGCCGGAGCCGGGGAGGAACTGCGGCCTCTCGGCGGGCCCATTGTTGTGGCCTATCCTGGAGGACGTTGGTTCCTGTGATGATCTTTTGTCATTTTCGGAGGCGGTTTGGAGGCCCGGGAAGCGCCCCTGCAGCAGCCGCCACCCTTCCATACAACCTTCATCCACTTGCCTGATATCGGTGGCGTTTACACTCTGGCCCCTTTGCCAAAGGCTTCTCTAAGAAGAACTGCTGTTAGTTTCATTTCTGAGAGGCTGGTTGTTCCGCCCCTCTCCTCGCTGGAACTGCTGGATGCTGGGGTTGGGGGAGATGCCTGGTTTTGATCTTGTAAATGGACTATCTCCCACACTGGTTTTATGCCAGGGTGGGAAGACTTACACCAGGAACTCCTATCTCTAGTTACACCTCGGACCATACAGGCGAGAAGCCTATTAGTGAAACTGAGAGTTGCCTCTACCTTGTTGTTTAGTTATCATGTATTGTTACAGTTCTTATTGTTTGCTTTCTGATATTCTGTTGTTTTATATGTTTTGTTATGTACATCGCTCAGAGTGGCTGGTAAATCCAGGCAGATGGGCGATTAATAAATCGAATAAAATAAAAATAAAATAAATAATATAGGTAATGGGGAATTTTATATATCCATACATGTATGATCATAATTATTAAAAAAGGGTATATGTTTTATAATCATAAGGAGTTGAATATTGAACTTCAGGCCTATTGGGGTCCTGAGATTCATGCTTATAGGGCACTCTGAATCTTAATATTTAATTCAGACTTGTAGGTAAAAACCTGTTGCCATTGGCAACAGGTCACAGCGATCTCCTGTTTGCTAAATTCGGCCGGTGCCAAGACCCGGCTGATGCATGATTAATTACCCTATTGTTCGGAATCAAGGAGCGTTTCAGGAAGCTGTGAGTAATAGGAATTGCCAATGTTTGATTCTTGAATGCCATCTAAAGGAGAAAAGTTTTATAGCATAACCTAATGTTTTAATGAAAAGAAAATAGTTAGATTTTATAATGTTTTAAAACAATATTTATAACTTTATAAGTGTGTTTTCATTAGGAAAAAGGTACATCTAGGGTGGCCTGCCTGCCTCTATATTTCTGAGGCTGAAAAATATTAATTAACCAGAGTCACCCAGTTTTTCCTGAGTTTGTGTGTTCTTTAAGGTTTGAAGCTCAGTGTGTTTAAATGATTACCTCTCTTGAGCTATGTATTTTGCAAGGAAGGAAATGGGATTTCTGAGAAGGTATAAGGACATATGAACCCCTATGGCAAAGGAATAGAACTAGGGGTGCTCATACATTCACAAACACCCTGAGTTAAGTTCCCAAACTTAACTCAAGGGAACTTGTCCACATTTCTCCGATGTACCAGGGTCAGCCTGACTGATCAGAAACAATGAAACAATGGCATATGGAATGTACTGGGTATGCCTGAAAACATTCACAGTAATAACTGTTCCAACTAGTCCCAAAATTCATTCGTCTTGAAGAGACAGTAGGACAATGGTAACATTTATGATATGGACAGAATCTTGGAATCACCACTGGAGTTAGCTAATGCTTTCTGATTGGTTTGGAATGATGTTGTGTGGGCAAGGACTCATAAGATTGGTGAAATCATTGTCACATGCTGTACTGTACTCTATAAAGGAAGCTTGCACACAGTGCCTCAGTGCAGTCTCTCCTGGATGTTTCTGGAGGCTGACCCTGCATGTGCATATGCATATGCTTGTAAAGAATAAAGGCCTACCTTTTTGCTTGACGCCTGTGTCTTCAATTTTATTCAAGGACCCCCAGCAAAAGATCCCAATGGAGAAAGAATTCTCCTACATAGGCATATGTTGATAGTAGGCAAAAGCTTCAAAGCTGTATCCTGTAAAGAGTTACTTCTGTGTAAGAATGGATGTCACATGTCATAAGATGGGAGTGGCCAAACAGTCTAATTAGAATAGACTGCGAGGAGCTGGGGCTCCTGGTCATAGAGTCACAGACACTGTCAGGAGGGGGGTTTACTGGACAGTGCCAGACAGGAAGACCATATAAGGAATGTGCACAGGAAGCCCAAATATAGGCAAGCCTTTGATCTGTGGGTGCTTACCTTGATGGGCTGCTTGCCAAGCAATTACTTTTGCTTGACAGTGCCAGACAGGAAGGTCCTTATTAGGAGCTTCCTCTGCAAGTCATTCAAAGATCTCATGCATCATTCTGATTGGCTGTTCAGGAGGCCAGCCCCTGGGAAGTGGGGACAACCTGCTGGGTAATAAAAGGAATGACAGCCCATTGTTATATAGAGATTCTATGTGCCGGTGTTTAGATGCAGGAGAAAGGATGTGATTAATGACCCTGCAACCACTACTGATAACAGCTACAAGGGGGTCTCCCAGTAGCTGGATGGTGATGTATAATATCTGCTACTCTGTAGTGTTATGCTGTAATGCTAAGCAATTCATAAACCAAGTTGATTGGCACAGCTGGTGTTAAATTTCATTGCTTACCTGGATCTGTTTGAAAGAACCATCCCCCCCTTCTTGGCAAGAGAAAGGAGGTGACAAAACAGAGGGCAATAACAGACATGTGGGAGGCAATTAAGATGTGGGATACTGGCATGTAGATTGAATCCTTCCAAGATGGAGTCCTTAGCTCTTGCTATTAATGGGCATTAGGGAAAGAGAATTGTAAACTGAAGAGGATCTCCTTTTGGTTCCAGTCAGACAGGGTTAACTGGGGGTAGGAAACACACCCTTGTGTATTCAAACAAAGTTCATTGCCTAAAATGCAGCGTGTCCCTTTGCCCTCATGGAAGGAGAGATTTTTGCAGTCGTCATATTTTTAAAGAGAGAGAGGGCTCAATCTCTCCCCTTCATTTGCATGAGATCCAAAGACATTATTTACCTGGCCTTCAGTGATTGGCTCGTTTTTCAGCCTTTTTTGTCATTGGATAAGGAATAGTCCAGAGGCTGTAGCTGATGCAAAATGTTGCAGCCCAGGTGAGTGCTACTCCTGCATATCATGCCAGCGCTAGAGGATCTGTATTGGTTGCCTGTTAACCACTGAATCAGTTTTAAGATCCTGTTATGTACATATAAAGCCCTAAACAACTCTGGACCAGGTTTTCTGAAAGACAATCTCATCCTCCGCTGCCTGGCTAGGGCATTAAGATCAACAAATGGAACCCAGTTAGTTTTGCCATAGCCTGGTGACTATTAGTTTGTGGTGAGTAACATCAAGACAGGCTTATTCATTGGTGGTGCACCAGTGGTATAGAATACTTTCCTTGCTGAAATATGAGAGGCTTCATTGGTATTGAGATTTCTGCCAACTCTTGAAGACACACTTGTTTAGACAAGCACTCCCCCTTATCTCCTGACTTGAACCTCCTGTTTTAATTGTTGTTTAACTGTTATCTTGTTTATTATACATTTTAATTATGGATATTTTAATGTTTTGATGGAATTGTTTTACTATGTATTTTCATTATGGGTTTTTTAATTATATTTTTTTATAATCGATTTTACACTTGTTGTTTTGTTGTTGGCTTCTATTTGTATGCGAACCAACTTGGTATTTCTTCTCGAAATGGAAGGCGGTACACAAATTCTTGTTCATACAGTGGTTATATCTAGTTCAATAGGTCATAGCAAGTTCTGTCCATCCAGAGAGAGAATGTTAGCGCTAAAATTACGTACATTATATGCTCCACATGGAAAAGTTAAAAAATGAGAAAATGAAACTTCTGTTAAATGTTGATATTACATATGTTGAACAATATCTCTGCTTTCTCCATTCTGCTTCATATTTGCTTTGTAGTTCGTGCCTTAAATCTAGACCCTGTACCTTGATAGATCTGGGTACTGAAATTCCAGTGGGGTAACTATTCCATGATCTATATCATGAGCACAAGGGCAAAGAATCAAAACACAGTTTGCATACAAAGCAGACTTGAATTATAACATGATGGGATAGAATACTTTCTGTCTTATGCAATTGATGGTTTGCTGCTGGTGACAACCAACAACAACCACCACCACCACAACAAACAACAACAACTTCTAGCAAGAGATATTTTCAAGCTCTGCTGAAACCAGTCTACTAGGAAATTCTCATCCCCCCCTTTTTTTGGTGTGTGTGGTATTCTTTGATTGACTGTTCACAGCAGGCAGTGAGAACAAGTGTCAGAGAACATCTTTGCCACCCTAGGCTCCTGCTGGGAGAAAGGGTGGGATATAAATCAAATTATAAATAAATAAATAACAGCAATAATGGCAAGTAAAACCCATTATAGTTTGGTTTCATTAAAAAATTTCACACTGGAGTTTTTAAGTGATCCCAAATGTGTTTATTCCATTTCCCATTTAAAGTTGCATACATAGGTCATAGAAGCGGTGTTTTATCTTGCTTTAGCAGCTGTTGTTTACACCTGAAGCTATTGTAACAACTCTGGGATTTTCCCAAGATGGGTTTCTTTCTTTTTTATTGGTTTCTTGGATTTCTCTCTCTCCCTCGACCTTCTGACAAACAAGGCCTTTATAAATTAACTCAGCTGGTGCACATTTGACCCCAATTTTTGAATGTAAACCCTAGGTTGAGTAAGTGTGTGTGTGTGTGAGAGAGAGAAAGAGAGAGAGTAATTCTTTGTACCCTTAGGTAGTTAGAATATACTTGCATTTAATTTACTGTCAGCCATCTTTTGGCCACAAATAATTATCTTTGCTTTTTCAGGTAAACGATAAGCTCCCTGCTGAGCTTAGAGCAATTAAAGTCAATTACATTTTTCTTTCTCACTCTGTCTCTAAGAAATACATTCTTGGAAGATTTTTTTTAAAAAAACATATGCCTGTTTCAGCTCTCTTACAGATTTAGGTGGGAACCTCTTTTTGCTTTTGAGAGGTTATATATTAGCAAAGTGTGTATAAAAAAGTGAAAGATAATTATTTGCATGTTGTCCATCAAATGAACCTGTAGTAATCTGTATATAATAGACAGTATTCTGAATTTCCGACATATGGTTGCATTCTGTAACATGAACTCACTACTAAATCTATGGAGTTTACTCTTCAGTCTCTGCCTTGGGGATGTCAGTAGGTGGTAATCTTTAGTATTCTGGATATGATATCACCATTTTGGCATTTTCATTGAGATTACTCTGCTGCTTTGACCTCATGCTCCAAATATATTTTTTGAAAAATTAGCCTCTTGTTGCAATGCATTAAGCATGTTGTCACTCAACTCAGTGAACTTGAGAGAAGTGATGGATATTCTGGTGAAGGTGAAAGACTCCAGCTAGGATTAATCTTGTAGTTCTTTGTTTGGCTGCATTGTCTCTAGAGGTGGAGGCTCTTGCAATTCCCCTCTCTCACTTGTAAGTTCACGGAGACCATGGTAAATGACCCAGAAGCCAGAGCAGAACTTGTGTATCATATGGCAGAATCTACATCTAACGTAATGGGGTTGGGGTGGATGGATTAATGTGTAAAAATATTGAAGGTACAAATCCTTAAGTGCAATAAGGAGCTATTTCAAAACTGGTAGAGAACACATGTTACAAACATGAACTATTTTCCACCTTTGATGTGAAAACGTCATAGTCAGTGTTGCAGATGTGACCCAAACAGGCAGCATGCTTGAGAATATTAACACAGGATCTGCAGTTACTGGATTCGTAAGATGATACACAGTTTGCTTTAATAACTTTTTACACCTGATGCTGTTGTAATAGTTTGTTTTATTTTATTTATTTATTCTACATAAGCCTCTGTTTCTCAATAATTTACAAGACAGTTTCCAAACATTGTAACAAATAAAAAGTGGAAACATAACAAACAACATAGTAATTATTACAGAAGTTACTACTATTGTATTAAATATTATGTTAAGCAATGGCTGTGGGTTGTATCTGTTAGCCATGCTCAGAGTAGACCCACTGAAATTCATGGACATGACTAACTTAGGTCCATTAATTTCAATGGGTCTGTTCTGAGTAGGACTTAGTTAGATACAACCCTAAGGCTGCAACCCAGTTTATGGTTGCCTGGCTAGGTATAAGTCCCACTGAAGTCAATGGGGCTCACTTCTGAGTATAAATGTATAGGATTGCACAGCTACCTCTGTATTATACTGCTTATAGAAATGTCTAGTTTAATGGCAAAGACAATGCACAATTAAGCAAGGTGTGGAACAATACAACAACAGTTGACAATGGTTCAGTTCCCTTCGTGAAATTAAAGTGGCAACCTTATACACACTTATCTGGGAGTAAATTGAACTTGATGGGCCTTACTTCTAAGTAGACATGTACACAATTCCTTTGTAAGTGATCCAAATATTGATTTCCAGTACATATAAAGTCATAAATATCTATGGAAATAAAGGCACTGGCTTACTCTCTGTGGTAGAATAAACTGACAGGCAGAGGAAGAGACTAATAGCTAAGTTTTCAGCCTGGGGATATGGCGAACAAAATTCCAATTACCTGCTTTGCTAGCAATCTTCTTGTATGACCTTTAGCAAAAACCACTTACAACTCGCCTTGGTGGAAAATGAGGATAATGGCACTTCTGTACCTCACAAGGGGGAGCTGTCAAGCAAGGCCTGTTAACTGATGTGGACCTTGGACATTATGATAATGGGTACCACAGTGAGTTATCTGGAGCTATTTGCACTGCAAGTGTCTTTTGAAAGTATGTGGCACTCTGCGGTCTGGGTTGTCTAGGTTGATCTGTGGGGGAAGCTGGTAGATGGATAAATAAGGTCCCTGAAAGGTTTCATAATTAAGCAAATCCATAAGGGAAAGAAGTTTACACATTTTTGCTCCACAGACGAGAACAGGTTGGCTTTGAAATACATTTGAAAGATGAAAGAATGATGAAGAGGGTTGTCATTGATAACACATGGCCCCATTTGAAAGAGTATGACTCCATGAGTAACTGGTTGGAATGGCGCCTAGCACCATGATCCAGAAGACAAATAAGGAACAGGGCTCCTTTTAATGGAAAGGCAAATATATACTATCCACAACCTTTAAGAGCAGTTCTTTGCCTTTCAATAGCAAGCTATGAGCCAATCTTTATGTTACTTGAGTGTTGTACTATCTGTTCCTGTGTAGCTTCTGCTAACATATGCAATTGGCACATGATCGGGAAGGGCATATGGTGCAATTACTTCCAGTGCTATCCCTTCACAGAATCTGCTAGTAATGGAAGTGACTTATTGTATACAACTTCCATTGCATCATCATCATCATCAACAACAACATAATTTATATCCCGCCCTTCCCCCCAGAAGGAGCCCAGGTAGGCAAACAAAACACTAAAAACACTCTAAAACATCTTTAAAACAGACTTTAAAAATATTAAAACACCTTTTAAATAAAAGTTTCACAAAATCTTATAAAGCAATTCCAGCATAGACACAGACTGGGATAAGGTCTAGGGCTGGTTCTAAAGGGTGGCCAGGTGGGGCACTGGCTTGAGGGCCCCTGGAACTACAGGGGCCCCTGAGGGGCCCCTCCACTCCCCTTCCGTGATCCGTGGCAACAGCTGCGGATCACAGGGCAGGAGCTCCCACCTGCCCATCATTCCCTCACCCCACCTACCTGTCTCCTGCCTTTTAGCATTGCCCTTAATAAATATGGCGGCTGAGGTTTCCTTAAGGTGCTGAAGCCGCTGTCGCCATCTTGGTTGATGGCAGAGATGTGCGCGCATAGCATGCACGCGTGCCATCAACCAAGATGGCAGTGGAGGCTTCATCCCCTTAGGGAAACCGTGTCTACCATCTTGGTTAATGGCAATGCTAAAAGACAGGAGACAGGTAGGTGGGGTGAGGGAAAGGTGGGCAGGGAGAAGCTCCTGCCCTGTGATCCACAGCTGTTGCTGCGGATCACTGAAGGGGAGCAGAGGGGCCCTTTAGGCGCCCCTGTAGCTCCAGGGGAAGGGGAAGCGGAGGCAGGTAGGTGGGGGGCATGGGGGCCCTGCTCTCTCACACACACACACACACACACACACACACACACACACACACACACACACACACACACACACACACACACACACACACACACACACACACACACACACACACACACACACACACACACACACACACACACACACACACACACACACACACACACACACACACACACACACACACACACACACACACACACACACACACACACACACACACACACACACACACACACACACACACACACACACACACACACACACACACACACACACACACACACACACACACACACACACACACACACACTGGGGCAAGCTGATGCCCAAGGGCCCTGGCATGCCTGGGGCAGCCCTGATAAGGTTTTTACTTAAAAGGCTTGTTGAAAGCGGAAGATCTTCAGTAAGCACCGATAACACAGATGGTGCCTCTCTAATATTTAAGTTTTCAGCATGGCTCATTGATTTTTAATTTATTTTTAACTAATGATTTTTGTAATAAGTGCTTTTGTAATTCATCTTCAGGATCCACAAACTAAGAATTTGGGGTAAAATGCTAATGGTAATTCTAATGGTAATAAACATCCACCGTTGAATATGGCTGTGGAGTGTATATTCCCGAAGGCAAGGGCATATTGGCCCCACGTAGTTTACGAAAAATTCAAAGTGTTAAATATACTTTAATGATGTGTTACACGTAGTTTTAATCATGCTGGTGTCTTGTAGAACTAGTAATGGGACAAAGTTTTGGCCCAATCAAACTTCATGAGCATGGGGTGCCACAGGGGAAAACATCTCCCCAAGATTGCATTAATCTTTGAGGGCAGGTGAATTTCTAAAATTATTCTTGTATTCCTCCCCACTTTCTTTCAAAAGAAAAAAAAGCTTTGCCTCAATTTCAAGCATTGGCATGGCTACTCTACATGGTTCCTAGGCAGCATGCCCTTGGGAATGACACTTCATCATCAATAACTTTTTAACAAAGAACCTTCCAATTCTGAATTGTGTTCAGGTTCTGAGAAATATGAGTATCAACAGTTACTAACTATAGAACAAATTACAGAGGCGTAGCTCTATTAGTTTGCTGAAAACAAAAGAACACAGTGCATTGTGACCCATTAAAACGGCCAGACCTGTTGTGGCAATATGACACAATAAATCCATCATCTTTTAAGAAGCCACAACACTCTTGTTTAAACGTAAAAAAGAAATGGGCAACATCAGCAGGATAGCTGGAGAAGTGGATGTGATGTCACATATATTGACCAATTCTAATAATGTGTTTATTTTTTAAAATATTTAATGATTTATGAGTATAAACATTACACATGCAGTGTAAACTCTAATATTAGTAAGAATATCGTAGAAAATGAATTGGTTATTATGAAGAAAGCCAGTCCAGGGCCATTAAAGCTGCAATTTCTGTACACGCTTCCCCAGGAGTAAGTCCCATTAAACTCAGTAGGGCTTACTTTTGAGTAGACATGCATAGGGTTACACAATAAGACACAATAATGCTCTTTTGTTGGGTCCAAGACCATTTTTTCATAGTGATCAAGTCAATGAAGCTTTCAATTGTTAGAAGGATTTTAAAAATATATATAAAAATGACCTCCTGTAGAAATTGCCCTCTGCCTAAAGGTCATTATCATAAAAATGAAGCACAAATGGAATGCTTAAGAAACACTGCACAAAAGGGGTCGAGAGAATATATATAAATGTCAAATCCTCTGAAGGCATAGATTTAATTAGATGAAGGTTTCTTTTCTAGATTAGCTTTGCATATAGTTTTATTACTTTAATTGTTTTTTATGAACACAAGGATTTTCCCCTTTCACAACATTGTAACCAATTATTTTTAAAAAAACAAAGTTTTTATTGTATTACTTAGCTGAAGAGTATTCTTTTGCCTTTCCTTTATTTTTTGTTTAAATTAAAAGGTCATGCGGTCTGAGTTGCTTGTTTTTCTTCTCTTAAATCTGAATTTTTGACTGCTGCTTCCTATTTGTCATTTGATTTTTAAATAAGTTTTAAGAGCAATTTAGTCCCTAGATAAATAATGATCATTTTTCAATGGCATCTACTCTTCATCCTCTCTGGGGGACACTTCAATTCACTTTTTGGCCTATCAAGTGCACATGTAAGGTCCCTTTTCAAAGAGGCATGCACTGGTGAAATTCTTTTGCTGGCTTTTCACCTACTAATTGCAAGCAGGGAACAAGTTCTCCTTTTTCAAACAAGTTCACAATTTTTTTTTTTAAAAAAAACTTCTTGTGTTTAACTGTGCTTATAGAACCTTAGAGCGCATAAATTGTGACTACGATAATGTGAAGCTTTCATCTTAGCTTGAAATAGCATCTGTCCTCTATAATATCTTTTGAAATCTTGATTGATAAAGGATCCAGGCCTGCCTTTAATTACTGTATAATGTACTTGGCAAAGGTTAACATTTTGCATCAGGAAAGAGAACAGGATATAATTCCTCGGGCTAAGCAACCGAAGGGTGCAGAATGCAGGCTTTCGCTTGACTACACCTTTCAATGTTAGAGAAAATATTGATTTCTAGAAAAGGAAAGATTTATTGCTTGCATGAGAAATGCAAAACAATCTACTGCCTGCGCTTCAAAAACCTTAGTTGCAAAGAAGTCTCTTGGATTCATGTCAGAGTCATTCTCAGCCACACCCATACAAAAACCATCCTAAGCAAAACTTAAATTTGTTTTGTAAATTTCCTATTTAAATTGATGCTGTTGGTATAAATGGTGATTTATAGAGTAGCATAAGCAAAAGGCAGTAATCAGGGTGTTTTCAGTATCTATCAAGGACTGTCACTTGATTAAAAAAGAGAAACAAAAGTCTCTCTCTAGCCTGCCTTTGAATTTGATCTGCAGAAATCAACTGCTGAAACCTTTCACAGCAGCAGATGAACACTAGAGACATTGCTGAGCTTCACAATTTCTTGCGTTTGCATGCAAATCTCAGCAACACAAAATGTTTGTCTTAAAAAATGAGATGAACACTACGCAACCCCCAGGTTCTTTTCCACCTCAGAATTTAATCCAAGCTGGGGAAGAATTCTTCCTGCCTGGAGGATACTCCACCACCAGTTGCTGCTCCATTGATAACAATAGGGACAGAAAGGCAAGGCCAAAGGGGTCTTTTTCTTTTCTCTTTCCGTCGCTCACTTCTCCTCTGTCTGTCCCTCCTCCCCCTCCCTGGCATCTGGAGTGCTGGAAAAGGGCACCTAACATCAGGTGCTGCTGTGATAACTGTATTCCAGCATTCCAGGCACTAAGGAGCGACGGGAAAGGAGGAGCAAAAAGGCTGGTGGACAGAGGCAACCTGCTTGTTGAGCATTCATCCCGGTTTATTTGGAGGGAGATTAGGCAGCACTGGCTATTAAATGAACATTCATTCTGATTTGTGCACGGGGAGGTTAGATGATGTTGTGTCAAAGCAAGTGCTTTTCCACACTTTCCAGTGCATTTTGCTGTCACTTTCCTTATTGCAAAAAGTCTGATCCTTTGAGGAAGCACTTTTTTTGCACAAGATCTCCCAGTCAACTGTAATTGGTCAACCTGAACTTGCAGGGATGTGATTGAATCCCACCTAAAAATAGTAACAGGTAGTGCTCGAGGTGAGCCGCTGACTCAGGGGGCAACAAGTCCAAACAAATTTTGAATTGTTGGACAGGATAACTTTTTTCTGGCTTTTCTCTACTTGAATCAGCCCTAATCTGAATAAAGCCAGGGTGAGTTCACCTGCCTCTAATATCACCTGCTAATTTCTACAGGCACAGCTCACAATTATCCAGAGGGATAATTTCTTTTAAATATTTTGCAGGAAAACAGGAAGCATGGCTCACTTCCTGGGTTGGCACTTCTAAAGTGATTCAGAACATGTCTGGCATGTGACAAAAGGAAAAAGGCATTTCTGTTCTTGCCTAATATTCTGAATTGGAAATGATATGGTGATTGTTCTTTAAAGCAGCCTTCTGCAATCTGGTTCTCTCCAGATGTTTTCGACTACAGCTCCCATCAGCCCCACCCAGCATGGATAATAGGGAGCAAGCTGAACCTTTCTCCCTGACTTGTTAGCTTTCTACATGCAAGGAATTAGTATTTGGAAAGGGGCACTCAAAGGTACTTGTGTCCAGTTCCACCCACTGGAACATAATTAATTAGTTTGATTCTGCTCAGTGGAGAAACTAGTTCTCAGCCTTACTCTCTCCTCTGCAGTACAGGGCTAACACTGGGCTACCTTAAAAAAAAGTGTTGCAAAGATTAGTGATCTTTATTTCCGATCTCTATGTATGGATGTGAAAGTTGGACAGTGAAAAAAGCAGGTAAGAGAAAAATCAACTCATTTGAACTGTGGTGTTGGAGGAGAGCTTTGCAGATACCATGGACTGTGAAAAAGACAAATAATTAGGTGTTAGAACAAATTAAACCAGAACTACCATTAGAAGCTAAAATGATGAAACTGAGGTTATCATATACTTTGGACACATCATGAGAAGACAGGATTCACTAGAAAAAACCATCATGCTGGGAAAAACAGAAGGGAGTAGAAAAAGAGGAAGGCCAAACAAGAGATGGACTGATTCCATAAAGGAAGCCACAGACCTGAACTTACAAGATCTGAACAGGGTGGTTCATGACAGATGCTCTTGGAGGTCGCTGATCCATAGGGTCGCCATAAGTCGCAGTCATCTTGAAGGCACATAATAGCAACAACAACAGAAGATTACTGAGAAGTACTTGGATGAGAACTATGAACATAATGGGTTGGATCCAAACTTAAGGTTTGGACTGGGTTCTTCCCTCCGCTGAAGGCTTTTGATCCAGTGGGGATCCAGAGGAAGGGGGGGGAATGAAGGGTTGTTTTTTTCTTGGTTCCACCTCCCCTTGCACCCTTCTTCCCAACTTATTGGATGGTAGTCACACCCTCCAGAGCAGATTTCCAGAGAGGCTTTAAGGAACTACAAATGGAAGGAGAGTGTTCCTTGAATGAAACTCCAGTTAGAGAATGCTACCACCAGCAGGAAAAAGGTCTGGATGTAGCCAGCCTTCTTGTTTTTCTTGTTCTTTCCATCCGACCTTGCACAGGTGTCACAGAACACAGAGTCTGTGGTATAGAGAAACTCCCCCCTCCTTTTAAGCTCAAAGTGGTTTCAGCGCCATATTGGGATTGGCAATGGTTATCTATTGCCATTCCTCACTGAACCCTATTTATGTGGACAAAATAGCTATCTATCAAATTGCGCAGGGGTCAATAATCTCCAGAGTCCAATAAACAAAGGGCTATAAACTACTCCACAAAAATCTTACAGTGTCTGTGAAGAAGTCTTTCTTTCTTTTAGTCTTTTATAAACACCATAAAGCGCTTACAAGAAGTTTAGTTAGTTGCCACAATATTAACTGAAACATGGCACTGAAGACAGGGATTTTTATACCAACCTATGGAGAAAACCATGTTATGCTTACAATCTCTCTCTGTCTCTATCTATACATATATATTAAATTTGGTCAGGGATGAACAGCTTGAACAGCTGCCTTTTTTCTGGCCCTCGGAAAAATATAATTCACTCCCCTCCTACACCTTTCCCTGAACTGATTTTATTTTTAAAAAATCTACAACATTTATCTCAGATGTTCACTTTCCCAAAATAGAAGTATATGCTGATTTGCATACAGTCTTTTTAAAAAAAAATCCGAATAATATAGCCAATATTTATGAAGTTGTTTATATTGCAGTGTACAGTACCACTCTCTAATCGCACCTTGTATAAACAGTGCTGTTTCAGTCCAGAAGAAACAGTTGGCGTTTATGGATTTTGGCATGGGTTTTACATTCTACAACTTGAAAGGGCTTTTTACAGTGCTGGATTCTATTGCCTTTCACCAACATTACCATCTACATCACTGTATATACTAAAACACATGTAGCAACAGTCAGATCCATTGGGAGATCGTCCTTTTATGGCCATATAAGCCAACTTTGTAATGCTCTTCATTGGGTGGAGTAAGGACTGTAAGAAGTTGTACTCTATCAAAAAAAATGTAATGTCATTCTAGGCCAGCCTTCCCCAACCAAGTGCTCTCCAGATGTTGGGGGCTACAATTTCTATTATCCCAAACCATTGGCTGCACTACCTGGGACTGATGAGCAGTGAGAGTTCAACAATATTTGGAGGTAATGAGGCTGAGGAAGGCTCTTCTGGGATGTTCACACCTGAACAGGTTCCTGTTTGGAGGAGAGTGGTGTCACAACCAATATGGTACATATTTTATTACCTGACTAGGCACCCCCGTTTTGGTGGTGACAGCTTCCCAGCTGGAGACCTTGGGTGACTTTGTGGGGAACAGCTATAACGAAATTATCAGCCTTCTTATATCAAGTCAGATCACAGTTTAGCTCCATATTGTTTACTCTGACTAGTGGTGGCCAAGATCTTTCTTAGCCCTGCTATCTGAGACCCTTTACCTGAAGATGCCAGAGACTGAACCGGCATGCATTTCAATTTAGTACAGGCCTATAAGAAGCCTGTTCAATGTCAGAAGAGACATGGAGAATAATGTCTAAGATAGATGGAGAGTGCCCTTGAGCTGCATTTTGGTGACCAGGGTAAGGTTGTGTGCCCTTCAAGTATGTGATAGTTTTCCATTTTATAGTTTGTTAGTCATCAGCTTGGGCAAACCACTCTTTCAGAGACAAAAAAGACTCTGCTAAGGATTACAGCAAGATAAAATATGTGAAGCCCTTTCAACTGTTTAATGTGCTACATAAATTCTAATTGGTGTTTTTGTTATAATGCACAAGCTTCCTTTTGAAGTTTCATGTTGATGATACTGGCATACTGAGCTGACTGTCAATTATTCCAAAATATTAGTGTAACATTTTATATTACATTTGAATGCATTCATTTTCCACTGGTAGGACCAAAATGAGATATATAAACACAATTAGCACTGGTTCCTTTTCCAAAAAGTACACCACAATAATTTGGAAAGACCTGACATAATGATCAGTGTGAATGCACTTGGGGCATCCAGCAACTCACTTTTGATTTTTCCTCCCACGGAGTTCTTTTTAATTAGAGTTCAGAGAACATTGGCTGCCCAGCAATGTTTTGACACAGTGGACGCTTAAGAGAGGTTATATGTAATGAAAGAAGATTAAGAGCTAATCAAGACAGTGCCAAATACCCAGACCAGAAAAAAACCACCAAAATATTGGAAATTGGCAGTAATAGCAACTCTGGAGAAGTGATTAAAAATAACATGGAATGTGATACATATGAATAAATTAGCAAGCATTCAGACCAAACTATTATTTGATATAAGAGATGCATGAAGAGTTTTAAATTGTTTTTAAATTGCTTTATAAAAATGTTTTTTTTAATTTGTATATTTAATATTTGTTTTCAATAATTGTTGTAAACTGCCCAAAGAGCTTTGGCTATGAGGCAATATACAAATTTACTGATTTATTTATTTTATTGGGTTAAAAAAATCCCTTGAGACCAGTCACAGAAGAATGTCAGTTTGAACATGGAAATAGTGAGAAGTGAGAAATCCTTTCCTGTCTCAACAGTAGTGTAGTGGCAAATTGAGAAGTGCAGGGTCCCTTCATGATAGTCACAGCCACACACCCCTTTTTGCAGCTAGGTTAAGAATGAAATCCTTCTTAATGCCTTCTCCCACAACAACAGACATCCCTAGGAGCCAATAAGCATGAAAGGGAAGAGTGTTAGCTACTGAAAAGAGTTATCTCAGTGGCTGACTCACCTCCTTTCACTCTGATTGGCTCCAATCAAGACAAGGAAGTATGTTAGAAGAATCTTCTCAGTGACTAACACAATCCTCTTTCATCATGATTGGCTTGTAGGATGCCGGAGACATAGGGACCCTCCTGGGACCCTGCTCCCCAAAAGGTAAGGTGTCTAAGACCCCCTGAGACCCTGGGCAACTACACCCCTGTATCTCAACATTGTTCTCTCAAAAGCATCCTGTCCATCTGATCTGCTTTTCTTTTCTGATGCTGATTGCAGCCTCTGAGGCTTCTTTTCAGTAGTGGTGGGGGGCTGTAAGTTGCTCGGAGACCTTCAGATAACAAGTGACTAGATGATGATGATGATGATACTATCAGGGGAAGGGAGTATTCCTACATCTTCTGTGTAACATCTCAGTTTGGACCTTAGACATCATGAGGCAATAGGGATGGAAGAATCTATCAGTTTCAATTCTCTCAGTTTCTCACTTTCCCAGTCTTTAATTCAGTTCTCCACATGTGTGCAGCAACTTGATTTATTTATTTATTTATTTAAATGACATGAAAATTCTACAGGATTTCTTCAAGTGTGATTTTCTCCTAATAAATTCATTTATGTATGCAGTTTTCAGAACATATTTTTATGCACACGTCTGCAATATATACATTTTTGTAAACATTGGTTGTTCGGAGAACTGCACCACAAAATTTGGCTTTGTGCAAATTTTGAAGCAAGACTGCATTTCAGTTCTCGTATTGTTTTGGAAAGTTTGAATTTGATAGATTTGGCTTTAAATGCAAACTGAATTGAAATTCTCCCCCATCCCTATGAAGCTCTCTATGTAGTTGTTCTACTACCACAAAAGGCATTGTTTGTAGGCATGTAGATCCCGTAAATTTTTTATTATACACAGTGAATGTCTTCCTGAGTAATCTCATTTCATCACTAAGAATTAATAGTGAGACTATGATACATTGACAAAGGGAGGAAGGGAAGTATAGGGGGTAGCTGGAGCCATTTCTATTTAGAGACCAATTTGATTTCATTTCCTGCATTCCATTTTGATCATCTCTGCATGCTCCCATCAGTTTACATGCCAGGTTGGAAAGGTGTAATGAGAAGGGTAAGATATATGGCTATATTCCTCTCCACTGATTCGTTCTCACTGAGGAGAGTGACAATATAAATGAAAATTTATACATGTGTACATGATTCTCAGCTGCAGTGAAATATGCATATGTGTACCAAGGATGTAGAGATGACCTTTTCTTCAGGGTTTACAAGAAAGTGTTAGCTCCAGGTTTTGGGTGTCATTGGGCAAGACTTCCTCAATGGGAGGCCCCTCCCTGATTGGAACCCTCTGCTTCTCATCACTGTCACCATTGTCCAGTCATGCCATCTCCCTCTGGCCAAAAGCACAACCTCCCAAAGAAAGCAAAGGAAATGCACAATCCCTTCACTTTCGTTATCAGTGCTTGCCTGCTCAGAAAGAGCAGGTGAACAAGCACTAAGTATAAGAAGGAAGAGCAACAGAGCCAGGAGGCTTCAGGGATCAGCAGTGGGGCCCTCTGACCTGTTGTGCCTCAGCAGATGCTCAGTGATGATGACTTCTGATGCTGGCCCTGGAGTATGGAGAGCACAATTCCGTGTGTGGCTTCTCAGGAATCAGTCCTATGGAGTTTAATGGCCACAACTGCAACCTAAAGGCCATCTAAAGCGATCCTTTAAGCTTATGCAGGCCAGATAGAGATGTGTTGTCTTCAGACCCCCATTTCTTTATAACAATCTGCCTTTGAATTTAAAAGCTCACTACTAGGATGAATTTTGCCACCACTGAATTTTCAAGATGAATATAGGGCTCCCTACTCAGCTGAAACATCTGTGGAGTTTTGACAGAAGCAAAAAAAAGTTTTGATGGCCCTCTCTGTTATGTCTCGAAGGCAAATGGTTGAAACGTTTTTAAAAATTAATTCAGAAAGGTGTTTGATTTAGCTTAAACATTTATCGCGGGTTTGGCTCTGTTGTAATGCTGTTTGGTTTTAGTGTTAAAATTGTATTTTTTGTAGATTTAAGTCACTTTAGGGACCCTATTGAAGGCCAAAGCGTAAGGTACAAGTGATCTTATAAAACAGATGGAAAAATAAAAAAATAAAACTAGTGACATTTCTCCAGCAGAAAGGAGAATTTTCCACACATACATATCTACTACATGTTACTCTGTGGTGCAGGGAAACGCAGTTTGGCTGGATTCATAGAGCTAGTTGCTTGGTTTAAAAATTACACAAGAAGTGCAAATAGTCTCTTGCAAAGTCACTTGCAAATTCAGGGAAGCACAGCCCAGAATCACATATCTCATGCTGACAACCAAACCTGCGACTAAACTAAAAGCTTTTAAATTTATTCTCAAAGGCTAGAGTTGTTTTTTTTAAAAAAAATGCTTAGGAAAACAACATTTATTTTCATTCCATGTGATATGTACATTCTTTGTAGGCATAAAAAGCTGTGCTTTCAAGCATGTATAACTTCTTCAATTCAGCTGTTTGGTGATTCCTCTGGCTCTGAATGAAATGTGAATGCTTAGTTGACGTAATGAATGTGAAGGGGAGACAGTGAGAGGCCTATTGAAAACATAATTCAGAATCTCATGACAAACAGGGAAGGTTAATGATGTTGCAGTTTGAATGGATGGCACCATTCCTTTTCCCCTAAGGAATGCAGTTGAATTACTCACAGGAATGAGTTCCCTTCTTATATTTCTTCTAAAGGGGTATACGTGCTTTTCTTTTTGATGCCTATGTGAATGTCATTCATGCGAGCAGGCATAGTTTGTACGGTAGCTGGACTAACAGAACATTCCTGAATAGTCAACCATTAGTCCGACTAAGTTCAGTGGGACTTATTCCCAAGTAAGTAAATTTAGGATTACAGCAAGAATCTGCTACTGGTAAACTAATTATTGAACATTATGAGTATTTATGCGGAAATGTGGGAACCTTAATGCAATAAGGTGATCACCATGTTCCCAATTTTTATTTCATATTTATTACATAGTAGCTCAGTGGTAGTAAATCTGCTTTGCGTGCAGAAGGTCCCAGGTTCAATCCCCGGCATCTACAGGCATGGCTGGGAATTTTCCCTTTCTGAAACCCTGTAGAGCCGCTGTCAGTCAGTGTGGACAATCATCAGCTAATGGACCAATGGTCTGACTCAGCATTAGGGATGGAAAGATCTGTCAATTTTGGTTCTCTCAGTTTCTCATTTTTCCAATCTTAAATTCAGTTCTCCACATTTCTGCAACGATTTCCCATTTTTTTAAAAAAAAATCCTTACAAAACTTCATCAGAAGCTTAGTGCAGATTTCTCTTACTAAACACATTTTTGTATGCAGCTGAGACTAATATATACATTTTGCAAGCAATTTCCCTAATATTATGTATTTTGCATGTTATTTTCATTTTTATGCATATATTCATGTTTATGCACACTTTCCCCTAATATATGCATTTTTGTAAACATTGGTTGGTGAATTGCATTGAAAAATTCAATTAAGTGTGAATTTCGAAGGATAACTGGGTTTCAGAAGGTGCAAATTTGATAACTTCAGATTTAAATGAGAACTGAATTTAAATTATTGCCCCTCCCTACTCAGCATAAGGCAGCTTCATACACCTTGGTCTCACATCTGTTGTGACCATTTGTACTTGCCAGGTCTCCAGGTCAGTCTTACTCATCTCAAAAAGATGATTTTGCCATAGATCTAAATGGAGCATAGGTATGATACATGCCATTTTCACATCTCTACACCACCACTATTTTGTATAAGTATTTTATATTTTGAGGCCTATGCAGATTGCAGTGTATGCTCATATGTGCCATTTAGATTTCATGGCAAATACATAGGTGTGAGATGTAGGAAGATGCATGCTCAGACTGCCCTGCCATGTATTTGCTTTACCAGATCTGTTGTCTACGTGACTGGGCCATCGGAGTTGATGCAAAGGTTGCTGTGGGAAGATGGTCCTGAAGACCTGAAGTGTCAACCAGCATGTCCATTCTGCAAACTATAGGTATGGGCTTTGCAAGGCAAGAAGCAGCTTGTCATGCTAATGCTAATTCTATAATTAAGGATTTGCTGTCTGTGTGGTCCAACAAGTACAAAGATAAAGCAGAGTGGATTTTGCTGTTGCATTTAAAGCATCCTCTTTGAAATACCAGGTTTCAACAGAAAGAGAGTGCTCACAGTTAGGATGTACAATGAATGAAATATAATCTATTAAGAATTGGATTAATGTTCATTTTCTTGACATTATAAAAGCTTTTGGGAGCAGCTTTCCATTTTTCTGTGTGATCACTAGAAAACAATATGTGTGTGATGTTTTTGCTCGTTTGACTTTTTCTACAATGTATATTAATATGAGATTACCAAAGCTCCCCTAGAAGAACTGGCCTATAATTGCTTATGCAGAGCTTGGAAAAGTTACTTTTTTGAACTACAACTCCCATCAGCCCCAGCCAGCTGGCTGGGGCTGATGGGAGTTGTAGTTCAAAAAAGTAACTTTTCCAAGCTCCGTCTTATGTGTATATCCTATTTCTATCTGGTCCTTTCAGGCCCCAGTCCTGAGCACATGTGGAGATGTGGAGATCTCTGTGCTCGGTGGGCTTTTCACTCTCTTTCCTTCCTCTGCATCTTGGGTCACCTGCAACTGGGACAACTGCAGGCCCCTCCATGTGAAAATGAAAAGAGCCAGTTGTGTGTGCAGAAGCGCATGCGGCTGTGAAGTACTCTACGAATCAGGGCCTAAGCAAATTGAACTTGACAGTTAACCCTATCTTCCCAATGAGATTTTTTCCTTTTTTGTGTGATCAGGGCTACATTGAATATGGATAGTCACTGGTCCTTAACAAAGCTCTTTGATTGTTACATATGGCGAAACTTGAAAATCCTCATCTGATCCTTGCCCAGTTCACCTCAATCACTGTGACTAATTAAGGGCCAGTCCACCTATTTAATTTAATACTCTGGGGAGGTAAAGTGACTTTCAGATAATTGGTAGATTGAATTGGACTACATATTTATTTCATTAGTGTGGTGTAGTGGTTAAGGTGCTGGACTATGACCTGGGAGACCAGGGTTCAAATCCCCACACAGCCCTGAAGCTCACTGGGTGACCTTGGGCCAGTCACTGCCTCTCAGCCTCAGAGGAAGGCAATGGTAAAACCACCCCTGAATACCACTTACAATGAAAACTCTATTCGTACGGTCGCTATAAGTCGGAATCGACTTGAAGGCACACCATCATCATCATCATCTCTTCCTTACTCCAAGGAACAGTGGGTGGTATATGTCAGTGAGGTGTATCCTTGTCCCAAGTCTGACACTCTATCCATTATAACACACTAGCTCCAAATCTTGCAAAAGGGAAAATATTACCACCAGGATAGGGATTATTCACTATAGGAAGGTAATTTTGGTGGCATTGCTACTGCAAACCTAAAATGTGCCTCAGCTCTGATGACAGGTGATTTTGATGTTTAAAGCAGAGTGTACCCAATACCACAGCAGTAACACCAGCCCTTATCTTGTAATCAACCCTGTAGGTCATATTGAGTGACAAAGGGAAGATGCACAATTAGCTGAGGGTTCATCTTTTTTGTAAAATATAAAAATGAAAGGGCTCTTCTGTGTTAGAAGACATGATGATGACTTCTGTTGCCATTAAAGTTGAACAAGAAAAACTGGTGCTTATGTGAAAGGTGAACATATGTATACACACAAGCCATAAATGATCATAACAGCAACAAAGAGCCTATTCATGCATAAGTTTCCACACACAAGCTTCAAGAATAAATCTGTCTCTAGACGACAACATAAAAAGAATCCAATTTTTTCTGGACCTCAGAAGGAAAAGCTTCTGTAATATTTTAGTAAGTTGAGAGCTGATGGTGACATACAGTATAGCCATGGATTAATTTATCATCCATTATTTCTGAAGGATTTATTATTTTCTGCTTTCTCTTGATCTAATGCTTGGATTGAGGACAAATAGTGTGGTGGTCCATCTATTTAGAAATATTTATCATAATGCTAATGTCATCTGGATTGTATACACAATGTATTCTTCTGTTGCCTTCCCATTGCAAATCAGAGTAAAACCTAATGCTTCAATTCTAAAATTACCCACTTGATTCTGAGTAGACATGCGGACAATTGTGTTACAGGTAGTATAGCTTGCCTGGTACGGTGTGTGTGTAGAAACAGGCAACCCAAATGATCAAAGGGTTAGATCATCTTCCCTATGAAGAAAGGCTGAAATGTCTAGATCTTAGTTTAGAAAAAAAGATAATATGGGGAAGGGGAAAATGATAGAGATTTATAATCCTGTGTGTGTTATGGCACAATTCTTCCTACCTTACAACACTTGAACACAAGGTCACCCAATGAAACTGCCAATGTATTCAGGACAAAGAAAGCACATCACACATTATTAGTGCTGGGCCAAAGTACTCACGACAGTGATTTTTGTAGGTCTGGGGAAAAAACACCCCCAAGAGCCAATTAATCTTTTGGCGGCAGGGGGGGTAAATTGTAAGAATAGTAGGAGATCTTGTCTTTAAATACAAAGTGGAAAGGGTTCTTTCTTTCTTTTTTATCTTGCTGTTGCTTCAGGCATCTTGTTCCTTGATACAGCTGCATCCTGGCATTCTGTTGATCCCATGAGACATGCTATTCCAGGAGTGTAGCCAGGCTGTCAGGGCAGCCAGGTCACTGACTGATGCAGTGGCAAGCCTTTTTTTTTGTTGTAAAACAAAATCAAACTTCAGCCACTTCATATTTAAATATAAGACCCCCACCCCCACCCCCAAATTCTTAGAATTTACCCAGTCCCCTGGAAATCATCCAATATCCCACAAAGTTGTATCCAACATTGCTGTTCTGGTTGCACAACAGACTTCTGCTTGCACAATGGAACCTCCCTCTCCTCTCCTCTTCCTTGCAGCCCCTTGGGGACTCTTTGGCAAAGTTTTGGGGCAGGGGCATGGGGAGAGAAGAGGAAGTGGAAGTCCCGAGGTGGGAGTGGAATGCCCATCCTGCAGCATGTGATACAACCCACACCCTCTTGTGTGGGACAAATGGCCACAGAAAAGTGGGGAATGGGATATTCAACCCAGCTTTACAGTGCATAATTTACTTCCATGATCCATTGCTACAAGATGGCTAGGGCTAGATGCTTTTTGAAAAGGAGTTGGCCAAATTCATGGAGGACAGCATAACTGAATGGAACACCAATGTTCAGATGCTGCATACTTCTGAATTTGAAAGCTTGCACACTCCTTTATGATTATAATAAATATATTGTTTTATTCCGATATAGAGTTTTTATGTATTATCCATAAACTAGCTTCATAGTCTAATTTGGAAAGCTGAATGGAAATGGGCTGGCACAGAGTCTGGGGTGATAAGAATCTTTTTACATTTTCGTAGTCTTGTAATGTGTTTCATCGCATCCAATAAAGTGTCCTGCGAGGAAAGAAAGGCAAACTTGGTACTGAAGCACTAACACAGAAGATGTCTGTCCATTGCACAAAAAGAAAGAATTCTCCAAAGGACAAACGTGTGTTTGCTTGTGTTGGAAATGTAACACACAATCCCAATCATAATTCATGGCAAATATAATAACAGCTGTAGCTAAAGACATGTTGCCAAAGACTTCAAAAGTATGAAGTGCAATGACTGCTAGAGATTTATGAAACAATGGTGGAGAGACTGGATAGCGGGAAAGTTTCCACTCTTGCTCACAGTACTAACATTGGAAGCTATTCAGCTTACATATTGGCAGTAGGGTGATTCAAGACTGATGGAAGGAAATACTTCTCGCAATGTGTCACTAACTCATTGGATTCACTGCTGAAACATGTGCTCATGGCTGCCAGCTGAGATAGTTTTAAAAAAGGATTGAACAAATTCATGGAGGAAAAGCATATTGATGGTTATTAGCCATGAATACTAGATTGCACCTCTGTGTTCATCCTGTATGTCCACCTCTGATGATCAGATTGTCTGCTTGGGGCAATTAGTGAGAGACGGTCATCACCACCATCATGCTTTGCTTCTGGGCTTTGTCGAGACACCACAGTGATGGCCATCGCTCATTGATTGTTCATCCAACTGGTCATTGGTGGTAGAAGGGCTGGCCACTGTAGTAAACAGGAGGTTGAACTTAATAGTCCCTTACTCAGATTCAACGAGGCCATTCTTATGCTTATGCATAGAGTTTGCAAAAGTGTAGAGCTGCCTACAGTGTGCTAAATGACCTTGGAGGTCATCCCAGAAGCAAAGTGCCACCCTTCATACAGGTAGGTGGCCTTTTTGGAGGGGGTGAACCAGTTCTCCAGTCTGGATGGAGGGGGGAGCGTCTTATTTTAGTAGCAGCACTGGCAGCATCAAGGCTTTCTTTTCCTTTTAAATACCGCTGCTGGAGAAGGGAGTGGCAGCAGCTTTCTCTCCTCTTTCTTCTCCACACAGCCCCCTTTGGGAGTTTTAATGCAAACTCCTGGAAATTGCTGTAAACCGCCCAGAGAGCTTCGGCTATGGGGCGGGATATAAATGTAATAAATAAATAAACTACAGTGGCTGCAGCTGGCCTCTGCCCCGTTTCTGCATTTTATCATCCCTAGATATGTGGCATTCATGGTTCACTATTAATACAGCCCCATGGATTCACACCAGCCAAGACTGGGAAAAATGATCACCAAGCCAATCTGCTGTGAGTTCTGGATGAGAAGTGCAAAACTCAGTCTGGTCCCACAGTCACATCCAGAAAAGTCTCCCATTTTATGATGCCTTCAGCCAAGTGTCACTTCAGATAAGATAAGGGGTGGATGCGGGACACACAAACAAATCACTCAGTTTAGATAAGGTGGGAAGAAAGCTCATCTTTCTCTAATTAGCTTCATAAAGGCAGTATTTTGAGCTGCTCTTCAAATAAGATTACGAATCAGCATCTGCTGTTGATCAAGACAAGAGCTCTCTCTCCCGCAATCTCCTTTCCCTTGCACATAGTGGCTCTCAGATGTTAAGAGCTCAAGCTTGATAGGGCTGTAAAGACAGATAATACTTTGTGTATCCTACAGAGTTCATTTTGTGTCATTCCCCCGTTCTCGAAAATTATTAACATGTATTTCAGATGGCAATGTGCGCATTTAAAAGTGATCCTTAATCTATAACAGTCCTTCTCTTCTGAAGCTTTAAAGGAGCAAGAGAGATATTAGATTTAAGGAGAAAAAGCTGGTGTCTGTATGCAAAAAGTTTGAAGCGTTTGATGTCTCATAGTCATAGTTCCTGACTAGTGACTGTGGATGACACTTCCACAGGGAATATACCAGTCTACTAACAGTAGAAGGTTTTTGTTTGGTTTGTTTTTTGTTTTTGTTTTTTAAAAAATCTTCTCTAATCCTTGCTGATATTATTACAGAAAGAATGCTTACCGAATAATATTCACTGTGACTATATTTGAGGGGCAATTCAGATATTATCGTTTCATGCGTACCGAAAAATCTGAAGTGTGAATGTGACATGCTTGCAAATGTGTATTCAGTGCAGGTAAACTTACCCAAGCTCAGTAGCTAGAGCACATGCTTTCCATGCAGGTCCAGTTCTTGGCATCTTCTGTCTGAAACCCAAAGAGAGCTGCTGCCAGTCAGTGCAGACAGTATTGAGTCAGATGGACCAATGCTCTGACTTGGTGTAAGATAGCTTCCTATGTCCCTGTGCAGAGAGCCATGCTGGGCCACTGCTCACTGTTCAGTGTACATCCTGTGGCATAATGTACAAATGACCTTGAATCGTCCTGTTTCTTTTCAAACATCTGCCTAATACTAAATTTATTTTAAATGTTAAGTGTTTCCCCCCCCTTCAATGCAGCACAGCTGTTTCCGTATTTAAATTTTTCATTTCAGCCAATGCACAGATCCGTCTCCACTGTCCCTGAGCATGAATTTCACATAGTGAACTCGAATGTGTTGAACTGCACCGTCATGGATATGTGTGACAGCAATGCTCATGATCAAGATGTCTTGAATGATTGGGAGCAGGACTTGGAAGCCTGTTGCTGGCCATATCCATGATTATCTGATCACACTGGAATAACCAATGATGTTGATATTCTGAAGGTTAACCCCCCCCCAGTGAAATGCAGTGGTAGCAGGAGACTAATTATGTAATTAATCTGTCCCATCTGTATGGAGAGGTCACTAAAGCAGTATGGAATAAAGCAACTCAGAAGCAAGAATCCTGCTGAAAAAATCTTCATGTCCTGTAAAAGAGGCATTTTCTTTCTGCCTCTGCCACAAGGCGCAAGAGAAGTTTGCACCCTTCATGTTGGGTGGGTGGGTTGCATTTCCCATTTCACATTGAGGTGACTGAGGTCTGCCTTTCTACTTAAAAGGTTTAAGAAAGCCCCGTGCTTGCTTGTAGTGGTGCAGGGCTCTTTGCAGAATGTCATCTGGATCTTGGTCACGTAATCATTGTAGGAACAGAGCCAAGCTGGAAGATGGTCTACAAAGACCCCAGCATTGTTGTGAGTGAACACAGCACTTTTCTAAACCTTTCAACTGGCAAGACCTCTTAGCCATCTTCTTCATTAACATATTAAGGTAAATGCAACCCCCTGCTGTCATTCTTCATATTTTATCATAAAGTTTTACCTACCCACCCTTTTCAGAGACATACTCACTTTGCTCCCATCCTGCATCAAATGGTCAGGGGAAAAAAGCCTTGTGAAGGTTTGGTACAGCATGACAAGAAGATCACACCAGTGGAAATGATCACTGAATCCGCATTGGATGCATTTGCTATATCACTTTAAAGTCCTAGTCCAAATTATTTTTAAGCTTCTGTTACCTCAGTGGAATTTACGTGTGACAAATCATAGTTAACATTAGTTCTTCATTTGTATTTAAAGTGGATCAGTGATGAGGTTTTTTAATAAAATAATTAGACCGTTAGAACAAATGAGGGAGAGAGGGAGACAAGAAAATTTAGACCATTCTAAGCGAGCCACACCTACATGAAAGTCAAAATGAGGCCCACTTGTGTTAATGCTTACCGTCTTAACAAGAAATGTAATATTTTTCTTGTGTACTTTGGCAGAGACTTTCAACCAAGCCCATCAAAAAAGGAGCAATCCTGAATAAAATAACAGCTACTTTTCATTTTTATAACTTTCTCTTTTATGGAAACAAAACTTCTTTTAAAAAAACAAGCAGAAGACACCCCTTGGATATGCTTGCTGCCAAGCAGAACAGTTTGGTCTATATGGAGGTATGCAATTCACAGCAATGGTTTTATCTTGATACTTTTAGGCTGCAGTCCTATACATCAGGGATGCGGAAACCTTTCATGGGGTGGAGGGCCACATTACCCCAGCTGAAAAGTGCAGGGGGCTGCATTCCAAAAGGAGTATAGCTGGACCCAAAAGTGAGAGGGGCCAGACAGTTCACAATCTGGCACACAACTGCACAATCAGATACACAATCATGTACAAACTTAACACAGAGACATACTTAACACATACAGACACGCACTTAACACATGCATAAAAGCAGACAAACATGTACACACACACATGTAACATACAAACTCTCTGTGTCTATCTCCCCTTCTCTTCCATCCCTTCTCTCTCTCCCCCTTCTGCTTCCTTCATTCTGTCTTCCCCTTCTTTCAAAGAAGAGCCTTTTTTTGGGAACTGGGTCCCAGCAGGATCCCTATGTCTCCAGCATCCTATGAGCCAATCAGCATGAAAGGGGTGCATTAGCCACTGAAAAGAGTCTTCTAACTTGCTTCCGTGTCCTGTCCTGCTGATTGGCACCAATCACAGTGAATGGAGTTCTTATTTCCTACTTCACAAAGCCAGAAGAATGAGGAGTGTGTAATTGCAGAAGAGACAGTGAATCCTGATGATAGCATCCCATCTATATCACCAAGTAGTTTGGTAGCAGCAGGAGATAAACATGAAGAAACTGAATTCAATAATTCAAGCAATATCTCTGGAAAAGAGAAAGGACAGTCAAATGGTAGCAGTGACAGAGAAGCAGAAAGCAGTATTCAAGCCAAGCAAGATTATTCTTTAATCTTAGAAGGGGCCGTAGCTGTGACTATTATGAACGGACCGTGCACTTCTGAATTTTCCACAACTGTCCATAGGCTGGAAGTTTCCCATCACTATTATACACACTTACCTCTGAGTTAAAATGTATAGGATTGCATTATTATATTTATAGTCCTCTCTTCCTTTGGAAAGCTCAGAATAGTTTATGTGGAGCTGGCAGTAGTTAATCACGCAGGCACTGATCAAGTCCATATCTCCTTAGCTTCAATAGCTCTACAGAATAGGAATGGTTGAGTTAATCTATTTCTGGATCATGTCATTTTCACATCTGTTCACCAAACAGTCCATTCTGTCCCATTTCCACATTAATCTGCAATTTTAAAAAATATATGAAAATTTGCTGTTAAATACTTGTTTTAAAAATGTACTTTCAAAATTCTCTCAAATTACACACTTAAAAATACAGGTATATTGTGATGCATTTGTTGTTTGAGCTGAGAACTGCATTCAGGAAAGTGCAAAAGCTATTGGATAACTAAGTTCCTATCTGCACATTAGTCTGCACAAGATTATTTGGTGGGCTGTTTGAAAACTTAATACAAGGAATTGTTTTCATTTTATACAAGCTGAAAAGCTATAATTACTTATCAATCTTTAGACTTTTTTAAAAAAAAAGACAGAAAGAAATATTTCTGTTAAAGGTCATTGTGAATCTCTGGTTTTGTTTCCTGTATTAATATTAAGACTGTGTATGCCCCCCCCCCCGATCTGATCTAAGGCTCAGATTTGTAAATGCAGATCAGGTCTGTACAAATCTGGTCTGTACAAATTCGGACCCATTCCGACTTGATCCAGATCATAATCTGGATAATGGAAAAGGACTGCCGTCAAGTCGATCCCGATTTATGGCGACCCTATGAATAGAGTTTTCATGGTAAGCGGTATTCAGAGGTGGTTTACCATTGCCTAACTCTGAGGCTGAGAGGCAGTGACTGGCCCAAGGTCACCCAGTGAGCTTCATGGCTGTGTGGGGATTCGAACCCTGGTCTCCCAGGTCGTAGTCCAACACCTTAACCACTACACCACATTGGCTCTCACAAATCTCTAGAAATCCCATTGATTTACATTGCAAAACTGAAATGGCTATAACTTTCTTGACCTAGAGACACAAAAATTGGAGATATGATAGCTGCTACATAGGGGATTAAACCTGCCACGTTGCAGGGGAATAGCTCCAGAGGTTTTCATGCTAATCACCTTTAAATTTTAAAATGTTTTCAAATTAAAACAGACATAATGGTGAGGAATGTGAAATTTGGTGACATGATAGCCTTTATAAAGGGAATTAGCCCTGCCAAATGTCATGCTACCCACGTTTAATATTGGCCTTTTCCAAGAAAGATTCTTTTTTTTAAGACCCTGTCATTTGGGGGCAGATTGCCAAAAGCAGTAGTGAAAGAAAATATTATTTAATATTAATAATATCACTATGGTTTGCAATGGGAAATTTAATAATGATGATAATGATGGTGATAATGATAAATATGAATTCAGAAAACTGTGCCTAAATATGCCCACAAAGTTTAATAATAATTCTTAGTAATGAGAATTACTTTTTTTAAAACACACAGACAACAAACTTTTTTTAAACAAATGTAAATAAGGATGGGACCGGGATTGATTAGGGAAGATCAGATCCATACACAAGCTGAACAAATGCCACCCAACCTCCACCAAACATTTCTAAGCCTCAAAACTTTCAAAAGCATTTCTGCATTGTAAGACTTCATCCCTTCCAAGTACTATGAGTGGAGAGTGTTGGGTGGGGTGATAGCATTCTAGCCTTCCTCCCTCTTTCCCCATTCTGGTGTTCTCCTTTATGGTGTTGCAATTGCTCCATTTCAGAGACACACTGTGTGGGTTCATTAGAGATTGTTTTGAACTGCAGATCTGTACAAATATCTACAAGTCAATTCAGGACTAGCCAATCTGCTCTGTTGAGATTTATAGCTGCTTCAGCTCCATCTGGACAGGATACAAATAGGCCCCAATAGGCTCTATTTGGTTTGTTACTTGTGATTTGTACAAATATAGTGCACAGCCCTAATTAATATACAATGATATAGCTTGTTTGAGAGGGGGAGGGAAGAAAGACCTGATTGTAATTATTCTTATCAGTACAAGCAGCTCAGTTACTAAGACTGGATGTGTGTGTGTGTGTGTGTGTGTGCACGCACACACACATGTGTCCACCAATCAGCTGCAGTTGAGGGACATAGCTAGCCCAAGTGCCCAAGTATCAAAAGCAGGATGACAATGCACCTGCCTCTTTCAGCTGATGCATAGCTTCTAAAATATTTCTTAAAGCTACAGAACATAGCAAGCATGATTGGGAATAATAAAGTTCAGTATGTAAAAGTTGACATTTAGAGGAATTTTGCAAGCCTGGCTTCCACTGGGATGCTCAAACTGTGCTGAGACCATAGTGATGAACATAATCCAAGCATTTAACAAACATTGTCCATATAACATCACTGGAGAGTTACTTAATGCTTGCCTGGGGGGGGAGGAATGGAACTTACATCTGGGGCTTATTGTCAACTACATTTTTTTTTTGTTAAAGTCACAAAATATTCACTGGTGACTAAAGCAGCATGTGTGTGGGAAGGCAAGAAGGGGGAAATATGTGATCCCACATGTGTGTGTCACAAGCCATTGTTGTAGCTTTCCCAAAGTGAGGTGTGGGACGTTCTTCTTTCCTTTAAATGAAGGTCTTCTTAAGCCTCAAGGATTAGCCTTTGAGTGTATTTTCCAAGAAGTATAAACGGGAGGCATTCTGGACAAACTAGGAGGAAAGATATATTTTGACAAACAGTCTGATCTTTGACCCCTTCCCTCTTCCTGGTACACAATCTTTACTTTTGCTATCTCCAGTACATGTCTCCAGAATTAAAGCACTGATAGGAAATGCACTCTGCACTCATTTGTTTTTAAGGAATTGAAAAGTTACTCTGTGTGCAAATATGGTGCTGCCCAAATAGCTATTCACAAAGTTTCCAATGCACATAAAAACAATTACTTTGGTGAAACCCCCTTTTATTAGTCTCTGTGTAGAAAACAAAACTTTCTGCTGATGTGGTATTGTAATATGTGAAACATATGCCTTACATTGTAAAGAAGATCTAGAGGTCCATCTGTTCTTAATGCGATTAGTAGCTCTTTTGTATATATGGGCAAATTCTGCCTTTAGAGGGATACATGGACTTCCACTGTCTTCAATCAAAAGATCATGTGTGCCAAAGGGGATTCTCAGGCAAGAAGGAGGTCCCCACAATAGGAAAAGAAGTCAAACTGTTCCTAGCAAAAATCTGCTAAATCCTGACAATCTGTTTTTGTGCAGTCCATGTTGTTGCAATGGAGAAAAAAACAAAACAAAAAACAGGGATGGTATAAAGTTGGTAAGATACAGACAAACAGAAAAGATAGCTACTGCAGTAATTTAAAATAGGATTTCCAAAACAACGAAGGGAAGGAATTCATAGGTTTTGGTTTATGCTGACACCCACTTAGCGTGTTTGATCATACATTTTATCATTTCTACATGGACAGATGTAAGAAAATACATGTAAACGAGACTGCCTGAATAGCCTATGACAGTTCATTATCATTATCAGCCATCAATCAGTGTGCCGTGATGTAAAAAATCCACATGTGGTGCACCTTGAATATGGCAGTACACCTGGATTTTCTTGTGTATAATATTATCTACATGTAGAAGAAAAGGGAATGTATGAAGTGGCCATATGGTCTGGTGGTTGCCCCCTCCTACCACCATTGCTGCAAAAATTAGCCCAATATTCCGCCACCATATTTGCTGTGGCTTCCTAAATCACTTTGGCTGAAGTCACTTTGTCCAGCAGAAGTGCAAATCTTGGCTGGATAACAGCAAAGAAGCATTGCTTGTAAAGGGCTCCTCAGATTGCAAGAATTTTTTTTCCTTGCCACTTTCCTCTTCTTTGTGCCATTTGGAGACCCCTTCTTCTCTGGTGGTACACAGCTGCACAGGAGATGCATTTTTCACCCCAACTACTTGTGCTTGAAAGGAATTTAGACAATCACAAGAATATCTGCAGCAAAGGCAAAATGAAACTGCATCCCATCTCTTCCTCACACTGCAAGGGTGAGTATGTACGTGAATGGCCTTATCCACCAGCTCTGGCCACACCCAATGGCATGGAGCCCACACCAACCACCACAAGTGGCCCACAGGGGCAAAATGTGTGCCCACCACTGCTCTCAAGGAAAAAACACTTCATGACACCTAGCTTCATTTATGGCCTTGTGGATATCCAAAACATTAAGAGCATTACCCATCCCTTATTGTGAATTCCAACAGAAACTGATCTGAGCTGCATCTCCCAGATGTGTATGTGAATTGGAACCTAGTTATCCATCTTTTACACTTCCCAAATGTTCCAAAGCAGTTATTGGCTAAAGAAAAGCATACCAACAACATACATTCAGAAACGATCAAGGAAATGGAGCAACTCCCCTATGAGGAAAGGTTGCAACCTTTGGGGCTTTTTAGTTTAGAGGAAAGGTGAGTCAGAGGTTACATGACAGAAGTTTATACAATTGTGGAGAAAGTGGATAGAGAAAAGTTTTCTCCCTCCCTCATAACCCCAGAAAGTGTGGACACCCAATGATACTGAATGTTGGAAGATTCAGGACAGACAAAAGACAGTACGTTATGCAGTGCATAGCTAACCTATGAAATTCACTCCCACAAGAGGCAGGGATGGCCTCCAGTTTGGATGAATTTAAAAGGACGATTAATTAAAAGGCTATCAGTAGCTACTAGCCATGACGGTCATGCTCTGCCTCCATAGTTGGAGGAAGTATGCTTCCAAATACCTCTTGCTGGAAACTGCAGGAGGGAAGAGTGCTCTTTGCACACAGATCCTGCTTGTGGGTTTCCCATGGGCAACTGGTTGGCCACTGTGAGAACAAGATGCTGGACTAGATGGGCCATTGGCTTGATCCAACAGGCTCTTTGTATGTTCTTATCTGTGTTTTGCTCTAAAATGCATTGAGAAAATAATATTTTGAGGGGGGGGGGGAAACACACTAGATCAGGCTAATGGTCCATCTAGTCCAGCATACTGTTCTCACAGTGGCCAACCAGATGCCCATGGGAAGCCTAAAAGCAGGACTCTCATCTCTTGCTCCAGCAAGAGGTATTCAGAAGCATACTGCCTCTGACAGTGGAGGTAGAACATAGCAGCTACTGATACCCTTATCCTCCATGAATTTGTCTAATCCTCTGTTAAAGCCATCCAGCATATATTTACAAATACATAATTTCAAATGTGTTTAAATGCAAATGTTAATGCAGGTATTTATTTTTTTAAAAGCTCACTGATTAATGCTGAAAGGGGACGGGACAGTGTGATCATCTGTAAAGGATGTATAGGCTGCAAGCTGAGTGATTGGTGATGTTATGTATTTGTCTCAGTGATTAGTGATGTGATAGCCGTGACATATGTGTATTTCCTAGATACAAGCCAGACGGACTGGTGTGCATGCTGAATTGCTCTACTCTGGCATGGGCTTCCTTGAGATATTGGATGTTTCAATGATATGACTTTGGGCCCTATTGTTGCTGCTTGTGATTTATTTGGACCATCTCCACACATGCTGGCACTTGCAGTGCACTTGCAGCATCTGCAGAAGTGCCATTGGTGATATGCTTGTCCTGCATGCTTTCAAGACAAGACAGGAAGTATGACCCCTGAATTCTTCTCTGGCTCACATTAAAAGAATACAGCTAGATCCTGTATCGATCAAAGGATTTGACTAAATGACTTCGCCTTTTATCTTTACGACTCTAGAACTCTTTCCCCCTTCCCACCCACCTTCCGGCCTCCAGACCTCACTTACCTGGTTGCTGCTCCAGTAGCAATGGAAGGAAGGAAAGAAGATGTCACTTGTCCCTTTCCCTCTCCAGCACATGGAGCACTGCTACAGTAGCAACCTAAGCGCCAGTAGTTCATGCACTCAAACACTACAGTTCCCTGAGCTATTGTCACCTGAGTCACCCTAATTGTCAAATTAGGCTTTGGGCGATAAAACTAAATGTTAAAAATTAAGGTTCTCATTCATTTTTCCCCCTCACCCTCCTCCCTGGTTTCTCTTTTTCCATCCCCTAAGGAAGGAAAACATCCCACAGCTGCTACTCAGCCGATAGTCCTGCTGTTGGCTGATTTTCAATAATGTGTCTTTTCTTTTGACTTAATCCAACAGTGTTAGCTGTGCGTGCGAGACACTGGGACAACTTGAGTTATTCTACGCAGTTATTGCCCGTGTGTGAAATTAGCAGGAGAACCATGAAACTTGTGTGCATGTGGCATATAAACACACACATATATACACACAGTTCTCACAGCATTGTCCAAATGCCAAATCTCTAAAGAGGCCACAAAAAGACCAGCTTCCTTCCTCTCTGCTTTTTCTTCTAACATCACAACTTCATTGCCAAGATAGAGGAGACTGATGAGAGGCAGAAGACTAAGCAAATTAAAACAGGCCAATTCCTAAGGCAACTGTCCATGGAATATTTTTCAACCATCCTAATGAAATCCACAACAGTTACAAATGGGGGGGGGAATCCGTGTTTATATCATAATTTATGTTTCCAATAATGCCATTTATATGAATAGTATGTTTCTTATAAACTGGATAATAAACCATGACCACTGTAAGCCAGAAAAAAAAAAATTGGTTGTTGCATTTTTCATCAAATGCAACTCTAGGGACTAGGGACTAGAATGCCATTTTCCCATCCCATTCATTCTTAAAAAGAAACTATCTGAAATCTTGAAGAAAAAAGTGCAGTTATATAGTTATATTGCTTATTAGGAATGCAAGCAGAATCTTTGCTGATTGGCTTTCATCAAAGGAAAAGGGTGGGGTGGGAGGAGGAGTGGTAAAGAGAATAGAAAGAAACTGTTATTTGAGAAAGTATGCCCTTTGCAACAAAATAATACAAGTAAAGCCCTTTGCAAGCTTCCTAGATGGGAGATCGCATACAAAGTTATGAGAATGACTATTATTAGCAGTTTTCAGTCACTGCCTAGTCTGGAGTGGCACAGAAATGGAACATATCATTAGAATATTTATGAACTTTGAGAAAATCGCAAAAATATTTATTATTGGGGCAGACAGTGTTAAAAGGAACTAGATTTTTATTTCCACTTGTTTCTCCCTTCCTAATGTAAAATATAATTAATTGCACAGTTTTTGGACATACAGAGATATATGTATAGAACAGAATAATTTTTATTTCAGTCAACCGACCACAATACAATATAAAAATATTAACATGAGACTACTTGGTGACAGAGCTATGGCAGACAACAAAACAATATGATAAAATTAATTGCAATTCACAATCTTACAGGGTCTGGTCACAATGGACAAGTTCAGAAATTTGGCCACTTGAACGGTAATTGCCTTATCAGAGCCCTCTAGTAAGACAGGCAGAAGAGACTCAACGGGGCGGCCTGGAAGGGACTGCGTTATCACAGGGGCAGCGTCTATTATTCCTTGAAGTTTTATCGTATCTACCCTCCAAGAGCTTAGAAAGTAGGGCGTTGAATCGTGCCAAAGAAAATGCCCTTCTGTACTTAGGTACAGATAGCCAACTTAGATTAAATGTGATGGAGCACCAAAAAACCCTGCCCTTGCAGACCACAAAAATATGAATGCAAAAACTTCTGACTGGATAGCCTTGTAATACTTGGAACCACATGAAAGTGGCCTACAAGATTCTAATACTAATAACAATACAGACAGACCTGTCCCTCTAACATCTATCCCCTGTGCACCATCCTCCAACTGTTGTGTCTTGGAGATACATGTATATATTAGTTCATGTGTACATTTAAGAAAAGAATAGTAATTAGCAAAAAGGTGATTTCTCATATGATGAAAGTCTCATTTTAATCTCTGATTTTTAATCCATTTTTTTCTGAATTCCCAGTTTAGTATCTAGGTGCATTCTGACCAACTTATTGCTGCTGTTGTTAATCATTTACAGAGTGCCTAAGCGCATAGTGTCTTGGGATAGACCAGCATGGGGCCATTATTCTGAATCCTTTTAAGAATACATGGCAGATGAATGACAAAAGCTGGATATACGTAGCCTTAAACCTGGCTCCCAACTTCCCATAAGATGCTTTCAACTAATTGCTGCTACTCAAGCATTCTCACCGCTGAGGGGGTAAAGTCAGTCATGTGAAGCCATAAAATAGTGTGGCATTGAGGGAAGTGGAAGGTCAGCTTGACCAGGAGGAAAAAAAGTCACTTAAGAGATATGAAGGCATGCTAGTGGTAAGAAAGGGTTGAATTCCACATGTTGATTCAAGATAACTAGGCAGCGCTTTTGGTGTGGGTCTCTCCAACCTCTATTTTTTAAAAATCCATTTGGATGTTAACAATATATTGCAGCCTTTCCCAACCAGTGTGCCTCCAGATGTTGCTGGACTACAATTCCCATCTTTCCTGATGATTGGCAATGCTGGCTGAGGCTGATGGGAGTTGTGGTCCAACAACATCTGGAGGCACACTGGTTGGGAAAGGCTGATATATCGCATTCAAACAAATTCTACTCAGAGTAGACCCACTGAAATTAATAAACCCAAGTTAGCCAGGTCCATTCATTTCAATACGTCTATTCTATGACAAATGTTGATACAACCTGATTTAGAATAAATATGTGTGTTTTCAACAATTAATAGTCACACAACAACCTAATATTTTATCAAATTCTTTAGAATATTGAATAATGAAATCCAAAATAGGGACAGTAAATGCCGGTTTCATCTGAAATTCTAGCTATGGTTGACTTCATAATTCCAGGAATTTGAGAGTAGCAGATCTAGATTAGGGACTAGAAACCATATACGTGTTCATATTTTTTTTAAAAAAACTTACAGCACATTAGCATGCCTACTCAGAACTAAGTCCTTGTAAATTCATTATGACACTCTCTAGTTAAGTGTATTTAGAATTGCAGCATTAGCACAGTTTTGCTGAGGTGTGTTGTAAAATTCCAGCAGGTTCTATTTGTGATGTGGATTGTAATTTTGCTGCTGATATTGATGGTTATCCAATACCCAACTTCTGTCTCATCTAATCTAATTTACTTTCCATTTTTTTAAAAAGATTGTGACTTCATATACAAACTTTTCTATGCACTAGTGAGGGGCTGAAGAATGGGATGTGCATCATCATCATCATCATAAAATTTTATTTTTGAGTCGCCTATCTGGCCGAGTGAATGGCCACTCTAGGCGACGTACAACAACATAACAAAATACAATATAAAACAAAGAGGACCACAGTCAATAATTATCTAGATCCCTCGTCCAGTTAAAATAACATTAAAACTAACCCACCCCAGAGATGCCATAGGCCTGCCTGAATAGCCAGGTCTTCAAGGCTTGGCGGAAAACTGGCAGGGAGGAGGCATGACGCAGATCGAAAGGAAGGGAATTCCAGAGGGTGGGGGCCACAATCAAAAATGCCCTCTCTCTGGTCCGCACCAGCCTCGCTGTTTTAATCGGCGGGACCGAGAGAAGGTCTTGTGTGGCTGATCTCGTCAGGCGGCATAATTGGTGATGCTGGAGGCGCTCCTTCAAATAAACTGGGCCGAAACCGTATAGGGCTTTAAAGGTCAGTACCAACACCTTGAATTGGGCCCGGTAAACAACTGGTAACCAGTGTAGATCTTCTAACACCGGGGTGATATGGTCACGGTGGCGGCTGTTCTTAATCAAACAAGCCGCCGCATTCTGTATCAGTTGTAATTTCCAGACCGTTTTCAAGGGTAACCCCACGTAGAGCGCATTACAGTAGTCTAAGCGAGAGGAGACCAGGGCATGTATCACATGTGGGAGCAGGTGGAAAGGAAGGTAGGGTTGCAGCCTCCGTATCAGATGAAGTTAATACCAAGCTGCCTGGCTCACTGCCGAAACCTGAGCCTCCATGGACAGCTGGGAGTCAAGAATGACCCCAAGGCTGCGAACCTGGTCTTTCAGGGGCAACTTTACCCCATTCAACACCAAGTCTACATCCCCCAACCTTCTCTTATCTCCCACAAGTAACACCTCGGTCTTATCGGGGTTCAGTTTCAGCCTATTCCTTCCCATCCATCCACTTACGGATTCCAGGCACTTGGACATGGTATCCACAGCCAACTCTGGTGAGGACTTAGACGAGAGATAGAGCTGAGTGTCATCCGCATATTGGTGACACTGCAACCCAAATCTCCTGATGATGCCCCCCAGCGGCTTTACATAGATGTTAAATAGCATAGGGGAGAGGATAGAACCCTGTGGCACTCCACAATTGAGAGGTCAAGGGTCTGAAACCTCATCCCCTAATGCTACCCATTGTTGCCTGTCTGAGAGATAGGAACGGAGCCATCGTAAAACAGTGCCCCCTATTCCTAATCTCTCCAGGCGATCTAGAAGGATACCGGGGTCAACGGTATCAAAAGCCGCTGAGAGGTCCAGGAGGACAAGGAAGGTATATTCTCCCCTATCCAATGCCCTTCTCATATCATCCACCAGGGCAACCAAGGCTGTTTCATCAGAAGTTAGGATGGAAAAATCCGTTAATATTTGTTTCTCATTTTTCTAAATTTGGTTCTCCACATGTTTGCAGAAATTTGTGATTTTAAAAAAAATCCCCATGAAAATTATTAGTGTGAATAAACACATTTTTGAATGCAGTTTTGACCAACATACACATTTTTGCAAGCAGCTTCTCCTACTATAATGCAATTTTGTGTTATTTTCACCAATATTGTGAAAATATTTTGTGCACACTTTCCCCTAATAATCTACGTTTTTGTAAACATTGCATGATTGGAGAACTGCATATCAAAATTTGGATCAGTGCAAATTTCAAAGGATGGGTGTGTTTTGCTTCTCATATTGTTTTGGAAAGTGTGAATTTGATAAATTTGGTTTTAAATGCAAACTGAATTGAGTTTCTCACCCATCCCTAATTGGAAGTAATGGAAGATCTACACTGAATGCACGTTTGGATTTTCATTCTATTTAATTGTGCAGTTTCTAAAAGTAAAGAGAAACATTTTGGAGAATTTCCGTGTATCTCTATGGCCATTAAGTACAACAGCAGAAAACACTGCAGAAATAAGAGTAAGCTTCATTCATCCCTAGTTTTGCCTTTACTGAGATGGGGAGAAGAAAACAGCAGAGTTTGGAATAAGACAGCAGAAATGTAGACCTGATTCTATGCTATTTCAAATGTCCGAGATTCCCTGCAGGTATGCAGCAAGTCAGGTATGCAAAAAGTCCCCATTGTCTCTGCCAAAGGTTGGCCAGTCATGCTTACTACCATGTATTTATTAGCTCCCTAACAAGATCACACATTTGTGAACTTTAATATGCTTCTTCTGAGCACATTAGTACTGTTAGATAATGCATCTGAGCATGCACTCTGAAATGCATTGCAACAGACATAAACTGTCTGTTTCATAATCAAATGCAATCTACATTGAGACACCAAATGCAATCTACACTGAGACCTCCTAGCCAACTCACTATGGGAAGATAATGTTTGCATATCAGTCAGCAAAATGAAAAAGTTATGGAGTGATAAAAATGTCCTAAAAGAGAGCCGCTTTTTACTCTTCAAATATGCTCTGTAGTAGTTGCCTTTCTCCCTCCCTCTTAATTACAAATTACATTTTTCATGGCCTGTTCTGAAAACTAGAGCAACATGATACTTTTTAAAGTAGTCTAAATTTTCCTTGAGTGAAATGGCATTAAATCTGTGAGACAAAAAGTGTGATTCAGGTGAATGCCAAAAAATGGGCTTTAAGAAACAAAACAGGTTCTCTTGCTTAAAGTAGGACACTTCCCACACAGCTGCAGTTTCCTTTTGCAAAAGCAGCAAGAAAACCATGTTGGGGTTGGACTGGCTCCATGCGGCAATCATCATTGTCCTGTGTGAGTGAATATTAGAGTTCAGATAACTGTAGCTTTTCCATTCTATCCCATCCACCCTCTTTATTTGTGGGTGACACTTAATTACCAGAAGCCTGCTTCTTTTAAACTTTTTGCCTCATAATTCAAGCTCTTGGCACAACAGCACACTGAATTTTTATGGGCAGGGTTAGAACAAATAATTCCCATCAGTCTCCCATTTACATGTTGTTCTCTGGACTAAAAAAGCAGTCAAACTAAGGTTGCTTCAACCTGCAGTTGAGGCATTTCCTGCAGCTCTGGCCTAGTCATGTCCAGTTCCAAAACCAACCTTTCCTCACATTTCCTGTCTGTGGCTATAATAAGTGCAGGGGACTGATGCTATCCAGGTGGTCTTGACCAAATATAATTGTGAAAGGCCAAAGCTCAGACTGTGAAATAGATGGCAGACCTTTTGCCGGTAACAAATGCAGAATTATGAAGTTTGTTTAGATTGAAATTGAGGCAGAGGGGGATTCATCTCCCTGTTCTTTTTCTGAGGGATTGCTACCTGCTTTTGTTATCCTGCTCACACCAAGGTATAATTTCAGAGTGTGGAATTTTTCCAGTCCCCACCTCTCTGGTGCAAAAGAGAGAGAACCAGTCTTAAGCACACCTATGTCTCTTTTCCACCACTGTAATCCTTCATTTGCAGTACAGTGTAGAACACTGAAAACAGTAGAAGAAATAAACATCATGCTTCTTTCACCAGCTGTAATGTGGAGAATTGCTTTAAAAATAAATAATCTCTGTACTTAAAATTTGAGGGGGGCGGGGAACCAGCAGCTGTAATCAATTTCCAAAACTGATAGACTGCAACACAACAGCTCTACAGCATATAACAGCCTTTCCCAACCAGTGTGCCTCCAGATGTTGTTGGACCACAACTCCCATCTTTTCTGACCATTGGCAATGCTGGCTGAAGCTGATGGGAGTTGTGGTCCAACAACACCTGGAGGCACACTGGTTGGAAAAGGCTGGCATATAAGGATGAAGTTGAAAAGAGAGAGGATGATGGAGAGAAGAAAGCAAATTTCAAGCCAACAAGAGAGTGTGTGAGAAAGAGATGAGCAACATATAGCTGTTACAGTTCTGAAAGGTATATAAAGTTTATTTATTTATATATTTATTTTATTAATTGATGAACTGCCTTTCTCATACGTCTCAAGGCAATTTACAATCATACTGTAAAAAGAGCTAAAATAGTTTTAGAAACAGTACAAAAAATAACTATTATTTATTTATTAAATTTATTCGTTGCTTTTCTTCACAAAAGAGAACCCAAAGGTATTTACAATCAATAACAAGATTAAAACCAATATATATAAAAAATAAAAACAGTAAAACATAAAATCCACAATACATAAAAATAAAAAGTGGTGAACTAGCCCATCCCCTAAAAGAGAGTACAACATAATAATAAATAAATAATAACATCAAAAGCCCACCAAAATTAAGAGCCAAATGCCTGGGAGAAATGGTTTTGCATGGCATCTAAGGATAGATAACAATGGCGCCAAGCATGCCTCCCTGGGAAAAGTGTTACCTAAATGGGGGGGGGCACCACTGAGAAGGCCTGTTCTCATGTCAGTACCCTTTGCACCTCCCTTGGAGGGAGCACACGAAGAAGGGCCTCCGATGCTGAATGCTGGGTCTGGGTTGGTTCATAAGGGGAGAGGTGGTCCTTCAGTTATGGGGGTCCTGGGCCATATAAGGTTTTATAAGTCAAAACCAGCACTTTGAATTGAGCCTGTAAATTAATTGGTAGCCAGTACAGTTGTGCCAGAATTGGTGTTATGTGCTGAAACCATCTTACCCCGGTGATCAATCTGGCTGCTGAATTCTCCACTAGCTGCTGTTTCCAAACTGTCTTCAAAGGGAGCACCACACATAACTCATTGCAGTAATCTAGCCTAGAGCTGATCAGAGCGTAGACCACATAAGTCAGGCTATTCCTGTTCAGATAGGGTTATAACTGGGCCACCGGTGAAAGCCGATAGAAAGCACTCCTGTCCACCAAGGTCACTTGAGCCTCAAGCAGGATTAATGGATCCAGAAGTATCCCCAGTCTATGCACCTGTTCCTTCAGAGGAAGTGTAACCCCATTTAGAGCAGGCCACATTCCCCCCCCATCCAATCTAGAGAACCACCAACTACTAGTGCCCCAGCCTTGTGTGAATTGAGCTGCAGTTTATTGGCTCTCATCCAGTCCATTACTTAGATAAGATATTGGTCTGGCACATCCACTACCACACCTAGAGATGTAAAGGACATAAAAGGTTGGCAGCATATTGCTGACAATGTACTCCAAATCTCCAGCTGACCCAGCTCAGTGGTTTCTTGTAGATGCTGAATAGCATAGACATAAAATCAACGCTATAGAACCTCACTCTGAGGGCTCCATGGGGCGGAACAATATTCCCCAAGCACCATCCTCTGAGAGAAGGACCAGAACCACTCCAGAGCAGTGACATCTACCCCCAATTCAGACAGCTGCTCCCGAAGAATACCATGGTTAATGGTATCAAAAGCTGCTAAGAGATCAAGACAGATTAAAAGGGACACTCTCCCCTTATCTCTCTCCCAACATAGGTCATCATACAGGGCAACCAAGGCAGTTTGACTCAGCCCCGACTGAAATTGATCTAGACCTAACGATTTATATTGCTTGTTGAAACAAAAATGTCTTCAGTTCTTTCTGGAAATTACAGATAATGGGTGCCTGTTGTAGCTCAACAGGGATGCTGTTCCACAAAATGGTCAGCCACACTGAAAGTCCTGCTACGAGTTGCTGTGTTGTGGGCTTCTAATACCCAGTGACCTACTGGGTATATCAGGGATATGATGGTCTCTCAGATAACCTGGTTCTGAGTTGTATAAGGCCTTATATGTTAGTACCAAAACCTTGAACTTGGTCCATAGCAGATTGGCAGCCAGAGCCGATCTCACCAACAAGGTGTTAAGTGCCCCCACAAGCAGCCTAGCTGCCACTTTCTGCACTATAGGCAGCCTCTGGACCAATCTCAAAGGCATTACCATATAGAGCCCATTGCAGTAATCCAATCTTGAGGTTACCAATGCATGGACAACTGTGGTCAAGCCACCCTGATCCAGGAATGGCCATAACTGTGTTAGCCAGTTGGAGCTGGTAAAAGGTACTCCCAGCCACTGAGGACACCTAGGAGCACCCCTAGGCTACACACCTGCCTCTTCAGATAGAGTGTTACTCTATCCAGGGAAGGTAACTTACTGACTTACCAGACCTTGGAACCACTGACCTACAGAGCCTCTGCCTTGCCAGGATTCAGACTTGGATCATTAGCTCTCACCCAGCCCATCTGTCCTGCTCAGCCATTCCTCATTCAGAAGTGGTTGCTAAGACAGGAAGAACAAATGACAACGAATGCTACAAACACCAAGTGCTGCTGTCACTCAGCTGACAGTAAGGCTTTCATCAACAGAACAGTGAGGAAGCGGTTTTCAGCAGTTCCCCTCCTCCTCAGTACCCCCTAAATCTGCTTTGGAGGGTCCCCTGACTTTCTGGAACAGATTTAATTAAAGTAATGTAATTTTAAAAATTTAGCTGTCAAAGTATCACAAGATTCACCATTCTAATATTGATGGCTGAGAGCTACTGGAGAACTGAAGCTAAAATCACAGCAAGAGTTTTATTCCCACCCCCACCCCTTTTTATGTCATGCATTCATTCATTGGCGATCACTCATGGCCGAGTAAGATTGTCTTCCAAGATAAGGTCTTTAACAGTGGGTCCGTAAGTGACTGTGGAGGCGAATTCTGGATCCACATAGCCTCCCACAGTGAAGACATAGGTTTCCAGGTGGAAGATGGTCACGATGAGGATTTGTTTGACATGCCTTCCACTTAGCTCGTTTGTCCCGTTTGCCCTGTATTTGTGCTTCTTCAAAGTCCACAACCCCATAGATAATAGCTGACCTCCATTTGGGACATTCATGGGCCCAGACTTCCCAGTTGTCGATATTCATGTTACATTTTTTAGATTTGCTTTAAGAACATCTTTAAATCTCTTTTGCTGTCCACCAATGTTCCATTTTCCATCCTTAAGTTGGGAGTAAAGTAGCTGCTTTGGAAGACAGTGATTAGGCATTCGAACAACATGGCTAGTCCAGCAAAGTTGATGTTGAAGGATCATTGTTTCAATACTGGTAGTCTTTGCTTCTTCCAAAATGCTAACATTAGTCCGCCTATCTTCCCAAGTAATTTGCAGAATTTTCCGGAGGCAGCATTGGTGGAATCTTTCAAGAAATTGGGAGTGGCATTTATAAATGGTCCATGTTTCACAGGCATACGGTAAGGTCGGTAGTACAATGGCTTTGTAAATAAGCATTTTGCTGCCCTGGGCTCCTGCTGGGAGGAAGGGCGGGATACAAATTAAATAAATAATAATAATAACAACAACAACAATAATTTTGGTCTCCCTGCGAATATCCCGATCCTCGAACACTCTACACTTCATTTGGGAGAATGCGGCACTCGCAGAGCTCAGACAATGTTGAATTTCAGCATCGATGTCAGCTTTTATAGAGAGATGGCTGCCAAGATAGGGGAAGTGATCAACGTTCTCCAGCGTCACACCATTAAGCTGGATTGATGGTGCTACAGAGGGACTAGTTCACACCTGTTGATGAAGCACTTTGGTTTTTTAATATTAAGTGAGAGCCCAAGCTTTCCATATGCTTCTGCGAAGACATTTAGGACAGTTTGAAGATGTTTCTCTGAATGTGCGGAGACTACATTATCATCGGCATATTGAAGTTCTATGACAGAGGTTGACATTACCTTACTTTTGCTTTCACCTACTGAGATTAAAAAGCTTTCCATCTGTTTGATATATGATTTCCACACCATTAGGAAGTTTCCCCTCAATAAGGTGTAGAATCATAGCAATGAGTGGTTTGATTCCCAGTGTCAATGCCGTTAGTCAGATCAATAAACAGCATATATAAAGGTCGATTCTGCTCCCGGCATTTTTCTTGAAACTGTCGTGCAGTGAAGATCATGTCCACTGTCCCCCTGGAAGGGCGGAAACCATTTTGAGATTCGGGGAGGACATCCTCTGTGATTGGCAGGAGGCGATTTGCAAGGATCCTTGCAAGGATTTTACCTGCGGTAGCAAGAAGAGAGTTACCTCGATAGTTCCTGCAATCTGTTCTATCACCCTTCTTAAAAAGGATGATAATTATGGCATCCCTAAAGTCTTCCGGAATCTCCTCCCTCATCCAGATTTTTTTGATGAGCTTATGAAGTTGTTGTGTAAGTTCAGGCCCACCTTCTTTAAAGACTTCAGCAGGAATCCCATCAGGTCCACTAGCTTTGTTATTTTTCATTTGATTAATGGCTTTACTGACTTCATCCAAATTAGGGGATACTGCAAGCTCGTCTCTAGTTTGTTGTTGTGGAATTTGTGAGAAGACCTCATCAACCACGATTAAGGAGGTCATGGTAGTGCTTTTTCCAGGGCAGTGCAATAGACTCTTTATCCTTAAGAAGTTTGCTACCATCCATTGAACGTTAGGGATTTGTACTGTAATTTGTTGGTCCATAGATGGCCTTTCTGGCATTAAAAAAGCCCCATGCATCGTGAGCATCTGCAAAGTGCTGGATTTCTTGAGCTTTCTTTATCCGCCAGGCATTCTTAAGTTCTCTAGTTCTTCTTTGGACCTCAGCCTTTGCACTGGCATAGATTTTTTTCTTAGCAGCACAGTTAATGTCTTTCTGCCATATTTGGAAGGCTTTCCTTTTCTTGTCGATATGTTCAATCTCACTATCATTCTCAGAAAACCAATCCTGATGTTTCTTAGTTTGGTATCCAATAGTTTGTTCACATGCTGCAATAATGGATGTCTTCATTTTTATTTATATTTATTTATTTATTTATTCAGCTTATATCCCGCCCGACTAGCAAACAGCTCTCTGAGCGGCAAACATAGCAACATATACAATAATAAAATTACAAAGTCAGTATAACAAATATAAAAATACACCATCTAAAATAGAAATTACAGCATTTACATAAATAACTTAAATTAAAATGCCTCAGAGAAGAGAAAGGTTTTAACCTGGCGCCAAAAGGATAATAGTGTCGGTGCCAGGCGTACCTCCTCGGGGAGACTATTCCACAATTCGGGGGCCACCACTGAGAAGGCCCTAGATCTTGTTACTACCCTCCGGGCCTCCCTATGGGTCGGGACCCGGAGGAGGGCCTTCGTAGTAGACCGTAGTGTACGAGCCGGTTCGTAATGGGAGAGGCGTTCCTGCAGGTATCGTGGTCCCGCGCCGTATAAGGCTTTATAGGTTAAAACCAACACTTTGAATCTGGCCCGGTAGCATATTGGAAGCCAGTGCAAGCAAGCCAGAACAGGTGTTATATGCTCAGACCGCTTAGTTCTTGTTAGCAGTCTGGCCGCCGCATTTTGCACTAGCTGTAGCTTCCGAACCGTCTTCAAAGGTAGCCCTACGTAGAGCGTGTTGCAGTAGTCCAAATGTGAGGTTACCAGAGCATGAACCACTGATGTAAGGTCCTCCTTACTCAGATAGGGACGTAGCTGGGCTACCAACCGAAGTTGGTAGAACGCATTCCGTGCCACCGAGGCTACATGGGCCTCAAGTGACAGGGAAGAGTCTAAAACGACTCCCAAACTATGAACCTGATCCTTTAGGGGGAGTGTAACCCCGTCCAGGACAGGGTATGTATCCACCATCTGACCAGAGAAACCATCCACCAGCAGCATCTCAGTTTTATCAGGATTGAGTTTCAGTTTGTTCGTTCTCATCCAGTCCATTGTCGCATCCAGACAACGGTTCAGCACATCGACCGCCTCACCTGAAGAAGATGAAAAGGAGAAGTAGAGCTGCGTGTCATCAGCGTACTGATGACAACGCACTCCAAAACTCCGGATGACCGCACCCAACGGCTTCATATAGATGTTAAAAAGCATGGGAGACAAGACCGAACCCTGCGGGACCCCATATTGGAGAACCCACGGGGTCGAGCAATGTTCCCCAAGTATTATCTTCTGGAGACGGCCCGCCAAGTAGGAGCGGAACCACTGCCAAGCAGTGCCTCCAACACCCAACTCCGCAAGCCTCTCCAGAAGGATACCATGGTCGATGGTATCAAAAGCCGCTGAGAGATCAAGGAGAATCAACAGAGTTACACTCCCTCTGTCTCTCTCCCGACATAGGTCATCACACAGGGCGACCAAGGCCGTCTCAGTGCCGAAACCGGGTCTGAAACCCGACTGAAATGCATCTAGATAATCGGTTTCATCCAATTTTAATCCAGTGTTCCTTGACATTTTCAGGGAGTTCCGTCAGTAGATGTTTCTTGAGAGTTGTTTGAAAGCAGGCTTGCTTAGTAGGATCTTGAAGGGCATGGATGTTCATTTTACACCTTGGTTTTCTTCCTTGGAGCCTACGTTGAGGAACAATATTCATGGCCGTAGTGCAGCCTTTCCCAACCTTTGGGTCCCCAGATGTTGCTGAACTACAGTTCCCATAATTCCTGACCATTGGCCATGCTGGATGGGGCTGATGGGAGTTGTAATCCAGCAACATCTGGGGGCCCAAAGGTTGGGAAAGGCTGCCGTAGCGGATCAAATTAATTGGTGATCTGTCCAGCAGTCATCAGCACTTGTCATGGCCCTAGTGAGGAGTACATCATGACGATTTCTGGCATGGACAATTACGTCATCCAGGAGATGCCAGTATTCGAAGGTGCTTCTATGATGTTTTAAACTTATTTTTCTGATGAAAGAGTGTGTATGTAATAACAAGATTATGCTCTGCACATTTAGTCAGAAGTAGAATGCCATTCAGGTTGCTATTGCCAACTGCTTTTTTCCCAATGGTTTCTGGCCAGAAATCGAAATCACGCCCAACTCTTGCATTGAAATCACCCAAGAGGATAATTTTATCCTCCTTAGGTATCTCTGATAAGATGGCATCCAGCTGGTTATAAAAATTTTCCTTGATGTCTTCATCAGCATCTAATGTTGGTGCATAAGCACTTACAATAGTTGCCTGCTGGTTTTGGCAAGTTTTAACTGGAGAGTTGAGAATTGTTCATTAATGCCAATAGGAACTTTTGACAAGAGCTTCACAAGATTATTGTTAATAGCAAAGCCTACTCCATGTATTTGTTGTTCTTGTTCAGGCAGTCCTTTCCAGAAGAAGGTATAACCTCCTTTTTCTTCAGTTGTCCTTATCCTGCTCTTTGAGTTTCTTGGAGTGCTGCTATGCCAATACTAAAACTTCTCAACTCTCTCGTGATGATGGCAGTCCTGCATTCAGCACGTTCACTATCTGTATTGTCCAGCAATGTCCATATATTCCAAAATTCAATTGTCTTTTGCGACCGCTAAGTGGTGACCCCACTGGACGTGGTAATCCAGTCAGGGAGAGAGATGAGGCAGACTATGTTTAGGGCACCTGTTCTAGCACCCTCCCCATACAAGGTGAGCAGAGTGGATCCTGAATAGGACTACTCAGTCGTGGATATAGCTGCCGAACTACTCAACTGCCTTGGTCCTTGAGCCAGGACGAATGAGTCTGTATCCACTGCCCATGTGCCAGTCCATGACTAGGGGCTTCCGGATTTCACAGTCCTGCCCCTGTCACCATTCGCCGATTGCCATGGGACTTTTGGTTTGGTTTGCTTGGAAGACTCCTGTATGTGAATTTGTTTTATGTGGGGAGATCGGCACATGACGATCAACACACAGTCTTGACAGAAAAAGGCTTTGATCCAATGGCATGGATACCACGACAATTGGAAGTCTTTTATGTGTACGTTACAATGGCTGTGAAGGTGGATGAAGGCCCTTTTTTATGTATTACTTAACTGTCAGTGTAAGAGCCCATACAAATAACTAAACTAATCTGACTGGAGCATGATCATCTGTGTAAGGATTATGAGTTTCAGTGGAATCCTGTGAATGTACCTTTGAGGTGACTGTCCTTATCTGAGTGAAGAGGTGAGATGTAGTACAGTAGGTGGGATCTTAGGCAGAACAAAAACTAATGGTGGACACCTTGTAAATTGGTTTTAATTTTTTAGTTGCGACCTCCAGTACAGATAACAACAGCAAAAAATGCAGCATCTGTATCAACCTGGCAAATAATTAGGAAGATTTTTACAGCACATTGCATACAGATGGGTGATAGATTAGTAAAGCATTCAGCTGCATCCACACAAACTTACCTAGTTGCTGCTGATACAGTGTTGGGCGGGCAGGGAATCCTCTACAAATATGTTATAATAGAGGTCATCTCTATTATAGCAAATGTGTATGTTCAGTATAGCCATTGGGTTTAGATCTGTTTGATTTCTTAAGATTTAATTTGGGTCAGCTCCTTTGCCTCTAAGAACTGGCAAATGTCCATCTTATTGAGATACTATAAACAAATATGCAGTTAGTGGGAAATATATCTGTGGTTTCTTTGGTCTTTAAACTGATGTTCAGCAGTAATTGTCTCTCAATTTTCTTCAAGAGAAGAAGAAAAGCCTTCTAACGCACCAGAACAAATGTTTACTGACAGTATCTGAAACCATAAAATTCAGTTTACATGCATTCTAAGTCATCGAAGGCCTTACATTTTCAAAATGCTGAAAGGTGTAACTCACTATTAAAGTTATGCCTGTTAATTCTCCCAGGTGCACCTTTTATCAGCAGATTTGCACAGACACTGTGTTATGAAAAAAATAAAGCACACTTTGGCTGGGATTTTCCATGGGTTAAGGTGAGAGTTTGAATCGTTCCTTTCGTAATTGAAGACTAATGGCTCTGAAAAGTGTGTCAGACATTTGGCTTTCTTGTTGATACCTGTCACGACTGAGAAGGCCATCGTTTTGTTTGGCAAAAGCACATTTCAAATCTGTTACGCTCTTCAGGCTCGTTAAAGAAGGGGCTGACATGCTGATGTTTCGTTCTCAGTAGATTGCTGACCCCTTAATGTCTGACATGTATTCTCAGTTTCATGGCTTCTTAAGGACCAGAAAGGATTGATGATTCTAAACAGATGGAGACAGAATCCTAGTTTGTCCACTTGTGTTCAAAATAGCCTTTTATATTGGTTTCTGGTCTTGCCACAGTCCCAGTGATTATATTCTTCATTAACACAAAATACATGAAAGGTTGGGATCCCGCCCTCGGGTTTCTAAGAATGACAAATTGTCTTGCTCATGATTCAAGATTTAGAAAACATGCAAAGTTGGGCAGGACATGTGAACAACATACCTTAACAATGGATAATGGGTTGGAAGACAACATGATTCTGACTTGTCTCATTATCAACTTGTTTCCTGAAAGGCTCAAGTTTTTATTTATTTATTTATTTGATTTATATCCCGCCCTTTCTCCCAGTAGGAGCCCAGGGCAGCATTCTTCGTTTTTAAAGAATGGACATAACAATGGGGAAAAAATATTATTCCCAGAGTGCTCACAAGGAAGACCCAGTTATTGTGTGATAGTGTATACCCAACAAAACAGACTAAAATTTCATCACAAATGATTTAGGATTTACTTGGTATAAACAGAAATTGGAGGGAGAAAAACAGTGAGGATTTTTTTTAGTTTGTACTTTCTTTTGTGAAACTTGTTGCACACAACGCAATCCCAGTGGCTATGCATGTCTTCACCAGCTTTACCATGATGTTTGGAAGTGTGCATGGCCCTCATTGCCTGTCTACCAAGTCCCCAAAGTCATATGCAACAGACTTCAAATGCAGGCATTTCAACAGTATCTTCCGGATTGTCTCTTAAATAACATGAAACCTGCTGTGACAATGTAACACATTGTTTATTTTGTCTTTTCTCTTGACAAAATATTGCATCTGTATTTAAATCTCCAAAGTACTCTGCACACATTATCCAACAAGGCTCAAGACAGATGCGTACGTTCAGCAAAAGTATTACTTTCATGGTATTATATTGCTTTTTATTATGAATTTGCTATTTTATGTGTACCGTTCCAATATTTTCTAATAATGAACAGTTTAAAATAAATTGTTTGACACATTGTAGTGTTTAGATTTATATGTTCAAATAAGAATTAGGATAGGTGACCACAAGTGTTACATCTGGTGTCTAGCTAAGCACCTTCTGGGCGGGAGGAAGAGTTTCCCAGTTGCTGAGCTCTGCCATCCATTTTTTTGGGGGGGAGATTACTCGACAAAGAGCCACAAGACTCACCCCAAATTAGGGATGGAAGTAACTCAGTTTCAGTTCTCTCAGTTTCTCATTTTTCCAGTCTTAAATTTAGTTCTCCATATTTCTGCAGCAATTTGCAAACTTTTAAAAAACATCTTCATGAAAATTCTCCAGCATTTTAATGTGAATTTCTCCTAATAAATACATTTTTATATGCAGTTTTGACTAATGTGCACATTTTTGCAAGCAATTTCTCTCAATATAATGCATTTTTGGATGTAATTTTCAGCAATTCATTCATTTTATGCATACTTTTTAAAATATATGCATCTTTATAAATGTTTGGTTGGAGAAATGCATAGCAAAATTTGAATAGGTGTGAATTTTGAAGGACGGCTGTGTTTCGGTTCTTGCATTGCTTCAGAAAGGGTGAATTTGATAAATTTGCCGTTAAATGTGAACTGAATCAAATTTTTCACCCATCCCTACCCCAGATCTCCTTAGATGGAGACCCTGCGGCCCTGTAGATGTTGTACTCCAACTCTCATCATCCCCAGCCAGGATGGCCAATGGCCAGGGATAATGGAAGCAATAGTCCAGCAAGAGTTTGAAAAGCTCATATTGATTACCTATATGCTTCCAGGTGGAATGCAAAGCCCTAAATGACTTAGGCCTCTAGGGGCATGACTAGTGCCAACACTTTTATCATTTTGGTGCCAGATGAAATCTCATCTGATTGGGCTTTTGGGGTTATTTTTCTCTACTGTAAGCGAGGTTGTGGTTCCCTGGGTGTTTTTTAAGGATATCCTATATTTTTTCTGTTTTTATATGTTGTGCTGAAGTGTTTTTATTATAATGTTTATAATACTGTAGCCTGCCCTGGGTTTATGTGATGAAAGGCAGGCTAGAAATATTTTCATTTGGAGACCCACAGGTTTTCCATTCATGCTCTAGCCTCTTCCGCACTAGGGCCCTTTAACACTGATCAGACTTTGATCTTCCACAATCAGTTAGACTGGAGTCAACTACAGTCATTTCACATAGCACTTAATAAATCACTGTATTCCCTACAGCAATCCTCTGGTATCTGCCTCTTTGGCAAAGGCAAAAGTGGGTGCCACAATGATTGCATCAACCACAGCCATCTCAAGCAAAAATAGTTTGAACATTTTTCCATTATTTTATTCCTGCATATATGCTTTAGCAAGGAAAAAACCCAATTAAGCATATAAAGGCAACCACAATTTAAAATGTCTGTGTAAATAAATAGCCTTTATTCTGCAAACGAAACTGAGCCTGATAGGCTTCTCAGGGCATCCAGCGCCAAATTAAATTGTGCACTGTAAGTTATATCACACTTCGTTAAGACCCTGAAAAATACACATATATTGAAATTTTGGAATAGTATAAATTAGATAAAAACATTGGGTCCAATCCAGCTAAAGGTAAACACTTCAATCAAGTCCCAGTGATTTCAACAGGGAAAGAATGCAAAGGTCTCTCCAGCTGAAATTAGCAAGAATTAAAAGTGTTTCAGTTTGGGCTAGAGTGGACCCATTGTTTTTCATTGAGGTGCAAATTACCTGAGGACAAGTAAGAAATTTTCAAAGTGCCATCGCTTTTTATGGCCCAAGAAATGTTGCTGCCTGAGGCAGAAAAGCCAAATGGCATGTCCCTGAGTGATAAAAACAAGAGAAGACAAAAACGGAAAGAATAAACTACATGATTTATATTTTACTGACCTTTAATGGTACCCCATAGTCTGTTGCCTGATGGAGGTTACCACACACTACTAAAGGTATAGCTGACCCCATATGGTTGACTTTGCCATACTAGGAACTTGTGTAAATTCTCATTTTTACACGTGGAGCCTAATCTTAAGCATGTTTACTCAGAAGTTGCTCTGAGTTCAATGGAACTTACTACCTAGTAAGTACTACCAAGATTGCAGCTTTAGTCGCCTCTTTCTTTAAATGGTAACAATGTCTTTTTATTTACAGAGCAATTTAGTCATTCAGCATTTTCCCTCTGAGCTTGTCAGAGTCTGTTAGCATTGATCAACTTTGACATCATGCCCAGACAGCATCCGACCGCAAACCCCAGAATAGAATGCAGTCATTAAGAATTTAATAACCTGTTGTGGTCCTTTTTTTTTTTTTTTAACACATCAGCATTGTCACACTTGCTAACACTGCGATTTTTACCTCCAGTAAGTGTAAGGAGATAATTTGTATTGAGGGGAGTGTGATCCAGCCAAAGTTAAGCACAAGTCTTTCTGCTTTTTTCGAAACAGATGCAGCCTGACCCTATGCATGTTTACTCAGAAGTGTGTCCTGCAGTTTTCTCTTGGCTTTATTCACAGAAAAGTATGTGTAGGATTGTAGTCTTAACCATATGCTTTATGTTTCCATTGAAATCAGTTCAGTAGTTCAGCTACAGTTAGTTCATGCTCTATATTCAAGTAGTATGCTTCAGGACTAACATGCTATGGATTAAACTTCTGATTAGCTGTTAGGTTTTTGCCTAATAGTATAAGGCCTGGTTTGCACATTATTGTTTTTGGTGAAACCTGAATGTGTCGATGGAGTTGCACGTGTGCTTTAAACTGAGAGATGCATAGGCTTGTTCATTGCAACTCAAAACAGAATCCCAAGTCAATGGTGCATCTGCCATTTGCTGTGACTGTAATGTTCAAAGTGACTTTTGGTATGAGGCCTTTAGCAGAAAAATATGGTTAAGCCACATGCAGAGCTCTCCTCAGCAATCGGTGGGCTCAGACAGTTACCAATGTCCAGAGACTAAAGGGCCCGTTATGGATCTCTATTCCCATTTTCTCTCACAAAGCACACACATGATCTGTGGATTCTTCTATACACACTAGTCTCAGAAATCTGTGGGGCAATCTGCAGGCTCAGATTTTATACATTTATGAAACAAGAGGTGCTCCCTGGAAGTAACAGCTGTTGCCCAGAAGATACCATAAATTATCTCAGATGTTTTGATGTTTCAAGGCACTATCTTCTTTCCGTTTTTCCACATGCCTAAAACCTGGAAGCAGCTCCGAACATGCCACAGGTGATATTCACAGAAAATTTTAGATATTCCAGAGAGTAATTAATACATCCTCAAGACATTTTCTCGTACATTTTCTATGTACATGAGCAGCATAGGATCCCGATTAAGCTACACCAATGTAACACCAAAGTTATCATCTATCTGCATAGCTAAGACTGTAGGATTGCTTTGCAATTCTTAAAATGGGAGTCTTCTTATCACTTACCATTTGTAGTGGACTGCATGCAGCAGCAAAGAACAGGTCAATGGTTTGAATTGTATGATTCCTGCAAGATATCATTCTGAGGGAGTCCCCTCAGGGAAGGCCAAGTGACAAACTCTAACCTACACATGTTGTTGTTTTTGTAGTAATATGGCTTCAAGTCGATTATGACTTACGGCAACCATATGAATCAGCAACCTCCAATAGCATCTATTATAAACTACCCTGTTCAGATCTTGTAAGTTCAGGTCTGTGGCTTCCTTTATGGACTCAGTCCATCCCTTGTTGGTCTTCCTCTTTTTCTACTCCCTTCTGTTTTTCCCAGCATTATTGTCTTTTCCAGTGAATCATGTCTTCTCATGATGTGTCCAAAGTATGATAACCTCAGTTTCATTATTTTATCTTCTAGTGATAGTTCTGGTTTAATTTGTTCTAACACCCAATTATTTGTTGGGGTTTTTTGCAGTCCATGGTATCCTCCGACACCACATTTTAAATGAGTTGATTTTTCACTTATCTGCTTTTTTCACTATCCAACTTTCACATCCATACACAGAGATCGGAAATATAATGGTCTGAATGATCCTGACTTTACACATAAAAGAATTCAATTTCTGCATGCAGGAAATATGGGTAGTTATACATTGTTTAAAATGTACATATACTGGGAACTATTCATTAAACCATGACTGCAGCAGAATCTCATAATGGTGATTGTTTTGTGCTGTGTCCTCCTGATTTCTAGGAGTGCTAAAATGATCTAACTGAACAACCAATCCTGCCTTCAATTTTTTTGAATCTGAATAGAGATTCCTTGGGATTAATCTATTGCCCCCACACAAGGAAGACTCGTGACACCAGACTGGTATAATGTTATATTTATTAAAATATCGTAACATCGTAACATTACGATTAACATCGTAAATCAAATGCAATACAGCCAATTATTCAAATATCCAACTCTTCGGGCAGGTGAGGCTAAACCTAACAACGAGGGATTACACCCTCACCTTCTAAAGGCATCCATTCACGTCATTACGTAACCCAACAGTCAAGGACATGTGTGAATTCCTCCCTCCTTGCTCTTGGAGCCAGCTGTGTGGTTCCCACCTCCACACCATGGCCCCGCCGTACAGGCGTTCACCCTGATGCACAAGCAGGTCCCACAAGGACACAACCCAGATCGCCACCAGACACCAAGCCCTGATGGTTCCCTGTGGAGTGCCCCTTTTTCAGGATGCCTTTACCGCCTAATTTTAACCCCCATATACCTCACCTGCCCGAATTCTATGCCACAAGAGGGGATCAGCTTAAGCTTGGTCCCCTCCACCCAATGAAGATAACAAACCCCTTAATCCCCCCATAAGATCCTCCAAAAAAAGTCACACCCTTGCTCAGAAAGATGAACACTGTCATCACGAAACAGATGTGGGGCATGGAACTTAATCCTTTCATGAGGCATAACTGCCCACCCAAGGACAAAACTAGCTCCCTTACCTTCCTATTAACCCATTTCCTAGATCTATCTATCTTATTGGGGTGCAATGCACCCCACCAGATCCTTCTAACTAGCATTTCGGACCATACAATTATAAGATTGGGATATACGTGGATAAGCCATGTGAGATCATGCGTAACTTTCAGCAGCAAATCCAATGCAGGACGCTGCACCAAATCATTTTCTCCCAAATGAATCAACACGATGTGTGGCCTATTAGCAGAGGACATGATTCGGCACATGGCAGGCAACAATGCATCCCATAACATGCCCCTCCGTTCATCCCACTGAACCGTAGCTGAGGCCGACAGCTGCAGCTGTGTGCCCGGAACAGAGGAGGATGCCCTCCGGTGAGCCGAAAACAAAATTGAGTGGCCACACAAGACGATCCTCACAGGAATTGGGATGTTTGTCAAACCTATGGGAAACAAAAACAAATTCCTCTGTTAAAACATGACGTAAGACTTGAATGCATCGGAACGCCACCTGCCAATCGCCTGTATATCGCTTATACTCGTGCCCACGAGGGCCGCGGCCATAGCCGCACCAATCCGGAATGAATGCAGCCCATAGACTCCAACAGCGCAACCACTGGCCAACAAGGCCCGCCGAACAACGGCCCAAAATTGAAACTGAGTCAGGGCAGTTCCATCTGCATGTAGAAACAAATAACGCTGGCCCGCTGGCCGAATGGATAAGAATTGCCACATTGCAGACACAGGGCACAATACTGGGACCTGGCATCGCTGTAACCATGATATTGCCACGGCCCTTTTGCCGCATTGCAGACACAGGGCACAATACTGGGACCTGGCATCGCTGTAACCACGATACTGCCACGGCCCTTTTGCCGCATTGCAGACACAGGGCACAATACTGGGACCTGGCATCGCTGTAACCACGATACTGCCACGGCCCTTTTGCCGCACTGCAGACACAGGGCACAATACTGGGACCTGGCATCGCTGTAACCACGATACTGCCACGGCCCTTTTGCCGCATTGCAGACACAGGGCACAATACTGGGACCTGGCATTGCTGTAACCACGATACTGCCACGGCCCTTTTTCCGCATTGCAGACACAGGGCACAATACTGGGACCTGGCATCGTTGTAACCACGATATTGCCATGGCCCTTTTGATTGGTCTTAGAGACACGCAGGGAGAACCTCACTATAACTGCACCTAATGTGCAATCGCCAAAGCATAAGGCTCGATTAGTCACATCACGCTTAGAAGGGGCAAGTATTTCACTAGGGCGAAAAGCACCATAAAACATCGTCAGAGTTACTGCGGCGAACAGGTGCGACTCATACTGAGATGAGCATAAAGAATTAAATAGTGCCAGGATCTGGAGGAGGACATCGGGCGTGATTGGCCTCCTCCGGCCAGCGGACCTGGGAGCGGAATGCGACCAACCCACAAGGACCTTTCTGACCCTAAAATCTACAGAATGATCCGGCAGCCCCCTTGCCTTGGAGTTAAAGGCTAGCACCGAGAGGTGGCCGGCGATAGTGGAAACAGAATTATTGTGCCCTTTTAAATATATCATAAACTGCAATAAAGGAGCCACAGGAATAGGCCAGTCAAATGGCAGCTTCAAACCGATGAGGAAAACCTGGAACTTCGCAAAAGATCGCTTATACGCATTTTGAGTACTGGGAGCAAGAGCAGCTGCGATAGCAACCCCAACTTCTAGTTGCCAAGGTTCCACAGGAAAGGAGGGATTGGTACTGGATCCGGAGCCGCGCCAGGTGCAAGCTCCCGAAAGCGCGCCATATGTAATCGGGAAAGTGCATCAGCAACTGTATTCTGCAAACCTGGAACATGTCTGGCCAGGAATAAAACATTAAATCGCAAGCATTGCAATACAAAAGCACGCACCAAGCGCATCACACGAGGAGACTTAGAAGTTTGGGCATTAATAACGCTAACTATGGCAAAATTATCGCACCAGAAACGCACTGTGCGATTTTGAAATGCCAGTGGCCAGATATGAACCGCTACCACTATTGGAAAAAAATCCATAATGTCAATTTGAAGTAATTCCGGTAGCCTGCCAACTTTCAGGCCATCGCTCAGCGCACCACTGGGATCTAAATATTACTCCGAAGCCAATGCTTCCGGCAGCATCGGAATGCACCTGTAATTCGGCTTCTAAGAGCAATTCCTCCCGCCAACAGGAAAGGCCGTTGAAATCCATCAGGAATTCCAGCCACATATGCAAATCCTCCCTCATCCCTGACGTCATCCTTATGAGATGGAAGCGAGAGCGAGCTCCTTTCATGGCGTCACATAAACGCCTGAGGAACGCACGACCTGGTGAAATAATTTTGGAAGCAAAAACTAAATGGCCCACAAGTTCCTGTAACTGGGCCAATGGTATCTTCTTCAGCCCTATGACTGAATGAAGCAGTTGACGCAGTACCACCAACTTCTCTAGCGGCAAACGGGAAGACTGAGCTACAGTATCTAACTGGATCCCTAAGAAAATAAGGGAAGTAGTAGGGCCCTCCGACTTTTCAGGTGCTAGCGGGACTCCCAATTCCTCAGTTAAATTATCAAAGGCTTGCATGAGATGTAAGCAATGAGAAGACCCAGCAGGCCCCACAAATAATAATAATAATTAAAAAAATCATCAAGATAATGAGCAGAGAAGGAGGATAATGCTTTCCTCCTCAATGCCCATTCAAGAAATGTGCTAAATGCTTCAAAAGCAGCACAAGACACCGAACAACCCATTGGCATAGCTCTGTCTACATAAAACTGGTCCTGAACTTTAAGACCAAGCAAATCACATCTGCAGGGTGTACTGGCAAAAGGCGAAAAGCGGATTTTATATCACACTTTGCCAGTAAAGCACCCTTTCCAGCCTTCCTAACTACTCTCACTGCCTCATCAAAAGAAGTATATCTGACAGAGGCATATAATGGGGAAATACCATCGTTGACTGAGGCTCCCTTCGGGAAAGACAAATTATGAATAAGGCGATATTCCCCAGCCTGCTTCTTAGGGATAATACCTAAAGGGGAAATCCTCAAATTTTCCAAAGGAGGAAAACTGAAGGGGCCTGATATACGATCGGCAAGTATCTCCTTATTAAGCTTGGCCAGCACTACAGACGCTAAATTACTGAGAGTGGGCTGATGCACTAATGATGTAGCAATCCTAGGGCCCTCAAAAGGGATACAAAAACCATCCATAAAACCCTGAAGTAGAAAGCAGCCTGCCTATTGGGATAGAGCTCTAACAGCTTTGCTAAAGGAGCCAGCTTGATCGGGCTACTGGCCTTGCGACGTACTGCCGCTATTGCCAGACCCACGTTTTGGCTGTTGATGCTCCCCTGTACCTTGTCGAGCAGTACGTGCCCTCTGGCAAGAGGAACTAGAGTGGTTTCCTCCACACAATGCACAGACATGTCTGAATCTACAGGGACGCCTAGAGCATCGTCCATTGCTATTAAATGTCCAGCAGACTTGCTGGGATTGAACCCAATGCCCGCCTTGGCTGGAGCCATAGGCGGAAGTCTGTGCATGTGCCAATAAATGCCCACTATCGGCTCTCTCTCCTGTAGTGGGCCTGGCGGAGGTCATAGATCTCAGCCACAGACCAGCATGTTCAATATCCCAACAACGGGTGGGATCCAATGCTGCTCCTTGCCTGAAATTCGTATCATATGTCAACCAAGCGGTTCCAGAGAATTCTCGGAAGGCCCTATGCACAATATCCTGATATTTTATCATGGACAAAGCCCTAGACGGATAAGCCTGTGTCATAACGCCCATATAAATCGTATAGGCGTTCAACCAATTAGGCCATACACGATCAATCTTTCGTTTTATCGCTGCCTCACGCTCTTTAACTTCCTGACCATCCTTAATCTTAGCCTCATTCTCACGAAACAGGAGAGTAAACAGATCGATATACTCTCCCCTCCATATTTTTTCTTTTGTTGCTAACAATAAATGATCACCTAACGGAAGGGAAATATCGGCCTGCAGATAAACCCCATGTGGAAGGGGCAAATAAGCAGGTGATGGAGAAGAGGTAGTCGAAGGCAGCTGCCAAGGACTCACGGCAGCCGCCGGCCATGGAAGCTGTGGGTACTGGGGGACCAAAACACCTCCCATAAAAACTACTGGGTGCGTAGCATCTCCCGACAAAGGAGAGCCAGTCGTTTGTACCTCCCTTTTAAGGGCATTGGAATCTTGTACATGTGTACTGTGAGCTCGTGAGTGCAAAAGTTGCTCACCTGTATCCACAGCATGAGAGGAACAGTTGGCAAACAAGCGGAAGGCGTCTGGGTAGCTGGCTCCTCACAGTGCGCTGCCGCTTCCAGAACTCCGATCCTAGAAACTAAATCAGCAAGAAGACGATTTGTAGGCATTCTGGAAGCCAACCTTGCAGATTTCTTACCTGCAGGAGTGGAACTTGTGCCAGCTTCAGCATCAAGCGGCTGCTTGCGTTCCTTTTCCAGCACCTCCACCCTAGCCACCAAGGCACGGATGGTCTCCAAATCTTCCTCTTCGTCAGAAGACAAGTTCTGCTGGGGTGGAGGATGCTTTGTCGTTTGCTTCACAACCCGCACCCCTTTTTTCTGTTGAGCCTTCCTGGGTGGCATATTTGTAAAAACCAATCCACACAATTATGCAACGTACCAAAATGCAATCTCTACTAGATTATAAAGTTGACAAATTTAATAATAAATGGCACACATAAGTGCTAATTACACTATAACAATAAATTTGACTTTTATTATTATTATTATTATTATTTCTAATATATTAACTTATTCTTTCTTTATTTATGTATATATGACTATGATATGGGGGGAATTTTTAAGGTAAAGGGAAGTGGGAGGTGGGGGTGGGGTAATGTATTACACTTTAATAAACTGAACAATAAACCACTATGAAATGTAATTTAAAACTAATGCAATACCTTAATAATGAAATTAACTTAAGCAATAATTATGAATATATTTAAAAGTTTACTCAAAGTAAGATGAGGCAACTGCCAACTAAACCACAGGATCACCAAGCAAACTAAAGGAACTCAACAAGAACGTATGGGGGGGGCAATATTATAACGTTAATGATAGATAGGGCACAATTACTTAAATGCACGCAAACTGTAACAAGAACAAAGAATCAACCAACTCCAACCCTTCTTACTGAAACTTAAAAGGCAATAACTGTAACGGTAGCACGACAAGGAAATAATAAAGCCTGCCTGTCGCCCGCGCCGTGGGACGCGTGGGCGGAGCCCGCCCAGCTGATCGTCGGAGATCAGATAAAGCAACTGAAGAGGCTTAAACAAGGAAACAATTGGCAAACGAAGCTCTAGCGATGAAAATACTTAGCAGGAACGCCCAAACCGCAAACGGAGCAACGTGTAAGGAGAAGAAACGCAGCTGCCGCAAGGCGAAAAAGGCAAGCGCGGGAAGGACGGAGCAGCCCTATATCTGCTGCTCCGTGCCTTCATCTATTGGTTGATTGATCTCACGTGGCTCCTAACTCTTGGTTCTAGAATGTTCGCAAGCCTTCCCTGTAATTATGGTGAGGGCAAATACGCCCCTTAAAAGGAACGCCATTGTCAATTATACATGTTGTATTGAGGAAATGCATCCCCAGGGGGAGGAGGGCAGCAAAAGAAGTAGACTTTAAATACTTATTTAAAGTATTTAAATACTTATTTCAATCCAAGTGGTCAGCTATGAGAGATCTGACATAAATCTTGAGTCAGGTACTTCTCTATCTATAAGGCACCATCTGCTTGCTTGAGTTATTTTGCAGCTTATGGTAATTTCACAGTAAGCTGACTGATTTCAACAGCATTGGTTTATATTTAACCTGGTATGACTCAGAAAGCAACATGGCTTCATTGCACCTGTGAATCTACTTAATATCTCTTTGTCATCTTTGGTTCCATTAAGTCATTAAAAGTATTTAACAGGCCTTTGGGAGCCCTGAATTCTGCCATTAAATTTACCACAGCCTATAGTGCACAATTGTCCAATTAACATTTCAACAGGGGTAGAAACTAAAGTGTTGGTGTCTGTTGTATGAACCGCAGTGGACTCCGCATATTCTGCAGTGGTATTTTATTTACATTATGCTCATTGGAAGCTTAAAAGCGTTACTTCACAGTGGGGATGGAGTTCCATGTTATGAGGCAAACACAGTGTTCCTAATTCCATGGTTACCTCACGATGCTAATGCAGAGGAGAATGAGTGGTTAGGAGAGTGGTGTTATGGCCTTCCTCATATGCTGAATGTTCTCTGTCCCCTGCACAGCCATTTTCCACTTAGACAGCTCCAAGGCCTCAAGGAAAGGCCTCTGGTGTTCAGGGGAGAAAGACCAAGACCTGAAGGAAAGGAGTATGGTAGAGAATTGGTGGGCAGGGAAAGGATTTATACTGCACCCAGTTTAACCATGCTAGATTCTATCCTGCAAAAGGATCCCTTGCTTTCCCACCATGCACCCCCTACAGATTATCAGGGTTTTCCTTCCATTTCAGGGCCAGCAGGCAAGCTGAGCAGGCTGAGAGGTCAATGTTGTCAAAGGTCAATGTAGTCAGTCTTGTGGATATCCCTATTTTAATTTTAAAAATAAATAGAAAGAAATCTAGATCAGCCTTCCCCACAGCCATGCTGGCTGTGGCTGATGGGAGCAGTAGTCCAAAACATCTAGAGGACACCATTTTAAAGAAGGTTGATTTGTAGATGGAGACACACTTGCAATTGTGCTGGCTTCAGCTCTTTTTAATGAAGCCAGAGACACGTGGTACTAGTCAAGGTCTGCCTCTCTTAATTCCAAAACCTGGGGAAATACAGTGAAATCTCTGTGAAATCACCTTCACACAGAAATCAAAACTGGTTGGTAGAGCAACTTGTTGCTACTCTGAGGTGTGTCCTTGTAAATGCTTTGCTGTAGGTTGGGCAGAGACAGTGATTGGCCCAACCCTTTGCTGTAGGTGGTCCTTAAAGCTCTGAGGTCATCAGTGGGGAAAAGAGAAGCATCCAGCCATGAGCAAACACATCTTAAATGTGTTTTAAACCGAAGAGAATTTGTTGTGGCTTCTTTTGAAGCAGCTAGTATTTTTGCAGCCTAATTTTACTGCATGCTTCTAGTTTTCTAGGTATATTGTTCTTGGTTTCAGATTTTATCAATATTATCTGTTTTATTGTTTTTATCAGGTTATTAGTTCTGTCCTTTGCTTTGGAGAACTCTTTATTGGAAGTGCCATCTATACATACATGTTGATAGTAAATGAAGCTTCAGTCTAAAACTTTCAGGATAGTGTCAGCTAGTGGGCTTTCAACCAATTAATACTCCTAATTAAGGATGGGCAAGAATATTTCAAGCTAAATAAGTCAAATTTGCGCTTTCCACAACAAGTACTGAAACACAGCCATCCTTCAAAATTCACACTTAATTGAATTTTGCAATGTGGTTCACCAACCAAGCAATGTTTACAAAAAGGCATACATTAGGGGAACGTGTGCATAAAAATGAATATATAAGTGAACATAACACACAAAAATGCATTATACAATAAGAAATTGCTTGCAAAAGGGTGTACATTAGTCAATTGCCTACAAAAATGTGTTTATTAGGAGAAATTCACACTAAAATGCTAGAGAATTTTCATGAGGATTTTTTTTTTTAAGGCAAATTGCTGCAGACATGTGGAGAACTGAATTTAAGATTGGAAAAATTAGAAATTCAGAGAAGCAAAATTGACAGATCTTTCCATCCCTACTCCTAATTCTAGTGAAATGTTGTGTGTTTAGGACTTAAGAGCAAAGAAGATCTGGTTGTGGCTGTTAAAAAAAAACCTTTTGGCTAAACTCACTCTATTTGTTGCTACGGTCATAAAATGGTACAACTGGTATCGTCAGGGTTTTGATATGGTAATCTGCTTGGATTTCTTGCTCAGTAACACACACTAAGGAAGCAACAGCTGAGCAGCTTCAGCTTTCATTTACAAATTAAGGTTTCATTGCTAATAGGAAGAGTACATTTCCATTTCAGGTAAAATGGAACAACTGACCATTAGAAGGGCTTTGAATAATTGCTACACAGCAGAGGGTTAAGCAACAGAATGTCTTGACCCCTGCTGATGAATCCAAGAATGATTCAGAGCAGCACTCATTGAGCTGGGTATGCCTCAGGGTACTTTTTGTTGCCCAGAGTTTGTCCTGAAACTTCCTTCTTCAGGAGAAAAGAAGAAGATAGACCCGTTGCCCTTATACTATTGTGCCTGCCAAGAGGGCCACTCTAATCACCCACCCTTGGTTGTTGTTTTTTTTTAGAAGCCATGAAGGCATGTTGTTTTCACTTTAAGGGGTTGCCCAAGCTATTTCAGGGCTGGTTCATTCATTTATGTACATCACCTGCTTTCTCATCAATTGATTATTGCATAGTTGATGAGCCACAATTGAACTGTGTCCATTAAAAATCATGGAGTTTGTAGCAATAACTACATATGTTAGATCTTTCTGTGCTGCTTGATCTATGATGATTAATTCACACATATGTAAATACTGCAGGCTTTGTGGAAGTTTTTGAGGTTATCAGGATGAACAGTTCATAGACAGGAGCTGGTTTTTGTAGAAGCTGTAATATTTCTCATTATTTGTTTGTTTAATTAATTTATATCCCGCCCTTCCTCCCAGCAGAAGGCCAGGGTGGCAAACAAAAGCACTAAAAACACTTTAAAACATCATAAAAACAGACTTTAAAATGCATTAAAACAAAACATCTTTTAAAAATTTTTTTTAAAGCATTCAAGACATCTTAAAAAAGGAAAAAGGTTAAAAACATTGTTTTTTAAAAAAAAGGTTTACAAACATCTTAAAAAGCAATTTCAACACAGACACAGACTTGGATAAGGTCTCAACTTAAATGGCTTCTTGAAAGAGAAAGGTCTTCAATAGGTGCCGAAAAGATAACAGAGATGGCGCCTGTCTAATATTTAAGGGTAGGAAATGCCATAAGGTAGGTGCTGCCACACTAAAGGTCCATTTCCTATGTTGTGCAGAATGGACATCCTGATAAGATGGTATCTGCAGGAGGCCCTCACCTGCAGAGCACAGTGATGAACTGGGTATGTAAGGGATAAGACAGCCTTTCGGGTATAGGGCTTTGTACAGCAAAACTAGAACCTTGAACTTGGCCCAGTACCAAATAGGCAGCCAGTGCAGTTCTTTCAGCAGCAGGATGGTATGTTGACGATACCCTGCCCCAGTGAGTAGTCTCGCTGCCACATTTTGCACTGCCTGCAGCTTATGGACCAACCTCAAGGGCCCCACATAGAGTGCATTACAGTAATCCAGCCTGGAGGTTACCAGTGCATGGACAACCGTGGTCAGGCTATCCCGGTCCAGAAACGACCACTGCTGTCTTACCAGCTGAAGCTGGTAAAAGGCACTCCTAGCCACTGAGGTCTCCTGGACTTCTAGTGAAAAGATGGATCCAGGAGCACCCCCAGACTACAGACCTGATCTTTCAGAGGCAATACAACCCCATCCAAAGCAGGCAACTGACTAATTATCTGAACTCGGGAACCACCAACCCACAGTGCCTCCATCTTGCTAGGATTCAGACTCAGTTTATTGGCCCTCATCCAGTCCACCACAGAGTCCAGGCACCAGTCCAGGGCTTGCACAGCCTCTCCCAATTCAGAATTTACAGAGAAAGAGAGCTGGATAACTTCTGACACCTCACCCCAAATCTCCTGATGACTACTCCCAAGGGCTTCATATAGATGTTAAACAGCATGGGGGACAAGATGATACCCTGAGGCACCCCACAGCACAACTGCCAGGGGGCCAAAAGACAATCACCCAATGCTATTCTCTGAAAAAGACCTTGGAGATAGGATCAGAACCATTGTAAAACAGTGCATTTGATATCCATCTCACCTATTCAGTCCAGAAGGATACCATGGTCAGTGGTATCAAAAGCCGCTGAGAGATCAAGTAAGAGTAACAGGGTTGCACTCCCCCTGCCCTCCTCCCGATAAAGGTCATTCATCAGGATGACCAAGACTGATTCAGTCCCATCACCAGGCCTGAACCCAGACTGGAATGGGTCAAAATAATGTTTCATCCAAGAGTTCTTGCAATTGCTGCACCACAACCCTCTCTATCACCTTCCCTAAGAAGGGGGTAATTGTTGCAGACCAATGGGTCCAGGGTGGCCTTTTTCAGGGCAGCTGGAACCACTCCCTCCTGCAATGATGCATTGACCACACCCTGGATCCACTCAGTCAAACCCCCTCTGCAAGCTTTAATAAACCAAGAAGAGATAGTTTGGTAGACAGTGCTGGGAAGGAGTCAGTGGTTGTGGTGCACGTTGGCACCAACGACATGGGGAAATGCAGCCATGAGGTCCTGGAAGCAAAATTTAGGTTGCTAGGTAGGATGCTGAAAGCCAGGACCTCCAAGGTGGCTTTCTCTGAAATGCTACCAGTTCCACGCGCAGGACCAGCCAGACAGGACCAGCTTCGCAGTCTCAATGCGTGGATGAGACGATGGTGTCGGGTGGAAGGGTTTGGATTTGTTAGGCACTGGGGAACACTTTGGGACAAGCCGGGCCTGTACAAAAGGGACGGGCTCCACTTGAAACAGAATGGAACCAGACTGCTGGCACTTAAAATTAAAAAGGTGGCAGAGCAGCTTTTAAACTGACTGAGGGGGGAAACCCGACAGGAGCTGAGAAAGGTCCGGTTCGGAATAAACCTCCCCCCTGGGATAAAAACCAAAGAAATGATGAAATTTTAAAAGGGGTAGGCCTAGAAGTAGGCATTGTGAGAGCAGGGGCACAGGATATAAATTCAGAAGAGCAAAATTACCACAGGCCTAACCACAAGTGCCAAAGACACTTGAAGAGAGACACTGCTTACAAGTGCCTGTACGCTAGTGCTAGGAGCCTGCGAACCAAGATGGGAGAACTGGAGTGCTTGGTCTTAGAGGAGAGCATTGATATAGTGAGCATAACGGAGACCTGGTGGAATGGAGAAAACCAATGGGATACGGTTATCCCTGGATATAAACTATATCGGAAGGACAGGGAAGGACGTATTGGTGGCGGAGTCGCTCTATACGTGAAAGAAGGCATTGAATCCAGCAAGCTCGAAACCCCAAAAGAGGCAGACTCCTCCACAGAATCGTTGTGGGTGGTGATACCATGCCCCAGGAGGGACTTAATACTGGGAACGATCTATCGTCCCCCTGATCAAAATGCTCAGGGAGACCTGGAGATGAGATATGAAATTGAGGAAGCATCCAAACTAGGAAATGTGGTAGTAATGGGTGACTTCAACTACCCGGACATAGACTGGCTGCATATGTGTTCCAGTCATGACAAATGAGCAAAGTTTCTAGATATTCTAAATGACTATTCCCTTGACCAGTTGGTCATGGAACCGACCAGAGGGACGGCAACCCTGGACTTAATCCTCAGTGGGGACCGGGACCTGGTGCAAGATGTAAGTGTTGTTGAACCGATTGGGAGCAGTGACCACAGTGCTATTAAATTAAACATACATGTAACTGGCCAATTGCCAAGAAAATCCAACACGGTCACATTTGACTTCAAAAGAGGAAACTTCACAAAAATGAGGGGATTGGTAAAAAGAAAGCTGAAAAACAAAGTCCAGAGGGTCACATCACTCGAAAATGCTTGGAAGTTGTTTAAAAACACTATATTAGAAGCTCAACTGGAGTGCATACCGCAGATCAGAAAAGGTACCGCCAGGGCCAAGAAGATGCCAGAATGGTTAACGAGCAAAGTCAAGGAACCTCTTAGAGGCAAAAAGTCTTCCTTCAAAAAATGGAAGTCTTGTCCAAATGAAGAAAATAAAAAAGAACACAAACTCTGGCAAAAGAAATGCAAGAAGACAATAAGGGATGCTAAAAAAGAATTTGAGGAGCACATTGCTAAGAACATAAAAACCAACAACAAAAAATTCTATAAATACATTCAAAGCAGGAGACCATCTAGGGAGACAATTGGACCCTTGGATGATAAGGGAGTCAAAGGTGTACTAAAGAACGATAAGGAGATTGCAGAGAAGCTAAATGAATTCTTTGCATCTGTCTTCACAGTGGAAGATATAGGGCAGATCCCTGAACCTGAACTAACATTTGCAGGAAGGGATTCTGAGGAACTGAGACAAATAGTGGTAACGAGAGAGGAAGTTCTAAGCTTAATGGACAATATAAAAACTGACAAATCACTGGGCCCAGATGGCATCCACCCGAGAGTTCTCAAAGAACTCAAATGTGAAATTGCTGATCTGCTAACTAAAATATGTAACTTGTCCCTTGGGTCCTCCTCCGTGCCTGAGGACTGGAAAGTGGCAAATGTAACACCAATCTTCAAAAAGGGATCCAGAGGGGATCCCGGAAATTACAGGCCAGTTAGCTTAACTTCTGTCCCTGGAAAACTGGTAGAAAGTATTATTAAAGCTAGATTAACTAAGCACATAGAAGAACAAGCCTTGCTGAAGCAGAGCCAGCATGGCTTCTGCAAGGGAAAGTCCTGTCTCAGTAACCTATTAGAATTCTTTGAGAGTGTCAACAAGCATATAGATAGAGGTGATCCAGTGGACATAGTGTACTTAGACTTTCAAAAAGCGTTTGACAAGGTACCTCACCAAAGACTTCTGAGGAAGCTTAGCAGTCATGGAATAAGAGGAGAGGTCCTCTTGTGGATAAGGAATTGGTTAAGAAGCAGAAAGCAGAGAGTAGGAATAAACGGACAGTTCTCCCAATGGAGGGCTGTAGAAAGTGGAGTCCCTCAAGGATCGGTATTGGGACCTGTACTTTTCAACTTGTTCATTAATGACCTAGAATTAGGAGTGAGCAGTGAAGTAGCCAAGTTTGCTGATGACACTAAATTGTTCAGGGTTGTTAAAACAAAAAGGGATTGCGAAGAGCTCCAAAAAGACCTCTCCAAACTGAGTGAATGGGCGGAAAAATGGCAAATGCAATTCAATATAAACAAGTGTAAAATTATGCATATTGGAGCAAAAAATCTTAATTTCACATATACGCTCATGGGGTCTGAACTGGCGGTGACCGACTAAGAGAGAGACCTTGGGGTTGTAGCAGACAGCACGATGAAAATGTCGACCCAGTGTGCGGCAGCTGTGAAAAAGGCAAATTCCATGCTAGCGATAATTAGGAAAGGTATTGAAAATAAAACAGCCGATATCATAATGCCGTTGTATAAATCTATGGTGCGGCCGCATATGGAATACTGTGTACAGTTCTGGTCGCCTCATCTCAAAAAGGATATTATAGAGTTGGAAAAAGTTCAGAAGAGGGCAACCAGAATGATCAAGGGGACGGAGCGACTCCCTTTCGAGGAAAGGTTGCAGCATTTGGGGCTTTTTAGTTTAGAGAAAAGGCGGGTCAGAGGAGACATGATAGAAGTGTATAAAATTATGCATGGCATTGAGAAAGTGGATAGAGAAAAGTTCTTCTCCCTCTCTCATAATACTAGAACTTGTGGACATTCAAAGAAGCTGAATGTTGAAAGATTCAGGACAGACAAAAGGAAGTACTTCTTTACTCAGCGCATAGTTAAACTATGGAATTTGCTCCCACAAGACGCAGTAATGGCCACCAGCTTGGATGGCTTTAAAAGAAGATTAGACAAATTCATGGAGGACAGGGCTATCAATGGCTACTAGCCATGATGGCTGTGCTCTGCCACCCTAGTCAGAGGCAGCATGCTTCTGAAAACCAGTTGCCGGAAGCCTCAGGAGGGGAGAGTGTTCTTGCACTCGGGTCCTGCTTGCGGGCTTCCCCCAGGCACCTGGTTGGCCACTGTGAGAACAGGATGCTGGACTAGATGGGCCACTGGCCTGATCCAGCAGGCTCTTCTTATGTTCTTATGTTGAGAAGACACGTTGCTGGCCGCATCATTGCAAGCACCTTGTCTATGTCATCAGGCCGCATCAATTGAAACTGTTCCCAAGAAGTTGCAGCAGATGTTGTACTGGACACCTCATTGGGGACTACAGTCGATGTGGATGGGGCATCAAGACTGCTATGGAGGTGAGCAACTTTACCCTCAAAGTACCTTGGAAACAATTCACAGTGGGCCTCCAAAGGATCTAAAACTCCATTTCCTGGAGTTGATGTCAATGGACCCTCGACAATACGGAAAAGCTCCACTGGATGGCTAGTTGAGGATGAGATGGTGGCAGAGAAGTGGGCCTTCTTCGCCTCCTTCACCACCACACAATTGGCACACTTATGATGTTTTACTGGTGCTCTATCAGCCTCACAGCATGTCTTTCGCCACTTGCATTCTAGCCATTGTCCAGCCTGTTTCATTGCCCTTAGCTCACTGGTGTACCAAGGTGCAAACCAGGCTCCACAATGCCAGAGAGGGTGGTCGGGGGCAACCGTGTCAAGAGCCCGATGCGCCTCACTGTTCCACAGTGTGACAAGGGCTTCAACAGGGTCACCTGCTCTATCTACTGGGAACTCCCCCAGGGCATTCAGGAATTCAATGGATTCCATTCGTCTCCAGGGCTGGACCATCTTACTCTGTCCACCACCCCTGCAGGGAAGGATCGGAGCCATAAGTCTAAACTTCACCAGGAAGTGGTCTGACCATGACAATGGGGTGACATCAACCCCCTTCTCCAGACCACCCCTTCCTTCATCTGGAGCAAAAACAAAGTTGAGGATGTGCCCTGCCCTATGTGTTGGGCTGGTGACAACTTGATACTGTCCCATGGTCGTCATGGAGGCCATGAAGTTCCAGGCTGGAACACCAGAGGCAGCCTCAGCATGGACATTGAAATCACCTGGTACTATTCTTCTGGGCTCCTCTAATACCACAGCCAAGATGGTGCCAGCTCAGTCAGAGAAGCTGCAGGGCAGCTGGGTGGATGGTACACCAGCAGCAACCATAGTTTCCTGTCTCCTTGGCCCTACACCAGGTGTGGGCCCTCACAGCCAGCTCCAAAACAGAGTGATTTCCGGTGACAGAGATGGAAGTTCTGTAGACCACAGCACTCCTCTCCCCCCCTCCCGTCCCTGCAGCCTGTGCTGGTGAGCAAAGCTGTGTCAGATCAACTCCTCTCAGTTGACCCACCCAGGTCTTGGTAATGCACACCAAATCGGCACCTTCATCCATGATCAAATAATGGATGAGTGTGGTCTTATTGTCTACTGATGATTGCAGTTTCCCTGAGCATTCTGGAGGATCATGGACTGTCTATAGCTTCCATGCTGCAATGTGGTGTTTACCTGGTTGTAATATCTGCTTCCATTCAGATTATGTGAAGATTATTGTAAACACCAATAGGGGAGTACATTTCAGAAATCTGAACGCTGCAGGATGTGGTGAGATAACTATTGGCTTAGATGGCTTTAAAATATAGACACATTCATGAAAGACAGGTCAATCAATTAACCATGATGGCTATGTGGAACTTTAGAAGCAGTATACCACTGGATGTCATTTTCTGGGAGCAAGATCAGGAAAGGGCTATTGCCTTCAAGCTGAACTTATAGATTTCCTGGAGCCATCTGGTTGTCCACTCTAGGAAGTTGGATACTGGACTAGACAGACCCCTGTTTTGATTCAGCAGGGCACTTCTTAGGTTTATCAGAAACACTAATTCAGACAGAAATACCAATACAGATACGTGTGTAACTTAACTATTATACTTTCTGTCAAAATATTGCCATTGCTTTCACCTTTAATTTCATTTGTACAAAGCTTTGTTGACAACTCCCAAGGCATTTAGTGTAGTATAGCAAGGGCTCACTCTACATTTTCTTATTTCCCTTCACAAGATTCCTGCAGTTGACCTCCCCGGGTAATGAGGAAACCTTAGCTTCCCCAGTGAGAATATATACATCAGGAGTAGCCAGTGTGGTGTTCTCCAGATATTGATGGACCCCAGTTCCCATCATCCATAGCCAGCATGGCCAATGGTTAGGAATAATGAGAGTTGTGGTCCAACAACACCTGGAAAACACCACGTTGGCTATCTCTGGTATATATACCTTCCTACTAGTCTCACAAGTGCTAAAAAAATACACAAAACCTTAGAGAGCAGGCCAAGCCTGTTTGCTGGGCCTCCAACCATCCATGGATGGTGGGGAGCTATGTTACCTTGTGACATTAGCCAAGGGCTTACCCTTCCATGGTAGCACTAGCCAGGGACATACCTACTCAACGCATTGTGGTATTTGTTCCTGTGCTTTGGTCTTTGGAAGACAACATGGGCAAGGACATAAAAGTATTTTATCACTGCTAAAAAGATAATGCATCATAACAGTCTTTGAGAAAAAGGAAGCAACATGATACATTGATTCTTGAATAAACAATGACACCCAGCGTCGCCATTAGTATTCACTAATATGCTCCTCAGTTAAAGGTTATCATCTGCTGCTGATTTAATGGATTGCAAGGGAATTGTAGCAAATGACCCTTGCAGCTCCTCTAAACTTGATAGATCGCAGAGTAATTGTTAAGGCAGGCTGACAATTAATTTTCATTAAGCAAGGAAGTCATTAATGCATGCTCTTTGGAGAAAATGACAATGAAATGGAGGTGGAAGGCATTCAGTCATTTTTTACAATTAAAATTGTTGGCTTGATTTGACACATCCATATGTGCAGATGATGATGGTGTCATAGTTGCCATGTATTGTTCCCATGAGCAGAAAAGGGAACCTCCCCTATTTGGTGCTTATGTTCAAAGAAGCCCTCTATGGCTTGGGGACTGTGAAGGACCACCCTCTCCCACATGAATCTGCCTGCATGTTAAGATTCTCATCTAAGGACTTCCTCTGCCTTCAGTAGTTAGGTGGGTGGTGATCACAGCCTTCTCAATGGTGGCACCCCATTTGTGGAATAATGTTCTCTTCAGGGAGGCTCACCTGGTGCCTACTTTGATATCTTTTTGGCATCAGGAAAATACTTTATTATTTACTCTGACCATTTAGTTATTCTGCCCCACTTTTAACCTCTGCTATATATGTGAAGTGTTTACTTTTCTGCTGCTGTAACTTGTTTAAACTCTTTTCAGTGGCTGTTGTAGGGTATTAACTATACTTAAAACCAGTAGTCTTCAACCTGTTCTGAACTGGGACCCACCTTTAAACATGCATTTGGGGACCAATTTCTTAATTTTTTATCACATATTTGAATGATGGTACTGCTGCTGTTGCAACACACCATAGATCAGGTAGCCCAGTGGTCTATGCCAACCCAGCAGTTGAAGACCAATGGTTTAAAGTGAGTTGTCTTGGGACTGGAGAGCAGAAGGGAAGCACACTCTGCCCTCTGCCACTGGCCAGTGGACCAAGGAATGCTGGAGACTGTACTCCCTGCTTCCCAGGAAGAATGTCATGGCTAAGGGAAGACCATCCTGACCCCATCCACTGGTGGCCATAGAAGGAGCAGCTACAAGAAGTTCAATTTCCTCCCTGCTAGGAAGAAAACTTGGGCCCAACAGCTAGTTGTCCTGGATCAGAGAGGAGAATGGAAGCAGACTCTGGCCCCATCCATCAGTCAGAAGATGAAGGATTGCTGGGTTTTGGGTGTGAAGGTATGTGGGTGTGTGAATTTTAGGTTTGTTTTGGTTGGTATTGTTATCAGTTACTTTAAGATGCCATGAGAATCCTTGGAGTAGAAGGCAGGATTTAATTTTTTTCAGATCAATCATCAATAAATCTTGTTTATACGCCACCCTGGAGCTGTAAAAGGCAGGGTATCATTGATTCATATTTATGAATGAATGAATGAATGAATGAATGAATAGTTTTCAAATAAAAGGGCAAAATTATTACCAGCAGGAATCTTATACCCTTTGGTTTCAGCATCTCCCTGGGAATGGCTGGCTAGGATGGGAGATGAAATTACATGTAAAGAGCATGGATGGAAGTTGCATTCTTGTACATCTCTATATAACAGCCAAGTTCAGTAGATATTTTATGCTGCAACACTCATGACCTTTGATCTTCAGTGTTTATTTTAGTTAACAGGATTTATATACCACTTAATCGTCAAAATTTCTAAGCAGTTTACGTAAAATATACATTAAAGTTACCAATAAAATCAGAAGCTAAAAACAGGTTAGCTTACTTTTTTTTCAAAATAAAACCAGCAGTTTTAAAGTTATACATTATAAAATAAAATTACATATTAAATAGATGTCAGATTTACTTGTCCGTATAAGCTTGCTCAAACAAAAGGTTTTTAGCAGGTGCCAGAAATCATACAGCGAGGCGCCTGCCTAATATCAATGGACAGGAAGTTCCAAAGTGGGGAAGGCTCTTCCAAGAGATCTAAAAAGCCATGATGATGATGATGATGGCAAGGCTATAGCTCAGTGGTAGAGCATAGGATTGAATCAGGTTCAATCCCTGGCACTGTCTGCTAGGATTAGGAGATTTTCCTGTCTGAAAGCCTGGAGAGATTCTGCCAGCCAGCTTAGATGATACCAAGTGAGTCAACTCAGCAAGGCAGCTTTCAATGTTCCTAAGTGAAAATAAAAAGTCTTTGCCTTACAAACTTCCCCAGGGAAGTCATTCCAAAGGTGGAACACCACAGCCCCCCAAAGTAGTGTGACAGTAGGGGAGGACATGTTTATTTGGACATAAGTCCCATTGATTTCAATAGGATGGACTTCCAAGTAGGTAGGCACAGGGCTGCAGCTGTAACTTTTCAACTAAAATATATGTTATATAAAAGAAGATTGAACGCAGGGTGAAAATGAAAGAAAGCATCTGGGTAGCAATTCTTGCTAGCATCAGCCCCTGCTTACCCCTAATCCTTTAAGTCCCACAGATCATGGTGTTGAGGTTTTAAATATAAGCAATATGCAGGTCTAATGCAAAACCAGTTTTGAGACAAAATACTAAAACCAAATAATAATCATGTGCCCTTTTAAAAAGAATCACCTGGAAAAGAAAATCCAAATATAACTCTTGCTACACTCCTTTGTCAGCACTATTTATAAACTCTTGTCTTGAACCAACAACATTCAGTATAACATATACAGATCCTGTTTTGAATTCAGTCTTGATATAAATTGGGTTGGTTTTAGCTCTGAATGTACAAGACCTTTATTTGCCCATATTCCCCTTTTCAAGCTTTTTAGTTGAATCGCATCTTTGACTTAACCTTGTTCATTTCAGTCTTCCACGTTGTCATCTTGAGCCTTTGTTTTGAGAAGTGGGAAATTCTACTGACCATTTTTTTTGCAATTCTAGCTAAAAGTGTTTTTTACTTTGTTTGAAACTCCTGGCAAGTTTTACTCTAGAAGGAACCATCAGATTTTCTTGAAATGTTTGCTTTTAGGTTAATCTGAGTGGAAATTTCAGGGTATGTGGATCTCCAGCTTCATATCCATCTGAGACATTTAGCTAGTCTTAAATGAAACTCTTTATTGATTCCATCAAAAATCCAGTAATATATATCCACCTCTTATTTCTCTGTCTCTTCTTTGCTGTAGGAGAAATATGACTTTTCTTATATTGCCCTTTAAGCGTGGAATCAGTCCAAAATGGCAAATGACATTTTCAGAAAAATGGCTTGCATCTAACATTAGTCATACTCAGAATACGCCATTGAAATTAATGGAGATGACTAAGTGCAATCCTGACCATGTCTACTCAGAAGTCCTATTGAACTCAATGGGGCTTACTCCCAAACAAGTGGGGTTAGAATTGCAGTCAAACTTAGGTCCATTAATTTCAGTGGGTCTACACTACAACCCAATGGTTTGAAAGAGTTGGATTCCTGGCCAATATAGGAAGTAAAGGATCATGTTGATATACTATGATAAACAATGAGTCTTGTACCATTTAAAAGCAAATAGATTTATTGAGGTATAAGCTTTGGAAGACTAGAGCCAGTGGTGACTGGTGAGTCTATCAGTGGGGCAATAGAATCTGCTCCATGTTGTAGTCGGAACTTCCAAGGAGCTGTCCAAGGTTCTTCAGCACATTGGGCAGCTCCTTAAAAGTTTGAACTAAAGCCCAGAGCGGATTCCACTGCTCCACATACATGAAGCCACCAGCTGCCACTACTAGAGCCTAATACAGAGCTGATTACAAAACCAAACAAATATGTACTGTAGCCTTGAAGCACTTCAGTAGTACATCAGAAATTAATATTACAACCAAAACATTTTAATAAAGAAAAAAAAAGACTGAAATTTTCTTTCTACATATTCCTCATGACAAGGTCCTGCCTTGCAGAGATGGTGGATTGTGTTAGTTAAGCATGGTGTACATTGATAATGCTGTATAAATAAGTTTTTTTTTATAATAATAACAACTTATGAAGTGCAGATCTTTAGAGGCCTTCATGAATCTACTCATCTTGAAAATGGGTGCAGGGATGAAGCTCTTCTGTCTTCTGAATATGTTCACCTCCTTTCATTCAGGTTTCTCAGACTTCAAGATTGATCTCCATTGGGTCCTACTTTTTTTCTTGCCTTCTTTAAGACAGACGTGGAGACAAAACTAAGGCCATGTGTTTATAAAAACGCCCTTGCAGCTGTCCAGCCTTGAAGCCCTGCCAAGAACTATTTGAGAAAGAGTAATAGATCAGGAGATCTCTGGAGATAAGAGAGCAGCTGGCTAATTAATAGATCCAGACCTGAAAGAAGATCTGGGATTGAGAGGAGTTTGTGGTTGTACACCACTGACTCCTCATGATAACGATGTTCCTTGCAGTTTCCACTTCAGAGCCAGATGTGCATTTTGAAAAGGTGATAGGCTACAGCTCAATGGTAGGCTAGATTGCATGCTTTCCATCCAGTTTCAATGCCTGATATCATCATGTAAAAGTATTTCAGGAACCCATGCTGGGAGATGGACCCCTCCCTGAGATCCTGTGCCTCACTGCCAGGCTCGATGGACATATTGTCTGGTTGGGTACAAAACAGCTTCATAAGTTCAAAAAATAACACATGCAGCCAAATCCCCGCTGAGAGTTGGGCTCTGTAATAAAGTTGGCATCACCTGACTGTAAGATCTCAACAGGCAGGAAGTATATGGGATCATTGATGAGTAAACTGACAAAGAATTGTGTTCCTTGAAAGATCACTTCAAAAATTGGCAGTGGTCCTCTCCTTTTCTGGAATGTGCATGTATAATAAAATGTATATAACTCTCTGTTAACAATTCCCCACACCTCAAATGCTGACTACAATTTGATAAGGTTGTTAGTTGCCACATAAAATTGCTTTAGAGCATAGATCTGGTCCATGAACAATTCCATGCTGGTGTCTCTGTAGTCACATGAACCTAAAATATCTCCTCCTTTGAGCTAATTAGAAATAACTAGGAAAAGTGGGAGTGAAGTCAGTCTTACGGTGTATGTGCCTCAGCAAAACTCTGAGTATCCTGGAGACAAAGTTCTGGAGTTTAAAGCAAAGCATTCCCAAGTATGAATGAAATGAGAACAGTTACTGAAATGGCAAAGTGAAATAGCAAACTTATTCTAGTCCCATTTCTCTGATTCTACAAGATCTGATTTATAGCAATGGCTCATGGTAATTCATCTTGCAAAAACCCAAAGTAATTTATTTTAATACTAAGGGTTTATCCAGTCAAATCTCTGCATATGGAAGCTCCCACAACAGTGCATTTTGATTACAATGGGCTATTCTACCAATAATGGATACCATACAACACATAACATGAAACTGTCAGACTTCATCCTGCAAGTTTTATTTTCAAACTGCAAATATTTAGAGTCAAAGCGTGCACACTGATGGGAGGATTTATTCCTGAGGAACAGCTGAAGATTTCAGGCAGAACAATTTGCAAGTATCAGTGCAATGGTCACAGCAAACTCTTTAGGACTACCCATTCCTGACAACCAACAGCAGCAGTTGTAGAGCAGTGGTTTCCAAGCTTTCCACTCTCAGGAAAGCCTCTCCACGCCAACTCATCTGCTGAGGAACTGTTACACATATCCTAGGGAACCCCAAAGCATCGACATGTCGGTTTGGTAGGGGTGTGTGATAGCTCTGTGTGTACTCCAAATGACAAGGTGAATCAGGGTGATTCTGGGAAGATTCTCATATTTCTGAGATAGATTGCACAATTAACAAAGTGTCTTGAGGCAAATCAGCGACTCCCAAACCTTCCAAGTGGCTCTGTGGCCTTGGCTGTCCATAAAACTGCATGCCTCCCCCCCCCGAGAAACAAAACTAAGCTGACTAGGGAAATGGCCACAGCTTGAGAGTGGGGCAGGGAAATCTTTCATTTTGAAAGATAGTTTCAACGAGATTATATTTTCCAGGGCACCAATCACAGTGATTTGGGGGATGGGTTAAAAGTGGTTTGTTGTTTCATGTGCCTTTCTCTATATATGTCAATGGAGAGTTCTCCATCATACCATCAATGGACAGATCCCTCCCTGCAACCTTTGGGGTAACAAGCTCCTTACTGGGAGAGTGACATTTCCTTCATCCCAGTCTTTTATAGGAATCCAGTCTTTTTTCAATCACCGCCGTCCTCTAGGCAAGTCAACTGAGAGATCTCTTTCTCTCCCCAGGGAAAAGTAGTATCTCCAAAAAAAGTTTTTGGGGGAGGGCAGAAGCCCATCCCCACCACCAACCTTTCTGGTAACAAGGTCCTTACTGGGGGGGTAACATTTTCCCACCCCAATCGTTCCTGGGAATCCATGCTCTTCTCCTCCACCACCAGCACCACCCCGCTCCCTATAATTCCTATTGCACCCTTTGCAAGATAGTAAAGTCTACCCTTGCAAGAGAACCATTGCAACTATCAAGCTGAAAATTGGCAGGTTTCATCCCCTCAGACTTTAAAGGTGCCCTGCACAAAAACCTCTGAATGTTTCTGTCTATACTATCACAAGCTTTAATCCATTGGAAGGGGTGCTGTGCCTATCATCTTCCTCCGCTTCTTTGAAAAGGGGGGAAAGTTTAGCTATTATTAGATTCTCCATGATAGCGAGCTGAGCTTCATTTTTAACAGATCTTTTATATAATATATATGAATATATATATTCAAATTAACAACAAAACAATATCAGAGGCCCATGAAAAGAGGCACCAAAGCAATTAAAAACATTAATGGAGTACAAAATTTCATAGGCAAAACCTCAAAAAGAAATGTTAGCAATACCACTAAGGTTACAGCAAAGAGAATACCACAAAGCAGGCTTCCCTGCTCTACATCTGAACTAAGACTGTGGCGTACAGCACACTACACTTGGCTTTGCATTGCAGGGAAATTTTAAAAGTAGTCAGAGAGCTATTTTTCAAGGAAGCTAGCCTGCTATTGTTGATCTTCTCATTGATATTACACAATAAGCTTCTGCAGAAGCCCAGGCTTCCCTGGAATACAGTTCTGAACACCACCCATGTAAAAGCTTTGTGTACTGTCAAATAGCACAAGTCTATACATATTCATTCCAGTGAATCCTATAGAATTAAATTGGACTTACTCCTAAGTAAGTGTGCATTAGATTGCAGCCTAAATTATCTTAATTGCATTTTCTTTAATGTAAACAAAAAAGGTATATAATGAATACAGAAGAAGGAAAAGATAATGTCACAGACCAATCAAATAAACTGTTTCATCGTGGTCACTGTTGTAGTTATACCACTTTGGAAAGTCCACATGCAATGTGTCTGTGCATGTGTGTCTGTAGATAGATAATTTTCTTAATTTTGTTTGTTTGTTTCAGAGCTCTCTTATCAGGAGGTTTTTTTCCTGAGGTGTTAGTCCTCACTTTGTTTTAGAGCTGCCTTCCTGAAATCAGATCAAGTCTATGAGGGCCATACAATATAAATTAGAATATAACAATTCCAGAATAATTTTTACAGATGGCTTCAGTGCCATCCCCTGGATAATATGCCATTGAATGCCTAAACTAAACAGCTATCCAGAACTCTTGCCTTGCAAGTATAATTATCTGTAATTTCTAGGATTCAGTATTTTGTCTTATATTTTTATAATGTGCTAGTGGACATTCTCTTTTAAATATTTTTTTCTTTGAACACAATGATTGTTAACTTTTATATCTTTTTAGAGCACAAATCAGAAAGAATGAAAGTGACAAAATTATTTCATGCTGGCATCAGTTAACAAAACTTTTTTGGTCAATCTAGTCTAGGGTTGCCATGTCTTTGGTTTTCGCCTGGATTTTTGGGGTCATCTCTGGGTGAGTCACATTAATCTCCAAATTCAGCTTTCATTTTTAAAAAATTAAGTTTATAGTGGTCTGGTTCATGACATATACATCAAAACATCAGCTCCCCCCCCGCAACTTCTGTTAAATGAGCTCATAGCTGGTTGCTCTAACCCTGTCCTTTCAGATTTGTAGCTAATAAGTGAAGTCAGGGTTGTGATTGACAAGAGATTTGTTGACTTCCAGGCAGTACCTAGACCCCATTGCAAGGCGAGAAACATGTTCTTTTTTCCTGCTTATCTGAAAATCTCACAAATAGAGTCAGTATATAGCTTTCAGCAGTAGCAAAGGTCTTTTCCTCTCTGGTGTGCAGGAGTCAAACAAGTTTAAATTTTCCTGGGCTGTTGAAGAGGGCAGTGTTTTGAAAACCTTCCCAATATGAAGCTTTAATTCTATACTCATTTTCTGGGGGTAAAGCTGTAATGCTAATCCCACACATTCAGGGTAAACCCCATTGAATTCAATAGGACTTACTTTTGTGTAGACATGGTTAGGATTCTGCTGTAAATTAATGGGACTTTTGAGTGAACATAGCAAAAGATTGTGTTTGTGTTGTAAATCTTCCCCTCCTCCCCCCAATCCTATTTTTAAAGTAATTAAGCAGGGCTTACACAGGTATCACTGCTTTTATTATGTAGGAAATGAATAGTGATTTTATTTTTAAAAAAACGTTCTGCAATGACCATTTGGTTTTAACAATAAACTATTATATGGGGTGTATGCATTTTTATATCTCCAGTGTGTGTGTTTACATTTTAGCTATTATTTCTGTCTTAATTTCCAATCAGAGAAATGTTTTTGTTTGAATTTTATGCTCCAAGCAACTGTGGTTGATGCTTAATGTATCATGCTTACTGACATCACTTGGGCCTGCCCCTATGACATCACTAGGGCCCACCCTTGAAATCTCAGGGTTTGGAATGCTTCTGACCTGACAAACCTAACCCAGTCATATATAGTACTGATGTTGGGGAAGGAATTGGATGGTTCTAACAGCAATATAAAAGAGAACGACTTAGTCTATAAGCAGTAATAAAGGTGCTGAGTATGCCATTTGTAGAAGAGCTAGAAATAAAATTCTTTCCAACAACAATAAAATATCTAAAATTGGTTAAGAATGTATGGCTGGCTACACAGTTCAAGTTGGCAAGAGTTTGAGAAGTTAAAACACACACACACACAGAGAATGACAACCATAACTAAAATAGATCCACCTACTGGGAATTAAGCATCATAACAATCCTGATGTAACAGTAATGATAGTAATTCTGGAAAACACATTTTCTATAGATGTCAATTTTAATCAAATACAAAACTCTCTCTCTCTCTCTCTGAAGCAATTATTCCAGCTTTGTAATATACTCTTAGTAAGCAAGATTTCAGCTTTGACTGCTATTTATGTGCACGTTACTTGCAGTCATGCATCTAGTTTGGCCCTTATAAGAAGCTTCCTTTGTGATGGAGGAACGGGTCAAAATTGGACATTGGCTGGCACAGTGTATCAAATGAATGATCACAAGGACTGTATAAAGCAATTCAAAGCAGTACTAAATTTAGAACAACCAAATCCATGCTAAAACAATCTGTAACACAAAGTGACCTAAGGGATGAGAGAGGGAACAAGATGGTGGACTGCTGTTCAAGTAAGTCTGCTTTGAACAGAAGCTTTCAAAGGGAAATCTCTCACACAGAGAGGGTGGGGAAGAGGCAGACAAACAAAATAATAGATTTCCAGGGAATCTTTAGAAATGATAGGTTTTTAAAAGGTCAGAGAGGAAGAATGACAAACTGGGGTGGGTGTGACCAAAAAAATGCCATGCAAAGAAGTTCAATGCTGTGGCTGCCCAAGGGCTTTTTCTTGGCATTATTGGGTGAAGGTCCCATATACTGACATCAAGAAACATTGTAAGAACATTGAAATATCACTCCATGCTACTTCAGAAGTCAAATACGTTTGATAGCATTCACTTAGAGGTAGTAACATCTGGCGTTGTGCTGGTGGATTTGAGGAAAAGCATAGGGCAGAAGGTAGAGAAGGGACATTTGTTGTGATTATTCCTCAGGAACATCTAAATCTTTGGCCAAGTCACTGGTTCTCCATGTTGTCTAGAAATGGTTGTGAGTAATCAAATAGGCAAATGGAGGTATGCATGTCAAGTGCACAAAGCCATATGCTTTAAAGAGGGTGAGCAATTGTTTAGCCTCTGTTGATAACAAGGTGTATAAAGAATAATCACAACAAATGTGATGGGATTTCTTATGGTTATTTTTTTCAATGTAATTTTGAAAGAACAAATGGATCCTATGGATCCAAGAGTGGATTTTTAAGACCTCTTGCATCTGTCCCTACTATTTAGCATCTCCTGAAATGGCACACCCCAAAATTAGGAAAGTCCGGTCTAAAAAGGTTTAAGGCCCCATCTGCACTATACATTTAAAGCAGTATCACACCACTTTAAACATTCATGGCTTCCCCAAAGGATCCTGGGAACTGTAGTTTGTTAGGGGTGTTGAGAGTTGTTAGGAAACCCCTATTGCTCTCACAGAGCCCCGCTTCGCACCCGGGACTTACCGGTTGCGGGGTGTGTTTGCGGCCCGGGTGAAGCCTGAGCCTCCATGCCTGGAGAGGGCAAGCGCGCTGGCTGGGGTGACGCAGTAACGGCGCGCTTCTAGAGGGGGCGGGGCATATGAGCTTATTTAGGCTCATGCCATCCGCCCCCTCTCCCTCTTCATAATTGTGGCACCCGCCCTACCCTCCCTCTGCTGCAGTGTGATTCATTTGGTCGCCTCCGGGGCCGAGTAGGAATTTTTGGCCTGCCTGCATTTTAGCCGGCAGGTTTCTTTTGCCTACTCCATACTGTGGTTAGCAGGAAGGGCATTCAGGGTTAGTACGGGTGTTTTTTCTGTGGTTATTAGGTTGATTTGGCTGTTTGAATTTAATACTTAATGGTCGCTTTATTGAGGAAGTGCGGGAAAGGTTGAAGGTGAAGGGCAGCTAGGTGACACCTTTAGGCACCTTTGGAGGTGATAGGTGGTTCCGGAGGCCTGCAGCTCCGGGTTTTACGGCCTGAGGGCAGGATACGGGTCGCCTTTGGGGCCAACAGGTCTCATCCACCTGGAGTTTCACGGCACCGGGGGGCGGTGATGCAGGTTGGCCTCCCTACGCACAATTGGAGTGTGGTCAGGGCAAGGGGTTGACAGATTGCACCCCTTTGCCCGACAGGGGTTTGGGTCGCCTGAATAGCTGCAAGCAGGCTTTGCCTGACTCACCAGTTGAATCCCGCACTTATGTTCCCCTTTGCAGGTTCATTGTCATAATATGAATTTGGTTTAATAAAGTGGCCCGTTATTCAACCCATCATATTGTGTCTGCGTCTTATTTCACCCCTGGGTCGCAACTACAGTTCCCAGGATTTAATGTTAAACCATTCAAGAAATTGTAGGTCTGCGACCATCCTTCCCCACTCCCACCACAGTAGGGAGAAATTTGCACCAACTAACAATAATTTCTGAATTAGACTTTTGTCTAATAACAGGTTCTTGCTCTGCTGCTTTCTGGCTTGAAGCAACTTACTATGAGCTGGCCTTTTTATGTGGTGAAAATAAAACATAATCATGGCAATAAATATTCTGAGTAACAAATGGTAAATACTTTATTGCCCAAACATAATTGCTGCAATAAGCAGTAAAAAGTTTATTGCAGGCAGTGAATTGTCTGCACTGGAAAACCTCTTCCTTTCATCTTATCATCCCCTTCTGTGTCTTAATTGTCCTGTGCAGAGAAACAAAATGGCAGAAGGAAGAATTTGGCACATGGGGCCATTGCCCGTTACCCTTATGGGAATTCTTGGATCTCACTGACATTTTCAAAAAGAAGTTGAAGATCACTATGCAGTAAAATGTCTGGAGAATTTGCTTTAGTTTGTTTATCCAGATCAAGAATGACCAGTTATTGTGTTCTTGGTGGCTACTTGAATGGGGCACAAGCCAGAAGGTTATGTTGCCCACAAACAAACCCCTTCATGTGATGTCAGGTTCCCTAACAAAGGTGATTATGTTCAACAGGAAGGGCTGACCTATTACAGAGTGCATACATGATTGGGACAGTTGCGTTCATGTATCAAACAGTGATGTCATAGGAATATACAGGATTTCTGTTTCTTCCACAATCTTGGGGGGTGGGGAACATTTGTGAGCACAATTTGTATCATGCTTTGATTCAGTGTGATAAATTAGGTAGGGCCCCTGACAAATAGGTTTGAGGGGCAAATCTGTACCATGGGCTGACATTTGGACCTGGCTGATCTGAATGGTAGGATAATGCTGATTCCTGCTGAAGACAATGTGATTCCTGTTGAATTTGCAGTGTCAATCGCTGGAATTTCCTTTTCCCTACAGGTAGCTGGATATGGCCCCGGATGAGCTCAATGCAAGAATACCACGTGGAAAACTGGTGGGAAGGGCCATATCCCAGTGGTTGGAGCACATGCTTTGAATGCACAAGGACCCTGGTTCAATCCCTGTCATCCTCTCTGAAACCCTGGAGAGCCACTGCTAGTCACAACACAGAGCTAGATGGACAAATGGTCTGACTCAGTAAAAGATGAATGCAGGGAATGTATAGGACTGAGACTGTGAGTTCATTCATTCTTTTTATTCTTGGAGGAAGGAATATCGTATATCTTCAAACTGGATACTTTCAAGGGGGGAAAGTAATTTCAATTTAATTGGAGGGGTTTATTGTTTGTAAGGTTTTCATTGTCAGAAAAAAGGAAATTGTATTTTTTTATTATGGAAGAAATTACTATGTACAGTGTTTATTGTTTTATATTTTGTAAGCTGTATTCTGATGGATGGCAGATAGACAGAAATTTATCAAGAAATTGTATAAACAAACATAAATCCATGCATCGGGCTCAGTTTTGATAGGGGAAGACTCCTGATCAAGAAAAAGTCTGCACAAAGGGATAAAAATAAACCGTTCTACCTGTGTCCACAACAGACACCTTCCTTGTCTTGCCTAGGACCAACTGCCATTTGGCTCCTCCCATCCCACAACTGTCGATGGCCATTCCTAGTTGTTTTCCACAATGATATAAACACTTTCCTCCATGTCTTCTTTTTTTAACCAGCTTACCTTTTGTCACTTTCAGTTCAGCAATTGTTGTTTGTTAATCAATACTCGTCATGCCAACCAGCTGTTGTCACATCAAATAGTGCAATCAAGTTTTTATTTATTTATTTCATTTCATTTTTAAACTGCCCATAGCTAGTAGCTCTCTGGGCGGTGTACAAAACAGAGTTAAAATACCATATGAGACTAGTTATAACACCTCTGATGCTGGCTGCTTCACAAATGTGCAAATAATATAGGCATTTAATCATCACATTTTCCTGACTTCATCTCAGCTATGAAAAAGTCTAGCTTAAGACCCAATGGTACTTTACCTAACTGGGCAAAAAAAGATTCCAACCAGAACAAATCATGCATCATTAATGGACACTGATCTCAATGCGATCTGCAATGTGTGGATGGGACAGGCACTGGGGGAGAGATGACTACAAAAGCAGACAGAAAAATGTCATTCTTCAATTGAATTTTCTGTGCATGCTTAGAGTTGGATGGGCAAAATAGTTGAATTACCCAGAATAATTGGGTGGTTTTTTTTCATAACTCCATTTCAAAAACAAGTGTAAGGTCTATCTCTCCCTGCAAACATGTGGAAGTTTAATTTGTGGAGCTCCGCTATACTGCAAGTTGGTTGATTTCTTTATTATTTTCCTTTTTCTTAAATATTGATTGTATCTGTAGAGAGTTTTTATTTTAATAGTTTTACAAGCTACCTTGAATGGCAGGATAATAGTGGAATATCTTAACCAGTAAAAATTTTTTTAAAAAATAACAGTGCTAGAATTATAACCTTTTATGGAAGTACCAGAGTCCAGTTCGTCCATTAAAAACATGAAATGATCCTGTGGGGAAGCAACAGATGTTATCACTGATCTGCAATGTGTAGATTGGGGACATCTATATGGTTTCAGTTGCTGATCTTGAAATGGCAAGACACACTGGGGAAAATCCAAGGAAACATAATAACGTAAGAAGAGCCTTGCTGGAACAGGCCAAAGACCCATCTGTTCCAGGCCTCTGTTCTCATAGTGGCCAACCAGATGCCCTTGGGAAGCCCACACACAGAACTGGAGCACAACAGCACTCTTCCCATTTGTGATTCTCAACAACTGGTATGCAGAGGAATTCTGCCTCCGACAGTGGAGGTATTAGTCATTGTGGCTAGTAGCTACTGATAGCTTAATCCCCCAGGAGTTTATCTATCCTCTTCCAACATCAAGCTTCATTGGATGTCCCCAGGTTCTAGTGTAATGAGATTTTTCCCATCTTAAATTCAATTCTCTACATTTCAGCAACAATTTTCCATTTAAAAAAATCCTTACAAAAATTCATTGGAACCTTAGTGCAGATTTCTCCCAATAAACACATTTTAGTATGCAATTTAGACTAATAATATACACATTTTGCAAGCAATTTTCCTTAATATAATGCACTTTTGTTCCCATTGGGCAATATCCAACTACTTCATTCTGTCAAGGCAAAAATCTTTGCTTGTGCAATGGACCTGCTCCCCTTTCTTCCATGTGTGCCCCACACAAATACCCCATCTTGGTATTTGGTAGCCCAGCTACGGCCCTATCTGGAAAGCGATGACCTCACTTCAGTCGTGCGTGCTCTGGTAACCTCTAGATTGGATTACTGCAATGCACTCTATGTGGGGCTGCCTTTGAAGACAGTTCGGAAACTACAGCTAGTGCAAAAAGCAGCTGCTAGACTGTTGACGAGGACCAGGCGGTCCGCACATATAACACCTGTCCTGGCTCGTTTGCACTGGCTACCTATTTGTTTCCGGGCTAAATTCAAAGTGCTAGTTTTGACTTATAAAGCCTTACACGGCGTGGGACCACAATACCTAGCAGGACGCCTCTCCCGATATGAACCTACCCGCTCACTACGTTCAACATCAAAGGCCCTCCTCCGAGTCCCGACCCACAGAGAGGCTCAGAGGGCTGTAACAAGATCCAGGGCCTTTTCAGTAGTGGCCCCCGAATTATGGAACAATCTCCCCGATGAGGTATGCCTGGCGCCTACACTTTTATCTTTTCGGCGCCAGGTTAAAACCTTTTCATTCTCCCAGGCATTTTAACTTAATTTATTTTTTAGCTTTCAATTTATACCAGGCTGTTTTACTGTTTAATATGTATGCTTTTTACTGACCTTTGTAATTTTATTGTATTTTACTCTATGTTGTGCACTGCCCTGAGAGCCTTTTGGCTGTGGGCAGTATAGAAATAAAAATAAATAAAAATAAATAAAATAAATAAATCTGCTCCAGTGGGTTGAGGGAGCTCCTTAAACAGTTTTAGGGGGCACACAGAAAAAGGAGAGAGGGGAAGCTCTGTGGTGCAAGCAGAAATCCTTGTGCTGATGGAACAAGTTAGTTTGGTTGGAGAACTACCTCACAAAATTAGGAAAAGTGCACGGTTTGCAGAATAGCTGTGTTTCTGTTGGCATATTAATTTGAGAAGTGTGAATTCCATAGCTGCTCATGAAACAGCAAACAAAACTGAACTGCACTCCCCATCTCTCCTGTGTGCTGCCTACTTTACCGCAATAATACCTGCTATAATTGAAAACAACAACTTTAACTGTGCACACAATGTGCATAACTTGTTATGCCCACAAAGATTTACAAGAGCAACACACAAGTTCTAGTTTACAAGGAGACATAAAATATGCTTACTTCATTGTCAAAATGGCCTATAAACCTTTTTTACCCATTAATAATACAAAATGTTCTTCAATTAGAGACATGCCTTACTCATTTAGATGTTACCCAGCTACTTATTGGCTAGGTGTCGATTGTGACAATGGAAAAAAGCCAGTGGCGTCACTAAGGGGGTGCAGGGGGTGTGGACCGCACCGGCTGACACCATCAGAGGGGGGTGACTCTCAGCTTTAATTTTTTAAAAAAAGTTTCTAGGTGGTCCGGTTCTCGAGATATACATAAAAATGTCAGCTGCCCCCAGTGGCGTCACTAGGGGGGTGCGGGGGGTGCGGACCACACCAGGTGACACCATCAGAGGGGGGTGATTCTCAGCTTTAATTTAAAAAAATTAAGTTTCTAGGTGGTCCGGTTCTCGAGATATACATAAAAACGTCAGCCCACCCGTTAAATCTTTTTTTAAACTACTGTATAGCACTTCATAGCTTTAACCCCACCCATTCAGGATTGCAGCCAATCAGTGAAGTGTTTGTTTGACCTGTGGCAGTGTCTAGTAAACCTCATTGCAAGGCCAGAAAATGGTGGTTCCCCCCCCGTTTATCTGAAAATCTCATAAATTGGTAAGTATATATATTTCAGTTTTTTCCCCTCTTGTGTGTAGGAGTCAGATCCTGGGCAATGTTTTCAAAACCTTCCCAATACTTGCTTTTGTGGGGGTAAAATCATTGCTAATCCCATATCTCCAGAGTAAATCCCATTGAATTCAATAGGATTTACTTTTGAGTAGACATGGTTATGAATGTGCTGAAAATCAATGGGACTTTGGAGTGAATGTAAAAAAGAATTGTGTTTGTGTTGTCTTTCTGTCCCCCCCTTCTCCAGTCCTATTTTAAAGCAAGTAGGCAGGGCTTACTTAAGTATTACAGTTTTTATTCTGTAGGAAATTAATACTGATTTTTTAAAAACTAATACTGATTTTTCTGCAATGACCAACTGGTTTGACAATAAACTATTATATGGGCTGTATGTATTTATACATCTGCAGTGTGTGTGTGTAGTCTTTCAAACAACCCTGTGAGGTAGGGTTGGAAACCAAGGCAGCTCACAACAAGAAATAAAGCCATTTAAAATCCAATAACCATAAAGCAAGAATAAACAGTTGGAAAACACCCTAAAGAGGCATGATTCTGAATTTTGGGTTGGGTGAATGAAGTTTATTTATTTATTATTTGATTTATATCCCGCCCTTCCTCCCAGTAGGAGCCCGGGGCGGCAAACAAAAGCACTAAAAGCACTTTAAAACATAGTAAAAACAGACTTTAAAATATATTAAAACACCTTTGAAAATATTTTTTAAAACCTTTAAAAAAACATTTTTTTAAAAAAAAGAAAAGGCTTAAAAACATATTAAAAAGCAATTCCAACACAGACTCAGACTTGGTTAAGGTCTCAACTTAAAAGAACAAGTTCCTTATCACTTGAGGCTGTAGTTCTCTGCACACTTCCCAGTTTGAGTAAGCTCCATTGAATACATTGGGACTTGCTTCTGAGTAAACAAACATTGGATTGCACTATAAATATATTTAAAGATTGTGTAATTCATAAACATATTTGAGAGTCATGTTTATATAAATATTTCTTCATACTGTGTCCCAATAAGTATTTGATTTCACACTATGGTTGTAGATGATTTTTTCCTCTTCATTTTAAGTGTGTCCTTCTTCCTGGGGGTGGTCATGGTTCTCCATTGTTTTCATCCTGAGGGGAGGATAGGCTGAGAGATGGTGAGTAGCACATTTAAGGTCTCTTCACCTTCCTCCCTTTTTTATTTGTATTTATTTTATATTTCTCCAATATCTTCCCCTGGCTGTTTTTATGTATTTTAAATATTTTTAGATTAAATAAATAGGAAATAATAATTATGAACCTCCCTAAAAGCAATTTACCTATCCTTATGTTTTGGCAAAGTGATGGTGTGAAGGCATGCTGGTAGAACAAGAGACCATGTTTGAGGCATGTTATAAGGTGTTTGAGGACTTTGTCACACATTACTTTTTGAGACCTGTAGATTCATGTTGGAAAGAACACGTGCACATATTGAATGGTGGCTTGGGTGCTGTTTTTTTCAGTCTACTCTGCATGCGTAGCAAAGGTGATACATCATCTGGCAGCTAGCTTCATATTGTGAGAATGAAAAACATTTGGATCACCATTCACTTGTTTACTTTTCCCACTATTGAGACCACTTCATATATTACTTTTTCATACACAGAAATTTAATCTTTGTATAGGAAAAAGTATTTTGTAAAATGTGAAGGACAGTGGCTGCCCAGTCAGTATAACCACTGTATAAGATCTACCTTTTTGTTTTGAGTGCCCTGTTGTCTGGGTCTTGGTTCAGGTGTGTATCCAACTTTGATGTGCTTATGGAAGGGGTGTGCAAGTAGTGCCCCCCTCAAGTGTGGAGGCTTGGACAAACATTGTGTTATGGAAAACCAAAGTCTGTGAAATTACATATTTGGGAATGCCATCAGTGTATTCCTAAACACACTTAATAAATAATATCGAACTTGCACGTCACAAAATATATTACGGTCATGTCCATAAGCACCAGGAGGGTAGTCACCCAGGGGATCTTAGTCCCTCTGCTTTTTTGGGAGCAGGGTCCCTATGTCTCCAAGCATCCTACAGTCAGCATGAAAAGGGAGTGTGTTAGTCACTGAGAAGAGTCTTCTAATATGCTTCCTTGCCTTTTCTGCAGATTGGAGCCAATCAGAGTGAAAGAAGGTGAGTCAGCCACTGAGAAGACTCTTCTCAGTTGCTAAGGCTCTCCACTTTCATGCTGATTGGCTCCTAGAGATGTTTGTTGTTGTGAGAGAATGCATTAACAAAGATCTCATTCTTAATCCAGGAGCAAAAAAGGGTGTACGTGGCTGTAACTATCATGAAGGGACCCTGCAGCTCTGAATTTTCTACTAAACAACTGATAAATACCTATGTAACTTTGTGTCTGGAGACTTATTATTAAGAATCACTTTCCATAATTGTAAGGAGGTGTGTCCACACGCATGCATCCCAGGCACCTAAATGAGGAGAGAGCAGCATAGGGACATAAGCAGGTGTCTTATTCCAGGGGTTCCCAAACCTTTCTTCTACATAGACCACTTGAAAATTGCTGAGGGTCTGAAAGTATCTGAAAATTTTCTATGGGCATGTGCAAGATAATTAACTCCCATTAGTAATAAGAGCAAGAATTTGAGCTGCGCGTATGGTATTGTAATTTAAAGGTGTAATTTTAATTTTGCTGGTTGTTTATGTCACTACTATTGCCATTACATTCAGTGATATATGGGAATTACGATTTATGAGTAACATTAGTACAAAAAACATTACTAAGGATTCTGTATGGTCTGATACTGGAGGAGGTCCATGGGGGTGACACCATGAGTTACCGTACCAGGTGACACCAACCCTAGTGACGCCACTGAAAAAAGCCCTTCCTGTTTGGCCTACTTTGCCCTGAGCTGGGGAGGCAACTCTTTTAAATATTCTCTGAAGTCAGCAGCTCCAGAGGATATTCCTGTCAAAGAGTGTGAGGCATGTGGCGATGGGGAGCCAAAAATGCACTTTACAGACAGGAAAAGAAAATGGGGGCAAAATGTTTCAGGAACAGGCCTAGGTAGTAATACATTGTCTGAGAAGATATATAATTTCTTAATGCACCCTTATTTGCTAAGATCCATTATCATATGTTGAGGCTTCTGCAATGCTTTCCCTCAAGTTTACAGTTCATTCCTGAGCCATAACACAGTCCATATGGTTGGCTGTTTGAAGTGTGCTTAGTACTCCATTATGGATTTTCAATTTGTACATCTCAATCTGATTTCGATAAGGCCTTGGTTTCCCTTTCTGGTTGACTGGGTGCAAACATGCAGCAGATTAATTCTATAATAAATTACCCTGGCAGTAAAGCTTTATGGAGCATTTTTGCTTATTTGAGCAATATTTCCATTTCCGTTGCCTTGTAAAGCTAAACTTAGTTTCCAGTGAAGCATGTCGTGCTTGTAGCACTAAACAAAATGCAGACTCAACCAAATACATAATTTCTAATCTCAGCTGTAGCTCTAGGATCACGTAATGGTGTGTACACCTGAGGAACTAGAACCTTCTGAAAATATTAAATCTCAACATTTGCTGAATTGAGGGAAATGGATCAGATCTAGCCGGAGAATTCCAGCTGGTTTTCCTCTAGTTGAGGTCATGTAATAGTCACACACACACATATACACACAACTGTATGAAATATATATCTTATTGCCTCACAATACTATTTTCCAATTTTGGAGGTGGGTTTCTTTTGTCAATTTTCCTTTCAACTTATTATTTCATTTCCCATTACCATGAGTAGGGCAGGAGTTGGTGACACTCTGTACTCGGCAAGGGATGCTTTTGACATTCTGAAATCCTACACAAAATGTCTTGACCACAAACCTTGAAGTAATGTGCTGATTGGAACTCAACTATCCAACAGATTTTGTACTTCGCTGAATGAAAGCTCTCTGCAGTTTAAAAGTATAAGTATTTTGAGAGAAATTAAGCATTTAAATACCCATGATCTGTATTTTGAAATAATTTGGGTTTGTTTGTTTTTAAAACAACAACATAGATTATTTTGGAAATGGCAAGGAATAGAATTATGGACAAAACATATGGAAGTGACATTAACCAGAAATAGATAAGATTTATCCATCCCTGGTCTGTGCTCCTTCTTCCCCTTGCTTCCAAGTCTGATCTCAAGTATCAGGGGACCTTTTGGAATAGTGGAGAGGCTGCAGGGAGAAGGGGAAATGGGTAAAAAAATCACCTCCTCCCTTTACCATTTTGTATAAGCTTTCACTGAATATCCATTCACAAATAGAACAGTCCTCCTTTGAATGGAAAGACCCCTTTCATTCATAGGCCACCGTTGGATTGCACTATCAAATACCAGGCACCTTTGCAGATCTCACATCATTGATTCGTTCATCATTCCCCAACAGTGCTTCTCCTTATCAAATGGTAGGTTCAAAATTTAACAGAAAGGTAAATAGAAAGTCATGGATTTGGAAGGGACTGGAGAATTACATTCCTACTCATTAGGGTACTCCTGTTGTACACACTGTCTGACTGTATGTGGTATCATTGAAGGACAAGGAATAATATCCATGCCACCCACTATTCTTCCCTCTTTATCCTGATATATCCTGGTGAACTGTGTCACAGTGGGATCTAAATCCACAAAATGGGATCACCGATACAGAGAGAAGATAGCCTTATATCAGGGTGTATTCACTGATTACATTTTCCCTGCATTCAAGAATATACCTGAACCAGGGCTGGCTCATGTATATTGTACATAGAGGAGTGCCAGTTCAGACAATTTATGTTTCCATGTGATCCTAGCTAGGTTGCAAGTCTGAACTTCAGCAGGAGATAAGGTAGGTGCTGCTATTGTTTTGGTAGGCTATGGTCTGAAGGCACATGATGCCACTACCTTGCTGAAGCTAACCAGGTCTGAGTCTGGTCAGTGCTTGGATGGGAGACTGCTTGGGAACCACATGTGTGCTGCCTTGATGAAAGAAAGGCGGGATATAAATGTTATAAATAAAGAAAATAAACTGGGTCCAGTATTGGGAATTAACTAGTTACGTAATTACTTAAAAGGGTAAAGAAATCTTTAACTAGTTTGTCATCTTTTACCTTTAACTAGTTAAAAAATTTCATTACCTTTTCCCATGATTGACTCGGCCCTAGTGTGTTACTTCCATGATCTTTCAAAATTTTTCAGCTTAGCTATTTCCCAAGCTTAGTCAGTCAACATAGAAATGCAAGGCTTGCTTGCTTGCTTGCTCTTTCTCAAGGACAGAAAGGTTTACACTTAATTTTGATACCAAAGACAGGCCAATTAGTTGGTAATTGGTTTAATTATCTCTTTTTTTACAAGCTGAGACAGCCCTCAGTTGGAGCAAAATGGGTCTCAGGATCGTTTGACTTTGCTCTTTGAAACAAAGTATCAGGGTTCATCTTCTGTCTACTCTTTCAAGCCAAGTTTGAAGAAGACCAGGTTTAAACATTTCAGCTGACTAGAAATCATAACACCCTGTGGGTTTTTTTCCCAGTCCTCTTAATTTTGACTCCCAGTCTTCACCTTGCTGCTTACAGATAGGCAATGGGATTTTGAGAAGCATTTCTTGTATTGCCATTACATCATGTCATTTTTTTGTGTACAGTCTTTTCCTTTATATGAAAAGAATCCCTATAGCAAACTGGCCATGTAATTTGATGATCCAGTTTTTGAAGAGTAATTTTGAAAATCAAAAGGAGGAGAGAGAGAGAGATTACAACCCATTATAGAGTTTGTTTTCCCTGAAAAACATTTGAAGAGCCCTACTGGATCAGGCCAATGGCCCATCTAGCCTGGTACCTTCCCTCTCAAAGCATGAAGATTTGAAGTCAAGCTGGCATGCATGAGGATGATGTGAGTGGAGTTTTGGAGGAAGAATTTATGTACAGCTCCCTGCCCCTCTCCATTTTCACATTATTATTTGCCAATGCTTAAAGGGAGCTTTTGTCTTGTCAGAATTCAACTCTAGTTGCTTGGCCCTCATCCAACCCATTAGGGAAGTCTCATGCAAAACCTGAACCTCATTAGAGAGGCTCGTATGACCTCTGAAATGTAGGAAGATTAACTGTGAGCAATGGGATATTCATTCAAGACAATCTGGGGCTACCATTAAGAGTTGCCTTTCTCTTGTTTTTACCACAGCCATAACAGAATGAGAAAGACGTGCAAGTTATGGTGGCCTACTTCAAGCTGTGGATTGTTACCACCATTGACACTAATGAAGAGTAACGTTTACTGTGTCAGTTCCAAATCTAATTTTCATTATAAATCTATGGTGCCAGAAATCAAAGGGGGGGGGAGCCAAAAATTATCTTGTGAGGTTTTTTTAAAAAAAAATTGGCAGGGAAAGATTCAAGGAGTACTGTGAACATTCTGGACCGGTTCTAATTTTTAATGTATGGCTTGCAAAAATGATGTAAAAGATTGCCTCTGGGAGAAAATTAGCAAAGCTGTTCAAGTTTAGATAAACTTCCTCTGTCCCTTCTCTGCCCTTATGTGCAACATTAGTTGTGTCCTATTTACTTGCTTTGCAGAGGCACTGGGCATCTACAGCGGTAGGTACTCAGAAAGAGTGCAGGATATGGCTGTCTTTGTACTTAACCCTGTTCTGCTTGAATTTATTGATAGAATATGATTAGGGATGGAGTTCAGTTCTGTGATCATATATAGCTCCTGCTGCATCTCTGTTCACACACACACAAAAAGGATCAAGAACACAACAGGGTAGTAAAGGCAGACCTAAGTTGTGATCCAAACATAGGAGAAGGTTACCCTGGCTTCACTTCAGTGAGTTGTTGTTCGCTTTTAAGCATGTCATACTACATGCACAGACTGAAGTAACCTAGGCTGCATATACAGCATACATTTACAGCACACAACCGCCCCCCCAAAGAATCATGGGGACTATAGTTTACTCCTCACAGTGCTACAATTCCCAGCATCCTTAACAAATGACAGTTCCCAGGATTCTTTGGAGATGGTGCTTTAAAAGTGCCTGAAATGTATGGTGGCTATATTTTCAATAGATTTATGCTATATGGGAGTGGTGGTGATCATAATGGTGATGATGATATTTCTGTTTACTTTATTACCCTCCCTTCACCCTAAGGCTCCAGGTTGGGTTACAAAAGTTTAAAATACATCATTAAAGCAATTAAAAACAACTTACAACAACAGAACAAAAAATAGGGTGGGTCCTAAAAATTTACATCTTCGGTGTTAGGCCAGGAAAAGTGATATCCTGGATCTTGTTGTTAGTTCTCTGAGCTGAAGGGGAACAGGAGCTAAGGTGCATTATTTTGGAAAAGGCTGCGATATTGATATGTAGAAAAACATTTCCTTTCAGTTTTGGTGACATATGCCTTGCATAGGTGAAAGAGGTTCCAGTGATATGGCTTGGTAGGAAGAAAGAGGAAATGAAAAAGGAATGGAAAGGCTGTAAAAGAATAAAAGAATGCAATTAAAATTATCATGTAAAATGTGAAAATGTAGAGAATGATCAATTTTTCTGTCTGGTGAACTTCACATAGGGTACTGTTCCCAAGAGCCACTTCCTTAAACCCTGGTCCAATCCTGCTCCAAGGATTAAAGAAGTATATCTGTTGCACATGTTATGCATTTGCCGCAGGTAACACTAGTGTAATACCACTGTGTTCAAAGCTGACACAATTGTCACATTAAATGGTGAACCACTTACTGTACATTCCAACAAATTAGTTTCAATAAGCGCAAGGAAATTGATTCTGCACCTTCGTCTCCATACTAATTACAGCTAGTGTTTTTAATCTGTCTTGCATTTTAGGACTGCTACAATGAAGGATAATGGAAGTAAGAGGATACAAAACTAGAAATTTGTAACACATTTAATTACATTTCTCTGGATTTATACAGGATAATCATCATCATCATAAGCCTTCTTAATACAATTTTTATCTTCCATATTTTGCATTCTCATTTAATCAGGATTTTTAAAAAAATGTATTGTTTTCCTATTGTCTTTAGTTCTTACCACATTCGATAAAAACAAGCAAGAGTTGTGGTATCTCAAACAGTAAAACAGATTACACCCAGATCCTGAAATAAAGAAGTGAGACATCAGATTGGCTTGTTAGTTGGATGACAACGTCATTAACTATAACTTTTAGTGGATCTGCAACAGATTGTAATACTAGATACTAAAAATGTGGCTATTTACCCAAGCATTGGGTTTTTTGTGCTGTTTGCCTAGTTGATGTAGTTACGTTCTATAGTATATTGTTTTTATTTAAGTTGTATTTAAATGTAATATTGTTTTTATGGTACTATAATGTTTCTCACACTGGGATTGTGTAACTAACGAAGAGTAGGATATATATAATGTAAATAAATCACTTGAGAGAGAGAGATTTTAGGACCCTCTCTAGTTGTGAATATAATTTGTTTTAAATTGTTTTCAATAATGTATTTTATATTGTTGGGACACACCCTGGGACCTACTGATGAAGGGCAGGTAATAAATTTAACAATAAGTAAATAATTAAAGCAGGCTTCAAGCAGAGCTCCTGTCCCATTCCCTGGAGCAGTGTTCTTCAACTTTGGGGCCCCAGATATTGCTGGACTACAACCCCCATCATCCCCAGCCAGCTTAGCCAATGAAAGGGATTGTGGGAGTTGTAGTCCAACAATGCTGGGGACTTAGGTTGAATAACAGCGCGCTAGAGCAGCCTTTCCCAACCAGTGTGCCTCCAGATGTTGTTGGACCACAACTCCCATCAGCCTCAGCCAGCATTGCCAATGGTCAGGAAAGTTGGGAATTGTGGTACAACAACATCTGCAGGCACACTGGTTGGGAAAGGCTGCCCTAGAGATGCACAATTTTAGATCTGTATATGGCTCCCTTCCTTTTACAAGCTCCCTCATTGTGCTTACCCAATTGATCTTATTCCACTTCAACTCTTAAGCCACACTGTGCTTACCACAAGAGGGGACTTTGTTTAGTTTTCCTCAACCCACCAATGAACTATTCAGTCCCATAGGCCTTGCTGAAGATATGATACCCCTTATCAGAAAGTTGTATACCATCATCCTGAGTATAGATGGGGCAAGGAGTGCTTGATGTCTGACTATGAGATAACTTGTCCACTACCAGACATCACTATCCACTTTGAGAAACTGTCCACTTCCTCCCAGTGCTATCCATGTGCTTCATCATAACAAATTTCCAGACTCTGCCCTGCAACAAAACAGAGCAAATAATTCTGACTCATGGGAGGTTGGCATGAAGACATGCAAACTCTTCTTGTGCTCATAGACAGATAGTCTGATTTCCAGATGATTCTCATGCAGGTGAATTAGGATACCTTAGGCAGGGAGCCACTGTGAAGATGGGGAAACAGAATTGGGAGCAGCTGGTTCCAGAATTTAATGATTAAGAGTGAACCATAGTTAACAGTTTATCATGAACATGTGCTATCTCCTGCTGTGCTATGGCTCACTAGCATGTGTGAGAAACAAGCCATGATCCCTGACTTAGCTTTACATTCAAACTGGGGATCGTGATTTGTTTCATAATGAACAAACCATGATCTGTAGCCAATATTTGTTCTTAGCTTAGCAATAGTGGTTTATTTGAGCAAAGCAAGCCACAAACACTAGCTTGGACATAGCCATAAGTCAGGCCTCATTTGTTTCTCTCACACATTCATGGTAAACCATCACCAGACCTAATGTGAGTGATCCAACTTATTTGTATTATTTTTGTATTATTATGTATTGAATTTATATCCTGCCCTTCCACCTGGAGGAGTCCAAGGCACCAAATATATCAACAAAACATTTTTTTAGCATGGCATTCTAAAAACAGTTACAGTTAAAAACATTCTTTCATTCAGTGATCTCAGGTAATCAGGAACAATCTCCTTCAGCCATCAAATGTCTGGGTAAACTGAAATATTTTCAAATTCCTCCTATAAGTCAATAATGATGGAGATAGATGCATCTCATAGGGGAGGACATTCCAGAAGTGAGAACCACTACTGAAAAAGGCCTGTCACAGGTCAACACCAACCCAGCAGCCTCAACATTATGTTGATTGTCTACCCGTACTGGATTGTCTGGCCCTGCAGAATGCCCAGAAAACAGTATTGTGGCCCTGCTGCTTATTAAGACAACTGAAATTCACTTGGGAGATCCTCCTCTTGACTTGCATGCACTGGGACAGGGCTAGAATTGGGAAATATTAGTGTTGTTGGACATTGCCAGGATTTGACTGATGTTGTTTAATGCTACCCTCATCTTCTATGAAGGAGATGTCCCTGCTTCCCAGTGCTCTACCAGTTCTACCCATTTTAGAAGAGTCTAGCAATACTCCAGTCCTCAAGGTCCCATGAAATCCTGTAAGCATAGCAGCTTTGAAAAACAGGAACTCGTATCCCAAACTACAGAATTCTCGTAGGGCAACAGCAACTCTGGGGAAATGGGGTGTGTTTTTCAGCAGCTGGAGGACTTCCTGGCCCACATGTCTCATATTTGACACACCATATAGTCCATGGTGGGATCTTTATTTCTCCAGGCCTTTGACTGGAAAACTAGACCAAAAGGAACCCTCAGCCAAACCTCTGCATCACAAAGCTACACAATATTGAATGACCAGCTGAACTGGGTTGGGCTGATTCTCAGCTAATCCCTCACTGTTCTACAAGCCTGGAAGTTGGTTAAGGTCCCATGATAGCTTGAAGTCAAGGCTATTTCTATAGCTCTTTGCACCTTGATAGTCAAAGACTCTCCACACTTCTCTGGCATGACACCTGGAGCTAAAGTTTGAAATAGCTGCACCTGGAAATGGGAGAGGGCACCTCCAGTATCATTGTTTAAGGCAGGCATGTGCCAAGCCACAAACAAGATATATGCTTAAGGCATTGAAGCATGAACTTCGTAACTAACTGCATGACCCTGGTGGTTTGAAATGACTGTGAATTAATTACCCACATACTGTATATTGTCACATCAGAATTTAACTGTAGGATGGGGGGAGAATGATAAAAGTCAATCCCTGGTGACACCCTCATGAACCCAATCCTCTGGCCCATGCTAGACACACAAGCAAAGCGGGCAGGGTTGCCCCATGGATAGGAGGTGCCAACAGCTGTGAGCAAGCGCACCATAAGCACTGGGCCAATATTTCTGGCTGAATTTTTCTCAACCATCTGTTGGAAAGGAGGAGGACAAACATGAAAATACCCCAGAAGATTGGGGACTTCCCCTGATGTTTTTTTTTGGGGGGGGTTGGTTCACCTTAGGAACTAGGTGAGAAGGCTGGCTTCCCGTTTCCAAAGGGCTCTGCTCTCCTTGCTGTTTGAAGGTATGGCTCTGTCTCTCCATGTGATGCCATTTGAAAGCTCTGTGTGGTCACCACCACTTGTCAGGCACGGCTTCAGATTGAAGAGCAGAGATGCCAAGAGACATCATGGGGCTACACAGAATGTAGCCCTGGCCGGCATCTGAGCCATGGGCTCCCTACCAGTGCTACAGAGCTTGCACAAGACAGCTTCCTGGATTGTGTACTTCGTTTCTAGGAAAGTTCTGTAATAAGAGTATGGGGATGGACAAATCTGTCTGTTCCCGTTCCATGTCAACCTTCACATGGTTCATTCACATTATTTCATTCCATTCTATTTCCACATTCATCTGCACATCGTTTTTTTAAAAATCCTCCTAATAATTTTAATATATATTTAAATACGTATTTGCTGTCATACAATGTATTTATTTGAATACATATTTGGATACACTTTGAAAACTGAGAACTGCATTGCAACACCTGGAGAAGTGCAAAATGTAGTGGGTGGCGCAGTTCCAAGCCATGCATTAGTTCAAGAGGTGCAGATAAGGACATTTCATATTGGAATTTGCAAAGACTGAATTCCTTAAGCATCCCCACATAAGAGCGAGAGAAACGATTAATTCATGATATCAGTGACACAATCTGCTTTTGGCCAATGAATGCTTGCAAGTTTGTGAGCTCCTCCTCACGTAAGAGTTATTTGTGTGAGGTTTATCTTCTGGATGTATGCATTTATTTATATATTTATTAATTTGGAACATTTCTTGCCACACCTTTTTCAAAGAGAAACAAAGTGGGTTGCATTTTTTTTAAAAAAAAATGCACACGCTCATGAACATAGAATGTTGCTTCTGTAAATTAATGCTCTGAAACTGTTCACAGCATTTTGCTGATAATCAGGGTATTATCGTTATGTGCTTCTACATTTAGAGAGACTCTGCTCCTGGATTCATTTGCTTGACAGGCTTGATTTCCATTCTAAAATTTGTATTTCATTTTAAAATTTAGCATACATTAAGAACCAGAATTTTCTTAAAGTGGATAGATCTTAAGAACATAAGAACATAAGAAGAGCCTGCTGGATCAGGCCAGTGGCCCATCTAGTCCAGCATCCTGTTCTCACAGTGGCCAACCAGGTGCCTGGGGGAAGCCCGCAACCAGGACCCGAGTGCAAGAACACTCTCCCCTCCTGAGGCTTCCGGCAACTGGTTTTCAGAAGCATGCTGCCTCTGACTAGGGTGGCAGAGCACAGCCATCATGGCTAGTAGCCATTGATAGCCCTGTCCTCCATGAATTTGTCTAATCTTCTTTTAAAGCCGTCCAAGCTGGTGGCCATTACTGCATCTTGTGGGAGCAAATTCCATAGTTTAACTATGCGCTGAGTAAAGAAGTACTTCCTTTTGTCTGTCCTGAATCTTCCAACATTCAGCTTCTTTGAATGTCCACGAGTTCTAGTATTATGAGAGAGGGAGAAGAACTTTTCTCTATCCACTTTCTCAATGCCATGCATAATTTTATACACTTCTATCATGTCTCCTCTGACCCGCCTTTTCTCTAAACTAAAAAGCCCCAAATGCTGCAACCTTTCCTCGTAAGGGAGTCGCTCCATCCCCTTGATCATTCTGGTTGCCCTCTTCTGAACCTTTTCCAACTCTATAATATCCTTTTTGAGATGAGGCGACCAGAACTGTACACAGTATTCCAAATGCGGCCGCACCATAGATTTATACAACAGCATTATGATATCGGTTGTTTTATTTTCAATACCTTTCCTAATTATCGCTAGCATGGAATTTGCCTTTTTCACAGCTGCCGCACACTGGGTCGACATTTTCATCGTGCTGTCCACTACAACCCCGAGGTCTCTCTCCTGGTCGGTCACCGCCAGTTCAGACCCCATGAGCGTATATGTGAAATTAAGATTTTTTGCTCCAATATGCATAATTTTACACTTGTTTATATTGAATTGCATTTGCCATTTTTCCGCCCATTCGCTTAGTTTGGAGAGGTCTTTTTGGTCCCAATACCGATCCTTGAGGGACTCCACTTTCTACAGCCCTCCATTGGGAGAACTGTCCGTTTATTCCTACTCTCTGCTTTCTGCTTCTTAACCAATTCCTGATCCACAAGAGGACCTCTCCTGTTATTCCATGACTGCTAAGCTTCCTCAGAAGCCTTTGGTGAGGTACCTTGTCAAACGCTTTTTGATCTTATACATCAGTAGATCACATAGTTATATACTTTAATCCAGAGGTTCCCAAACTGTGGTCCATGGACTACCAGTGGTCTGCAAGCTTCATTCATTGCATGTCCTCATTAAATATTAAAATTGAGTTTGATTGTATTTTATTGTTTCTTTTATTCATTATATTGTATTTTATTTATTACAATTTGAACTCTATGGAATGCAAATTGTAATACAACAAAATAAAATATAGCAAAAATAAGATCAGCAATAAGAATGCAATTAAAAAATCAGACATCTAGTACAATGCATTATAATTGCTACAAGAAGCAGAAAAATCATGAAGTGGTCTACCAAGACCATCAGTGATTTTCAAGGGGGTCCATGTGGAAAAACAGTTGGGGGACCACTGCTTTAGTCAAAAGAATATAACCACAATGTTAGTTTTGGGACTTAATTCCTTTTACAAAATTATCCCAGATACCATATTTTCCTAAGGATGACACAAGCACTAGACCACCTCAGGCCACCTGTGCCTCCTTATACCCTGCAATATGACCTTAATTCATGTCATTCATACACACAGTTTTCCATGCTTTTCTTTTATTAAGCATTTCAAATATATATTTAAAACACATATTACATTTTGGAATATTATAGCACATTTTACAAACAAACAAAAGGTATAGGGATATATCTCGCTATATCCCTTGCTTGTGGAAGGCTCTTTGCTCCAACAGTGCCTTCTGTGAATGGACAGGAGGGGGAAGCATCGGATTTCACAAATGTCTCCTTTTTCCTGTAGGCTCCCTCATTCTTCTGCGTGGCCCCTTAACCATCTGAATCAGGTTTTTTTAGGGGGGATCAGGGAACTACAAAGGGAAGGATCAATAACAATTGCCTCCCTCTCTTCCATTCACAAAGGCTTCTACTGGATCATAGAGCCTTCCTTGAGCACAATTTTATACAACCCATAGAGACAATAAAGGAATTTGAGAGTTGTATTCAAGTTATTTCTACTCTAAGTAGATCCACTGAAATTAATGGATCTAATTTAGCAATGTTCCCTAATTTCAATGAGTCTAATCTGAGTAGGATTTACTTGAATGCAACCCTATATGAATACAGAATACACCACACATTTCAATTTTTTAAAGAATTTTTTAAAATATGTTTTCCAGCCCAGTATCTTCCAGTTGGCATAACAAGTATTATATTGGTGGGGTTGTTTCCATGCTTGGTACTTACACTGCTAATTTCATTCATTAATTTAGTGCTGTGCCAAAACTTACCCATATTGGAGCACAAAAGAGCAAAGAAATCTGCCTTTTGCTGAACCAGGCTATTTGTCCTGTAATATTTATTTTGGCAATGGCTCTCTGTGTCTCAGGAAGGGTCTTTCCCATCACCCCAACGCACTGTTCTTCAACCTTGGGTCCCCAGATATTGTCGGACAACTCCCATCGTTCCCTGCCACCTTAGCCAGTGGTCAGTTCAACGACAGCTGTAGTCCAACCACACTTGGGGACTCAAAGTTGAAGAATGCTGCCTTAAAGAATCAATAGGAGATGCTATGGGTTGAACCCAGCACCTTCTGCATGCAAAGCAGCTGTTCCACCACTCAGCGTATGTATTGATTCTTCAGTCCTTCAGAGCATGAAAGGTGAATAAAGTAAAAGGAGCAAATTCAGCGCTACGCTTCAAGGTCTCCTGATTCTCAAACCCAGACTAAACTTTGGGATTTTGTTGGTGCCATGCCAATAAATATCATGCCTCTCTTTTTTTACCTGACAGCAGCACCTAATGTAATAGATGATGTAATGCCTCAAGACAAAAAGTTCCCTCCGTGCAAGGTTTCCTCATTGCTGTTAACCAGAAATCTTCAACCCCTTTCTCAAGTTTACATGCTTTGTGTTTGTGTTGGATGGAATCCTCTGTAAAATACAGGGGGGAAGTATGTAAAAACAAACGGTAAATTCAGTCTTCAACAATACCTCAACTCTGAAGAACGTGAAGCCCCCCTTTTAAAGTGAAAGGTAAAGTTATTGACTCCAGATGCATTTACAAAGTCTCCAAACGTAGAGTAAGCCATTCACCTAGGGCAGACTTCCTCACAACCCATGTTTTAATACTTACATTTTCCCCATGGCATTTCATTTTATAGCAACCATTCAGAAGTACTTACAAATCGGGATATTTTAACATGTCACTACAAGCTATCGCTGATAACTATAGTTTGTGAACTGTTTTGGAAATGGCTTGTCATCTGCAGAACTATATATTTTTTACATAATCTGCAGAGTCTTGCCATGTTACCTATGTTTGTTCTGTCTACCAGCTAACTGCAGTTTTCCAAACTAACAGGCAAACAGCCACATAACTGCAACTGGGAATAAATGCACATGCCCTTCTTGCTAGTTGGAGTGAAAAACTTTTGATGATACATCACGGTCTGTTCTGCCTACACGTAATTGTGTCTGGCATGAACTATTTCATTACTAGTCGTATCTCTCAATTTGCCTGAGCATTGCCTCAAATTCCACCCCTCCAAAGGCGTTCTCGTCTCTCATCTTCTGGATTATATTGTGGGCTACTTTGCCGAGCTATGCAGGTTTCCTGCCAAAATATTCATTATCACAGGCCTCAATGTAAGCAAACCATTTTATTGCACGAATGCAGCAGATTTCCTTACAGCGCAAAGTTCATTTCCACATCTTTCTTCCCCAACCAATTGTCTTCCTCCACTTACCTTCCATGGGGATTTTTTAAAAAAATGCAAATAGCTGCAGAAATGTGGAAAACTGAATTTAAGCTTGGGAAGATGAGAAACAGAGAGTACCAAAATTGACAGATCTTTCCATACCTACATGGGAGGGGGGGACAACTATCAGTGCTCCTCCTTTTGCAAATTTGATCAAGATTAATAATTTCCCCATTATTTTTTTCTTTTGAACAACATCTTTAACACAACCTGACTGAAAAACAAAGAAGCCATCATTGTTTATGTATTATTGGGCATCATTTTGGGCATGAATGGCAGCTTAAAACACAACGCAAGCTGCCTGTGACTCCTCATCCCCAGGAGTCCAGCTTATTTTGTTAGAGTGTTTCAAGAGGAGAAAAATGAGAGATAAGTGGAGGAACACAATGATTATTTTGTATTGATTTTATAGTGTGCTGTATTTTATTGAACTTGTATATATTGCTCTCACTGCCTTGATATTTTATGTCTGTTGGTGGTATATAAATATTTATATAAATAATGAATAGATATCAATACAAAGGCTTATGATACTGTGAAAGTGGCTGTTCATTTCAGGGAAAACTCTTTCCCTGTATCTTGGAACTTACACAGAAAAGAATGGAAAGGTGCATGGGATCAGTGGCTGTACCGGGAGCCTTATCACACCATGTGTTTTAAAATTTTTCTTACGTTTCATTCTCAGTAAGATTTAAAAGAGATGGACAATTTTAATGTAAAACACAGGAAATAGTTTATTCTTCTCTGAAAAAAAAACACCCTTCCATTTTGGAAGAAGTTAGCATATTTAAGATGAAGCAATTCGCCTTGGTTTCATGTTTGTTTTCCTGAATGTCGAAGAGTGCTATTTTGGCTATTTTCTGCACGTCTTCTGAACGTACTTTGAATGGTTTAACATGGTTATTCTCTGCTCCATTTCCTTTTTCTTTGCCCTCATCATCTTTGGCTTCATTTGCCCACACTGCCATTTTATTTTCTGTTGCCTGTTATCTACATGATTTTATTGATGACATTTCCTGATGTCCTAAATGTTCATTAAAAACACACGCATGGGTTGTCATGGGGTTATACCTGTTTAACAAGGGGAATGTCATTGTTGACCATACATCCCTGTTATTCTAGTCACTGTCAACATTACATTCTCTGCAGATGAAAGTAGTTGTGTATGTTTTATATGTAAGACAAGGTATCTAGGTTTACTGGTGATGGGGAAAGAACAGGATCACAGTAGCTGGCTCTGCCCTGTCCTGCCCAACACATGTTCAGTAGAGTATGAGAACAAAGCCTAAATGCAAATAATGTTGATGTAGAGTCTGTTCTCACAGGCTAGCAATATTCATGTGTTATAGGCATGAAGGGATCTATACAAAAGCCTGCTGGGCATACAATGAGCATAGACATCTGATCAGGTGACACATATACACATAGACTTCTATGAGCTTAAGATTCTATGTGAACTGGAACCCTGATCATGCAGGGTCCCAGCTCCTGTGGAAGCCTACCTGTCTGGTGCACAAGTGTCCTCTCCTCAGATGTCCATGGTCACTGTTCAGACACAGGAAGACAGGGTCAGAGAGGCCATGAAATATCTGGGATGAGGCTTTCTGCACAACCATGTTGCCCATTTCAATTCAAAGAGTCGCTTCATGCATATAATACATGAATGAAGCATCTACTGAATGAACATTGGCTGGAGGCAGGAGTTTTAGTTAAAATTTATTTATTTTAAAATGTTCTTAACTTCCCTTCATCAGAAGACTCCAGGGTGGCGTACAACAGTACTAATTCATAAATACAATTTAAGACCAATAAATAAACATAACAAAACAGAAGACAAGATAAAATCCCAAAAGCTAAAAACAGGATGAAACCTAAAAACAGGATGAATACCCCAGAGACATACACATATGTTCATTAAACCTAGATTTGTAGAGGTAAAATCTTCCCATGTATCCCCTCCAGAGCCGAAAGAATGAGGCTGAAGTGTGGGTGCAAGTAAATCTCATTTTATTAGAGTAATGGATACATCAAAAGCATTGCGCTTCATAGGAAACCCTGCGCTAACTCACTAGAATCCCTAACTATACTCTAGACATGCTCTGCAGCGTGTGAAGGAAGTTGACTCAACGACTCCCCACTTTAAGTGGCAAGCTTATGAAGGGAACATTTTCGAATGTACTGACTCCTATCTAATTCCTGTCTTTGCCCTGTCCATTTCTCGCAGCGGCGGGAGCGCGGAGACAGAGGGCGTGCTTCCAACGGCTCATCGGAAGACACCTGCTCCTGAGCAACAGGCTCAAGATCCGGGGGCTGTGCCACACTGGAATCCTCCTGGGAACTGCTTGGCAAGGGAGGAGCTGGCACTGTCTCTGGAGCTTCCCCCAACAAGTCTTCTGCAACAGCTGGGGGCAGCGGTCTCTGTTCCTCTGAGAGTGCGGTAACCATGGGAATTGGCTGGTGTGCAGGCTGACCCCCACCCGCAAGGTCCTGTCCAGACTCAACAATTCCCAACTCTGCTTCCTCTGGCGGCGGAGGTGCCTGAAACTCATGCCTTCCCCTTCCCTGTCCATTCTGGTTTATCTGAGGCTCAACACCATGGGAAAAATGGCCAGAGAGAGGTGTTTTCACACTGGACCAAATGAAGGGTCCTAACAATGAATGTCTCCCCTTTCCTAATCTAGTGGAGACTTTTGCCCTCCTGCAACTGAAACACTTGTTGACTACCTTCCTCGGGCTGAAAGCCTTGAGTGCCTCTGAAACCCCAGTCTTACTGGAGGATCTAATAACCTCATTGCAACATCCCAGATGTAATGTCTTTATAGAGAACTTTAATAGATAATAATAAGATTGACCTCAATGGACTGAGGGTGGAGTGGTGAATTAGAACATCCAGTACATGATAGGCAATGGAAAACAATTCAGGCATCAGTGAGATTGATTTCTCCAGACTGTGCAGATACTACAAAAACAACAACTTCAGAGCTAAGAGGACCCCACAATGCCTTTTCCAAAATACAAATATCAAGCACAGAGAAATGCTCACGATGTGCTGCCTCCCAGACATCACTACATCATATGAAGATCTGGGGGGGGGGGAAACAGAAAAATGGGGGCACGGAGGTCCGAGTTTCCCCCATTTTTTCTGAATTTTCTATGGTTTTTTTCCAGACAGGCCTTCACATCTCTAATGACTCTGACATAAAATTACAACACTCACAATTAGGGATTAAATGGTCTGTCAATTTCGGTTCTCTCGGTTTCTCATTTTTTCCCATCTTAAATTCAGTTCTCCACATTTCTGCAACAATTTTTTTAAAAAAATCCTTATGAAAATTCTCCAGCATTTTAATGCAAATTTCTCCTAATAAACATATTTTGTCGGCAGTTTTGACTAATGTACATATTTTGCAAGCCATTTTTCATCATATAATGCATTTTGCATGTTATTTTCATTCACTTCCCCCTAAATACGTGCATTTTCACAAAGATTGTTAGGTTGGCGAACTGTATCACAAAATTCAAACAAGTGCAAATTCCTAAGGATGGCTGTGTTTTGATTCTCATATTGTTTAGGAAATTGCAAGTTTGATAAATTCACCTTTAAATGAGAACAGAATCAAAATTCTCACCCATCCCTACTCACAATTACAGCTTACAATTACAAATTTTAACTTCCAAATTACAATTGACAGTCAGTGTGGTATAATGGTTGGAATGTTGAACTGTAATCTGGGAGACCAGGGTCTGAATCCCCACTTAGCCATGAAGCTCACTGGGTGACCTTGGGCCAGTCACTGCCTCTTAGCCTAACCTATCTCAAACGGTTGTTGTGAAGATAACATGGGGAGGAGAGAACCATGCACATCACCTTGAGTTCCTTGGGGAAAAAGTAGGTATATAAATGTAATAAATAAATGAATAAACACATTTTGGTCAGAGGTTGTCAACTGTATTAATGTGATTTTGACAAATCTCTGAGGTCCAAGGACATCAATATTGTACTGAATTATATTCCAACTCTATGGAACCTGACAGAGGGACAGCTCAACCACCTTCTATGTGCAGTTATGGTGACTAAACTCCTAATGCTCCAGCATTGGAAAGAACGATCACACCCCCTTTCCAATTGTGCACTGGTCAGAGGATATGGCTGCGCTAGCTGCATATGAACAAGTGGCTTTTCATAAACAGAAACAGGACAGGAAATTCTCAGGCATATGGGCCCTTTATACTGATATGTTTGCATAAGACTGCCTAAAAAGTGTTTTGTAAGTTGGGATTGCAGACTGAGGGTCTCCCTGTGACCCTGCGTCCACCCTTCCCCCCTATACAATTATGGTTTACTATTGTCTTCCTCCCTTTTCTCCTTTCATTTTCATTTTTTATGTATTGTTCTTTTGTGTACATGTATAAAATGCTTAAAAACTCAGTTCAAAACTATGAATGAATGAATGAATGAATAAATAAATAGATAAAACCCACAGATCTGTAAATGGAATATTTAAATAGATGTGTAAAAGTAAATAACAATAAAAAAGAAATGAAGCAATTGTAACTGCAAAGTAGAGCAGCAGAGCTCTGAGCATTTTTTTAAGAGAATGACTGATGATCATCTTGGCAAGTGTCATTTACTATGCGTGTCTTTGGAAATTTCCCTATGTAGGCATGTTAGTTTAATAGTGGTCAATTTCAGGCTGTCAAGATATATAAATGTGCAGTATCTCAGCTGTCTCTACTGTTCATTCTGTGCATACATCCACATTCACATTTTGGCCTCTTGGGCAGTATTGGGTATTGCTATCCACCTGCACTGTTTTTTTTAATGCTTGACACCATCATACTGGGATCATGAGTGTACAGGATTGTTCCATTTCCTTTTGTACATTTTATTTCCTTTTACTCATTCTAGGAATCCAACTTGCAAAATAATTTATTATCCCCTTTTTAAAATTATGTGTCCTGTGCAAAGTGCCACACAGGATGCTTCTGTTTGTTGTGACAGGGCAAAATGGGAAATCAAATTGCTAGTCTCCATATAGTGCAGATAATAGTTGTGGATGGCGTGACTGCATCCTTTTTGGCTTTCCATTTGTTTTTGGAGGCCACTCAGGGCCTGAATGTGTACTGCTGCTGCTTAAGTAAGACCTGCTTTTGTTTCCACTTGGAAAGCAGAAGCTGCATTGTAACTGATAGGATCAGTTTCCTATAGAGCTGTCATGACGAACTTGGAGAGACACCATCCAGGATGCAGGTGTTCAGCAGGCCAAAGAGAATAGAATGAAGTTTGAAGACATCTCCTCCCACCATGCCCGATACTGTTATTCTAGAAACAAGCATCATAGGAAATCTCAGAACAGGCACAGGTTGGAAAGAATTAAAATAATTGCATAATTTCTGAATAATTCCTATGATGGCATAATGGCAGTGGAAACTCAATTGCCATTAAGGCAGTGGAAGTTCAACAATCTTCATTGTTTAAGACAATGGTTGCATTATAGAAGACCCGGCAGGAATTTGGTCCTCATAAGTCTTGTGATGCTCATCTTACTTTGTTAAAAGCTCATGATTTGGCTAAAAGTGAGGGCCAATAAACTGAAGCTGATTTCTGCCAAGTAGAGTTGCTGTAGACTGGCAGTTTCCAAGTCCAGGAATTGGGTAGGTGACCTGTTCTTGATGTGGTTCCACTCCTCCTGAAGGATTAGATCCATAGTTTGGGGGTACTACTAGATTCTTATCTGCCACTGGAAGCCCCGGTGGCTTCAGTGGCATTGACTTCCTATTTCCAGCTCTGGTTAGGTCACATTTGGTATGGCTGGAAGGTACCCTACTGTGCAAAGGTAAGAGTCATATGAAGTGCTCTGCCCACTTTTACCTCTGGCCCTACCAACCACAGGCATGTGGCCCCTAGAAGGTTCCCTATGAGGAAATGATGAATAGAAAGGTTCCTTGCAAGGGAGGAAAACCAAAACAACTCAATCCTAAAAATGTTGGTGGTGTGAGCAACCTTTGTTAATAACCTCTGATTCCCACCCATCCCACCCCAACATTGATAGGAAATGGATATGTAATGTCTGATTTTCAACAAGAATTGAGATCAAGTGAAAGAGTGCTCCCAAAAGAACGGTTTCTTTCTAGAAAAAAGATACAAATGTATGTTAGAAATACCACTGATGGAATACAATGAAGATTAAAACACATCTCTCTTAAAATGAAGTTTAACATACATAGAGAAGAGCTCACTCTCAGAAGCAGTCCCATTTCAAGTTCTCTTGCCAAGTTAAGTGTGTGTAGGATTGCAGCCTTAGTTCTTTGTCTTTATTGCCCCTTTCACATTTGTCAGTTTTCCAAAGGAACCAGGTAGCCAGCTGAAAAAGGGGGCAGGGCTCCTGTATCTGTAATAGCGATGTGGTAGGAGAGTGAATTTCAGCAGGTGTAGCTTGCATGACAGCAGGTGTATTCTTGCAGCCAGAATGTTAACTGGGGCTGGTTACAGGGACCATACGACTCCCCTGTTACAAAAGCTGCACTGGTTGCCACTCTGTTTCCGGACACAATTCAAAGTGCTGGTGATGACCTATAAAGCCCTATATGGCTTAGGTCCAGGCTATCTGTCAGACCATATCTCCCTATATGAGCCTGCCCAGGCCCTGAGATCCTCAGGAGAGGCCCTTCTCTCAATACCCATGTCCTCACAAGCACGACTAGTGGGGATGCAAGATAGGGCCTTTTCGGTGGCTGCCCCTAGGCTTTGGAACTCCCTTCCTAGGGAAGCAAGAATGGCCCCCTCCTTGCAGTCCTTCCGTCGGCAAGCAAAGACTTTTTTATTTCAACAAGCCTTTGGAACTGAAAGCTGTTAAGGACAGGTCTTGAAGGGTGCTGCATTGCTGTTGCCTAACTGTATTATTTTAAACTGAGTTTGAATTATTTTAACTGTATGTATGAATGGTTTTAATACTGTAAATAGTTTAATTTGATTTTAATCTAGACTTTTGTATGTTTTTAATTATATGTGTGCTTTTATCTGGAAGCCGCCGTGAGTTCCAGTTTTGGAAAAAGGGCGGGGTAAAATAATGATAATAAATAATAAATAAATAAATAAATAAATAAACCTACTCCTGCTGAATTCCTTCATCGACACACTTATTAAAGGTGTCAGAGCTCTGTCCTCTTTTATTATTATTATTATTATTATTTATTAAACTTATATACCGCCCCATAGCCGAAGCTCTCTCTGGGCGGTGCACAAGACTAACATTGTATTGGCCCTCAACCAGCCTATTCCTCACCTGACTCAGATGACAAGGAGGAGAGCTTAGTGGCATCAGCATAGTGATAACAAACTCCAAAGCCCTAAGTAACATTACTCTGTCCCCACATAACCAGATCTCTGTCAGGATCATAAAATGTTGATAGGTGGCTTCTATTGGCTTCATACTTCTAAAACATAAACGCGGTGCAGGGGCTGAAGATGTCAAGGAAGTGCCACAGAGGGTTCCATTCAGAACAGCGCTTGTAAGTGAAACACTACTCCAGGGAATATTTGAGCAAAACTAACAACCCTAGAGAAACAACCATTAAGATACTGCTCTGGAAACTGACCGTTAAAACGCACAATTGTACAGATCAGTGTTTAAAAGACACAGGTGTGATTTTTTTAAAAAGAAAACAACGCAGTTGAAACACGATTCTTCTCCTTCGAGGGCATTGGCGGTGGGGAAGCAGCACCTTTAAAAAGATTAAAACTGATTTTCTCATCGTACTTCTAATGGAAATAAAATCACTGGAAGGAATCTGTTTGGTTTTTATAAGGCAATTGCTTGCCTTGTGCCTTTGGGTATAGCATCTCCCGTAACTATGCAAAAAGAACCACAAGGAGTCACATTGCACTATAAAGACTAACAGCATTATTCTGGCATCAGCTTTCATGGAACAGAGCCCACTTTGTCAGAAGCACTGTGCTATCCTCAGCTTGCAGATATGTAATATATTATGCTACAATAACGCAGTTAGTCTTTCAGACAGCACAGGTCTCTGTTTTTTTAAGATACTAGCACGGCTACCCTCTAAAGTTATAATTTAAAAAGCTTGTGTGTTATTTAGTATTTGCTGCAGGTCATTCATTTTGTATTTTTATGCCACACAACCACATTCACACTCACAGACTAATATTAGCACTAATGCCTACGGCCTAAATAGCAATAACTGCTGGATGACACACTGGCTTGTATTTAAGCTGACATCTCAATAGCTTGACACATGCATTACATCTCTATTACACTGGAATCTAAATGGCACTTTATAAAGTATGCTGTTCATATTTGGTTCAGCTGTTAATCAGGATTGCAGTAGCCTGGCCTGCCTAGTTGGCCGTTGCCATGTGCCTATCTAAGAATAGCATCAATGCCTCCGCTTAGACTTGCCTCGTGACATCTAGAGGAATGCTAGCAAGTCTTATATTAACACCTCATTTGAAAGACTTAATTTATTTGTTCAGCTTAAGGAACATTCACCCAACTTGTTAATTAACACTATACTATTACCAAGGAGCTTTGTCACCTGTCATATGGAATATTGAAGGAGGCCGACAAACTCGGCATATAGTCTGGACCCTTGAAGAAATAAAAGATACAGGAAAATATTAGTTAAATAAAGCCAGCTCTTCTAATATCAGACTAGTGCAGGGGTTGCCAATGTAGTGCCCATAGATGCCAATGTATCTCCTATGGCACTTGTGAAGTCTTAGTATATATCCCCTAATAAATATAAAATGCACAAGGAACTGTTACCATTTTCAGCTTGTTTGCTCTTTGCACGAGCTCAGTCTCTCCTACTTTGAACATATTCACTCAGACATGCCTACATTTCATTGGATGGCAAGACTAGACACCCTCCCTTCTGTTATGAGCAGAGGAGACAGGCAAAGATATTTTCTCTGTGTGCAAGCATGGCAGTGGCTGATGTAGATGTATTTCCCCCCAGTGATTGTGGAGAAGGAGCTGACTGGGGCCATGCCCAAACCTTTTTGTAGTTTTATCCCTTTTGCTCTTCTGTTAGATGTAGCAGCCATTCTGTGTTATGCCATATCCCCACATCAACCATTTTGTGACTGGTGCCCATGGCAGTCTCTCAAAATTCCCAGTGTGCCCTCTGTGGAAGGAGAAAAATTATTGCACTAATAACCAGCACTTTTGAATATGGGAAATAGCAAAACCCCTCATTAACTACAGTGGTGCCAGATGTCCCCAAGGCTTTCTCTGGTCATTTTTCTATAGATACTTTCAGCTTGTAAAGCCTGAGGATGTGGACAGGATTTGTTCTCTTGACCCTTGCCCATCCTGATTAATCAATTCTACCAGAGTGGGAGTAGCTGGCAGGCTGGCATATTTATTTATTTATTTATTTATTTATTTCATTTGTATACCGCCCCATAGCCAAAGCTCTCTGGGTGGTTTACAACAATTATTATTTAATTAATACCTCCCTAAGGGAAGGTTCTATGCCAACATTGTTGAACGAGGTTGTGATAAGACCTCGGTTAAAGAAGCCTTCATTAGACCCTGTGGATATTAACAACTTCCACCCAGTCTCTAATCAGGTGGTTGAGAAGGTAGTGGCTGCTCAGATCCAAGTTTTCCTGGATGAATCGGACTATCTAGATTCTTTCCGATCAGGCTTCAGGCCTGGTCATAGGACAGAGGCTGCCTTGGTCACCCTGCTTGATGGCCTACACCAAGCATTAGACAGGGCAAATGCATCCCTGTTGGTGCTGCTGGACCTCTCACTAGCTTTTGACACCATTGATCATGGTATTCTTCTGGGCTGTCTAGCTGGGATGGAATTCAGACACACTGTTTTATGGTGGCTCCAGTCCTACCTGGTGGACAGGTCCCAGAAAGTGGTGCTGGAAGACTATTGTTCCATCCCCCAGCCATTGGCCTATATGGTCCTCCAGGGTTCCATTCTGTCTCTCATGCTCTTTAACATCTATATGAAACCACTGGGACAGGTCATCTGGAGCTGATGCTACACAACTCAATCTCTCCTTTGATTACAGGGAGGGATCTCTGAAGCCCTAAATGGCCTTGGACCAATGTACCTGAGGGACCACTTAAGCCCATATGTACCTGCCTGTGATTTAAGATCAGCTGCCTCTGGTCTGCTCTGCGTGGCTGGAATGAAAGATGTTAGAGCAGCCTTTCCCAACCAGTGTGCCTCCAGATGTTGTTGGACCACAATTCCCATCTTTCCTGACCATTGGCAATGCTGGCTGAGACTGATGGGAGTTGTGGTCCACTGGTTGGGAAAGGCTGTGTTACAGTGTCAAGCATGTGGAAGAGAGCCTTTTGAGCTGTGGCCATCAAACTCTGGGATACCCTACGCCAAGAAGCCTGCTCTGCTTCCTCCATGACGGTGTTCTGGAGACCATCATCTTGTTTTGAAGAGCCTTTGGGAGGGACTGAAGGCACAGACTGAAACTGAATTTATTTTCCTCCTTTTTAGTTTTACATCTTTAGTCCCCTTTTAATATCAGTCCCCTAGATTTCTTAACTGTATTTTATGTATTTTTATGTTTTTGTGGGTTTTTTTATTGTGTATGATTTTATTGTGAGCTACACAGCAGAAGTCTTCAAATTGAACAATTATTTCCTAAAACCTACAGAGCAACCATCTTTGTCTCATAAACAATTGAAATTAATAATGTCTTTACTATTGATTATCTTTGTCAGAATTGCCCAAGTGTTTTGGAAATTTAGCAGTCCTCTTCTCTCTGGCTTTATATTCACAAGCGAAAGCACTTTTCTTCAGTTCCTCTCACATGGCCTGCTAGCCAGAGGCCTTTTATGTTTTCCTGTTAAAGAGGTAGTACATGACAACAGGCAAGACACAAATGTCTAGTGAAGGGTCTAGGACTACCCACTCTTTTTTGCCCAAACAATACAAACGTTTGAAAAGTTAAAAGGTTGTACCGCCCCAGGAAAGTATCAGCATCCCAAGAAATATCTGTTTTTAAAGTCATTTTTCCAATTTACTGAAGGCCAAACTGGATGTGATGTTTGTCATGTAGTTTGATATTGCATAGGTGATTTTTAAAATATAACTAAACACCTAGTGCAGAGGCCTCAACCAATATAAGGGCCATGCCACACAGAGAGAGGTTTGTAACCTTTTGCCCCTACTATGGTCCTGAAAGAAATCAGTAGGCCCTAGGGTTGCCAGGTCAGAAGCATCCCAAAACCTGAGATTTCAGGGGCGGGCCCCAGTGACATCATGGAGGCAGGTCATAGTGATGTCATGGGGTGGGGTGTAGTGATGTCACAGGGGTGGGTCCAAGTGATGTCATTAAGCATGATACATTAAGCATCAACCACAGTTGCTTGGAGCATACAATTCAAAGAAAAACATTTCTCTGACTGGAAATTAAGATAGAAATCTTAGTTGAAAGATAGAGCCTGGTTACAGAGCATAATCTAGCCTACTTGATTCTGGCAAGAAGGATTTAAGTGCCCTTAGGCCAGGCCAGGCACCAGAAGGCCATTGTAGGAAGAAAGGAGCCTAGTGTTGTGAAGATGTTAGATAGGAGCACTCAGGAGTAAAGATGGATGCTCCTGAAGGCTGCAATTCTAAACACACTTACTAAGCCCCATAGAACTTAATAGTTCTGAGTAGACTAGGGATCCTGTGCAAAAAATGCCCTGCCCGTACCTTTCAACATGGCTGCTCCAAACATCTTGATAGATTTGACCCTTCACTTCTGAAAGAGGTCTGGGAAATGAATAAGAGTAAGAAGATTCTCTACCCTTTTCTGTCTACCTTGTGGGCTGCTATAAATTCACTTTGAAAGTCAATCCTGTTCCAGTGAGTAATAATTGACAGAGAAAACATACATGGTTTGATCTACCTTCACAGTTGCAGCCACACTTCCCAGTATGTGAATTTTCTTTTGCCATTATTGGGCAAGAAACAAACCGTCATGCAACCAACAAGGTGTATAATCAGTGGGTTTAAGGGGGTTGAGCCGAGCCATGGACCCACTGTTGTTGCTTCTGTGGATGTAAGGGAGTGAGTTAAAGGGAAATTAAATGTAAACAGAAAAATAAAAATAAAAGACAGTGATGATTTCCTAAATGCAATACCATACCAACAACAATAAAATTCCTACGAGTAAGGCAGAAAACTCAGCATCCCACAACCAGTCAGGATTCCTAACCAAAAACCAAAACTAAAAAAATCCTGGTAGCCAGTCAGCCAAGGTCACAGAAATCTCCATGCAGCACAACCTGACCCAGGGGCTGAAGTTAGTGCAGAATGCTATGGCACGATTGCTGACAAGAGTGAGACCCTGGGCTCCTGCTGGAAGGAAGGAAGGAAGGGATATAAATCAAATAATCAAATCAAATAAAACAATACATCTGCTCTGAAATCTGCACTGGTTGCCAATTTGCTACCAGGCCAGGTTCAAGGTGTGCCTTCCATGCTACAGGTGCCACATAGTACTTGTTCTGCTCTTATAAGAAATCAGTCCTTTAGTGTGGCAGCACTTATGCTTTGGAACCCCTTGTCTATTGACATGAGGCAGACACCTTCATTGTACTGTTTTCAGCACCTGCTAAAAACATTCTTGTGGTTAGAGTGTTGGACTACGACCTGGGAGACCAGGGTTCGAATCCCCACACAGCCATGAAGCTCCCTGGGTGACCTTGGGCCAGTCACTGCCTCTCAGCCCCAGAGGAAGGCAATGGTAAACCCCCTCTGAATACCACTTACCATGAAAACCCTATTCATAGGGTCACCATAAGTCGGAATCGACTTGAAGGCAGTCCATTCCACCCACGCATGTAGAAGCTGTTATGTTTTTTTATCTGTTTTTAACTCATTGTTGGTTTTATTTATTTTTGCAACCCATTTCTCATATAATTTTGTATGTTATTTTCACTCATATATTAATTTTTATGCACACTTTCCCCTAGCGTATGCATTTTTGTAAACATTGTTTGGCTGGCGAACTGCATTGCAATATTCTAGACGTGTATCTCTTTCTCCATTGTCTTCCCTTGCTCGTTTTCCTACCATTTTCTTTATGTAATGTATCTGTTCATTTAGATGACTACTACTACTACTGTGATGTGTTCATGCTAATATGATACTATGTATTGTAGCACCTTGCATTTTTAGGTGCTTCAGAAATATTTTTTATTGCTGGTTCTTCTTCAGGTGAAACACCTGAGAAACTCTGCAGGAAAACAAAGCAATTTTGATATTACTTAAAATACCAATATTTTTTACCTCTACCGATGTTTAAAACACATGTGGAAATTCCTTCTTGAGTTAAACAACTGAGGAAAGCCAAAAATTTAGAGCCAATAAAAAAAATTGTTTAAGATTACTAAAAACACTTTTGTATGAAGTGACCTTGATAAATATGTTTAGTAAGTCAGGAATTGTTTCAGATGTGCAGTTCAAATTATATTACAAAATTAAATTAAATTACAAAATTACAAAATACTACTTAAAATGGTGTGGGACGTACAACTCTTGTGGAGAAGCAGCAATTGTAGAACCAAGGATCATCCAGACCCATTATGGACACAGACCCATTATTTATACCATGACAGCATCACACGTTGCCTCTAAAGATATGTTAGGTCGGGAAAAGTGCTCATTCTAGGCAACGCTCCTGCAAGTGACCATTACTGGCAAAATGACTATACTAACCATCTGTTCAAAAGGTGATCATCAAATCATCAGGATTCTCTTTATTTCTCACTGAAGTGTAAACTGAGACCCATTTGGGTGCAGTTCTCTTTAGGTTAGGATCCACAAAACAAAATTGTAATTCTACTAATTCTGTGTTAAGCATCTGTTCCCTGAGGTGGCAAACAAATTAAAGTATCAGATTATTCCTTTTTGCTGCCAAACTAACTTCAAACACTTCAAGCTATTTCTATAATTACATCCAGACACATAAACCATAAAGGATTGAAACTTTCTAGTATTTTCACAGTACGGTTTATTGCACTATCCATTCATTTTCAGCATAAGAGAAAGTGGTGGAATTGCAGACCACCTTCCTTATCATTTTAGAAATATATCTGTCATCCGAAATATGCAGAGTTTAAAAAGATCAGTGTCATATACATGATCTGGAAAATTAAACAACCTTTTTTTAAAAAAGGGGATCGTAGTTCAATGTGTGGTAGGTGGTATGAGGGGGGCACAGAGCTCAGTGGCAGAGCTCTTCACATGCATTGGGTTCCAACTTCAGTCTCTGTTGAAGGATGCCATGGAGCAAACCTGGGAATCCTTCTTCCTGAGACTCTGGAGAGTCACTGGCTGTCATGGTAGAAGAAAGTAGTGCACTAAACTGACCAATAGTTAGACCCAGTTATAAGGCAGCTTCCAATATTCAACCCACATGAGACTGAGTCAGTTTCATTCAGTTCTGAAACAAAGTGGCATCCTGTATAAATGTGAAATGCTCACATTATTTTTGCAGACATAATAAATCAGGTTCCAATTACTGTTGGGAGGTAATATTTCATGAAAACAGTAGCAGAGAGGCCTTCAATAAAGTATCGATTTGTAACTCTCTCCCTTGTCTTTTTTTTTAATTAAATGCAGATAACCGAACAGGTGCTTTTCTGAGCCTCTATTCATGCCCGAACAGATATTTTCTAAAAAGTCTTTAATAAAATACAAAAGGACTTGCACCCACAGTTTCCAGCTTAATGGATTTATACCTTCCAGGGACAGGAGATAAATGAAGGCAAAACAAGACCTTTAGCTGATGTCTTGATCATTGTTGACTATTTTTCCTTGGAGGGGCTGATAGTCTCTAATGAATTCATTTTAAAAATGACAAACAAGATCTACAAAAGTGCCTGTTTTGAGGTATGGGATTGCTGAACTTCTCATAAGAGAGAAGCCAATTAGAAGTAATTTTGGATCAAATAAATATTTTGATTTGGTTAGTGATAATCTTTCTTCCTATCCCCCACTTTAATTAAATGTAACACGGGCATTCATTTGATTCTGCAGTTTTAAAAGAAACATTTGCAGATTTTGGTTGGTTGTTTTTTTTAATGTAGTCTGTGTTTCTACTTAACTGGGTTGTATTTCAAAGCAATTTCTAACATTAAACCATGAAAATGTTGTCCTAAAAATAGTACATAGATGTGAGACTAATTTGAATGGTTCTCCAATTTCTAGGCAGCACAATTTTGTAGATGGGGAGAACATACTGGCAATTTTCCTTAGTTGAAGCAAATTCTGAATCTGTGTTCTTCCCTGTTCCCCTGCTGTCAGCTATGTCTAATTTCCCATAATGCCCAGCAAGGGTACTTCATCTCAACATAACATCATCTAAGGGGCATTCTGACAAAAGAAGAGAGCCTCCCCTGAAATTTGCCAAAGGTGTCATATGTTAGCGAAGCCCACCATCCTGCTCCCCAGAATGCCCTTGAAACAATGTTATGCCATTCTCTGCAATGGTGTTCCACTTATGGCATGCCCTCCCCCCCAGAGATGCCTCACCCAAACTTGGCCTGCCCAAGATGCATATTTTCAGCCTGCTATGTTTAAACCACTTTATTTAAGGCAAGGTGGGCACGGTCAATTCAATACATAGAGCACACCTAGAATTTTGCTAGAATATGTTTCACCTCCCACTGTTTTATCTTGTGCAAACTGAGACACTTCTGAGGTCCACTGGGGACTATTTTGCAGAAGTCAGTGACATTATTCCACAATTGGTTTTGGAGTTGTTTTAGTGTTGCAAAGTTTTGCTGTACACATATTCACAGAAACAGAAGCAAAAGAAAATGATTTACTATAGGGAACGTCATTAAAATTGCAAAGTAAATCAATCACATTTAAGGTGACTATCTGAACTATATCAATTGTTTTAATATTGTTGCTTCCTCCCTACTAAAACAAGATCAGCACAGCACATGTCTTGTTTTTGTTATTTGGGCTGATTGCAGGTGTTGCCACCACTCACCATATGCTCAGAGGCACGTTACCAAATTCTTCCAAGCTACATAGGAAGTGGATTGGACAGTGAAAGACCAATCCAAATTCTGTTTTCATTTTGACAAATGTAGGGCAGTACAATATCTCAGAGAGGAGTTCAGGTCTCCTGCTCCCCTGGTACATTCACTATAGCTGCCCAATTTCCCTGCTTTAAAGTTTGATAGAAATATCTGTGGGCTATAGGTACATTCTTAAACTGCAAAGTTTTTTTTCCCTATTAGTGAATTTCTCTGCTTTTTAATCTGGGAGGTAAGAAATGGGATCCTGTGCAAGTTTGCTGAGAATGGATTGATCATTTGCATCCTTACTGAGTTCAGTGGGTTTTACTCCTCTGCAATCATGCTTAGGATAAGTGAAACTGACCACAGGGGATGGGGAGGGGAGGAGGAGGAGGAGGGAGGGCAGAGGGGAGGAGGGGGATGGGAACAGGCAGGAGGGGAGGGGAGGAGAAGGGCAGGTTTGGTTTTTTGCATGTTTATTGAGGTCAATGGGATTTACTCCCATGCAATCATGCTTAGGATAGGTAAAACTGACCATGGGGAGGAAGGGAGGGCTGAAGTGGGCAGGGGAGGAGAAAGAAGGGAGAGGAGAGTAGAAGCAGGGGAAAGGCAGGTCTGATCATTTGCATACTTATAGAGTTCAATGGGATTTACTCCTGTGCAATCATTCCTAAGATATGTAAAACTGACCATGGGGAGGGTGAGGGTGAGGGTGGAGGGGATTGGAAGGGGAGATGGAGAGGGAGCAAGGGAAGGGGAGGGGAGGGTCAAGATGGAGGGGATAGGAGGGAGGGGGAGGGGAGGGCAGGTTTGATCATTTGCAGGCTTTTTGAGTTCAGTGGGATTTCCTCCTGTGCAATCATGCTTAGCATAGCTGATACTGATCTGGGGGAGGGGCAGGTGGAGAAGGATGGCAGGAAGAGGAGGGGAGGGGGAGGGAAGGAGATTGGGTGGGTGAGTGGGTGAGCACTGGGCAAAGGGGAAGCCCCTTTTCTTTCCAAAACATTGGGAACAGTATCATTCTTTTTCAGGGTTTCCCCTACCTTTTTATTCTACAGCAGGCACATGTAGTCCCCTACGCAAATTTAGACCAGAGCTGTCCCTGGCCACATCCACACCAGACCTTTCCCTTTAGACACTCATGGCTTCTCCCAAAGAATCCTGGGAAGTGTAGTTAGTGAAGGTTGCTGGGAATTGCTAGGGGACACCCTGTTCCCCTCACAGAACATCAATCAGAGTGGCTGACTGTTAAACCACTCTCGCCACTGGAGCTCTGTCAGGGGAATAGGAGTCTCCTCTCAGCACCCTTCAGAAACTACAGTTCCCAGAATTCTTTGGGGGAAGCCATGACTATCTAAAGTGAAATAAAGGTGTGGCATGGCTGTGGCCCCCGATTAGCCAAGCCCAGCAGCTGTGAGTCTGGCTTTTAGAACACTGACAGTTGGTTCTTACTGAATGCCTGGACTTATCATTCACTCCAATGCTAAATTTCTTAAATTAATTAAAAATCAGCAAGGCAGTTTTAAAAACTTTTAAAGTGCCAAAAATGAAGGTCAGATTATGAAGCAATGTCAGTAATAGGATTACAGCTACTCTGTGAATATAGCTGATTTTTTAATTAATTTCAACAAATTATGAGAACTCTGACAGGAAAAAGTCTCATGGGGTCTATTTTTTCCTCTCTTTTTAGACTTTGAACTCTCGATTCTCTCTGACTGTTTGTGTACCTCCATGAAAATTTACAGGGTTGTTAAGCAAGCATTTCTGAGTTCAGGATTATAAGTTTTGTAAGGTTTTGTTTTGAAATGAGTTTATGGGAAGCATTGGAATGGCATGGGGGTATTTTTAATTTAACATTGCAGAATGTGAAAAATCCACACTGGCTATAGTATACAGCCACTCTTGTGGCTGTATAATTTGAGAGTAACCCCATGAAACCAGATGGAGTTTAGTGATACATAGACATGCATAGGTTTGGGGTTTCTAAACTGAGGTAGCCATTCTGAACATTGATGCAGGGTGGCCTTTATTTTAGAGTAGATAATCCAGAATCCTTTTGTTTCTGGCTTCTTCCATCACCATATCTGTCTCTGCCCATTGCCTGAATACAGCCACTGTCAGATTACCCCTGAAGGGGAATTATCCTTCAACAGAAAAAAGGCTGCCCACCACTGCTTTAGCAAGCAATACTAGGGATTAAAGTCCTTCTGCATACAAAGTTTCTCCCCAAAGGGTTGTTATGAAACGAAGGAATTTGAGAACTTGAAGGCAAGGCATACTCCCACCTCGTAGAGTGAGGCACAACATTTTCCTGAGCCTTTTCCATCGGAACTGGCACAGGGACTTAAAAGATTTGTGGGACAATAGTTTTTTTTAAGAACCCAACCATTATTTTTGGTGGAAAACTACCCCCCTTGTGTTTCTTTTGGGATGGGGCATATTTCTCCCTCCCCAAATGTTTTGTTTCATTTTTGGTATACAAATATGAACACAATACAATATAATATAAAACAGTACATAACAAAGAAACAAAACATAGAATCATAGAATAGTAGAGTTGGAAGGGGCCTATAAAGCCATCAAGTCCAGCCCCCTGCTCAATGCAGGAATCCAAATCAAAGCATTCCTGACAGATGGCTGTCCAGCTGCCTCTTGAATGCCTCCAATGTCAGAGAGTCCACTACATCTCTAAGTAATTGGTTCCATTGTATTATGGCTCTAACAGTTAGGAAGTTTTTCCTGATGTCCAGTAAAAATCTGGCTTCCTGCAACTTGAGCCCATTATTCCGTTTCCTGCACTCTGGGACATAAAAGCATCAGTCATCAGTGGTATCAAAAGAAGTAAATTTTATGTGCATTTTCCTTGTTTAGTCATTGTTCTTTTTCCATTAGGGTTAACTTATACAGTCTTTCCAGAGAAGTTCATGTGCGGAGGCTTGGTTGCCAGTTACGTTCCATTTGTGCCGCATATTAAATAAAGCTGAACCAAGTCACCTGAAATTTGTCCACTGTGTTCCCTGAATTATTTGCCTTTTATTTTGTGTGTGTTTGTGTCAGTTTTTCCATTAATGTGGAGCGGCATATTTGACAGACAAAAGAATGGCTTGTCGCATATCTAGAAATAGTAAAAAAAAATGCAATGTAGTTGCCCTACACTTTTTAAATAGAGAGAACGGATGCTTGTTACTATCACTTAGCATACAGAATTCTACACAAATGAGAAAATGAGCAGATATGTTAAAAAATCTTGGAGGGGCTTGTTTCTTGTTAACGTTGGGGTATGGCTTCCCCCAGGTTTGCCGCTGTGAGAACAGGATGCTGGACTACATGGGCCACTGGCCTGATCCAGCAGGCTCTTCTTATGTTCTTATGTTCTTATGAGAGAAGCTGTATAGGATTATGCTTCTGTCATGCCACCCCAGCAGTACTGGGAGATCCAGTCCACTTGGAACGAGTCCACGCTAGCATAGCTGGAGATTCTGGAAGGGCAGTGCTGGCATGGAAAGGAACTGCATCATGGCCTCCTCCCTCATGGCCCAGATGCCCCACCATTGCCAGAGCATCATGAGAGAGACTCTGATAGCTCCATCCTGGGTTGTGTTTCTTACTTATGCTAGAATGTGACAGAATGTTGGCAAAGTGAGATAGAGTATTGGGAACTGGCTTTTATTTTCTTTTTCTTTCTTCTTTCATGTAACACAAACAATACAACCCATACAAAAATGCATAACTTACGAGTCACTTGTAAGTTAAAACATACAACACAAAACACATCTCAGGAAATTTTTTATTTAGAGGGAAGATGTTGTATGTTGAAATCAACAGCAGGATGAAACTTTTGATTTCATAAGTGGTAACAATAGAAGTCAGGCATGAAGGCTAAGCATGCCGCATATGTTCCGATAAAGTTTTTCTCTGGGGCAGGGGGAGGCTTTTCTCAGAATGTGTGCATTCAGTTGTGCTTGAGTCAGTGTAAGCGCTATAGGCTTGACTATACATAAAAAAGCAGGACAATATTTTCTCATTAAGTAAGCTTTGTGAAAAGATTAACACAGGCCAATGCTAAAAGAATGATACTTTTAAACATGTGTTTGGCCTCTGTGATGGACAAGATCAAGCCCTAAAGGCAGAATTTTTCTCTTTAGAGTCCACCATTTCCCTGTAGCTCCTAACAATAGTCAGGAGCTTCAGCTGGGAGTTCCAGAGGTGGCCCTGTTTATCTTACAGCTTCATGGAGCGCCTGCTTTACTGTGGTGGGATAGAGGCAGCTTTTGAATTCATTCCTCTTAGACAAAATACCCCCAAATGTCCCATGTTTCATCTTTATGTATATTAATAACACACTCTTTTGCCTCCATAATGTTTTCATTTTCTCCAAAGATTTTATCTCTGATAATGTGTCTGTGGCAGAGCTTGGAATGAACTCATTAGAAATAATGAGTTACTTGTAATTTATTACTTATTTAAGTAACTAGTGGGTAACTTCATTATATTTTACTAGTAACAGAACAACTAGTAATTGCCCTACTTTTTAGCAGCAATTGTAACGTTTGCGGCATTATGTTTGGACATTACTTGGGGGGAGCAAGCAGAAGTCTTCTGTTCCTGTGATTGGTGGACAGAAGATATGCGCTTTACACTGGGCTTCTGCGCTGCCTCGCTCTTCCCTTGTGCTCTGTGTTAGGAAGCACGAGGGAGGAGGTGAAGAGGCAGGGCGTCAGGCAGGGCTGGCTCCAGGAATGCGGGGGCCCTTGGGCATTAGCCTGCCCCGGGCCCCTTTGCTTCCCTTCCGTGATCCCACGGATAGCAAGACGAGCTTCCAAACCGCCTGCCATCCCCCGCCATCCCCAGCGCTTCACCTACCTTTCTCTGCTGTTCTCGCAGGGTTGCCATCAATAAAGATGGCAGCTGAGGTTTCCATAAGGGACTTAAGCCTTTGCCGCCATCTTAGTTGATGGTATGCAGTGCCCGCATTGCTGCCATCAACCAAGATGGCGGCAGAGGCTTCAGTCCCTTACGGAAACCTCGGCCGCCATCTTTATTGATGGCAACCCTGCGCGAACAGCAGAGAAAGGTAGGTGAAGCGTGGGGGATGGTGGGTGGTTCAGAAGCTCGTCTTGCAATCCACAGGATCAAGGAAGGGGAGAGGAGGGCCCCTCAGGGGGCCTCCAGGGGCTCTTAGAGCTGTGGGGCCCTCAGGCCAGTGCCCAACCTGGCTGCCTTTTGGAACCGGCCCTGGGGTCAGGGAGTGCCAGAGGGGAAAAAATGGATGGTGGAGGAAGAAGCCAGGGCAAGGATGTGTTTATTTAAGTTGGTGCAGAACTGAACCCTGGTCTTCCAGGTCTTAGTCCAACACTCTTAATCATTACATTTATAAAATTACAGATACTCATTTTAAATATACTTTGATTTGGGACTTCCCAGGAGGATCGCTCCGCCTGTGCTTGCCTCTAGATGAGCTCTCGTCTCAGAGGAAGCTTTTTCAGTTTTAAAACCAGTCAGAAGGTTTTTTTTTACTGGGAAATTTTTCTCCCAGGCAAGGGAGAAACTTAGAGATTACCCACAGAAGTTCTGTGGTGTTTGTTGGACTGGAATTCATTGGAATCACCTATGAAGGAAGGTAGCCAACAGCGTCAGATGGAGTCAGGGATTACAAACAGGCTCTAACTGATTAAGCAAGACTTTTTTTTTCTTCAAAGAAAAACGGAAATTAACAGGCAAGCATCCTCCTGTCTATTATCATCATTTTGTTATCGTTACTGCAAAAGAGATTTGTCAAAGAGTCAGCAACAAAGAAGCCCTGGGTGAGTTATAACTTTCTCTTTTACATACGGAATTAAGGAGGAAGAAAATCGAAATAGCCTATCTTTGTTTTTTATTGCAAAAAGCTGGCATGGAATTGAGCATTTTAAAGATATAAATGGATGAGAGGCATCTGATTTGAAGAGAAAATTTGATTTATCTGATATTTGAGTATTATATGTCTGGGACTATTTTTTCTGGTCTACTTTTTTTTTGGCAAATCTGCTTATTCCTTATGCCACTAATCATTTGGACGCTGTGAACTAAATTTGTTTTGGACATATAAGAGATAAGGCAGTTCGTGCTGTCTAGAGGGTGATGTCATCTGGCTTGGAAGATTAACTCATTTGTGACTGGAAAAAGAAATAAACTGTTCTTTGCTTGAGAATAGTGACTATATTGGAATTGAAGGGGTTTTCTTCTTTTGGTTTTAAGAATGACAATCAAGAAGGTGACTGAGACCCTGGATGTTCAGGAAGGGGTTCTCTCTCTAAATATGTTTCAGAAAATAATGAATGAGATTAAGCTAATGAAACAAGAGCTGGGACAGAACAGACAAGAGATGAAAATTGGATTTGGCAAAATGAGACAGGAGCTGAAAGAAATTCAGGATTCTATAACTGGACAAGAAAAAGAAGATGAAAGAAAGATCAAAGGGAAGGTTCAAGCCCTGGAGATTGGAACAGATTTATCAAATACGGACCTGGAAAAAGATTTGGATTTTATGGTTGTGATGGATCCTAAAGACAAATATTACTGTTTGGAATTCAGCACTGCCCCTGAAGGAATTGGTGAAGAGATTAGAGATAAAGATATCAACGACTCGAAAAAATTCCTGGATTGGAAGGATTTGATGGAACTTGAAATAGAGAAAGTTTATAGAATAAATTCCAGATATGTGACAATGGAAAAACTCTCAAGAGATGTGTTAGTGCATTCTGTAAAAAAGAGAAACAGAGATACAACTTTACAACAACATTTCAGTAATACATTCAGAATTGATGGCAAGAAAATATCTGTGATGAAAGAAATCCCTATTAGACTGTTATTATATGACTATGGCAGCAAGACCAAGATTATTGGGTGTGCAAAGATGGAAGATGGAATCAATACTGATAATGGGAGAATGGGAGAAGAGCTATTGAAATTACTGGACTTAGTAGACCTGAAGAGATGGATTAATTGACATGTCTATTTGGAGAAAAATTGATGGATATATATCTCAAGGATTAGAAACTTCTCTTTGACTTTTTGTGGAAAGAATAAAATGATGTTAATGAGATTTGATACCAATTAAGATAACCACTGGAGGAAGGTGATTGTATAATTTTATTAAGAGACAGGTTTGTTATATATTATAGACTTATAGCTAATCTACGACAAATCAGAAGTCAATAGTTTTTATTGTAATAGTTATTAATTTGTTTTGTTTGTTTTGTTTTGTTTTTGAAAATTTGAATAAAAATTAATGATAAAAAAGATGGCGGCAGAGGCTTCAGTCCCTTACGGAAACCTCGGCCGCCATCTTTATTGATGGCAACCCTGTGCGAACAGCAGAGAAAGGTAGGTGAAGCACGGGGGATGGTGGGTGGTTCAGAAGCTCGTCTTGCAATCCGCAGGATCGAGGAAGGGGAGAGGAGGGCCCCTCAGGGCCCCCCCAGGGGCTCTTAGAGCTGTGGGGCCCTCGGGCCAGTGCCCAACCTGGCCGCCCTTTGGAACCGGCCCTGGGGTCAGGGAGTGCCAGAGGGAAAAAAATGGATGGTGGAGGAGGAAGCCAGGGCAAGGATGACGGAGAAGGCAGCAGCAGAATGGAGGTGAGTGATGATGGTGTATGTGTGTGTGTTACCCCCCACCCCTGCTCTCTCCCCCGCTTGCTCAATCACCCTGCCCCCCCACTCTCTCCCGCTGCCTGCCCTCCCCGCTGGCTCAATCGCTCAATTGCCCTGGCCCCCCACCCCTGCTCTCTCCCCCTGCTCGCTCATCTAGCCCAGTATTACTGCCTCTGACTGGCAGCTGCTCAGGTCAAGGGCTTTTGCTAGCTTTGTCATCTGAGATCCTCTTAACTGTTAGGGATTGAATTTAGGACTTCAGCGCATGAAACACATATCCTCTGCTACTGAGATATGCTCTCTCTGTCTGAAGGCTCCTAGCTTGCTGAGTGTTGAGGTAGTAGACGGACTCTGAAAGAGGTAGTTGGGTTATGTATCTGGAGTTGCCTTTGCATATGTATGTGTATGGTGATATTGGGGTATCCAGCAATAATGCTTCGTTAATATAGCAGATTTCAAATGACTTATCGAGGACCATTAAGTGAGACTGGAACTAGGGGTCCTGCAGCCAGCTTTTATCTGGATGTTTGGTGCTTTTGTGAACTGATGTTAAATCAAACTGTCAAACTTACAAATCAAAGCCTCAGATCTAGGAGCCTAGGGGGAGTGCTGGCATTCAGACTATTTATTTGCGATAATAGCTCCAGGAAGTAACTTGGTTATCGGTTGCCTTTTTCACAGCCCATGGTATGCACAAAGCCCTCCTCCAACACTATATTTCAAATGAGTTGATTTTTCTCTTATCAGCTTTTTTCACTGTACACCTCTCACATCCATACATAGGGAATACCATGGTCTGAATGATCCTGACTATAGTGTTCAGTGATCTTTGCATTTGAGGACCTTTTCTAGTTCTCTCATAGCTGCCCTCCTCAATCCTAGGCTTCTTTTGATTTCTTGACTATTGCCTCTATTTTGGTTAATGACTGTGCCGAGGTATTGATAATCCTTGACAAGTTCAATGTCCTCATTGTCAACTTTAAAGTTACATAAATCTTCTGTTGTCATTACTTTAGTCTTCTTGATGTTCAGCTGTAGTCCTGCTTTTGTGCTTTCCTCTTTAACTTTCATTATCATCATGGTCTGTGGGTGGGTAGGAGAGTAAGACAGGGTGGGAGGAGGTGGAGAGTGAGACAGGGTGGAGTGAAGAAAGCAATTGTTTTAAAAAATGGAGTGGAGGGAAAAAGGAGCCAGAGGGCAAGAACATGGATAAAGGAGGAGAAGGAGGCAGCAGCAGAATGGAGATAAAGAACTATGGAGATGAAAGATAACAACATGTTTTGGCACACAAAGTGGCCCCCACCACCCTCTCTGGCTACTGTGCTGCATTTGCAGTATTTTAACTTTTTTGCATCTCAGGGGAAAATGTTTTCTTGGGTGAGTGTCCCTTAGTTGGTGGCAGGGCAGGGTCTGGGAGGTGGTTAAGGGAGAGAGATTACGCTGGCTGGCTGGCTGAGTGGAGGGGGGGTTGCACTTGGTTTGAAGTGCAAAGATCTGAGTAGTGGCCTCTGCCTCCCTCCCCACCTCCCTTACCAGCGGAGAGACCACCATTGCTATCTTATGGATAAAAAAATTATTCTACTACCTCTGTATGTGTGTGTTTATTTTTAAAGTTGTTTTAGGCTACTTAGATGTGCAGCAGCCAAGGCCAGCACCTTGGAGGCTTTTTTAAAAAAGTAATTGAAATGTAATTGTAGTGATTGCTTTTGAGAAAAAGTAAAGTAATCAGTTACTTTCAGAGCAGTTGTAATTGTAACTGTAATTACTACTTTTTTGGGCCATGTAACTGAAACTGTAATTTATTACTTCTTAAAAGTAATCTTCCAAGCTCTGGTCTGTGGCAGAGATGACTCCCAAAACATTTAAAGACTTTCTACTATAGATGTGAAGGCCCGGAAAAAAACTGGGAAAATTCAGGAAAAAAACATTTTTTCTGTGTGTTTTTTCAGAAGCCTTTTTTGTTTTTTTCTGAAAAATTGAAAAAAAATGAAGAAAAAATGGATTATGGAATGTTTTATTTTAGTATGATGAGTAAAATGTTTCACTGAATCTTGGTTCGCCCCCCTTTTTTCAGTTCTTTTTATGGGAATGAATGCTTTATGTCTGCTTGACACTGTGGAAGACTAGCGGAGACATAAATAATTTTCTTTGTTATTAATGTTGATGGTTTCTTCTGTTTTTTTAATTGTTTTTTGCCTGCTCCTCATAAACTGGCAAAATGAAAGAAGTTCCTTACAGTTCAGGATGTAGATCCATTTGTTACCAAAAAAAAGTAAAAATGTAAACAAGTAAATTCAATTTGTAATAATTGTTTGAATAAAATGTACTTTTAATATACCAAATGAGATAATTTTATGCCAAACCAACTTGTACATAATGACATTTGATGTTCCTGAAGTAGCAAAGTGACTTTCAATCTGTAAAAAATGTTAATATCGCATTTTTTCAATTTTTCCAAAAAGTTCCATTTTTTTCTGGGAAAAAAACCATTTTTCCCCCATGGCTTCAACATTTTCAGAAATTTTACATCTCTGCTTTCTACTACTGTTCAACCTTTCACATGTAGGGCTTGGGCTGTAATCCAACACACACTTACCTGAGAATATATTCCACTGGTGTCAGTGTAGCTTACTCCTCAGTAGATATTAGCCTTTGAGTCTCTGGGCTCATCTACATGGTGGTTTAGTATGTGTTTGATGCTACTTGCATCCCTTTTTAATTTGCATGGTTCACATTACGTTACTGGCAAACAGAAGCTATCACACAGTTTCCCCCCTGTAAATCCAAACTAATCCAGGCTGCTTTCACACTGCACTTTATTCTGTTATTCTGACAATTTCTTACCTGGTAATTTCAGCATTATATTTGATATTTCACATGACATACAAGCTAACTCTGGAATTTTAATGGAATGTAGTGCAACTTTAGCACAAATATTTGTGATAAATGATACCAGCAATAATTTGTTAGCAAGGCTGGGAACCCAGAAAATCATGGGAGTTTTTGCACCTGCAGCCACTCAATGTGACAGGCATCCCAGCATGCAGCACGTTTGCATTGTTTAGTCGCAAGAGGGTTTTTTTGCCTGATGAAAATTGTACCAGTATTCAGGCATCAGCACAGATAGTAGCAGTATTTCCCACACACACCCTTGTGTTGATACAACTAAAATAATTTAAAAGGTCAGATCCTAAAGGGAGAGGGCTTGCAAGGCTATGAGATGAGAACGTAGACATCTTACTCAGTGAGGGACAAAAACAAGCTGTGTGAAAGACACTTGCACAAAATGCCTGTATATCAGCTAAAAAAGCTGCTGTTCCTTAACACAGGGATTTTAGAAATCAGGACAGAAGCACTACCTTTTTAATCCATTAAACTAACACAGTCAGCCCCATGTGTGAAAGCAGCCCCAATCCTCTGATAATACGAAAAGGGAAGGAAAAAATGTCTTCATATCTCTAGTGCTTGCAGATGCTCTACCCCAATACTTTTAGGTGGATGTGTCAATCGTTCCCCTTCCCATACCCACTCCCTCCTCCTCCCTTCTTTCATTTCATTTCCTGTAGGCTGAATAACAACTGCTCTCCTCTGTTCTGCAAGCTTCCTTTATGTGGCTGCAAGCGGTGCCTTATTTTTCTTTCCGCCCACCAACTTGTGTGCAAAAGCATAACAGTGCTCAAGCAAAGATTTGTATTTCAGCTGTATTGTACCAGTGACAATACAAATAATCACACTTCCAGTTTTTTTTTTAAAAAAATGAAACTTACTGGTAAAACAAACTGAGCATGCTCAGTTACCAGGTAACCAGAAGGAGTGGAAATGTTAAATTAGAGGGTGTGGTCATTAGGAAACTGTGTGATTGATCCTTCCCCTCAGTGTGAATAGAAAACACCATGTTTGCAGCTGGCATTGAGCCCTTACTGTGGACAGTGCAAATAGAAAATGGAGATAAAAACAGTGTCTTTAGTACAAAGTAATGCTCCCATGTGGATAAGCCCTCTATGTTTGTTGGGCTGCAATTCTTTATATACTTACCTGAGTGTAAATCTCATCTCATTGGGCTTACTTCTGAGAAGACATGCAACCATTGCGCTGTTAATGGCTAATGGCTTATTACACAGAGAAGTATTTGTAATGCAAATGAGTGTTGTGGCCTTTCATTTTGCATTACAAAACTTGCTTTTCAGCAAGAACCACTTTAAGCGCCAATTTCCACGCGGGTAGCTGTGTTGATCTTCAGCAGCAAAGAGATCAAAGGGATTTGTGGTACCTTTATTATGGCACAAGCTTTTGTGTACTTCAGTCCACTTCATGAAATGTGGAGGAAGCATGGCAATACCTGGTTAAAGAGCTCACTGAAAGTCCCAGCCCTTTTGAAGTAGATTACAAAATATAGCATCTCCCTTTACTCTTAAAGCAGAAAATTCCCAATACCAATTACATCTGCTACTAGCATCAGACATGGAAATGATGATGATGATGTAATTATCACAATCTGTACTTTTTTTCTTTTCATTTCCTTCTGACCATACAGTTAACAATTCTCCATCACCACCACCATATACCTTCAATTCAGGTTAAGAGTTCATACATCGTAGTCCACATAAGCTTACATGTGTTCATCTATAAGGTGCCACATGACTGTTGTTTTCAGGTGCGTGAATTGTAAAAATATAACATTTAAAAAAAATGCTATTTTCTTGCTACTGGAAATGCAAATCATATATTTGTCTAGAAATATGTGAACAGACATTCTAGCCAATGAAGATTTCAGTGCAATTATAAGCATGTGCTGGTGGTAGATGTAATGGCTGTTGGGGACTTTTTGCTGTAAGAGTAAAGAGGGATGCTATCTTCGAAAGTGGACTTTAAAAGGGGTGGGAGACTTGCAATGAGTTATTCAACAATAGCATGAGCCCTGCTTCCTCCTCCTATAGTAATGTACATGTCTGCAAATGAAATGTTGATTAATCTATCAGTCTTGTCTGTCTTCTATTTTCAGTTATGTTGCCCAACCCTTTAAAAAGTCACTGCTTGGTTTATTTATCTGTTTTATATGATGGTTACTCCCCCCCCCACAACATATTAAAAACAGTGGCAAAACTGTTTGAGGGGGCAGTAATTTGTTACATCACAGGCAGGAGCCAGTCAGTACCATTCACAGATAACCATCTACAGCTTCAATTGCAAATTTGGGAAACAATTTCTCCTTAGAGTTTGACCGTGGAAAAGAATTTATATGTTTGAACTGAATGTCAGCTTTATATGCTGAATCTGTCCTCAAATTCCAGTAACAACAACTGGGCTTTTTTTATATACTGTGGCAGCTGATGAGTGTTTTCTGTACTCTGAAAGCTTCAAATGCTTTTCAAAGGGTATTTAAAAATGCAGTTAGTTGCTAGAAGGACATGCAAGAGTTATCCAAAATTACATGTGGTTTGGCAGTCTGTTTATTGTGAACATTTTTAACGTGCCTTTTTAAAAAGCTACGTTAAACATTTCTGGGTATAGGTACAGTATTGCTGTTAAGCTACCTTGGTAAAACTTTGGGTAATCTACCATCTAACTGTTGCCAGAAAAATATAAGACTGTTTTCCTCCAAGATTTGGATAGGGTTGGGGGGGATATTATCTACTGATTGCAGACCAGAATTTAAACCAAGTATTTCTGGCCTCTGCAGAAACTAGCCTGAACAAGTGGTGGGTGAAGGGAGTTGGAGGGGCCTACCCTTCATCCCTTTGCCCTTTCTCTCCTCCCCATGTCTCACAGAGGTTACTTGAAGGCTAGAAAGCAACTATTCCTTCCTAGCCCTAGGACATTGGTGCTTGCCAATGAATGTCAATGAATTATCCCCATTTGTATTTCTCCACACATTGACCTTGTTTCCAGAGATTCACCGTTTGGTTTTTCTGAACTTTATTCAGAACTCTTTGCATGCAGTTTGTTGCAGTTTGCATTTCTTTTCTTTTTTTCCCTTACTAATGCACTTAAGTGCATACTGATTAAGATTCCATTTTGTGTGGTGTTTAAATCAATGCACCTATGCTCTTCACAGCATCAGTAAGGTGAAAGGGTGAGAGGAAGACATGAACAGAAACTGAGGGGTCTGCTATCAGAAGAAGAGTTGATCGTTCAGAACATCTGCAGGCAGAGCAAAAGATAAGTTTGGGGAACAATCTGGTTTACTGCTCCATTGTTTTCAGTGGCATCATGCTTCTTGGACGAGGACCACACCATTTAACTCCATATGTCTAACATGAAGCACATGAAGATTACTGTTGAGCTCAGAGAACCTATGACAATTCCTAGACTGAATAAAAATCTAAAATGGAAATAGATTCTTTCATGTACTGATCGTGTTCCATAGTACTGGGGTATGAAAGTGACAGAGGGTGAATACAGACAACTTACTAACATCTTACCACACTCTGTTTGTAGCCACTTGATAAGCCAGTCATCTGTGTCATCCTACCAAGTGTCCAGAACAATTGTACCCTTTGAACCTGATCAGAAATCCGAGAAAGCACTTGTCAGGACAACCTGGACAACCAGCTTCCTTCGTGGTTTAATGTAAGCTGTGTTACATTATCAGGTGGCTCTGCCTGTATTATCCACCCACAGAGTGAGCAGAGGAAGGAATGTCTGCGGCATTTTTCATTGGTGTTTTTATAGCTTTTGAAAATGTAAGATTCATACAAAAATTAAATCTGTCATAAAATTGGTTGGAAGGGACCGCATGCTTACTTGCTTATCCATCACTATCAACGTCGTCAAATCCTACATTCATATGGAAAACAATGTTTAGTAATCGCTAGCTTAAGAACAAACAAAGGAAGGAAGCAGATTCATGGTTGTAGTCCATTCGCTGAATCAATAGCAGGAAGATCTTATCTGGTGATGTGCTGTTGGGCGTAATGACCTTCTGGTCCCCTGTCACAACTATGACTTCTGCTTCATATGACTCTCTGAATGTGCAACGAATTTCACAACAGAACTTCAGTTCCTATGTGCACCTTTAACTTTCTTTATTACATGTCATAGACTATAAAACACAAAGTTTGATCACAGAGGTTAATGGGCCTAGGCTGATATTGCCATGGCAGTTGTGCCATGTTCTCGGCTTTGAAGTGCAACCACATTTTGATGTCTGAGCTGCCGCACTCCATGTAAAATTTGCTAAACTTGCACATGTGAAGGTGATTATTTTTGACCCATTTCTGTAGAGCCACCAGATATTTCATATAATAGGAGCCATTGTTGAGAACAGAAAATAAACTCTTCCTGCCTTAGAAATAGCTCTTTGTTCCTTACCTTTTCATAGTGTTACATGATATTTGTTTACTTTGGCTGATGAAGTCATGTTACAGCATCTACTAAAGCATTTCTCTCCAGCATCCGCACATGGTTTTGTCCTCCAGTATTCTTGCATATGTCCAAACATACCTCATAAAGTTGTAAAGTAGTTTTAATTAGCAATACTTTCAAACCTCAAAATGACACAGCTCGTAAGTTAAACCTACTAGATTGATAGTTACCAGATGTATAACAAGCTCTGGCTTTGTTCCAACAAATTTTAATATTTTCATAATTCAAACTGAATGAATTGTGGGTTTATTTATATTATTTGCACTCATCTGCATAACTAAGCATTCAGACTCCATTTTCATGCATGCTCAGATGCTGGTTGCTCTAACTGTTTACTTTTTGAAGAAAGGACCAATTCACATTTACAATGCATGTGAGTGTGAAATTATTTTACTGTAACCCTTTAGTAAGTCTTTGACAAAGGAACAACCTATCAGTTTTAATGTTTGGATCTGAATTCATAGAGCAACCACAATCATATTTGAAGGAACAGCGATGTAGATTTGCATCCTTGAAACCAGGATGCCAGCAAGAGGAAGGAGCAACCTCATCCTTGAGAGGAAGAGCAGCATGGCTCATGCTATTATGAACAGGCATTGATTATGTTGCTGCTTCTGCTCATTCTGCTTGTGCCCCAATCCCTGCCTCCATGCCGCCTAACTAAATCATATGTGAAAGCAGCCAATCAGAAAAGGGTATCCTGTGACACATTGATTTGTTGTGGGGAAACCTATTATGGACACATCTTACATTCCCAAGATGTACTTTGGATGATGCTGAAATGTATAGCTCTGATGCCAGATCCCACAGAGGAAGTGGCAAGCTGGAGGCAGGACAAAGGTCGCTCGACCACAGACTGTTCCAGTGAGAAACTTGCTCCAACAAAGGTTGGGAGCAGACTGAGGCCATTTTTTTAGCCTTTGTCTCCATACTACCTTCTCCAGGCTCAATCCCCTTGAGGAAACCTTAGAGCCTTTGAGGGCCAACCCTCTGGCCTAGAGATAGGCACTCCTCCATGCCATACCGCCCTGGTGTGCTCCCTGTGCTGCTGGACTTGTGATGTGCAGTGGAAGGCATCTGGTTCTTTAGGCTCAGAGGAAGGTGCCTGTGAGGATCCGGACTCTGGCCCTACAGGCCCTGGTGGTCTGGGGAGTTCTTCTGGGGGCTCCTGTCCAACAGCTTTGGTGCTTGTCTCTACTGCTTATATAGGTACTTGTTTCAAATGCCAGTGTGATTTCAGTTGCACTGAACGCCATCTGTTTCTCAAAAGACCAGGCTTACAGCTAAATGTGATGTTATTTGTACCAATAAGATTAATGCGCTTTTTTTTTTGCTATGTATATAGCAGCCTTGGGAAACCACAGGAGCCTCAAGAGACCATGGGCATGAGAAGAGGGTGCTTATTTTTCTACATGCCATGATCATGTCATGAATTGTCTCTCAGAAGATGCTATTTGCATGTCAAGGGATGCTTCCATTGATTCTAGAGAAAGCTTCCCTTCAAAGGCAAAGAGCTGCTTGGGAAAGGTAATTTTACACATGCATTCTCTGAACATGAGAAATTACATGCTTTTGTCGGCAACCACCTGCAACCAGATGATCTACACTGTGCAGCTAGAATTAATTTTACAAATGTGTGAACGTGCATGCATTTTATTTATGTCAATGAATGGAGGTACAAAACTGGATGACTGGAGTTTGCAAAAGTGTTGTTCTTCAGATATGGGGATCCTCACTGGGCATCACTGAAGTCCTTCTCATCCTTCCCTTGCCTGTATCACATGTGTCTGCGTTCTGCTGGGCACAATCCAGGAATTATAATTTATGGTGAATAAAAGTTTATCTGCTAATCCCGTACGTAGAAGAATCTATCAACCTGTACTTCCTCACAATCTCACTGTGCAGGCTACTCTGTCTTGAAGCGCAAGTAATATGCATATATGAGCCTAAGGAGGGTTGGTCTGCTGGTATAGGAGGAACACACAAGCCTTCCATGCATTGTGATGACCAGGTCTTGCATTTAGCCAAGCACTACATGTGGCCAGTTGCTGGGGCTGGGATTGGGGCAAAGAGTTCAGTGCAAATGGTTTTGTGTTTGCATTTTTTTTAAAAGTGCCTTTAAAAATAGTGAACAAGAGGGATCATCATCATCATCATCATCATCATCATCATCATTATTATTATTCAGAGTCCAACGTTCTATTCCCACCATAGTCAATCAGATGCTGCTGGGATGTCCAAAAGCAGGACATGAGAGCTCTCCTCCTCATGTTACCCAGTCCAGTTTTGAAAACCAGTATTTGAAGATTTAAACTAAATTTCTTTCCTGACAGTATTTCACAGCTGGAGCATTTCTCCAATGATAGTATATATGACCCAAGACTATGTATGTGCTATACCCAAATAACAGAGTATGTAACTTTAAAGCTGTTTATTTAGGGCTTCTAATCTTCTCTCACTTAGAGCAGATGGCGCATAGTTTTTTTAAAAAAAAATCTAGGTTCTGAATTGTTGGCCTGGATTGCTTGTGTAGGGTAGGGAGGAGAGGTGTGGAATTCCATGTGCACCATCTCCGGCTATTTAACACACACAGTATTATAATTGCATACCCTGGGAAAGTTATCTTGATCAGTGGCCTTTTTCGGCTACGCTTTCACCTGTGAGATAGTGTGGTGTGAGTTTAATAAACTCCACTGCGATTTAAAATGACTGAAACAGCACAAGCATGCATAGCTGGTTGAAGATGCACTGGGGTTGTTTTATCACACCCCACTAGACTCAGTCCTACATTCTCCACCCAGGGGGTGGGTAGTTCTTCAATAACGTGTAAATTGGGCTCATGCCCCTTCTATGATAAGCTTCCGCCGGGCCTCGAAGACCTGGCTCTTCAGGCAGGCTTTTGGGGTGGGTTAGGTTTCTTACTGTTATGGTTTTAAATTTTAATGTTTTAATGTATTGTTTTATCTTGTACGTAGCCCAGAGTGGCTGGACAACCAGCCAGATGGGCGACTAATAAATTAAATAAATAAATAAATAATAATAATATAATGTTCAAAGTATCATTAGAGACTTGCTGGTTTGTCTTAATCTGGGGCTCTTCAAGGCATAAAATCCTAATACACATTCCTATTCCAATTTTGCATAGTGCAAATGTTAGAAGTTCCAAAATCAACCCAAGCTTTGGCCACACATAGATTTCTCTAGATTTATTATTTGCCAAAATTATGTATTTATTTATATAGTGCAAACAAAGTCCATGACACTGTACAGAGCAATACAAAAAACCTCCCTGCCCCCAGGTGCTTATAATCTAAATTTCAACAAGAGGGAAACAACAGAGGGTAACAAGAGGTGTAAGTGAAAAAATGCAGTTGTGTGTCATTACATTTTAGGGCTGAGTGACAATGCCCTCTTGATTTGATTTATTAGATTGTATATTGCTTTATACTCTTTAAAATTTCAAAGTGATTCACAATAGATATAATACAAATAAAACATACAATGTCAGTACAACAGTGATTAAAAATACACACTAATGCCTGGATTAACAACACTATTAACAACACTTAATAACACTAAGGTAAAGGTGTCCCCGCACTTATAGTGCAAGTTGTTTCCGACTCATAGGGTGACGTCTTGCGACGTTTACAAGGCAGACCGTATATATGGGGTGGGATTGCCAGTTCCTTCCCCGGCCTTTCTTTACCCCCCAGCGTATGCCAGGTACTAATTTTACTGACCACAGATGGATTGAAGGCTGAGTGGACCTCGACCCCTTTTACCGGAGATTCGACTTCCTCCTTCCGTTGGAATTGAACTCCGGCCGTGAGCAGAGTTTCGACTGCGTTACCGCCGCTTACCATTCTGCACCACGGAGGATCTTCTTAATAACACTAAAGCCGTCCATATGCCTGGCAGAATAAAACCATTTTTATTTGGTCCTTGAATTGAAAGCAAAGTTGACCCCAGACATGTTTCACAGAGAAGAGTGATCCAAAGAGAGGAAGAGGCTATTTATTTATTTATTTAATTTAATTTATATACCGCCCTAAGCCCGAAGGCTCTCTGGGCGGTGTACAAAAAGATAAAAAACAAGCAATGTATAAATACAATAAATACAATAAATCATGAAAACAAAACAAACAAACAATAAAAGAACCAAACAACATCCAAAATACAAATAATGATGAAAATGCTATTAAAATACACTTTAAAATGCCTGGGAGTATAAAAAGGTTTTCACCTGGCGCCAAAAAGATAGTAGCGTCGGCGCCAGGTGCACCTCATCGGGCAGGCTGTTCCACAGTTTGGGGGCCACCACGGAAAAGGCTATTACAGAGAAGGCCTGTTCTGTGGTCACCACCCTCCATACTTCTTTTGGAAGTGGGACACAGAGAAGGGCCTTAGATGATGCAATGGCTGGGCAAGTTCATATGGGTTCTTTAAATTCCTGACCCATAATGCGGGCAACAAAATGGGGGGGGATTCTGTTGAATATTTTGTGGGAAGGGCAAAGTTCTCCAAGTTTCTCAGAGAGGGAGTCACCATTAGTAGCAACAGTGGCACAGCTTCACATAAGTAAATAATTGTTCATGAAAGAAAAGAGTAATTAACACAAAAAAGTTATAAATGTTTGTTCAATATTTGGTTCTTCTTCTTTTGCTGCTGCCATAACCACAAGCAGAGCTCCAGTGTGGCCACCATTTTGAATTCTCAGCAATGCCTTGAACATAGCTTCATTCCAGGAATTGTAGGGAGATGGGAGCCACCACAAAAATGAAATATTTGAAGAACATTCTACAAGTGTGTCCTCATTTTCAGAGGACTCCCCCCCAAAATGAAATAAGGAATGATTTTCTCAAAAATATTCACTCATCTCTAGAATTGAGGAAGAGGACTTAGTCCAAAGGCTTCATAGAAAATGTGGGCTATGATGAGTGATTCAAAAGTAGACAAAAAGTGGCACTGTATTGGTGTTCTGCTGGGGGGGTGAAGGTCTAGGCATGGGGGTCAAAAAAAGAGAGTAGCAAGTTTCCTTTCAGATTTCACATAAGGATTTTTCATAGCTCAGGATGTAAGCTCCGGTACTGAATGAGCAGACAGAATATTTGTGTTGCCTACAAAATGTTATCTTTGTTAAGAGAGCTGGGAAGCTGAAGGTAATGATGTTACAGGGCAGATTTGCTTGTGTGCTTGCCATCTTAGAACTTTAAAAAGTCACTGTCCAAATGTTTTAAATGGAAAAGGAAATAAAATGCATTTTCACTGAGGAGTTTTTGAACCTAGATCTGGATTGGCTCTACATAGGAGAGAGCTAGAGAGTAAAACAAACGTGAAATCAGTGAATGCGCAGCAGAGTAATGCCTTGGTAGAAAAAAGACATTAAAGTTCACAGAATTGCAAAGGAAGTCTCTGACAGGAAAAATGAATCCAGATCTCTTAGGAACCTCACTTGAGTGCCTGAATCATTAATATCCTTCTTTCTTTATAAAAATATACAGTTTTGCATATTTTGGCTGTAGACATAGCGAGACGTGTATATAAGACATTTCCAGTCTACTTGATTCTCTTCTGCCAGGAATACAAGCTTTTTAAAAAAACAAACAATAACTTCCATCCCACGTCTGTACTATCTGACAACCCAGACCAAAACTTAGCAGTTTAGAAAGTGGAAAAGTTACATTTGGGCTGGGACTGGGGGAGTAAAACAACTCAAAGGAGAATATTCTGTCTTAAATCTCTAGTTTCTCTTTGTAATGGCTAGTGCACTGATGTATATATTATATAAACATAAATCATATAAACAAATGCCTACTTTGCAATCTTGCAAATCATTGTTTGGGCCGGACTCTTATTGGCAGGAGGTGAGCTAGACAAAAAGAGGGAGCATGTCTTATAAGATGAGGGCCTTGCTTCCTTTTCCCCATCTATGTTTAGCATACTGCCTGTCTCTTAAGTAAAATGCCCACACTACATTTTCAGGTAGCAATGGAGGGATACGGATGACTATTTTGTCAACTATCTGTGCCTCATGTGTGATAAAATTATTCTTAACTCTTGGGAGTGTGACTCAGCCAGCCATCTTACTAAGGGCTCGTCCAAACTGACCTTGATAATCCATGTTTTCCATATGCACTTTGTCATCTGACAGTCCCCACTAGCCCGTTTGCTCGCTCTTTGCCAATATAAAAACAACGGTTTTTTGCACCCACACATGCAGCAGGGAGGACCCGTACTTCTCGCTTTTTCCCAGCTCCGCTCCTGATTGGTTCACTTTTCCCAGGCTTCTTCCCCCGGACATTCACGCACATGCGCAAAAGTGATTGGACGGGAATGATGGAAGTGGTGTGGGGAAATGGCCAAGGACCGCCCATGAACGCCCTACATCGCTAAAGTCCGGGGTATTGCATCCTAGCGCTATGTTGAAGCGGGTGATTCCCGGTTTAAAAAAAGGAAATCACATTTTTTGCGATACTGCAGATGCGGATTTAAATGCTATAACATCCGCGAAAACGGGTGACATTGTATGGACCATGGAAAATTAATGAAGACACAAAGCGATCATATCTCTGATTAAACAGGCGTTTGGACGAGCCCTAAGTGTTTACCTCATAGTAAGTAAGCCCATGGTGGTCACCTCTATCCATCCATAGTTTTTGTAGGATGGCTGTAATAATTATATCTCATATTTATATATCTCTTTAGAGCAGCCTTTCCCAACCAGTGTGCCTCCAGAAGTTGTTGGACCACAATTCCCATCTTTCCTGACCATTGGCAATGCTAGCTGAGGCTGATGGGAGTTGTGGTCCAACAACATCTGGAGGCACATTGGTTGGGAAAGGCTGCTTTAGAGCGCTCAAAGTACTTCACATACCTACATACCATAAATTAGAACCAGGCAGCCACTTCAGGTGTCATTTTTGGTCCTTCCTAAGGCCATGTGGGGCAGAGGAGGTACCCCCAGATGGAGATGGACATGAAGACACAATGTATGGACGCACTCAGTGTCAGCTTGCCGGTGGGGGGCAGTGTCAAGAAGGGCTTTTTAGGCCTGCTCAGCCTTTGCTGTGACTTCTTCAGCTCTTCACAGCATATACTAAGCTGGAGGCAGTGTAGGTTATTGCCAGTCACTTCAGAAATGAGTAGAAATATTTACTCATGTTACCATAGCTGGCTTTTTCTTTTTTCTTTTTTGCCTACTCTATACTGTTCCTGATTGGGGATGAGATTACTGGCAGTGGTGGCACCTGCCATAAATGCATTCGTCACAATTGCAAGGCAGGGTATTCCATCAGTAGGTCAATCTTTGGTGAATGCTCTGTGAGGCATCTTTATGGTTTATGGGGTTTCCCTAGGCTTGTCTTAATGGGAGATGGGACCCTGGGGTAGGGAAAGGACCCGCTCTGAGACTCCTTGGGGTTTCAGGGGGCAGTGAATCAAGATTTTCTCCTCAACCAAGTGGTGACTGGTCAGGCCAAAGCAGGGCATGCACTGCATACCCAGGAACAGGCTTGTATGTAAATACACTGGCAAGGAAGTGTTAGCAAGGCTGCCTCTGCTTCACCTGATGCTACACAGCTGTTCACAATTCTGGTACGGATCTCTGCCATAAATTAAATAAAACTGTGGCTTTAGTTCACCCATAGTTTGTCCTGTCTTGTCTCTTTATTCCAAGCTATTGACACAATCAGTTATCAGCTGTTCAGTCCAGTGCCTTTGTGGGAGGCTGTATTCACACTGTACATTTATTCCACTATTATTCCACCTGAAACAGTCATAGCTTCCCCCAAATAATCCTGGGAAGTGTAGGTTGTGAAGAGTGCTGAGAGTTGTTAGGAGACCCCTGTTCACCTCACAGGCCTGCAATTCCCTGGGAAAAGGGATTGATTGTTGTACCACTCAGGAAACTGTAGCTCTGTGAGGACAATAGGAGTCTCCTAACAACTCTCACTACCCTTCACAAACTACACTTCCCAAGATTCTTTGGGGAAAGCCATGGCTGTTTCAAATGGAATAATAGTGGAATAAATGTGCAGTGTGAATGAGGCCTTAATCACAGTGGATGCAGTTTGAATTTCCCTTCACATTTCTCTGCCCTCTCTCTGGAAGCACCGTTGAATTGTTTCCACCTCCTTCCTTCCCCCACCGCGTTTCAATCTTCTGCTCTGTGCACCTACTCTCCATATGGCTGATTAATTTCACACTATATTAGTGCCATCTATTAAAAATGTTAATAGTATGTGAAATAATTCCTGTGATATTTATGTATCTATCTGATCAAGTGGAGGAAGGAAAGTAAACCGAGGGACATAAGCTGGTTGATCAAAAACAGAATACAGCTCTGTACCTCATTATTATGTGGTTTATAATATTGGACCATCCTATCATCCTTGATGTGAACAACACTGACAGGGTAACTGCAGAGTAACACATTAGGTTAATCTCTCAAAAGGTCACATGTCAGAGTACTTCAGCTGGAGTGTGGTTGATACCCTATAGATGACCTCTCTTTTTATTTTATTTTAATCAAGTCTACAATGTCCACACCAATCAAATATCAAGGTGGTGCTTAAGGACATTGCTCGGCACCCTGGATTCTCCAGTATGGGGTTCCACAGAGGTCAGTTCTATGCCCCATGATGTTCAACATCTACATGAAACCGTTGGGTCCGCTTTGGAGTGCGTTGCCATCAGTACGCTGATGACACACAGCTCTATTTCTCTTTTTCATCTTCTTCAGGTGAGGCTGTCAATGTGCTGAACCGGTGCCTGGCTGCGACAGTGGACTGGATGAGGGCTAATAAACTGAGGCTCAATCCAGACAAGACTGAGATGCTGCTAGTGGGTGGTTCTTCTGACCAGATGGTGGATGTCCAACCTGTCCTGGATGGGGTTGCACTCCCCCTGAAGGAGCAGGTTCGTAGCTTGGGGATTTTCCTAGAACCATCTCTGTCACTTGAGGCTCAGGTAGCCTCAGTGGCACGGAGTGCCTTCTACCAACTTTGGTTGGTGGCCCAGCTGCATCCCTATCTGGACAGGGATAACCTGGCTTCAGTTGTTTATGCTCTGGTAACCTCAAGTTAGATTACTGCAATGCGCTCTACGTAGGGCTGCCTTTGAAGACAGTTCGGAAAGTGCAGCTTGTGCAAAATGTAGCGGCCAGATTGGTAACAGTGACCAGACGGTCCAAACATATAAAACCAATTCTGGCCCACTTGCATTGGCTGCCTGTATGTTTCCGAGCTTGATTGAAGGTGCTGGTTTTAACCTATAAAGCCTTACATGGCTTGGGACCACAATACCTGATGGAACACCTCTCCCGATACGAACCCACCCGTACTCTACGCTCAACATCTAAGGCCCTCCTCTGGGTGCCTACTCCGAGGGAAGCTCGAAGGGTGTCAACAAGGGAGAGGGCCTTCTCAGTGGTGGCCCCCAAATTATGGAATGATCTCCCTGATGAGGTGCACCTGGTGCCATCACTGTTATCTTTTCGGCGCCAGGTCAAAACTTTCCTCTTCTCACAAGCATTTTAGCATGTGTTTTTTAAATTGTTTGAAACTTTTTAAATTGTGTTTTAAATTGTTTTTAAAAGATGTGTTTTACATTTGTGTATTTGTTTTTAATGTTTTTAGTTACTGTAAACCTCCCAGAGCGTTTCGGCTATGTGGCAGTATACAAATACAATAAAAAAATAAATAAATCTGCCTTTGCCTTGCAATCTTAGGCATAATCTTGATTGCTGCAATGAGGCTCCCTGGAAATATGAGTTTGTTGAAACACTGAAAATGTGTCCATTTATTTCTCTACAATGTGTGTGTGTGCACACACTAGGGCTACCCACATGTTGTGGTTGCAGAAAAGTCTTCCACATAGTGATCCCCAGCCCATGTTTATGTTCAATCTCTTCACCACCACCATTTGTGCAAAAATCAGTATTTAGCATGCACTAGAAAGCATTAAGAATGCTTTAAGAAAGCATTAAGAATATTGAAAGACAGCATTCATTTGAGAGCCAGCTTGTAGTGGTTCGACTAGGACCTGGGATTCAAATCCCCATTCAGCTATGAAGCTCACTGGGTGATCTTGGGCCATCTAGTCTGGAATACCGTTTCCAGCAATGGCCAGCTAAATAATGCCTTTTGTAGCATTAAGCAAATTGATTTTACTTTTCTATTATGAGCATTACAAGATGCCAACATTCTTTCTACCAGTATCCATAATCTGAATCTCTTCCATGTTACTTGCTTTATTTATTTCGATTCCACATTCATCTCTACTCCCCACAAGCTGGAGAATGGAACCAAAAAAGGAAAAAAGCAGCACATTCCAGTAAATTGCAGAGGGGTGCTAATATCTTTTGACTCTGGATCCCAGCAGGTGTAAATCTGCTGCGCTCCACTGAAGTTGAGCGTGTGGAAAATGGAAAACCCTTGAGTTGCAGCCACAGCTTCCCTACAGTTACAGCATTTCAGGTTACATTTTAAATCACTTTTTGACATCTAAAAGAAAGTGTTACAGACCAGAGGAAGGCGAGGAAGAGCCCTAGATTGCTGTATTTTACACTCCATAAATTCAGTGCACATTCACATGTTTAAAACACAGCCAGTGTCAAATGATACCCCAGCATGACTTCAAAGCAGTTTTTCTCAATATACAGCAGTGCACCCACTATCTAAGGATGTTTCCAGCTGTTAGATTTCATTTTTATTTTTTTTATCTTGAAATAATTTGATCAGCTGGATCTAATGGGCTGTCCATGTATCCCCATTCTCTCTGTCTCCCTTTTGTAATATTGTGATGGCATATCAGATATTCTGAATTATAATTAAAACTAGCATGAAACCTTTTGGCTCCCTACATTACAAATATGTGGGTTTTGTTTCATTTGGGTATGAGAGGTTCCATGAATTCCCTATGGAACATTTGCAGTCCAAATGACTCTTAAAGAGTAAATCCAGGTCAGTGAAATACTAAGTATCCAGATTTTAGATGAACTGTATACTGGGGACATTTCTCAAAACATAAATGTGATCGTACTATTTATAAAGAGAAAATGGGTCCATTCGATGAAATTAAGGACTTAAGGGTAGAGGAAAATGAAAGAATGCCATACATATACACACATAAATATCCCTAATACCTAGTTGTTGCATGCTAAATCTTCTAAGCATTAATTGTGGCCAATTATTTTGACATACACATATTATCTGTCATACTTTTTTAAAATAAAAAGCAAAGGAAACGCTGCTAATCATTCTTCCTGATTACATAACCATTTTTATCAAAGTAAGTTTTGCTTTATTTGCTCTGTCTTAACCAATTAAGCTTGGTAATTACAGCCGTTGTTGCAGACTGACCTGATGATGATTCATGGAGAGAGATGATTGGCTGGAACTCACATCTGACTTTGGAAACAAACTGTGCAAGAAATGAGCACCCAAATGGTTAAATCTACTTTGTTGTCAACACGTAACTTTATATAGATAGATTTTTGTCAGTCTCCCAACACATAAATTCTAGGATCTCACTTAAAGCGTAACTAAGGAATATTTCAGTTTTTTAAAAGGAGAAGCACATCGACATGAAACTGTCAATTCAGTTTTTCTCGGTTTCTATTTTTTTAATCTTTAATTCAGTTTGCCACATCTCTACATTCATTTGCTTTCAGAATCTTTTTAAAATAAAAACCCCCGCAAAGGTTTATTACATTGCTAATTTCAGACACATTACGATATACGGTGGCAATGGCATTGTTCCTTGGCATGCATGCATGATGTTATCGTTAACTTTACAGAGAAACATGAATTTTGGATTTCCTCCTGTTTCATTCTGTTTCTATGCAGTGTTAATCATACCGGGTAGAAATTGGAGTGTGGGGAGAATGTGAACCAGACAAAGTAAGGCACAAGACACTATTAACTTCACTCCCAAGTAAAGGCCTATTATCTGATTTGCATGAATTCTGCCTACATTCACTTTTTAGCTGCAAGTTAGATGATAAGGCTATCTTCAAAATGCCCTTCCCACAATGCCAGAATTACTGAGGGGCCAGACCTCTTACGTTTTGTGATATCATTGTTTTTAGAAGGGTTTGGGGATATTTTTTGGTTGAAACTGGGGAGACTTCAGGATTGGAGTCTATGGATTTCATAACAGGCCTCCATAACATTCCTCCCATAACTCTAACATTGTTGAAACCCCTCCATTTCATTATACGAAGAATAAGGAAGAAAATCAACCCCAAACTCTACAAGAAAGTTGAAGCACATCTCCCATCTACTCCTTTGTTCTTCTCTCTCCCCTGTGCCCCTGCTTTTGTTTCAGCGGCAATTCCCCATCATTCACCTTCCTTACCAGCCTCTTTTTGTCCTGTTTCTTTCCAGCTGCATCAAAAAACCCTGCTTCATCGTGTTTGAGAAATTGTGGTTAGGTAATGCAAGTTGGAAGAAGTGTGTGTAGAACTCTGAAATTAGTACTGACATGTGGGATGAAGATAATGTTGACAAACCCTCAGCTCCATTGATTTCAACAATGGGCTTGCTGTTCAATAAATAACTTTTCCAGCAGCTTTGCTGAACTAGAAAAGAGTTGATATTTTGCAGCTCATTTGAAATTAAGAAATTATTCCTATTCATCCATTGGGAATGTTTAATTATAGCTTTCATAGCATTGCACTATAATAATAATTTTTTTTTCAAACTGCTTGTACTTCACAAGGAATTGCAAGAAACTGCAAGAAGTGAAACATGCTGTTTGTGCATCTGAAGCAAGAAAGACACCATGCCTTCAATATTTTGAATACAAAAGGAGCATCTGGCGGTATGTGGATAAGTAATTGTGAATATCACTTCTTGTATATTTTGGTCTGCTGGTTTTAATGGGAAAACATTTTCTGTACAAGGACCTCGGAAGTTTTATACATCCTAACAATCAGAACTCTTGTTTTGAATGAAACCGGGTAGCGTTTCCCAGCTGATTGGGGAAAGTAACCCCAAAGCTATCCTTCTACCCTGACATTAGTAATCTGAGTTAACCACAGCCAAAATCAATTGTACATTAAACTCTGGGGCCAATGGAGAGATGGTGTTTGGAGGGGAGTGAAGGCAAAGCATCTAAATATTCACTATAAACTAAAATCCCTCCACTACACACTGGACGATCTAGCCTGGTTTATTTACATTAGTGGCTTCCATAGAGCTATATCTGTAAGATAAGCTCAAAACTGAACTGCAGGTGGGACAGACAGTCTGATGACAGCTCATCCTGTGTTTGAGCAACAAGTTGCTATCCAGACTGAAGAACCAGGCTAGAGCCAGAAGGTTTATATGACAAGAACCCATAACTCACCTTGCATGCACACACACTACCACCTTCTGGCTATCTGTCATGGTGGCACTGAAACAGAGATCAGATCAGCACTTCTGTTCTCTGGCAAACTATCACAGAGTAAGAACCTGTTGCTAGAGTCTACAATTTGAGGCTTGTGCTTTATGACATGGTTCCTTACAACATGGTTCTAAAAGAGATCTGGAGCTCCTCTAGCCCCATTACAGCTATATATTTATGTACAAGAGCCTTGCAATCCTTTATTTATTTATTTATTTCCCCCTTTAGGATGCACACCTTAATGTGGTGAGTGGGTTTGAGAGTGTTGAAGAAGCTGAGAGCAATGCCATCAGGAGTCTAGACCAAGAGGCTAGACTCCTAGCAGGGGCACCCAAGGCGGAATGGTCAAAGCTGAGACATCAGACTAAGTTGCATCCAAACTCAGAGGAAGGCAATGGTAAACCACCTCTGAATATCTCTTACCATGAAAACCCTATGAACAGAGTATCCAAAATGCAACACAAGATAGTGCTGGAAGATGAGACCCCCAGGTCAGAAGACACTCACTGAGCTACTGGGGAAGAACAAAGGGCAAGTACGAGTAGCGTTGTGACTAATGACACATCTGGGTCAAAGCCGAATGGAAGCCCAGAGGGTGATGCGCACAGATGCGAAAGGAGAGTCCAGAGTTGTACGATGCACACAATAGGAACATGGAATGTGAGAAGCATGAACCAGGGAAAGGTAGAAATTGTCAAGCAAGAAATGGAACATATCAACATTACAATAATTGGTGTGAGTGAATTAAAATGGGCGGGAATGGTACATTTTCAATCAGGCAACTACAAAATATTTTATGCAGGAAATGAGAAATCAAGAAGAAACGGGGTTGCTTTCACAGTGAGAAGTGATGCAGCAACAGCAATTAGGAGCTACAATGCAAGGTCTGAGCAAGTGATATCAATGAGATTAAACAGGAAACCTATTAACATAATCCAATTATGTTAACCATCACCCAAGTCTATGCTCCAACAGTAAATGCAGAAGAATTGGAGAGATTTTACACAGAAGTACAGGAGGAAATTGATCACACACCAAAACAAGATGTGCTGATAATCATGGGGACTGGAATGCAAAAGTAGGGAACAGAGAAGAACTAGGAATTGTGGGGAAATGGGGCTTAGGAGACAGAAATGAAGCAGGAGAAAGACTTATTGAATTCTGTGAAGCCAATAATTTGTTTCTTGCCAACACATGTTTTGAGCAACCAAAAAGATGACTGTACATGTGAACATCACCAGATGGTCAATATAGGAATCAAATTGATTATGTAATTGGTTACAGAAGATGGAGAAGTTCCATACTTTCTGCAAAAACAAGACCAGGAGCTGTCTGTGGTAGAGATCATGAACTGGTCGTATCAAAAATTGGAGTAAAGCTAAAGAACAACAACAAAACAATCATAATGCCAAAATACAATTTAAATAACACCCCAGAAGAATATAAAGATCAAATAAGGAACAGATATGAGGCTTTAAACTTAGTTGACAGAGAACCAGAAGAACTATGGAGTGAAGTCAGAGACTTTGTCAGGGAAGAATGCAAAAAGACAATACCACTTGTTAAAAAGAGAGAAAGACCTCAATGGATGACTGAAGAAACTCTTAAAATGGTTAAAGCAGTGGTTCTCAAACTTTTTTGGTTCGCGGCGCACTGTAAAACATATAAAAATTATCTGGCGCACTTTGTGTACAAAATTAAAAATATTTTAATATATTTTAAACTATGAATAAAAATAAACTATAGAAAACTATTACTTACCCTATACAAATGGGTTTCTTCTCATTTTTAAAATATACTTTCATAATATTTGAGGCACACCTAGCCACCTCTTAGGGCGCACCAGTGTGCCTGGGCGCACCGTTTGAGAATCACTGGGTTAAAGAGAGAAGGAATGCAAAAGCAGAAGGAGACAGAAACACGGTTAGAACCCTAAATGCAACAATACATTGACTAGTACATAGGGACAAAGAGAACTGTTACAATAGTTATTGTTTAGAAATAGAAGAGGACAACAAAAAGGGTAGAACAAGAGCCCTATTCCAAAAGATTAGAGCAATGAAAGGGAAATTTAAACCACGAGTAGGGATGTTGAATAATCAACAGGGGAACACACTGACTGACCGAGATGAAATAAAAGGAAGATGGAAGCAATACACTGAAGAACTCTATAAAAGAGATGAAAGGATGACAGATTCATTCACGGAGGAACCGTATGATGAAGAACCAGAAATTTTAGAATGTGAGGTAGAATGTGCTCTTAAAATACTTGGAAAAAACAAATCTCCAGGAACAGATGGCATACCAATAGAGTTGCTACAAGCTACTGAAACTGAATCTGTCCAAATTTTGACAAAAATCTGTCAAGAAATATGGAAAACTAAACAATGGCCCACACACTGGACGCGTTTGATATATATACCAATTCCAAAAAAGGGGATCCCAGGAAATGCAGTAATTATTGAACTATTGCCTTAATATCCCATGCAAGTAAAGTAATGCTCAAGATTCTACAACAAACGCTCTTACCATATAAGGAGCGAGAAATGCCAGCCGTCCAAGCTGGATTTAGAAAGGGAAGAGGCACCAGAGATCATATCACAAACATACGTTGGATAATGGAATGGAGCAAGGAATTTCAGAAGAAAATCACCCTGTGCTTTATAGATTACAGCAAAGCCTTTGACTGTGTAGATCATGAAAACTATGGAATGCTTTAAAAGAAATGGGGGTGCCACAGCATCTGATTGTCCTGATGCACAACCTATACTCTGGACAAGACGCTACTGTAAGGATAGAATATGAAGAAAGTGACTGGTTCCCCATCGGAAAGGGTGTGAGACAGGGGTGTATTTTATCACCCTATTTGTTTAATCTATACGCAGAACATATCATAAGGAAAGTAGGATTGGACCAAGATGAAGGAGGTGTGAAAATTGGAGGGAGAAATATCAATAATTTAAGATATGCAGACGATACCATACTACTAGCAGAAACCAGTAATGATTTGAAGCGAATAATGATGAAAGTTAAAGAGGAAAGCACAAAAGCAGGACTACAGCTGAACGTCAAAAAGACTAAAGTAATGACAACAGAAGATTTATGTAACTTTACAGTTGACAATGAGGACTTGTCAAGGATTATCAATACCTTGGCACAGTCATTAACCAAAATGGAGACAATAGTCAAAAAATTAGAAGAAGGCTAGGACTGGATAGGGCAGCTATGAGAGAACTAGAAAAGGTCCTCAAATGCAAAGATGTATCACTGAGCACTAAAGTCAGGATCATTCAGACCGTGGTATTCCCAATCTCTATGCATGGATGTGAAAGTTGGACAGTGAAAAAAGTGGATAAGAGAAAAATCAACTAATTTGAAATGTGGTGTTGGAGGAGAGCTTTGCGCATAACATGGACTGCGAAAAAGACAAATAATTGGGTGTTAGAACAAATTAAACCAGAACTGTCACTAGAAGCTAAAATGATGAAATGGAGGTTATCATACTTTGGACACATCATGAGAAGACATGATTCACTAGAAAAGACCATAATGCTGGGCAAAACAGAAGGGAGTAGAAAAAGTGGAAGGCCAAACAAGCGATGGATTGATTCCATAACAGTGTTGGTGCCAACAGTGTTATCTTTTCGGCGCCAGGTCAGGACTTTCCTCTTCTCCCAGGCATTTTAGCATGTGTTTTAAATTGTTTGTATATTGTTTTAAATTTTAAAATTGTGTTTTAAATTGTTTTTAAAATATGTGTTTTAAATTGTATATTTGTTTTAATGTTTTTGATTGCTGTAAACCGCCCAGAGAGCTTCGGCTATGGGGCGGTAGACAAGTGCAATAAATAAATAAATAATAATAAATAAAAGAAGCCACAGACCTGAACTTACAAGATCTGAACAGGGCGGTTCATGGCAGATGCTCTTGGAGGTCACTGATTCATAGAGTCGCCATAAGTCGTAATCGACTTGAAGGCACATAACAACAAAACATTTATTTATTTATTACGTTTATACCCCACCTGTCTTTTTTCATGAAACCCAGGGCAGCTATTGTAATCCTTACAACAGCAGAAAGCTATTGCCATGTTTGAGAACCAGGAAAAAAATAGTGGACAAACTGAGAGCCTGCTCTTACTTTACATTTTGTACTTTGGCATATCTAAGAACATATCACATGCTGCTCATAAAATCCGAAGGACACACTTATTGGCAGAGCTTGGAAAAGTTACTTTTTTGAACTACAACTCCCATCAGCCCAATCCAGTGGCCATGCTGGCTGGGGCTGATGGGAGGTGTAGTTCAAAAAAAGTAACTTTTCCAAGCTCTGCTTATTGGTACAATTTGGCACATATTCCTTTAAAAAATCTTTCCTACTGGATGCAAAATCTTTCCTGGTCAATCCTTTCTTAGAACTTATTTATTCATTGCACACAGCATGTTCTTCTTCTGGAAAACTCAGTGCAAGTTCCAAATCAGCCTTCCACCTAATCTGACCTGCTTAATGCCTATTTGAGCATAACATTGTAACAACACCAGTATCCTGTTTCAGATTGGAGGTATAGGAGTGTACTGGCAAAATATGTCAAGAAACACGCTAGGTAAGCCGTGGTCAGGACCACAGAACAGCTCACTGTGGGACTGGTAACAAGGGAGTCTAAATGCAAAGCAAACCAAGATGCAATAGTCTGGAGCCAGGCAAAAGTTTAAGTAAACTTGTGGTGGGGCTGGTGTCTCAAACTCCATCCCCTCTTAGGGAAACTACTTCTGTTTAAAGAAGCTGTGCCTTATTCCACAGGTGCTGGTCTAGCAGATGTGGAGACACACACCCCCAACACTGCATGGTAGTAGAAGGAGCATCCCCACTGAATCAAAATAGGAAAGAGGGTTCCCTTCTCAAGCACAGGAGATGGAGGCATCACTGACCCCTGGGTCTCCCTTTCCTGGAAATCTCACGCGGGGGTATTTGCTTCTGAAGCTCTCTCCTGGATGATTCCTGAACCCTGTCTTCTCACCATTAATATCACTGGATGCCCCCCCATTCACATCTCTGATATGGGGGGGGTCACAATCCTGTGACCATGCATTCTCCAAGGTCTGAGCTCACATGCAGCAAAATGAGATGATAGGACCCTGAAGCAGTATATAGTACATGGTACCTTTTCATACTGCAGGTGTGAGATCGCCATTTTTGAATGTTCTGTCATGTACAAAACCCTGTATGTGAAAAAATGAACATATCAAGAAGAATGTTTCTAGCCTAGCTCAAACCTTGCTGGAAGAGGTTCTACTTGTAAGGAGGGTTTTGTTTGTTTTTCAACACAAGAGAGCCTTTACAAAATGTGGTCCCCCTGTAATTTGAAGTGGTACAATCAATTCTCTAGCAACTCATTCTGAAGCATGTGTATACCAGACCTGACACAAGCGTTTATAAGTTTATGCCCTTCAGACTTGGCAAGAGAACCCATTTTATACTTGGGTATCCGAATTCAAGTGAAATGTAAAGTGAGAATCAGCCCTGGGATAAATACTAGTCCCCAAGCACATCCCTAGCAAGTAGACTCTGGCCAAATTTCAAAATTTGAAATTTGTAGCTGTCAACAATTCCAGCCTTGCGTGTCAGAATGGAGTCCAAATTAAAGCAGGTGGAATTATTATCAGCAAATATATTTAGTTTTGTTGCAGTTATTTCCTAAGCGCCTTTGTTACAAATATCACTGTAAGTTTGTTCAAACAACAGTATGATGAAACATGCTGAAGTGTGTTACTTGTCGCTCCAAAGCCGACTTTCAATTAGGCCTCCTCTACATTATGGAAGAAACTCCACCTCTTAGGGCAGTAAAGATTTACCCCCAAATAGAAATCTGCTAGTGTATAGTCAGTGCTTAGCTGAGACTTGACCATAGCAAGTACTTTTTTCTGTTCAACATCACACAAGACACTTCTTTTACTATTCTTTTTTTAAAAAAACAAAAAAACAAAACCCTTTTCTGGGAACAAGCAGTCTGTTTTTGCACAGCAAACACCCTTTTACAAGAGCTCTGCACAACCTTTATGAAGTTCCAAGCAAGGATTACTAATTCTCATAGTGCCCATCACTCAAGCATTTTCATATTCTCTCCCCCGCCCCCAAGCAGTGTGTCCTTTCAATTAACAGGCACAGAGGGAAAATGGCTGCTTGTGCTAACATGTTCTTTGGCACTGTTGCAGGCACAGTTGAGCGTTACTCTCTATTTGGTGTGAGATCGATCAGATGGCAGAGAAAGAAGATGTGAAAGAGGAGAGCGATGCTTAAGAAAGATGTAAGCACAATGACAATAACAATCATTCGCGTGTATAACATGCTTTAGAGTATTTGGATTATGCACGTTCATTATCTCAGTAATCTTTACAACACCTCTGCAAGGTGGAGCAGTAGCATCACATTGATATTGTAGATAGAGTGAAGATTATGATGTAGCGGCGTGCCTAAGGCTATGTAGTGAGTTGATGACAGAGGTAAGATTTTAATTAGGACTCCCTGGCTTACAGCTCCTGTTTTTAAACTCTACACTACACCATCTTTCAATAAGGCACCATTACAACATGTGCATTTATTGTGCATGTGCAGAGATGTATGCATGCATGTGTGTAGAGGGGGTTAGAATCACACCTGATGGCCCTGCTCCCTCCCTCTTTCTCCTACCTACCTCTGTGCATTTAAGGCTGTAGTAGCCTCACAGTCAGCTACAGGCTGAAGGGAGCCTGGAGGCAGAGACGAAGGAGGGAAGGAGAGATGGAGCCAAAATGAACTAAAGCATGGAGGGGGAGATGTTCTCTGCCGGTGAACAGTTCCAACCTGTATTAAAGGAGGTGGAGAAATGGTGGAAAGAGAAAATAGTTGGAGAGATGCTCATGTGTACGCATGTGCACACTCACCCACCCAGATCAGATGGTATTCAGAGAAAAAGCCTTGGTGGATTGGATTGTCGGTCCCCTGAACTTCATGAAATGCACTATAGTTGAATCATGGGAATATGGGCAACTCTTTATCTTTTTGAGGGTTTAGACACAATATATCTTAGTGCAGGGGCCATGAGTTACCACCATATCAAGTATGACTTCTAATATGCCACCACTGAAAAATAATCTTGGCCTGCAAAAAGGCTTTACACTGCCTCATCCCATGAGCCTGGATTAAAATGAAACCTAAGGTCATCACTCCAGTGGTCTAACCAATGAAAACTCATAAGCGAAGTGTATATAGATAGAATAATGGGTATTGCACAATCCATTCAGCACTATCAATCCTATTAATCTCCCTGAGCATGGGCAAGAGAAAGTTAAGTGGATTGCCACCACATCAAAGAAGACTCGTGACACATATATGGAGAAATGTTATATTTATTAAAATATAACACATAATCAATCAAATTCAAATCAGCCAATTAATGAATATCAAATACTTCGGGCAGGTGAGGCTCAACCTATCTATGAGGGTGTAGACCCTCCAAACCAGGAGGCAAGTCAGTCACATCGTACTGCAACTCCCCAGTCAAGGATGTGGGAAAACTTATCCCTCCTTGCAATTGGAGTCAGGTTTGTGGTTCCAACCTCCGCATCCTGGCCCCGCCATACAGGCGTTCACCATGATGCGCAAGCCGGTCCCACGTGGACACTCCCCAGATCCACACCAGACATTACGCCTTGATATTTTACCAGGGTGTGCCCTTTACCAAAATGCCTCATCCACCTCAATTTTAACCCCAATTACCTCACCTGCCCGAATTCGATGCCAGCCAAACCGGAATCACCACGACCCCCCCAGGCAGGCCAATTGAATCAAACCCAAGCAGTATGGAGTAGGCAAAACCAAAGACATTCTGAAATCAGAATCTCCAAAAAAAAATTCCTACTCCGCCCCCTCAGGCGACTAGCAGAGCCCATACTGACAAGGGAGGGGTGGGTGGGTGCCGCAAAGCAAAAAAGGCGCATTTTTAGGGAGGAGCAGGCTATATATAGCTGCTCAATCCCTTTCCCAATTGGTCAGGATGCCCCACCTGACCAATTACAAATTTTTCTTGAACCTTCCCAAGTCTTCCCAGGAATAGGGTGGCGGCAAACCCGCCCCTGCAAAAATGCAGAAACGTTATTGTACATTTATACCATATATTTATAGACCAGTTGAAGCAGAATGGCTGGCAAATATGGGCATTAAGTGGGTATACCTTTTTCCTTAGGTTACATGTTTAGTTAATATTGTGTCTGCACTGTGTAAACTCACATGAAGGTGACATTGTTCAAATCATTTAAAAGCTTAAAACGTTTAATGTCTGCCTAGACACAAATACATATGGATCTGATTTCCTGCAGCTCTGAAAACTTTGACCAACAGAAATGCACACACCTTTTCAAAATGTATCACAATGTACCTACTGCAGAATGAACCATATGCCACTGTGAAGAAGCAAGTAACACAACATTAAAGTTGACAAATTTGAAAGTGAACTCTTATAATACTATAGGAAAACTGTAGAATGAGAAATTAAACTTGCTTAGCCTAGAGGTACCATCCAGTACCATTAAATTCAATGAGAACTTCCCCATGTTTTTCAGTAGTATATGGAATGACTCTTTGGCTTATAAATATACCCAGAGATGCCCTATATCCAGTGCTTGCATATTTTTGTTTTCCATTAAATTACATTTTATTTCCATAAAAAGAGACGTATATGAGTATCACATGCAATTTCACAGTTCTAAAGTACAAAGAAAAAGATTGCATTATATCTATCCCACCTGTTTATGTAACTATTTTTCACATTTTACATTGGCCCCTTAGCTTCCCTACCCCATGAATCATCAAAATATTTTTTTTTAACAATTGTATTCCCAACTTACAATGTTAGGCCAAAATTTACAATTTACAAAGTCAGCCCAAAATCTCCCGCAGCTGAAAGTTAATTGCCCAGCTGCAATCTGTTTGGCTCTAGTTAAGAGTAAACTGTACATATGAAGCACATTACACAACAAGTTCCTTTCAGTCCTTCAGAATCATTGGCCGAAAAGTTTAATGTAGCGCATCATCTCACTATCAGTCCATTACTTTCTTCCCTTTGGATCCCCTGGGATTGCAGGGTTCACTTTGAACATCTTGCTTTAATAAGTAGACATACTTTTAAACAACTACGCTCTGATGGACAGAGAAAGTAACACTTCGTAACCTGTCTGAATCCTTCTCTTAGAAAGTGCTTTCTAGAGATTAGAGAGGAAAATGCATAGCATCTCTCCATCTCTGTGGAAAAAGCCCTCCAGCAAATCTCTTTGAATCTGTGGTGTGCATTCAATTATATATCACGACACAACATCAAAATGCATATTGAGAGTCACTGGTACCTGGCAGCAGCCTTTCTATCAGGTTGCAGCAGAGGGAGAAATGGGAAGTGGGCACACTGGTTGGGAAAGGCTGACATAAGGGCTCGTTCATTTGCTCTTCCAACCAGCAGCATTGCCCTTCTGAGTTCTGCATAGGATACACAGGCCAGTTTCTATGCAAAATGGACACAAATCTGATATTGAAAAAAGAAACCAGCAGGAGGACATTTCAGTCTCCCTGTACACTCTGCTGTGGACTTGAAAGCTGCCATTCACCTACAGAGGAATTTCAAAGGGAAGCTCCAACATGAAATATCTGAGTTGGAACCAAGGACAAAATTTGATTCCATTTGTTTGGGCATGAATAAAGACAATAGTTTCCTGTCCCTCTACAGATGTTAATTAACAGTGCTGTTGTGAATGACCACTGAACTTATTTTGCATACATTAAAGCTTTAATTCAATTCTTGAAGTCTGTACTATTTGCATTTCATTGTCATTTGATAAAACCATTTGCAATTCTTTTCTCCATACCCAAGAATATTTACACTTACTGAGGATAACTCTTCATGCATCTTATAAAATGGACCCTAGTACATTCAATCTTATATCATAATAAACGTGTTACTCTTTAAAGTGCCACAAGACTGACTCTGTTGTTGTTTTTTCTACACACTGGCAGTTGTGAGTTGCGGCTCCAAGAATGTAAGCCTCTATGTCTTGTTGATGAAATTTAAGAGGACTTAGGTAGCACCAAAGAATTTGACCAAATGGGGAAAAAAACTTAGAAGAGCACTTTAAAAAAATCTATTTAACTATCACAGTTCAAAAATAGTTTCAGTAAAGTCCCTATACGAAAGCCAGTGCTATTTTAAGATGATACTTAAAACCAAACCTCTTTAATATTTCCCAGCATATCTAGCCTATTTTCCTTTAAAGAAAACAAGCAAGAAACCTTTCCATATGTAGTAAACTCTCCCTCATGGCCTGAAATATCTGGTGAAATTCACTAATGGTCTAACAAGTTAGAAAAAAATCTAGAAATTATTTGCAACTTGTAAAAGCATCCTCCTGATTGCAAGTGATGGCATTTTTGTAGTGAATCTCCTACTGGATTGTATGCAACAAGATGGAATTTATTTAGACAACGTTTCTGGCATGGCACTAATTATCCAAATAACAATAGGAAAGTGTCAAGAGTGTCTAATGGAGTAATGCGTCTGTATATAGTTCTACACATAAACAGAGCTTGGAAAGTTACTTTTTTGAACTACAACTCCCATCAGCCCAATCCAGTGGCCATGCTGGCTGGGGCTGATGGGAGTTGTAGTTCAAAAAAGTAATTTTTCCAAGCTCTGCACATAAATGATATGAGAAGTCATAATTCCTAAGGCTTTAGAATACAGGACAGCACTCAGGACAGCCAAGCTTGCTTGCCAAAGTCAAATGAAAATAATACAGTCTGTTCCACCAAGAAAAATCTGAGTTCATTGTCAGAAATATAACATTATACATATATTTCCACATATAGTAATATTTGGTAAAGTTCCTTGGATTTTAAGAAAGTTGTCAAACATGCTCTAATAACCCCTTGGTTGGATTACTGCAATGAATTCTATGTGGGGTTGCCCCTGAAGATGGTCCAGAGGCTGCAGCTATTGAAGAATGCCCCAACCAGGCTGTTACATGGCCAGTCAGAAGGGATCTATATGACCTGAGCCCCAAGTACTTAAAGGAGCACCCATCCCCATAATATATGGTCCATGGTTTAAGACGTGCAAGGGAAACCCTGCTTGTGGTGCTTTCAGTGGACAAAACCCCTGACTATGGAACTCCCCCCTGACTGTGATCTGGCTGCTCCTCACATTGCAAATGTTTAGGCATCAATTTATTTTTTAATGTATTTCATCAGGCTCTTGTATGTAGCTGCATGTCTTAATTGTGAGAGTTTACTGTCAGGAGCATTGTGTTTTAAAGGTTGCTAGTGATGTGTTGATCATTTTCATTGGTCTTGTATGATATTTGTTTTAAGATTGTTGTTAGCCATCCTGAGCTATGGGAGGAAGAAGGGCAGAGTACAAAAACTATAAACACACACTTCAGCCCATTATTCTGTGTCCTGCACTCTGGGAAAATCAAGAAGAGATCCTGGCCCTCCTCTGTGTGACAACCTTGCATGTAGTTGAAGAGTGCTATCATATCTCCCCTCAGTCTTCTCTTCTCCAGGCTAAACATGCCCAGTTCTTTCATAGGGCTTTGTTTCCAGTCCCCTCATCATCCTTGTTGCCCTCCTCTGAACCCATTCCAGTTTGTCTGCATCCTTCTTGAAGTGCGGAGACCAGAACTGGACGCAGTATTCAAGATGAGGCCTAACCAGCGCTGAATAGAGGGGAACTAGTACTTCACATGATTTGGAAACTATACTTCTGTTAATGCAGCCTAATATAGCATTTGCTTTTTTTGCAGCCACATCACACTGCTGGCTCATATTCAGCTTGTGATCAACAACAATTCCAAGATCCTTCTCACATGTCGTACTGCTGAGCCAAGTATTCCCCATCTTATAACTGTGCATTTGGTTTCTTTTTCCTAAGTGTAGAACTTTGCATTTATCCCTGTTGAATTTCATTCTGTTGTTTTCAGCCCAATGCTCCAGCCTATCAAGGTCCCTTTGAATTTTCTTTCTGTCTTCCACGGTATTAGCTATGGCCCCCAATTTTGTATTATCTGCAAATTTGATAAGCATACTCTGTACCTCCTCATCCAAGTCGTTAATAAAAATGGTGAAGAGCTCTGGGCCCAGGACTGAGCCCTATGGTACCCCACTTATTACTTCCACCCAGTTTGAGAAGGAACTATTGATAAGCATGCTTTGAATACGATTCTGGAACCAACTGGTCCTCAGTGGGGTACAATTGCCCCTGAAAGACCAGGTCCACAGCCTCGGGGTCATTCTTGACTCCCAGCTGTCCATGGAGGCTCAGGTTTTGGCTGTGAGCTGGGCAGCATTGTATCAACTCCATCTGATACGGAGACTATGCCCCTACCTTCCCAATCATCTGCTCCCATCAGTGGTACATGCCCTGGTCTCCTCTCGCCTTGACTACTGTAATGCGCTCTACATAGGGCTACCCTTGAAAATGGTCGGGAAGCTGCAACTGGTACAGAATGCGGCAGCGCACCTGATTAAAGGCAGCTGCCGGCGAGATCATGTAACTCCAGTGCTCAAAGAGTTGCACTGGCTACCAGTTGCTTGCCAGGCCCAATTCAAGGTGTTGGTTTTGACCTTTAAATCCCTATACTGTTTCGGCCCAGCCTATCTGAAGGAGCGCCTCCAGCATCATCAGCTATGCCGCCTAACAAGATCGGCCTCAAAAGACCTTCTCTCTATCCCACCAGTCAAAACAGCTAGACTGGTGAGGACTAGAGAAAGGGCTTTTTCAATTGTGGCCCCCCACCCTATGGAACTCCCAAATGATCTCCGCCAGGCCCCCTCTACAATGAGTTTCTGCTGGGCCGTGAAGACCTGGCTCTTCAGGCAGGCCTTTGGGGTGGGCTAGATTTTAACATCATTGCTTTTAGATTTTAATGTTATTGTATTGATGTGTCATTTTGTGTTATTTTGATTATTTTGTACGTCGCCCAGAGTGACTGGTTAGTCAGCCAGATGGGCGACTAAGAAATCCAATAAATAAATAAATAAACTGTGGATCCATCTGATAGTTGTTCCATCCAGCCCACATTTAGCTAGCTTGCTAATCGGAATATCATGGGGCACTTTGTCAAAAGCTTTGCTGAAGTCATGATATATTATGTCCACAGCATTCCCACAGTCTACAAAGGTCGTTACCCGATCAAAAAATGAGATAAGATTAGTCTGGCAGGATTTGTTCTTCATAAATCCATGTTGGCTCCTAGTAATCACTGCATTGTTTTCAAGGTGCTTACAGACTAACTGCTTTATAATCTGCTCCAGAGTTTTTCCAGGGATTGATGTTAGGCTGACTGATCTGTAGTTCCCTGGTTCCTCAGTTCCTCCTTTTTGCCCTTTTTGAAGATAGGAACAACATTAGTTCTCCTCCAGTCATCCGGCATTTCACCAGTCCTCCACGATTTCGCAAAGATAATAGACGGTGGTTGTGAGAGTTCCTCAGCCAGTTCCTTCAATACTCGAGGATGCAGTTTATCGGGCCCTGGAGATTTGAACTCGTTCAAAGTGATTAGGTATTCCCTCTTCCGGGAAGGGTGACTTAGCCTGTGCCTGCTTTTGAGACGGGCTCCTGCCTCAAAAGAAGCTTATTCAGATATATCAGTCAGTTTTTTCTTTTTTTTTTGACTGATTAAACTTCTCCCGGGTAGGGAGAAACGAAGAGATTAACCTCAAAGCCTATTTTTGTTGGGACGACCAGATCTCATTAATTTATGGGACGAGGTCCAGCCGACGGAGGTGGGACGGATTTTCAACAGCAAGCTCTATCTGTTAAAGCGAACGTTCATCTTATCTTCTAAGAGAGAACGCACTAACAGGCAAGCACCCTTCTTTCTATATTTTTCTTTTACTTGACTTAAATTGTTGCTGTTTAAAAGAGATTTGCCAGATTGATCAGTTTTTGACATCTCACTGGGGAGCCATAACTTCTCTCTGCTACGCACTAATTAATAGCTTATCTCTGTTTTTGTTGCAAAAAGCTGTCCTGGATTTGCATTCTAAAGATATACACAGAAGAGGGATTTCTATTCCAGATTTTTATTTTGAAAAATATTATACTGTTTTGAGACTACTCTCTTTTTGGTCTATTTTATTTTGACGAATCTGTTTCTTGACGATTGCCATTAATTGTTTCGATCCTGGGAACTGCATTTTGTTTACTTAACTATTGGAGAGATAAGGCTGTCTGCACTGTTTATACTGTGATGTCACCAAGTTTGGAGTATTAACCCAATTGTTGCTGAAATAAGAAGTGGTTTTCCTATATTTTTCTTTTAAAATGGCAATTAAGAAAGTGGCTGAAAATCTGGAAATAACTATGTTTCAGAAAATAATGGATGAGATTGAGATAACGAAAATTGAATTGAGTAAAATGAAGCAGGAGATTAAAGATATAAGGGTCCCTGTGAGAGAGGTGACCCTGGAAGGGGTCCCTGTGAGAGAGGAGATCCCGGAGATTGGAACAGGGGTTCCTGTGAGAGAGGAGACCCTGGAGACTGGAATAGGGGTCCCTGTGAGAGAGGAGATCCCGGAGATTGGAACCAACGTGGAACAGGAACAAGATTTGGAGTCTATGGACTTTAGAAATAAAATCTATTGTTTGGAACTCAATGTTATCTCTGAAGAAATGAATGAAGATTCTAGAGATAAAGTTATCAATGGCATGGATAATCTTCTGGACTGGAATGATGTGATGGAGCCCAATATAGAGAAAATCTATGGAATTAACTGCAGCCATGTGACAATGGAAAAACTTTTAAGAGATGACCCAGTGCATTTTGAAAAAAAGAACAGAGATATGATTTTACAGCAGTATTTCAGCAACCTATTCAGAATGGATGGCAAGAAAATATTTGGGATAGAGGTAATTCCCATCAGACTCTTACTATATGACTATGGCTTTGACAGCAAGATTATTATGGAATACTGATAATGGAAGATTGGATATTGAAATTACTGGACTTAACAAGACTACTGAAGATGGAAGATGGAAAATGGAACTAATAGAGATAATAGAACAATGGCTACTGAAATTATTGAACCTAACAGATTCTGATGTGATGGATTAATTGAAATGTTTATTTTGACTATGGTTATGACAATAAGATTATCATAATTAGTAATGAGATGGATTAATCGATATGCTTATCTGGAAAAAAAAATTGATAGATATATTTCTTAAAGAATTGAAACCTCTCTTTGACTTTTTGTGGAAAGAATAAAGTAATGTTTATGAGATTTGATGATTAAGTAAGATAACTACTGGAGGAAAGTGATTTTATAATATGACTTAAGAGACAGGATTGTTATATATTATAGACTTATAACTGATTTGATCTTTGACAAATGGGAAGTCAATATTTTACTCTTTATTTTTTATTTTTGTCTTTTTTTTCTTTTTTTCTTTTTGTTTAACTATTTTTGATTTTGTTTTTTGTCTTTGAATGTTTTATGATTTTGTCTTGTATGTTTTATGAAAATCTGAATAAAAATTATTGAAAAAAAAAAAACAAAGTGATTAGGTATTCCTTGACCATTTGTCTATCAATCTCAAGCTCCAATCCTGCCCCTTCTACTTCATGTTTCCCGAGAGGGTCATAGACCCTTTTTTGGGAGAAGACTGAGTCACAGTAGGAACTGAGCACTTCTGCCTTTTCTTTGTCATCTGTTATCATTTTGCCATCCTCATTGAGTAGCTGTGCCACCATTTCTTTTCTCTGTCTTGAAGAAAGCTTTTTTGTTGCTTTTAGCATCTGATCACTGATATCATCCTGAAGATCTGACCCCACTCACTGAATATTTTTTCAGTTATGTGGAAAATCTTTGGGTAGAAGAATTCAGCAAATGTGCGTGTCACCAGGGATCTCAGCACCAACATAAAAGCAGTCTCTTTCTGGTCCATGTCAGTTTTGTACCTGCTCATTCATGAGTTCATCCCTTCCCATTTCTGCATTCTGTAGTTTTAAAAAAAGTACAACAAATCTTATTTAAGTAAGTATTTTATCACATAATTATATACTGGACTACATGCTTTTTGTCATGTATGGACATTTCTTAATCATTTTACTTTAAAATAGTGTTTTATTGCATTTTGGGTTTTTTTTAAAAGAGAGTTCTATACAAAATTCAGAGAACTGCAAAATCTTAAGAATAATTCACTAGTAGGCATTGCAGCTTAAGAACATACCTATAGCCATAACCACAAGGCTTTTTGCCTATTAGTGAATTTCTCTGCTTTTTAATCTGGGAGGTAAGAAATGGGATCCTGTGCATGTTTGCTGATAATGGATTGATCATTTGCCTGCTTATTGACTTCAGTGGGATTTACTCCCCTGCGATCATGCTTAGGATAGGTGAAACTGACCACAGGGGATGGGGAGGGGAGGAGGGGGAGGGGAGCAGGCAGGAGGGGGGAGAAGGGCAGGTTTGATCATTTGCATGTTTATTGAGTTCAGTGGGTTTTACTCCTGTGCAATCATGCTTAGGATACATAAAACTGACCACGGGGAGGGAAGCCTGGAGTGAGCAGGGGAGGAGGAAGAAGGAAGAGGGAAGAGAGGAAGAAGGGAGGAGGAAGGAAGACAAGAAGTGAAGGAGGGAAAAGACAGTTCTGATCATTTGCATGCTTATTGAGTTCAATGGGATTTACTCCTGTGTAATCATGGCTAGGATATGTAAAACTGACCATAGGGGAGGAGGAGAGGGAGGTGAAAGTAGAGGGAAGGAAGAAGGAGGGAGAGGGGGCAGAAGGAGGGGGAGGGGGAAGGATGGGATTGGAAGGGGAGGGGGAGGGGGAGGAGGCGATTGGAAGGGGGAAGGAGGGATGAAGGAAGGGGGAGGGAAGGGGCAAAAGGGAGGCAATGGGAGGGAGGAGGGAGGGAGGGCAGGTTTGATCATTTACATGCTTATTGAATTCAGTGAGATTTACTCCCATGCAATCATGCTTGAAAATGAAATGGACTGCCTTCAAGTTGATTGCAAATTCATGGTAAGTGGTATTCAGAGGTGGTTTACTATTGCCTTCCTCTGAGGCTGAGAGGCAGTGACTGGTCCAAGGTCACCCAGTGAGCTTCATGTATGTGTGGGGATTCAAACCCTGGTCTCCCAGGTCTATGTCCTAGGATAGGTAAAACTGGCCATGGGGAGAAGGAGGGGGAGGGGAGGGAGAGGGGGAGGGGAGAGGCAGGAGGAGGAGGGCATTGGAAGGAGAATGGGGAGGGGAAGGGCAGAGTGAAGGAAGGGGGAGGGAAGGGGCAAGAGGAAGGGATAGGAGGGAGGAGGAGGGGAGGGCAGGTTTGATCATTTGCATGCTTTTTGAGTTCAGTGGGATTTACTCCTGTGCAATCATGCTTAGGATAGGTGGAACTGATCTGAGGGAGGGGAGGGGGAGCAGGATGGCAGGGAGGGGAGGGAAGGAGATTGGGTGGGTGGGCACTGGACAGAGGGGAAGCCCCTATCTTTTCCAAAAGGAAAATGTTTTGAACAGTATCATTCTTTTTCAGGGTTTTCCCCACCTTTTTATTCTACAGCAGGCATATGTAGCCTCTCACTCAAATTTAAACCAAAGCTGTCCCTTGCCACATTCAAACCAGACCTTTATTTCACATTAGACAGTCATGGCTTCTCTCAAAGAATCCTAGGAAGTATAGTTAATGAAAGGTGCTGAGAGTTGCTAGGAGATGCCCTATTCCCCTCACAAAGCTTCAATCAGAGCTGCTCACTATAAAACCACTCTGGCCACTGGCTTTCTGTCAGGGGAATAGGAGTCTCAGCATCCTTCACAAACTACACTTCCCAGGATTCTTTGGGGGAAGCCATGACTGCCTCAAGTGAAATCAAAGTCTGGTGTGGGTGTGGCCCCCTGATTAGGCAGGCCCAATAGCTGTGAGTCAGGCTTTTAGAACACTGACAGTTGGTTCTTACTGAGCATGCCCGACATTATCATTGAGTTCAATGCAAAATTTCTTAAATGAATTAAAAATCAGCCAAGCATTTTTTTAAACTTTTAAACTGGAGAAGCTGAAGGTCAGAGTATGGGGCAAGGTCAGTAATAGGATTACAGGTACTCTGTGAATATGGCTGATTTTTTATTAATTTCAACAGATTATGAGAACTCTGACAGAAAAAAGCCCCAGAGGGATCTGGTTTTTCTCTATTGTCACACTTTGAACTCTCAATTCTCTCTGACTGTTGTATGTATCACTATGAAAATTTAGAGGGTTGTTAAGCCAGAGTTTCTGAGTTCAGCACTATAAGTTTTGTAAGGGTTTGCTTTGAAATGAGCTTATGGGAGGCATTAGAATGGCATGGGAGAATTTTCAATTTAACATGGCAGAATGCGAAAAATTCATGCTGCCTATGTTTAATTATGTTCAGATCTGTGTATTAGTCTGAGACACATGAATTAGGCTGGTTCACTTAAAGGTTTGGATAGGACAACATTCTCCTCCATCTCTAAGCATACCTTCTGTGGCACCAGCCAAAAGTGTTGCAAATTAAATTATGTTACCCAGAGGTGCCATCTAGGCAGAAGGTCAGTACCATAAGCTATCTCATCAGCAGCTCAGGGACCCTAGAGAAGCAATGCTGATCCACCTGTCTCTATAATGCCTCAGCCCTGGAACTGTTCTTCTCTCTGAGCATCTGGCTCTTGGGGAGAACACCCTGCCAGGTGAGCTTTTGCTTGCTAACTTTCCTCATGGTAAGTGTTGTTTTGTGAACCATCACTTTGGATGCCAATCCCTAGCACAATCCATGTTATATGAGACCAAGCCCACCTACTATATTTCTCAGTATTTGGTGAGCTAAAGGAGAATGCATCTATCCCAAACCCAGGGGAAAAAATGTAAATGTACTGCCTTCAAGTCAATTCCCACTTATGATGACCCTATGAATAGGGTTTTCATGAGGCTGAGAGGCAGTGACTGGCCCAAGGTCACCCAGTGAGCTTCATGGCTATGTGGGGATTTGAACCCTGGTCTCCAAGGTCGTAGTCCAACACCTTAACCAGAAGGATGTAAATATACATGTAGTGGAGTTTCATTTGTGTCAAATTTGACAACTAGATCTACACATTAAAATGTTACCCTGGTCACTATGAGTTGTTTGAACTCCTTAAGAACCTGTTGGGTCTCCTTGAATTCCTAAACTCATTCTGCTTCAGAAGTATGCCTTGCAGCTTCAGTCAGTCTCTCAAGCCTTGCTACTGTGGGGAAAGGACATGAAGAACTTTCCTGCCATATAGATTCTTCAATTTCATTATGTTCTTCTGTCCTTCACTGCAAGAATCTCAGGATTAAGGCCATGGTAGTTGGATATTTGACTTTTCTCCAGCGATTCAGCATAATACCACATTGTATAACATGGCATGTAAGCAGAAAGTTTAACTTGCTCTACTATATTTTTTCCTACGTGTTATGATTTGTGTTGCATATCACCTTGGGTGGTGATTCTTCTAGAAGAACAGCTGATACTTTTTAAAATAAAACTCACACATGAGTAAACTTTCAGTATAACTGTGTATAACAACAAAGCTTACATTGTATTTAGTGTAATCCTTCACAATGGAACAGATCATATCCACTGCTTTGTATTAATTGCCTCACTAGGCAGAACTAACATCAATAGTTTAAAATAAACTGTTATTAGTCGTTAGGAGTTTTTATCATACTGATTAGATTCCTGTTTGATAGATTCAGAGTAAAAGCTTCCATTTATTTAGTACCTTGTTTTCAAGAAAAGGAAAGCCACAGAAATCCGATCTAAGAGACATTAGGGAACTGGAAGGAATTTCTCTTTCCCCCAAGTGTGTTCTCTTGTTTTATATGTCTGAAAAGGGCTTTGCAAGAGGATGCTGTTGTTTGTGACATAACTGCACAGCCTCCATCTCCCCCAGGGGGGAAAAAGGGACAAAGAAAGCAAGGACAACTGGGCAAGCTCTCATGAAGCCATGTGTGTTTTTGACAATGAGTATGTTTCAAACCTAAAGCTTCATGTTTTATAATGTTGCAAAGACATTTCCAATAATACAAGAAATTAAAACTGAAGAAGCTCCTCTAACAACTCTGAGGTTCTACCAAAAGATCAAACAAAATAACAACTTAATAAAGCTCTATCCTTCATGCCATAAACAATTTCTTTTCATTTTTTTATTATTTTATTGCACAGATTTGCTTACATGCACAGTTTAGCTGTATTCATTTCCAAAAAAATAGGGATTTATTTAGATTTGCTTTAAAAAAACAACAACTTAGTTTTTCCCACATTTGAGTCAATTAAATCAATTGAAATATACATTTGTTTAGTTGGAGCCACTGCCCACTTCCTAATAAAACACTAAATCAGTTTTCCTAATAAAGCACTAAATCAGTTTCCTTTAACACATGTATTAGAAGAATGTAATAGTTTTATTTCTCCCATTGCCCTAGCGAAGTTCTGAATAGGTCATGCATCTGACCATGCTCTAAGCTGTCAGATTCAGCACACAAGGCTTTCCATTATGAATATGACAACTTATGGTTAATATATAGAGCATGTAAATAGAGAAAGATGTGCTGTGAATACATATTTATTTTGTAGAAGTTAACCCACCACATCTTAACACTGTTTTAAAAATGACTTGAAAACTGTCTCAGCTTGAGCTCCCTTCATGCATTACCAGCATGAAGGTGCAAAATGCATAGAAAGCAACTGTGGGTCCCTGGCCCTGGTGACATTTGACTATCACCTCTTTGCTTCCATCATCAATGAGTTAACACAGATATCTCAGGCAGGGAAGCCTTCACATGTAGCCATTTACACATACAGGTTTTCCCAAGTCCAGGAATCCTGGACATGTTGTTTCTCTGTCTCAGATGTCTGTGCTAATGTGTGGACACTGGAGGCAGAACTGGAAAAAGCCAAACATTACATGGCCAAAGCCCTTTCAAATGAATAATATTGAACGGGATGTTGATGATCAAGATATGCATAAAAAAGGATATTGTTAAACTGGACTTAATTTTTGGCAAGGCTTTTACATTAGGGAAGATCCTATTCCTGAGGCTCAGTATGAACTGTCTTGAGTTTTCTGAGCTGTTCTGAATCTGTGGTCATACTGATCATCATAGCATAGTGTGCTTGTTCCTGTTCGATTTTATACATGTATAAAAAGAACCTAAATACCCAATAAATCTGGAAAAAAGAATTTGTACACATACCAAAAATGTGCAGACCTCAGCAGGCATTGAGAGGGGCATCAAACACTAGGAGGTCGTTGTTGTTGTTCAAAACTGAAGCTGAACACTGACCTTAAAGTAGATTTTAGTCATCATGGAACTGGCAAAGTTGGCATAACTAGGGATGGACAAATTTGTCAATTGCATTTTCTCTCTGGTGCCTGCTTTTTTCAGTCTTCAGTTGAGTTCATCCCATTTACACATCCGTTTCCATTTTATTTTTTAATCTGCATAAAAGTCCATAAACATTTTCATGCACATTTTTCTGAATATACACATTTTGGATGTAATTTTGCCTAATACATTCATTTTGCAAGCTGTTTTCTCCAATATAACGCATTTTGTATCCAGTTTTCACTATTATACACATTTTTGTGTACAGGTTCCCCTAACATATATTTTTGTATTTATTAATTTTTTGGTTTGGAGGACTATGTTGCAAAATTCAGAGAAATCGGAATGTTCAAGAATAGCTTTATTTTGGCTCCAGTATTGGTTCAAATTAGGTAGGCAGTGTGGTGTAGTAGTTAAGGTGTTGGACTACGACCTGGGAGACCAGGGTTTGGATCCCCACACAGCCATGAAGCTCACTGGGTGACCTTGGGCAAATCACTGCCTCTCAGCCTCAGAGGAAGGCAATGGTAAACCCCCTCTGAATACCACTTACATGAAAACCCTATTCATGGGGTCGCCATAAGTCAGAATTGACTTGAAGGCAGTCCATTTCCATTGGTGGATGGTGCACTTTGAGACTGTTAGGGCAGAAGGCAGGGATCCCAACAGTAGGTGGAGGCAGAGCCAATGACAGGCAAAGCCTACTAATTCTAGCCTTGTCCTCATCCTCCTCCCTGACAAGTTCTACAATGGCAGCACTTGAAAATGAGGAGGAAGCTGACAGACAGTGCAACTCCCTAGATTGGTAGTATGTAAGAAAGCAGGCAGGTAGGTGGGGCTGGCTCAGGGCAGACTGAGCTTGGTGGGGCAGTGCCCCATTTGCCCTAATGGACCAGCCTCCACTAGGTAGGTTCACATTAAAATGAAAAGTGAACAGATTTCTCTGCCATCCCTAGGCACCACTTTAGCAAATCTGTGAACAAGTACCCTACTGAAGTATGAAGAGTACATTACAGATTGAATACCATGTCCCAGAAAAGTTATTCTTCAGCTCACAAAATAAGCTGAGCATCTGTGCAGAACAGCAAGGAGTGCTGGGGCATGAACTTTCTGAAAATGTCTGTGTAGTTAGTAAGGCCAAAAGGAGTTCTTCTTGTGGCTCAGTTGATTTTGTGCATGTTCATAAAAAGCATCCATGACATGTTGTTTCATTAACACCTGCTGTTTTTACTAAGGTGCCCTGGAAAACTATATGTCCCACTGTCTCTGGTGGCCAAATGGCATCATCACAGGCACTAGGAACACAGGAACATATGATTTTCAAGGGCTTCTACATCTGGTGTCCTTAAAATTACATGTCAGATATGTTGTTAGGAGCATGCTCAAAAGCAGGTCTCCTGGCCGCCACAGGCACTAACAGATAAAGCTGGACCAAGCAAAAGGGACAGCAGATCATAGGTGATGGGTTTGAGCAGCTCATAAAAGGAGTTTGAAGGGTCTACAGGAAGTGAAGGAGGTGTTTGAGCCCCATCATTCTTCAAATTAGGGTTCCCATATTTCAAAACTGGACTCAGAAAAAAATAGTTATTTCCCAATGTATGTAAATACATTCTGTTTTGTGAAGCCAGTTTCAAACTGAGGGCAGGGCAGTTTGCCCACTGCTAAGCAGGTATCACTATAGAAGTATAAAACTGTTTTCTAACCTGTGGGTTCTTGCATGTCACACGTTCAGATCTATATACAGTACAAACAAACCTAGTAGAATATTAAATGTACCCAGAAATCTTTTATAGGGTCTAAAGAAGGATTTAGAAGACTGTGTGAGGATTACCACATGCAATGCAGATATACTTCTCACATTCTGTAAGTGCCTGTTTTGTCTTCTCTTTTCCCTTCTCTAATTTCTGCCGCCCACTTAGACATGTCTTTTAGATATCCCTGTTCTATTTTCTCCCAGCCTACAGAAAGCTTTCTAATGTATCAAGCCACTGCTTGGCACCACCAAGTATCATTGGCAAGTTCAAATGACTTTAAAGGTCACTCAACAAGAGCAAACATACCTAGAGTGGTGCGAACGATTCTTTAGCATTCTAGCATTTCATTGCAGAAGAATCAAACACAAAGGATAAAAATAGTTCTCACTGTGGGAATGTTGAGACAGAGAATGAAAGGGAATCTTCTCAAGAAGCCAGGCACTCAGACAAGTTTGATTTAAGACACCGTATGATCTAATGGGAAGCCATTTGAGATGCAAGTTCCCTAGTACTGCATTCTAGGGTATATAGTCTGTCTATTTCAAATGAAAGACGTAACAAAGACTAAGGAAAGTAAGATTGACAGATCATCATTGGCCATAATCACATAATGAGGTTTTAATATCATTAAGATGCAGGCAGTTTTGCAAACATAGTACACAAATTAACCTTGGTGTGGTTGGCCTGGAAGCCATGCATTCAAATCTCTCTCAACCATGGAGCTCACTGGGCAACCTTGGACCAGTCATTATCTCTCAGATGAACTTCAATACCTTGAAATACACAGCTCTTCTCGTACATGACAATTGCAGCCTTAAGCCATGTACTGACTTGCAGCTACACTATCAAAATCAGAACTTGGAAAGCATATTTCTTTTGAGTGGCCTATTCATGAGAAATGTTTTATTTTTAAGGTGCACTTTTTCGCCAGTGCTGGGCTGTCTTATTTATTGGAGGACTGTATTGGGCTGTCTTATTTAGTTAGTTAGTTAGTTGGTTGGTTGGTTAGTTAGATGCTTCTAGAAGCAGGAGTGCTTGTGAGTGTGGCTTCCACACGGCATATACGTCCGCGCCCAGGATAGGACTCAAATCTACATCTTATATTTCCTACTGCATGGCCATTTTTTACTTAGCTACCAGACAGCTATCCCACATCAAGGCTTGGAGTTAGTTATATGGGTTAGAAGGAAAGTTTTGACAGGCCTGATGGTGCCCACCAATGATGAATTGCACATTGTACTAAGGCCTAGACATTCATGGGTCCCTTTCCTGAGGATTCTTTAGGGAGTATTGGAAGACCAAAGATGAAATGCAGCTGCAAGCACCAGAGGGGAGGGCAAGGGAATGAGCACTAGGTCTAGCATGCTGACCTTTAAAAAAATTGTAGCATTAGTAATTGGACTTCTTTTGAAACTCCACTGAATTCAGTATGTTGAGGTCGCAAAGATTTCAAGGCTTCTGAACCACAATTACTGCCAAATCTAAAAACTGTGAAAAAAATGCTGAGTATTAATGATGAGGTTGTCCTTCACCTCAGTGTTCAAACTGTTCAAAGTTTGGCAAATCATTTGCCAGTCCTTCTGATGCGATCTAATCAGTTTCCTCTCCCCAGCTGCCTAAAATGAATTTTAAAGCAAGATCTGAGGCAATCAGAAATTCCACAGGAAATCGAAAGGATGTCAATAACAGTGAAATGGCTCAGGACAAAGGATTCTGGGACTGTGCCAATCATTCTTAAAATAACATTTACAGCACATGGGAGGGCAAATAACCTTGGTGGGCTGAAGACACTTTACAGGCAGGGGATTACAATTTTAGCAGTAAGGGAATCACTTGCAGAGGCTAGTCTTTGTTTTTGTTTCGTTTTGTTTTTTTAAAGAAACTGAAGAAGAAAGGTTTCACTGTCATGTTAAAGTGGTGGCAACAACCATTTCCCTTTCCAAATCTGGGGCCATTTTCTTTCCCCATTGCATCCGAGGAAGGATGCTGTATCACAACTCTCATAACTTTCCCAACCAGAGAACCAAGATCCATAGACATTTTGAGGGAAATTACAATTAGATAACACAGAAGAGGACAACTACCTCTCCTGTCCTTGTAAGGTTCTAATATGGAGATGGAAATTGCCTAGTCAAATTAAGTGTGGCATCAGAAGCAAGCATCTATCATTATTCTAAGAAGGGAATACAGCAAAAATCTGAGCTAAAGTTTTCAGAAAGCTACAACATACAAATTCTGTTTCAAGCATAAATGTGTGCTAATCATTATTCACACAAACACCTTATCTGTTGTAGGTTTATCAGTATTTTAAAAAGCATGTTTAAACAAGGCTGAAGAGAGGAAGAACGTTTTCCTGCCAACTTTACAAATAATCAACCTTTTGCTAATTCATGCCAACACATGGGCTTCTTTTGTACAAATGTGTCCCTTTTTTTTTTTTTCATTATATTTTTTATAGAGCTGAATGGGTGGGAAGAAGTTTGTGCCCAAGCAGATCTCAAGTTTGTCTGACAACTACATTCCATGCTTCCAAAATTACAAAATTCTACTTGTGTGGTATGAGGGTTCAATCAGAAACATTGCCTGATAGGAAAAAAATATAAGCTGATTGTATTGCCTTTTATATATTTTGGTGCATATTTCCATACTAGATCTGTTTATATTTTATATTCCATCAGATATGTGCAGATTAAAACTGTTTAAATTGGAAGAAAAACACAAAACTGATTAATCAGAGTTTTGCAGGTGTAATTCAATAGGACCCTTTCTCATCCTCTTATCCAACTCTCTGTGTATCTCTGTGACCTTGACATAGAGTCCATTTAGAATAAGCAGGTCAGCTTGGCATGCGCCACATATGAGGGAATAAGGGATTAACTTGACTACTAACCCTGGTGAATATGTTCTACCTCCACAGTCAGAGGTTCCCTGCTTCTGAATACTAGTTGCTGCAAAGAGCAGGAGGGGAGCGTCCTCTTGCACTCAGATCCTGCTTGTGAGCTTCCCATGGGCATCTGGTTGGCCACCAGAGAACAAGATGCTGGACTAGATGGGTCACTGGCCTGATCCGGCAGGCTCTTTTTTTGTTCTTAACTCTGATCTCTTCCTATCTACCAGAGGGACGCCTGATGTTCCAAGGCTCAGGGGAAATCCCTTATTCCCAAATCCATATTTGGGGCAATGCCAGGTAAATCCGAAATTTCAAGATACAACAAGGTAGTTCTGTCATTTTAGGTATAGATGCTGGTTGCCTGACAATCTTTATAATTCTGCCAAGAGGGGAAGAGAAATTTACCGCAGATTTACAAATAAGAAGTGGACTGTGGTAAAATGGTCAATTGTAGCAACCCATGGTTTTAAAAAAGTAAAGAATTTGAAACATTAAACCAAATATTTGATGAGCTCTTCTGAATCAGCAGGTGGCATTCATACTGTAAAAATCTACCACATTCTCCCTGCCTATTCAACTTTTCTTTGCCTTCTCTCTTCAGTCATTTTGTCCCCCCAATTGTTCTTCTCCACTTCAAAAAGACATCATAGTAACTACACTGGCTCTGGAAAAAAGCTAAGAACAAATGAACAAAGGGACTGCTGAGTTTGTTGCAAGGGCTATAAGAGAGCAAAATACTGCATTGCCAGATACACTATTTATATATACTTCCTTTTTCTTTTCTTTTTCTTTGGCTGTTGCTTTTTCTTAATTGATAGGCCCTCTCTACACACAAGTTATTCAAAAGCAAAGTGTTAACTTGAGCAAGCTTTTTATGATAATAGCCATCATCTTTATTACATCTATATCCTACCCTTCCTCGAAGGAGCTCAAGTCAGCGCACATGAATGTTATATATTCCATTTTACCTTCACAACAGTCCTGTGAGGCAGTTTACGTTGAGAGTGGTTGATAGGCCTAATGTCATCCAGGGAGCTTTTGGGTTGAGTGGGAGTTCTTCCAGGATCCAGTGATTATGACACTTGAGTAAAACATGAAAATGCCCTTTAATTTGAATGCTTCAGGTATGTGAGTGTGGGTGTGGGTGTGTTCTTTGAAGGCACAATGCAGTGTTTAGAGGGACGCACAGTGAACTTGTAGAATGGTTCTGACATTTATGACAATGTAGGTTCAGGGCCTAATGCTACTTACAGCAAGGCTTGTCCAAGACATTTTGTTGCCTTAGATGAAGGTCAAAATGATGCCTCCCTCATTCCATACAAAAAACCCATCAGGCTGACAAATGAATCTTACTTCAACACTGATGAAAGGAGAGCAATGTCGACCAGACTTGAAGACAGAAGCCTGGCTTAGGGGTAACAGAGCAGGCCACACCACCTCACACTGTCTAGTGTTGATCCAGATTTTCAGTTGCTTTCTTCACTCGCAAAAGAGTGCATGAGTTTTGCATGAATAGCATTACTGTGTAAGCTGCTTGATCAGATCAAAGGCAGATTATTGTGTTCCACTTCCTATGGCAGAGGCAGCTTCTGGGAATCACTTGGCCACTGAATTCAATGGCTTTACTTTTGAGCAGGGCTGGCACCAAAGGGCAGCCAGGTTCGGCCCTGGCCGAGGGTCCCTGAGGCCCAGAGGGGTCCCGCCTCTCCGTAGGGTGTGTGGGTAGCACTCCCTGTCCATGATCCTTGGAAGGGTCAACTCCCAACCCTGCTACAGATTGCAAAGACAGAGCTCCCAGGCCCCCCCAGGCCTTGTGGGGCCGCAGTGCCCACCCATTTCACCTACCTCTCCTCCCTTTCTGTGAATGCCCTGCACGCTGCGTATGCAGCTGCCATCAACCAAGATGGCAGCAGAGGCTTCTCTAAGGGGGTGATGCTCCTACTGCCATCTTCATTGATGGCAGGCATGTGCACGCATGCAGTGTAGTGCACATGCTTGCCATCAATGAAGATGGTGGCAGGAGTATCAGCCCCTTAGAGAAGCCTCCACCGCCATCTTGGTTGATGACAGCGACCTGTGCACCCAGCATGCAGGGCATTCACAGAAAGAGAGAAGAGGTAGGTGGAGCAGTCCTGCATGGGGACTGGGGGGACTGGACTGTGGGGGGACTGGGAGCGGGGGTCCCGGGGCAGGCTGGTGCCCAAGGGCCCAGTCACACCTGGCACCGACCCTGCTTTTGAGTATGACTAAAACTTAATATCATGGGTATATAGGAAACTGCCTTATACTGATACAGACCTTAGGTCCATCTAGCTTATTATTATCTTCACCAAGGATGGGAGAAACCTCTGTCCCATGGGCATAATCAGGGCCTCTCCTTTGGCCAACTCATGCCCACCTGCCAATCAGCTGATGTCATATATGGCATCAGGTATGGGCAGATAAAAAGGTGATTGGGCCAGGCCAAAAGGGGCTTCTGAAGCACCAATCACCTGGTTGACAATGCTTCAGAAGCCCACATGCAATGCTCTTGAAATCCCAACAATCAGATAATCACCAAGGCTTCAGAAGCACTGCCTAGCTGGCTTCTGAAGCAGCGATAGGCTGCTGATCGTAGGTGACTTCACAGCAAAGTGCAGGGCTCTTGTTGATTGCCAGGTCTTCAAAGATCTGTGTTACCTGATGTCATTGTGATGTCAGGTGGCTGAAAGATGGACAGCCCCACCCACCTGGCAAATTTGACCCAGAGCTGGTGGTGGAGATAAGTAACTGTCCCACCAGTCAGATCCAGTTTCCCATCCCTGCTCTACACTGACCAGCAGTGGTTCTCCAGGACTTTAGACATCTGTCTCTTCGAGACCTACTGTATATGAAGGTGCTAGGGATTGCACCTAGGACCTTCTGCATGTGCTGTGCCACCGAGCTATGCCCCCTCCCCATAGTCTCAGCAAATTGTCAACTTAATTTGTTTTTTTCCAATTAAATGGCAGACCCTTCTCCAAATAGCCCATAATTTAGGACAAGATGGTGATCTCCTACCATTCAGGATGATTTAATTTAGATATAACAACATTAAAGTGACTAAGCAACTGTTCTGTAGACTGAGTGGACGTGCTACTGAAAAATAACTGGAAGCCAAACCTTGTTAGTTTTATTAGTATTAGTCTTGGCTTTCCTTCTAAGCTAGATTTCCTGACACTTTCTGCCATTCCCAAATCTCATCTCCCATCCTGGGTATGCAGCGCAAGAACAAGCAGTTTGAGGTGGGGTAGGGGAGTAGAATTTTGTCCACATTGACCTTTGAAAGGACTTGATGAATTAAAAAAAGACATATTAAATTGGAAAATATGGATTTATAGTGTTTTCGGCAGGACAGGTTAAACAAATACTGAGCAGTGGAAAACATAGTTGTCCAAACTGTGCAGTGTACCACTTCTATCCTGTGAAAGAATTCATAGAGGGATAAGAATTGTGTTTTCTTACTCTGAGTTTGACACTGAATGGTGCCAATTGATATCAAGTAGTGAAAGGTTAGCTAAGTGTGCTGTTAGTGAGCCTCCCATTGCAACCACAGGTCAGTTCCATACTTTGACACTGACGTCCAGTCTGTCAAACATAACAATTTCACATCATAATTGATAAGTTCATTTTCAATAGAAAGGCAACCACATAAGTACTGAATACAGAATTTGTAGAAATTAATGTATCTGGGAGATGTGAACTTAGAAATAAATATGAATTGGAATGAGATTTTTAGTGGTTCTCATGTTTTGAATATTTGCAAACAAATTCTACCCAGAAATTATTGAGTAATTTGAAAATTGGCTGTTGTTAGAGGCAATTATTTTCATGATCTATGTATCTCTATGTATATCTGAAAGCTGTGGATTTATTTATTATTACTTAGACTTGTTAGTCACTTATTATCCAAAGGTGTTCAAGGTGTTCAACACATTCTAACATCTAAACACTAAATTGTAGCACAGATTCATGTATAATTTTTTTTCTGGGGCTCCATACACACAGTTCATTTAAAGCACATCCCCCCAAAAGAATCATGGGAACTGTAATTTGTTAAGGGTGCTGGGAATTATAGCTCTGTGACTACAGTTCCCAGGATTCTTGGCGGGGGGACATGTTTTAAATATATGGTGTGTACCCAGCCTGTATTTGTAACATTTGGATCTTTTTAAATCCATTAATTCTCAAAGGCCTCCTTGTTAGCCCCTCTCTTCCATTAGCAGAGTCCAGCCCCCACTTGTCTACAATATACTCTTTCCACAAAGAAATAGCCAAATCTCATTGGTTGTTGCTACCCTACTCAATAGCAGGGATAATACAGCATTCCCCCTAATCCTCATAAAACTCTTCCCAAGTAGGTAGTGTTCTGTGCTCAGGGACAAAAAAAAGTTAAGAAGCCCTCCTTTTGCGTAACATTTATAAGTACATTTTCCCTAATCATTATCATTATTTTTTGGCCACCTTTTTACACACACACACACACACACACACAGAGTGTTCAAAGCAGCTTGCAACAAAGCAAACAGCAATGCAACTCAAAGTCAACAATTGCAAGAACAATTGCATAATAAGAAACGTAATAATACAGTAACATAACAGCAAATGTCATAGCAAGCAAGAAAATGTTTCTGGACTATAATGTTAAATCTCTTCGCAAAGATCAAATAGGATCTTGGTTATCATAACAAAACTGTGATTAACCAAACAGAGGTTTTTCAGAGCTTGGAAAAGTTACTTTTTTGAACTACAACTCCCATCAGCCCCAGCCAGCATGGCCACTGGATGGGGCTGATGGGAGTTGTAGTTCAAAAAAGTAACTTTTCCAAGCTCTGGTTGTTCTACCAAAACGTTTCGGCTTCCGGCTTCATCAGCTGCCAACATACAAATGCTGTTACCAAGGTGGCAGTTACAGAGCTTTGAGGATGGAATGCTCAGAGGGGCTTCATTTGCAGAAGCTAAGTGATGCTGGTACTGTCCTCCAGGTTCAGGCCATGTGGTGCCAACGTGTCCAGAGAGTAAATCCAAAAGTTCTCCCTTTTGGTCAATGCTGCTGGATCCGTTGGCATCTCTATAGCTGTTATAGAAAAGTCCAACAGACTGTGGCTCTCAGTACTGAAGTGTTCTGCAACTGATTGCTCCACTTTTTTTGTCAAGATTGCTGGTTTGTGGTTTCTGAAGCATGTGTGTAGGTCAGTTGTAGATTCTCCTATGTACTGGATATGACATCCTAGTCTTTTGCATTCAATGATATAAATTATATTGCAGGACCTGCAGGTGATGTTCTGCTTGGTGTAATATGTCCTGCCTGTCCAGCGCTTTTGGGAGTAGTTGTCTCCCTGAGGTACACACAGGTGATACAGCATATGGTGTGACAAGGATGAGACCCAGGATTGCTGATAGGTGGCTTCAGTACAGCTCTCACTAACAGTCTGCGTAAATTAGGAGGCTGGAGAAACAGGAAGCTTGTTGATGGCTCCAGCAAGATGTTCAGAGTTTGCTAGCAATGGGTAGCTCTCCCTGATTGCTCAGTGATAGGAGATGCTGGATGGAAATCTACCACAAATGGAATTTGTTGTTCTTGGTTCTTTGACACCTCATTATGTTAGAGGAGGTTTTCTCTGGACAGAATGGAGGTTTGGTGGATGTTGCGATCAATAACATGTGCAGGATATCCTCTCAGAAGAAGTTCACTGATCCTTCTCTGGTATTTATCCTCATTGTTGCAAACAAGTTTGATTTTCAGAACTAAGCTATATACAATATTTTTCTTTATATGCTTTGGATGGCAGGATTTCCAGTTAAGATAGGTGTGGGCATCAGTGGGTTTGCTGTAGAGATCAGTGGCTATTTTGTTGTCTTCAGTGGTGAGAAGGACATCAAGAAAAGGGATGTGTGGATTATCATTTGTACTATTAAATGTAAACGTAATAGAGGGATGAACAGAGTTGATGTAATTTTTAAATTGTTCTAAACTCTCTTTACCATTTGTCCAGACTATAAAGATGTCATCAATGTATTGCCTCCATATAAGTGGTTTGTTGATGGCCTTTTTGAGGATCTCTTGTTCCAGTTTACCCATTAATAGATTCTCATATGATGGAGCCATGCGAGTCCCCATAGCTGTGCCTTGTAGTTGCAGGTAGTGTTCTCCATTGAAAGTAAAGTTGTTGCAAGTCAGGACTAGTGTAGCTAAAGTTGTGAGAGCCTCTGTTGGAGGATTGTTCTTATCTGTGGTGTTAAAGAACTCATTTAAAGCCTGAATACCATCATTATGGGGTATATTGGTGTAAAGAGATGTGACATCTAAAGTAGCTAGCACAATATTATTGTGGAATTGATACTGCTTGTTTAAAGACTCGATTTTAAGTAAGAAGTCATTGGTGTCTTTGATATGTGATGGGAGTTTTTGCACCATGTTTTGTAGATTTAAGTCAGTGTACAGAGAACTCCTTTCAGTAGCTGTGTTATTACCAGGCCCACCCTTAGTATGTGAGGGGCCCAGGACAAAAGCGTAGTTGGGGCCCCCGCACATTCTTTCTCTCTCTATATATTATATATACATTTCTATTTTATATTATATTATATATCTATCTATATATAGAGAGAGATTTTATTTACGAATATATTTGGCGCAGCAGCAGGTAAAGGCACTGGCAGCTGTCGAGGCCCAGGTGCACGGCTTGAGCCCAGCTGTCGGGGGGGTCTGCCCTCGCCGCTGTCCAGTAGCCTGGCCACCTGGTTGAGAGAGGGCAGGTGTGCCAAGGTGGGCGGGCAGTGGCGGCGCTCTCCTCAGGGTCCATGGGCTGCAGCAGCCACTCTCCCCCAAGGGCCCCGGCGTCCAGCAGAGAGCGCAGGCCACCACGAGGTCATAGAGTTCAATGCCTGCATCGGCAAGGGCCAGCATCAAACCACCGTCTTGCAGGAGGAGTGCACTTACTTCCAGCTGCGCCCAGGGGTAGTGCGCCAAGCGCATGGCTGGCTCCAGCATTTCTTGCAGTGCCAAGGCCAGTTCGGGCTCCCGCTTGCTGGGCCGGATGTGGGCTCCATGCCCAGAGAAGGGTGCCCACACACCAGCCGGCTGCAGGGTTCACTGGAGATACTCGCTCCAGCGGTGCCTGCTTTGTGCAGCCCAGCCATGGCATACAGTACGTAGGCCGAGCCTTTGGATTGGCTCAGCAGCCCTACGTGGGAGAACAGAGGCTGCAGGGCCAACAGATCCCAGCTGCCATCCGCCGCCTTTTTGCCATCCTTAGTTCCAGGGGGCACGAACAACAGCGGTGTCTGGGACTCCTCTGGACCAGGCACTCGCCTGTGGTTTAGCGGCATGGCCTCCGCTTGTGGCACGCCTGGCCTCGGAAAGGGAAAAGATCGCCAAGCGCAGGGAGGGCCCAAAGCGCAGGGCCCGGGGCAACTGCCCCGCTTCCCGGTGCCTAGGGGCGGTACTGGTTGTTACCTTAGACAATGGGGCAACCAGGATTGTTGGTATAACCCCCACAATCTTGTTTTAGTTGGTTCGGTCTGGTGGGTGGAAGCAGAAAAACCCTGTTTGAATAAGAAATCAAGTGTGGAGCAGAAAAGCTAGTCCTGGGTGTGGCTGCTAGGGAAGCTATTATTTACTTGATCTTTAACCCCTTGATTAAGGTACATATGTATATCTGTATTGTAGAGAAGTAGGGAAGGATATGAGGAGTATATATATATATTTGAATGGTGGATATTTGTATATGTATTCTTTAATCATAGGGCCTTGTTGAATCTGTGGACTTTCTGGGCCTAGCTGAAGCTGCAGTGGTTCGGAGCAGCAGGATAGAGCCATTATCTCCTGAAGATTAAGAAAAGAACTTTTCAGTTGATTGCAAAGTTATTTTGCCAAAAAAAGAGAGGACACACAGACAAGGATCTTTTAAGTATTTGGAAACTGAGAACCATATAAAACTGTGTTATATTTAATGTTATGTTTTCTTTCTGAAAAAAAGTTCAGAAGTTATTCATGGAATCTTTGCAAATTCATTTCATTTTTGGCCCGTAAGAACCTGCAAGGGATTACATTGGCTTTGTGGATTTTAGGCAGCATGTAAAACCTTCCAGGGGTGGGATTTGGATTAACAAGGGGATCAGCAGTCTCCTCCTTAATAAGTTTCCTACTTGTAAGGTTTTGTACAGTTGTAATGATATGAATATTGAGTTCTGCGGTGATGTCTTTGTCAAGAAGTCTATATGTTGTTTCATCCTTTACTTGTCTTTAACCTTCTGCTATGTAGTCTGTAGTGTTAAGTTACACCCTTATCTGCAGGCTTGATGAAACATCCCTTCTCATCTGAAGATTCCTGAGGGCCATTCTTTCTTCTTTTGAAAGGTTGTCATGAGTAGGAGTTAGTGTGTGGTTGTTAATGACTCTGTTTATTGATGAGAAAGTTTTCTAGGACTGGATTCCTATTAACGTTCGGTGTCCAGGTTTTAGGTGGCAGAAACTGTAGCAGAGGATCTCTGTTGTAGAGGTCTATGTTGTTCTTAGAGTCATCATTAAAAAATTCAGCCAATCTGCATCTCCTTTCAAATGCTTTGATGTCACATTTCATTTGTGCTATATTGTGCTCTAGGTGTCGGGCAGAAGTTGAAGCCTTTGGATAGAAGCCTAATTTCATTAGGTGACATTTTGCCTGCAGTGAGATCTATTATTGTTGTGGAATCATTTCTGTAATTTATGTCAGGTGATCTTGTAATACATTTGGACGTTTTTGGAGTAAACCTTTTGAATCTCCTGTTTTTCTTTTTCTTGTTTTTAACTTTTACTCTTGTAGCAGAGAAACATATTTCTTTATAAATAGAACCCTGTGTTATTAAATTGGATGGAATAAGGGGTAGATATCTTAGAATATCCCTTTTGAGTTTTTTTTCTTTTTGGTGCCATGGACATTGGTAAAAGTTGTCTGTTCTGTTTGGTGGAGCAGATAGAGAAGACATTCATAGTCGTATGGTGTTAGAATGTTTCTTTGAAACATTAATTCCTGTTGTAATGCTTGTTTCAAGGTCTTGATTTTCAAAAGGCTCTGCTTAATAGTAGAAATAAGGAATATGCTCAGCTGATGTTTCTCTATGTGCCAATTTAGACATAAGGGGATACTTTCCAGAATAGAAATTGGTTTAAAGATCTCAGGGTCTCGTGTGATAATTTTTAAGGTCTTATATACTTTAACATGCTCTATAGTAAGTTGGGATTTTGTAATTTTCTCTTGTAAATACATTGCGTACCTTGGGTTGTTGTTTTGCATGATGGAATACTTGAATGAAGAAGGCTGGATCCTCATAGGATGTGAGTTGGTTTAGTATTCAGACAGACAGTTTTGAAAGCAACAAACAGAACTTCACCCAAGCTTGCTCTGGATCCCTATAAGGACTCCATTAATCACCTAAAAATATATGCACGTAACTGTGATATATGTAATATAAAAGCCCTATTGTTGCTACTGAAAAGAAGGAAATCACACAGGAAATGCTGTAGGGCATAATCTCATATGTATTATTTCATGTGTTAGGAAAGTCCCCACAATTTAAAAGATGATCAGATCTCATATTTGGAACTACGGAGAAGTCTGGGTGAGAAGCAAGAATTTGTATGGGGTCAATACAACCAGAAACGAGCAAGTAAGAGGTGTGAAGAATTACTAGATTATCAAAACTGTTATCTTCCCTAGATTGTTAAAATAACAGCTTCTAATTATTCTCACTACTGAGTAGAGATATGCAGAATCCTGCCTCCCTTCCCATGGCTAATACTGAAATTCTTTCATCTTCCTTCAAAATTCCCTGGCTATTTCACCAAATCACGTTTGCCTCAGAACTTTAGGAAATTTTGGAGGCTGCCCTACTTCTCAGGCCACATCCATACCATTTACAGCACTATTATATACCACCTTGGTTTCCCCCAAAGAATCTTGGGAGCTGTGGTTTGTTAAGGGTGCTGAGAGTTGTTAGGAGACACCCTTTCCCCTGAAAGAGCTACAGTTTTCAGAGTGGATTAGTAATCAATCCCTGTTCCCAGGGATCTCTGGAAACTGTACCTCTGTGACAACTGTCAGTACTAGAGTTGCCAGGCTCAGGAGAAGAGAAAGTCAGTCAAGTGCAGGTGTCTTTATAACACTGTAAAGGGAAAAACCACAAGGTGGAATTCTCCCTTCCCCCTGCACAACTTTTAAAGATACAGAAGACCTCTTGGAGGCTGGGCCTGGCAACCAAGAGGTCTTCTGTATCTTTAAAAGCTGTGTAGGGGGAAGGGAGAATTCAACCTTGTGGTTTTTCTCATTGCAGTGTTGCAAGAACACCTGCACTTGGCTGACTTTCTCTCCTCCTAAAGATACAGGATCAGGATCAGGCCCTGAACCTGGCAACCCTAGTCAGTACCCTTTAGAAACTATAGATCTGCCAGGATCTAGCATTACAATTAGAAAATATTTACAAAACTAAGTACAATTTTGTGTTCTATTTTAAATGGAATTAAACCAAAGTTTAAAAAACAAGACAAGAAGCAATACTGTTGGACACCAGGCCAGGTCCAGAACTTCTTTGCAGAACTGAAGCCCCAATAACGGACAATGCATTGCACAGAATCCAGATACACCAAAAAATACCACAGGGACGTTTCTATATAGGATAGGAGTAAATCCAGTGCCAGCTATCCAGAGTACTCAAGCAGAGGGAGCAGTTAATAGTCCAAAAGCAGAGTAATTGGAGAAGCCAATATCCAGGTGATTAGGACAGGTGCAGGTTAACTAATCTGCTCATATGAGAGTCTTCCTTATTAAGGCGAATTGGTTCCTGGAACCATGCAAGATAGGATGCAACTGGGTCTACTGCCAGAATATTTTTCCAAACATAGGTGTAACAGAGCAGGATTGGAAATGAGTTTGGAAGTTCCAAGCAGAACTGGATGCATAGAACTCTTCACCTTCATCCCGGAGTATACCATAGGGATTTTTGAATGAAACGTACTTCCAGCTAATGGCCTTGATCTTAAGCATTATGAATGCATAGATTTCCCCACAGTCTGCTGTTAACATGGTAAGCATGATTACATTAAATACAAAAGGATGGTTTTTCATGGAAAACTTGTACATTTTATTATTGCATTCAATGTATTCACAAGTGGAGTATAAGTCTCAGTCAAGTATTATTTTTTCTATTGGAAGCAAACTACCAAATAATGGTAATTCAGTACAACACTCAATGTGCTGATTTTCACAGATAAGATTTTTACACAGTCAATGCAAAGACAGGAGAAGAATGACAATGTAGCAACCCTTTCAGAAACATAGTGCACATAGTGATGTGAATCCTCTTCTTAATTTTAATGACAGCTACTGGCAGGCACTCTGAAAGAAAAAGACATTACAGATAGCATTCCATGGTGAGAAATTACCTGTTAAAGAGGATGTATGCTAACTGGCGATGAAAGAGAAGGGAACGCTTTGTGTTGATAAACTGTGAATCATCTGACACACCTTCTTAGAATGGTTTTTTGTCCTTTTGTCTCCTTTTATGACTCTTAGCTCCAATGGCTCTTCACAGAAAATCAAGGAGTAATTCAGAAGTTGTTTCCAGGAGTTTTTTCACATCCCCTTGCTTCTGCAGAAGTTTCTTTTTGGAATGTGCACACAATCCCCTCAACTCAAAAGGCAAAATGAACGAAGATTCCTCATCAAACTACTACGTGCATGTGGCAGGTTCAGCAAAAGTCCACATGGAGGAGTTCCAATGTATCATACTCTCTACTTTGTAGATCCCACTTCCCACAGTTCCTACCTTGTACTGATAGACCATACTATGAGGATGGGAAGCTCCTATGTAGATATGTTCTTAGGGCTTATCCACATGGAAGCATAACTTCATGCTAGAGACACTGCTTTTACCTCAATTTTCTGCTTGCACCATCCACAATAAGGGCTCAATACCAGCTGCAAACACTGTGTTTTCTAGTCACCCTTGAGGGAAGCATCAATCACGCAGTTTCCTAAAGACCACACCCTCTAATTTAACATTTCCACTACAGCTCATTACCAGGCAACTGAGCATGCTCAGTTTGTTCTACCTGTAAGTTTAATTTAAAAAAAACAACCTGGAATTGTGATTATTTGTATTTTACTGGTACAATACAGCTAAAATACAAATCTTTGAGCAGTGTTATGCTTTTGTGCACAAGTTTATTTATTTATTTATGTATTTATTATTTGATGTATATCCCACCCTTCCTCCCAGCAGGAGCCCAGGGCAGCAAACAGAAGCGCTAAAAACACATCAAGACATCATAAAAACAGACCCTAAAATACATTAAAACAAAACAACTTTAAAAACATTTTTTTTAAAAAGCTTTTAAAACATCTTTTAAAAAGGGTTAAAAAACATATTGTTTTTTAAAAAAAACATATTAAAAAGCAATTCCAACACAGATGCAGACTGGGATAGGTCTCAACTTAAAAGGCTTGTTGAAAGAGGAAGTTTATTTTATTTATTTATTTTTATTTATTTTATTAAATTTATATACCGCCCCATAGCCGAAGCTCTCTGGGCAGTTCACAACAGTCATACATCAAATACAATAAACCACATATTTAGACAATTTAAAACATCTTTAAAATTTTTAAATTCTTAAAAAAGTTAAAAAACAATTTTAACACATACTAAAATGCCTGGGAGAAGAGGAGAGTTTTAACCTGGCGCCGAAAAGATAATAATGTTGGCGCCAGGCGTACCTCATCAGGAAGATTGTTCCATAATTCGGGGGCCACCACTGAAAAGGCCCCTTTTCTTGTTGATACCCTCCGAGCTTCCCTATGAGTAGGCACCCGGAGGAGGGTCTTCGATGTTGAGCGTAGTGTACGGGTAGGTTCATATCGGGAGAGGCGTTCCATCAGGTATTGTGGTCCCGAGCCATAAAAGGTACTGAAAAGATAACAGAGATGATGCCTGCCTAATATTTAAGGGGAGGGAATTCCACAGGGTAGGTGCCACCACACTAAAGGTCCGTTTCCTATGTTGTGCCGAATGGACCTCCTGATAAGATGGTATCTGGGTGTATAAAGGATAAGACTGTCTTTCAGGTATCCTGGTCCCAAGCTGTATAGGGCTTTGTACACCAAAACTAGAACCTTGAACTTGGCCCAATAGCAAATGGGCAGCCAGTGCAATTCTTTCAGTAGCAGGGTGACATGTTGGCGATCCCCTGCCCCAATGAGCAGTCTCGCTGCCGCGTTTTGCACCAGCTGCAGCTTCCGGACCAACCTCAAGGGCAGCCCCACATAGAGTGCATTGCAGTAATCCAACCTGGAGGTTACCAGTGTGTGGACAACAGTGGTCAGGCTATCCCAGTCCAGAAAAGGCCGCAAGTTATGGGAGAAAATAAAATAAAGGCACTGTTTGCAGCAACATAAAAAAGCCTTGCAGAATCGGAAAAAGCAGCGGAAGTTTCTCTTCCGCCCACAGGAAATGAAATGAAAGAAGGGAGGAGGAGGGGGCTTGGCCAGCAGAGCTGCGAAATGGCTGCATAACTTCACTGCTCTGTTCCCTCCGGATGGAAAAGCCTCCCTAACATTAACTTGGGACATCATCTTATTGATTAAAGCTATTTCGAGGGGGGAATGGTCCCCAGCATATTGAAAGGAAAAGAAGGCATTTTGGAGGACTATTTTAAATTGCGAGACACAGAAGGCTGAAGCGCAGCAAAAAGACATCTACTAGACAAGATTGCTTAGCTAGCTCTTCCTTCCATGAAGCAGCCGCGAAACTCACATCTGCAGGTGCTGTTTTAGAGCTTTTCTGAGATCCGGGAGCCATCTTTAGTAGTTGTCTTTATGCTGCACTTGGGCCTTCTGTGTCTTGCGATTTAAAGTAGTCCCCCAAAATGCCTTCTTTTCCTTTAAATATGCTGGGGAGCATTCCCCCCTTGAAATAATGTTTATTTATCAATAAGAGTTCATTCTCATACATGAGTTTTTTCTTCTTCAGATCCTTTGGGTCTTTAAGCTTAAAGACAATAATTGCTGCAAAACATAAATTAAACCATTCACATCTCACTTTGTGTGTGTTCTGATGTTTTCTTACTCTTATAGATACTTTATACTTCAAGCACAGCAGCTTGTAAAATTTGGAATGCTGGAAAAAAATTGGTGAGGATAATTTGAATGAACTTGAATTGAACATGAATGAACCTAGTTTATTTTTTAAAGGGATGAACATGAACTGGAATTAGTTCCATTTTGGACGTGCTTTCTGTACTGATATCATTTGCATTAATCAACACAAGTCCCCATTCATTCCCTGCCACTTTGATGGTAGCTTACCTGTACTAAGTCACAAAACTGAGCAACAAAAGTAATTTTCATTTCTTTCAACTCCCAAGAAGCAACCATATTTTCCCCTGCTCTTGTCTGTATCCTGCTGATGCCCCCATGATTACATCTCCTAAAACAGTAACCTAGGTTTACTGGTATAACCCAATGCAACTGTTATTGTAGGATAATAAATTGTATAAACAATTCACCATGTTTAAGGCTTAGAACTATTAGTGTTTGTGTCAGCAACAGATGGTCATGATGACAGACGACACTTGACTGCTGCATCTGAGCAACATCTTTCAACTTGTGGTGATTATTAATCTGAACCAAGAACCAAGGTAAGTCTGGTCTGGATAATTCTCCCTAACAGGAGAAAACAAAAAACCTGAAGAACAAAATCTAAACATTTGGTCATATTCCAGGGCGCTTCCATTGTGAAATGTTAAATTTCCATAGCTCTGTCACAGCCACTGAGAATGCCTGCCCATGTCTGTAAATGAACTTGGTGCACAGTTTATGTGCTCAAGAGGACATTCTTGGTTGGACTGAAAAGATACAATGAGTCATAAGCAAGAAAACAAGATTCTTGTGGGATTACGTTTCAGATGTACCCAGGAAGCAACAGCCAACGTTTCAGCAGTATTAACATGACTGAAGTACTCCTCCCAATCTTGTCCCATGAATACATTTTCTCCTTTGCTCATTTATGTTTAGTAAAACTTATAGTAGAAGCTGTGATATTATTTATAGCAAAATGGAACTACTGAGCTTTTTAAAAAAGAAAAAAGAAAGAAGCTCATCTGGGTTGGGGAATCAGTATTTTGGATGTCTGTTCTATTTTTCTGAATTCAACTATGAACAATTTCAGCATGACCCAAAATAAGTATGCTTAATCTTCTCTCTTCATTCTAATGTTAATCCTCTTCCCTAATGAATGTCAGTAATTATGATGCATATTTAATGAAGAAAAGGTAGATTTCTCCATTCAAAAAAAATGTCTCTAATAGTTGTGGCAGGATGCACAAGCAGAAATCTTAGGAAACATCCAGCTTTTTGCTTGTGCATGGTACCTGAATTACTAAAGGTGTTTTTTAAACTCCTTTTTCCTTTCCGTCTCCAAATTGTGCCAATATAACTGGCCATTGAAGGAGGAAAATAAGTATTTCTGATCTTGCTAGAGACCTTTGGATGAGAATGGCAAAGATATTGTAACCATCAACAAAGGTTATGTCCCCAAGCATAATCAGCAAACCTATTGACTCAGCTTGATCTTACTAGAGATTGATGCTTTCATGCCAACACCAAAGTATAATGTCAACAGTATCCCAGGCCAGCATTCATCTTCCAGATCTTTGGTCTGCCTTTTTAAACTAAATCCCATTGAGAAATGGCCTGTTGGGAATAATCCTCTGGATAGTTCCTACCTGACTAGGCATTTCAATAATGGATTATTGGCTAAATCTATAATTAAATGCTGGCCTTTGTAAAATGGTCCTCTTTTGTTTTCGTTTTTTGTGTGTGCACTCAAAGCAATATGAAACGGAGCCTGAAGCAAATGCATAGCAAAGAAAGCTTACACTGTATCTAGAATAATCCTGTGAAGTAACTGTATCTGCTGTGACCTCTTGCCGTTTTAAAGCTTAAGAGAGCTCCACATCTGTAGGGTCTTATGGTGAAGTGTGCAGGACTTGGCACTGATGAATACGGCACTGTGCTCCATTGCCCATAGCCAAACTCACTGAATTGTACGTTTTGCACTCAAGTACTCTTGTATACCTTTATTAACTTGACTTTAACAGGCAACATATGGATGTTTCAGGACCGTGCATTTTGGATTATGACAGAATACTGAATTATATTGGTCATGATGGGAGGGGACAGCATTACTGTACCACCAAAGCAGAGAGTTTGTAGGAAAAATTATGAGCAAAAAGGGCTTGGTGGCTAAGGCACTTGATGGTCGGTTAACACCAGGCTTAGTTCTGGGGTTGGTTTCTCTGTGTGATCTCATTGCACTTCAGGAATTGGGATGTTAATCCTAGCAAGCAGTATTGGAGATGTGCAAGTATACTTAAATTTCCAACGATGCTCAATTATTTCTCTAAAATGTCCTGCTTACTCCTTCGTGCCTGGGAAAACTAGAGCAGTAGTGGCCAACCTTTTATGTAAGTGGGCCACAAGTCAAGTTCAAATTATGAAAACAGGTGCAACCCCTGCATGTAGTTATATCTTTGCCTCTAGTCTACTGAACATAGTATAGCATGGCCAGTAAAAGTGCAAGCTTGATTATTTGCCACAGCTACACCTACTATTATTGTTTCTACTATTCCTGTTCATCCGACTATAGTTTGGGCCTCTGTGAACTAGAGTGATGCCTACTGTAATCTACCTAGATTTGTTATGAATACTAGAAGACCATGTCTTGTTTCTAGTGAATGGCACTTTATTAGGGTATCCCACAACACACTGCTGCTGCGATTTTGTATGTATTAGGGGATGTCTGTGATGCCCTTCCCTGGCTCTCCCTGTCAGGTTCCTACCTGCTTGTGGCTACTGCCTTTCACTAGGCACCACCAGGGACTCCACCAGTCCGGACTTTCCTTTCTTATGGTTTCTCTCTCTGCTCTAGCACAGATCTCAATAGATCCCCCTGCTAGGCAGCACCACCAGTCATGTTCTACAACCAATGTTCCCAGAGACCTTGCCTGAGTCTCTCTATCCGGTTAAATTCGTGACTGCGTGCCTATGCTGTTCCCAACCCCCTTGTATCAATGCAGATAACTCATAACTCGGGGTTGCTCTGGATACTTATAGTGTTATCTTCTCCTCTTCACCGCTGCCACCATTTGTTACTGTTTCCCTTCAGCCTTGGTTATTACCTTACCCTCCCTTCTGGTCTGTGAAACCCCAGCCAAGGATCAGGCCTTCGGTAAACCAAAATAGTATTTATTAAATAACATTAATAACAAGATAACTTTGATAATGATCTACAAGCTTATGGTTGCATCTATTACTGTGATATTTGACTTATTACTAATCCGAACTCCACCTCCCTCTTTCTCCACACTCTCCTGACATACACCAACTCACACCCACCTCCCAACTCCACCAAAACAACCCACTCACGTCCACCCAGATTCAACTGTCATCCTTCCATTTATACTGTCAGCCATCCAAACACTCAGCCAATCATCCAGCATTCTACTGCTCATTTACTCCCCCCTCCTCTTTCATTCCACTTACCATGTATCTTCTATACAAACAGCACTTACCATATATACATTAATACAGGAACATCACAATGTCCCCTTCACCAAACCGGCTCTCCCTGCCTCAGTTTCCTCTCCAGGAGATGGAGCAGAAAGCTCATAAACAAAAGGGGAATGGCATGCAGGGCCAGTCCCAGAAACATTGCAGCCTATGGAGCCTGTGGGACCAGTGTTCCCCCAGCCAGAGGAGGTGGTACTGCTGCCTTCAGAAGACTTCATGAAAGACCCAGTGTGACCCGGGACTTCCGGGAAGGGTGACTTAGCCTGTGCCTGCTTTTGAGACGGGCTCCTGCCTCAAAAGAAGCTTATTCAGATATATCAGTCAGATTTTTTTTTTTTTGACTGATTAAACTTCTCCCGGGTAGGGAGAAACGAAGAGATTAACCTCAAAGCCTATTTTTGTTGGGACGACCAGATCTCATTAATTTATGGGACGAGGTCCAGCCGACGAAGGTGGGACGGATTTTCAACAACAAGCTCTATCTGATAAAGCGAACGTTCATCTTATCTTCTAAGAGAGAACGCACTAACAGGCAAGCACCCTTCTTTCTATATTTTTCTTTTACTTGACTTAAATTGTTGCTGTTTAAAAGAGATTTGCCAGATTGATCGGTTTTTGACATCTCACTGGGGAGCCATAACTTCTCTCTGCTACTCACTAATTAATAGCTTATCTCTGTTTTTGTTGCAAAAAGCTGTCCTGGATTTGCATTCTAAAGATATACACAGAAGAGGGATTTCTATTCCAGATTTTTATTTTGAAGAATATTATATTGTCTGAGACTACTCTCTTTTTGGTCTATTTTATTTTGACGAATCTGTTTCCTGACGACCGCCATTAATTGTTTCGATCCTGGGAACTGCATTTTGTTTACTTAAGCATGGAGAGATAAGGCTGTCTGCTCTGTTTATACTGTGATGTCACCAAGTTTGGAGTATTAACCCAATTGTTGCTGAAATAAGAAGTGGTTTTCCTATATTTTTCTTTTAAAATGGCAATTAAGAAAGTGGCTGAGAATCTGGAAATAACTATGTTTCAGAAAATAATGGATGAGATTGAGATAACGAAACAAAACCTGCGACAGGGTTGTAAGGAGCTGAAAATTGAATTGAGTAAAATGAAGCAGGAGATTAAAGATATAGGGGTCCCTGTGAGAGAGGTGACCCTGGAAGGGGTCCCTGTGAGAGAGGAGACCCCGGAGATTGGAACAAACGTGGAACAGGAAAAAGATTTGGAGTCTATGGACTTTAGAAACAAAATCTATTGTTTGGAGACACAGGAGATTAAAGACATAGGGGTCCTTGTGAGAGAGGAGACCCTGGAGACTGGAACAGGGGTCCCTGTGAGAGAGGAGACCCTGGAGACTGGAACAGGGGTCCCTGTGAGAGAGGAGATCCCGGAGATTGGAACAAACGTGGAACAGGAACAAGATTTGGAGTCTATGGACTTTAGAAATAAAATCTATTGTTTGGAACTCAATGTTATCTCTGAAGAAATTAATGAAGATTCTAGAGATAAAGTTATCAATGGCATGGATAATCTTCTGGACTGGAATGATGTGATGGAGCCCAATATAGAGAAAATCTATGGAATTAACTGCAGCCATGTGACAATGGAAAAACTTTCAAGAGATGACCCAGTGTATTTTGAAAAAAAGAACAGAGATATGATTTTACAGCAGTATTTCAGCAACCTATTCAGAATGGATGGCAAGAAAATATTTGGGATAGAGGTAATTCCCATCAGACTCTTACTATATGACTATGGCTTTGACAGCAAGATTATTATGGAATACTGATAATGGAAGATTGGATACTGAAATTACTGGACTTAACAAGACTACTGAAGATGGAAGATGGAAAATGGAACTAATAGGGATAATAGAACAATGGCTACTGAAATTACTGAACCTAACAGATTCTGATGTGATGGATTAATTGAAATGTTTATTTTGACTATGGTTATGACAATAAGATTATCATAATTAGTAATGAGATGGATTAATCGATATGCTTATCTGGAAAAAAAAATTGATAGATATATTTCTTAAAGAATTGAAACCTCTCTTTGACTTTTTGTGGAAAGAATAAAGTAATGTTTATGAGATTTGATGATTAAGTAAGATAACTACTGGAGGAAAGTGATTTTATAATATGACTTAAGAGACAGGATTGTTATATATTATAGACTTATAACTGATTTGATCTTTGACAAATGGGAAGTCAATATTTTACTCTTTATTTTTTATTTTTGTTTTTTTTTTCTTTTTTTTTTTTTGTTTAACTATTTCTGATTTTGTTTTTTGTCTTTGAATGTTTTATGATTTTGTCTTGTATGTTTTATGAAAATCTGAATAAAAATTATTGAAAAAAAAAAAAGAAAGACCCAGTGTGACCCAAGACTCCCCTGTTCTGTTGCAGTCAGAGACTAATGGAGAAGGCTAAATCCCATTAAGCAAAACCACACTTTCCAATACGGAGTGGGGGGTGTCACAATAAGGAGGCAGCTGTGTTGCTACTATACAGAGCTGACGCTCAGTTTGTTCTATGCTGAAACAATATGGGAGTTTTGTGCCATAGAGCATTATGAATGCATAGATTTCCCCACAGTCTCCTATGAACATGGTAAGCATGTTCCTTTCTTCTGGTGCTGGAAATTCTGAGGAGGGAGGGGCATGAAAGCCTGGTTCATTCTCCTCTTGGTTCAAGATGTCCTCTGAATCCATGGTCTCTTTTCTCTGAGGATGGGGTATCAGAGGCCTGTGTCAATTGTTTTGTTGGTTTCCCACTGGTGATGTGAGCTTTTGCAGGAAGGAGGTGGTTAATGAAGTACATTATTTAAACGGTGAAATTCACTAATATAATATATGGGGATGGCCACCAACTTAAATGGTTTTAAATGGGCATTAGGCAAATAAATGAAGGGTATCAATGGCTACTAGTCATGATGGCTCTACATTACCTCCAGTGTGAGAGGCAGCATGTCACTGAATACCAGTTGCTGGAGAACAATGGAGGGATAATGTCCTCTTGTCTGCCTATGGGCTTCCTATACAATGGTTAGGCACTATAGAAAACAAGATGCTGGATTACATAGGCCTTTGGTTTGATCCAAGAAAGGTTGCATTATATTCTTATGAAATATGTACAGAAATCTGAGAGCACCTGAGGCCACTTCAGACATTCTGCAGAAGTTGCAAGAGAGGAAGTGTGGTTGACTCATGTTTCCTCATGCTTCTAGGCTGCATCTGATGAAACGAGTTTTTCCTCTGAGGCAAGATGCACATTCTTTGCGGTCGATGGGTGAAATAATACGCAGACAACAGCAGCTATGGTTGAATAAAGGGCCACTTTATTAAATTATAAACAAGAACGTTTAAAGTGACCTGCAGAGGTGAAACCTAAGTGCGGGAACTAACTATAGGCAAGCAGCTTGCCCTACAGCTCTCGGGCGACCAGTCCCTGCTGGGGCCAAGGGCAAGCCCCCTTTTGCTTACCCCTTGCCCCGGCCACACCTTGTAGGTGAGTAGGGAGGCCTTCCCATGTCACCACCCCCCGGGGCCGTAGAACCCTCAGGTGGATGAGGTAAGTTGGCCTCAAAAGCAGCCCATATCCTGCCCTCGGGCCGTAAAACCCTGAGGGACAGGCCTCCGGAACCACCAATCACCTTGAAAGGTGCCTAAGGGGGCCACCTAGCTGTCATTACCTATTTCCCCTCCCCACTTTACCGCCACAAAAAGGGGACAAATCTCTATTTAGTCTCCTTTTCCCCACTGCGTAGAAGAACTTCCAGCAGACTCCTCTGCAGGTCTTGCAAAAAGATGTCATTCCCTGTGTCCGACAGGTGAACGCCATTGGCCCTATAGAGTTCAACCCTAGAATGCTGTATAAGTGGATGCGGAATGGGCAACCCACCATCCCCAAGAAGAGCCAACCGAATCTGTCGGTTGACCCTCTTACGTGCCCAGTCTATCCTCCTGGTGTCCCAAACTCCATGCCATTTCCTGCGTGGCAGTATGTCTGACCAAAGCAGACAAACTGAAGGCCAACGCTGCCTTATAACGCGCATGTCGCTACATGCTTGAATAGTAAGGGCCCTGCCCTTCAGTAAACCCAGGTCATCACCTCCCAGGTGAATGACCAAAATGTGCGGAACATTACGCACTAACCCTTGCCAGAACAGGGCGGGTAGGAGCCCATCCCAGCGCATCCCTCGCTGGCCAAGCCATTGTACAGTAGCTCGCTGACTGAGCCCCAGCTGCGAGCCCATTCGAGATGATGCGGCCCTGCAGCCCACCCAGAAAATCATGCTGTGGCTGCAGATTAGGATGCGCATCTGCTCCATCCCCCTCCGGCAACCTGCCAAAACAAGGCAACACCATTAGGCTTCCGTATTACCATGCCCAGTCATGGGGCGGACATAACTCCTGTAGGCCCCCGAAGCCCACCTTCCAACAGCTTGCAGCCTGGCTCGTGGAGAACCCAGCCCCGCTGCTGTGAAAGCCGCTCCAATTCTAAAAGAGTGGGTCCCGAAACCTGATGGGTCTATTCCCAATCTGTGTAGGGCCTTCTTCGTAAGTGCCCAAAATTGATATTTAGTGAGGGGATCACCATTCCTGTGAACAAATAAATATCCACTCACTGCTCCTCTAGCTGTCATAAACGTGTGCAGGGCCATCACTGGGCAAATGTGTGGCAAGGGGGAGGGAGCTAAGATAACAGTCCGTCCCCTACCCCTTTGGTCGGTCTTAGACCTACGTAACGTAAGGTAAACGCTGCCTGCCTTCATATTGATGTCTGACATTAAGAGGGCGCACTGTGACTGGTCCATCTTAGACCCAGCCACTACTTCTCCAATCTGAAATGCCCCCCAAAATAATGTAAGGGACACTGCTTGAAATAGCTGTATTTCATAGGTGGAAGAACATTCAGCTGACCATTGGCTCATGAGTTTCTCCAGAAGTGCTGGAGACATAGGGCGACGGTGATCAGGGGCAGCTGGATGCTCCCTAGCCCACCCAGCCAACATGCGCCGGACCCTAAAATCCGTGGAATGATCCGAGAAACCTTGTGCCTTAGCTAGAAAGGAAAGTCCGGCTAGCTTACCTTTTAAGGCTCGGACAGACAAGCCCTGCCTCTTGCCATCCACCAGAAATTCCAGCAGCTGACTCACCAGAATGGGCCACTGGGGCGTATATCCCTTGGTGGCCCAAAAGTCTTCAATTGCCCTACCTGCTCTCTGGTAACTGGCGAGTGTGCTGGGGGCAACAGATAGGCTTATGGCCCTCTCCGACTCCGCTCTCCAATCTCCCAAATTGTAGGGGGCACGGCATCCGGCTGAGCGCTGGCCAACGGCGCCAGCTGACAGAAACGGTCCATCTGGTTCCATGACAGAACATCAGCAACACTATTGTTAATGCCAGGAACATGCCGTGCCCGAAAACAAACATTAAAAAGCAGGCACTGGAGAACAAAAGCCCGGACTAGGCCCATAACCCTGGTGTTCCTGGATGTAAGAGAGTTGATAACATGTACTGTGGCCTCATTGTTGCACCAAAAATGGACAGTAGAGTTCTGCAGCCTCTCTGCCCATAAATGCACCGCCAGTACAATGGGAAAGAATTCAAGAAAGGTCAGGTCCTTGTCCAGTCCCTCTTGAACCCAACCCTGAGGCCATTGTCCCTTACACCAGGAAGACCCAAATATTACTCTGAAACCATAAGACCCCGATGCATCCGAACAAACTTGCATCTCTGCTTCCAGGAGCCGTTCGTGTCTCCAAAAAGAGATCCCATTGTAGTCCTGCAAAAAGGAGGACCAAACTGCTAGGTCGGTGCACACGACTGCCGTAACCCTGAATCTATGGCGGGGTTTTGAAAGCCCTATCATAGCATCATAGACGCGCCTCAAAAAGGCCCGTCCGGGTGTGACAACCCTGCAAGCAAAGTTCAGGTGTCCTGCTAGTTCCTGGAGTGTAGAAAGGAAAACATTTTTTTAGCCCCAACTACCTCCCAGATCTTGACGCGCAAAAGATTAATTTTAGCCATGGGAAGCCGGCAGCACATGGCTACCGTGTCAATTTCAATACCTAAAAATGTCAAGACCTGGGCAGGTCCCTCCGTCTTCTCTAAGGCCAAAGGCACACCAACTTCCCTGGCCAACTCACTAAATTGGGACATTAAGTGCTGACATTCCCCTGTGTTTGCCCTACCTGCAAATAGGAAGCCATCCAGATAATGCACCACCGTGTGTAAGCCCCCCCCATCTCCTGACAGCCCATTCTAGGAAAGAGCTAAAGTGCTCAAAAATGGCGCAAGAAATTGAGCATCCCATGGGTAGGGCCCTATCAATATAGAAATGGCCTGAAAAGGTGAAGCCCAGTAGCTCAAAATCCGCTGGGTGAACTGGCAGGAGACGGAAGGCGGACTTGATATCACACTTTCCCATAAAAGCCCCTTTACCACAGGAGCACACCATGCACACTGCAGTGACCAGGGACGTGTAGTGGACAGAACACAAATTATCTGGAATGAAATCATTAACTGACATCCCTTGCGGGTAGGACAAATGGTGAATGAGCCTAAATTCCCCAGCTGCCTTTTTGGGCACGATGCCCAAGGGAGACACCCTAAGGTTAGAGAAAGGGGGAGACTGGAATGGGCCGAGAACTCGCCCAGCCTGCACTTCTTTATCAGTTTTCTGCTGCACTAAGTCTTCCTTTCCCACGGCAGAGCGGAGGTTGCGAGATCTAAAAGCTAAACGGGGGCCGGTGTAGGGAATTCGGAAGCCTAATGAAAAACCATCGAACAAAAAACATGCGACCCCTTGGTTCGGGTAACTGTCCAGGAGGTGTCTTAAAATATTTAATTTAACTGGGGAGGGGCCCTTTTCCTTGATTACCTCCTGCAGGGGGCTGTTTCCGGGCTCCCCCACCCCAAAAGGGTCTGGTCCTGGGGCAATTTGCACTTGAGTGTGTCGCCCCACATATGGAGCATTTGTGATGAAAACGGCATGGGTTCCAGGTGCAGGATCCACGGGAATTAAATTCCCAGCAAAACAGCCATTGTTGAACCCCTTGCCCCGCATTACCGTGGGGCAGGGGAGCAGACTGTTTGCCAAGTAAATGCCCGCTATCTGCTCTGTCCCCAGTCATGGCGCGCGCTGCTGCCATGAATTGCAGCCACAGCCCGGGCTCCTTCTTGTCCCAGGGGAGTGTTTTATTAAAAGCCACCAGCATACGGAAGACCTCGTCGTAGGATAACCAAGCCAGGCCAGAAAACTCAATATAGGCCCTATAAATAATATCTAGGTATTTCATCAACAGGGGCCCCCGCAATGGCTGTTTTTCCATGACTACCCCTGCGTAAATCATATAGGCCGGCAACCAATTATGCCAAGTCCATTCAACCCTTTTACGTTTAGGCCTCTCTGGCTCCATATCTCCATCCCTATCCTTATCTCTCGGGCTGTTCCCTGTAAAGAAGTGTGAACAAGTCCACGTACTCCCCACACCAAATCCTTTCCTTAGTCGCAGGAAGGAGGTGAAATCCCAAGGAGACAGATGCCTCCCCAAAAGGAATGGCCCCTGCAGCAACCGAACTAAAGGGGTCTGAAGCCACTGCAGCCTCCACAGCAGTGGTCTGTGGCTCCACTGTGGAATTATCAGGATGTGCCACTGCCATGCTGGGGGGGGCAGCCTGAGAGACTGAATCCCCTCCAGCATGCTGCCAAACTTGTTGGCAAGCCATTTGTAGAGGAGGTGGTCTGTCTCCCTGGGTAGCAGCAATTCCCTGTCTGCCTTGTGATGGACCACGGACTGGAGTGGAGGATTGTCCGCCCTGTACTGAGGCCCAAGGCCCCCAAGGCAGCCAGCTCCACCCCGGCCACCCCATTGATTGCATAGGTGTAGGTGACTCACATCTGCAAATGTGGGTGCAGGTGACTCACCTGTCCCACTTCTTGGCCTGGGAACCTCTGTATCTCTGCCATCCTCGGCCCGGGACTGTGAGTCAGTGGGGACCTGTGCTGCTGTAGCTGATTCAGATGATGCAAGATGGGGGGGAGAAGCCTCTACCCTCCTAACTGCTGCTGCAGCTGAACTGGGTCCTGCCTCTAGCGCATCCAATCTGGCTAGGATCAATGCAGCAACATTAGCACCGTTACTCGCTTGTTGACCATATGTGTGCCTACCCCATGCCTTGGCCCTTCTGGGTCTGGACATGGCTGCAGTACCTGCAGCCGTCCCTTCTATTGAGGGTAACTCTCCCCCTTCTGCCTGAATGCAACCCTGCCCTGGTGGGCCTGCTCTCTGCTTCTCTAGCATGTCTAGCCATGCTAGAATGGCTGCCCAAGTCTGCGCCTCATCTTCTTCCGAAGACATTGCCACTGGGGGGGCGCTTGGGTGGAAGCCTACCGGCCTTCCCCTTCCCTTTGAGACCCCCTATACCTTTCTTGGGGGGCATGATATACCTCAATAGAATGACTCAACCTACTGCAGGGCAATTAACAATCCCTTTAGAAATATGCTATTATTAAACATTGTAGTGTTAGCAAGCGGTCTCCCTGACAAACTTGGCTTGCTGGAGTGCTTGTGTAACTATAATGGGGGGGCAGGCAGGCACCATGTCAGGCTTCGCCAGATAGGCCGGGCTGCCTGCCTCAGGGCCAGAGCTGGCAGCACTCACAGCCTCTAAGGCCTGTTGTGCCAGCTCTACCACTAGGCCTGTGAAGATAAGCTTCTAAGGCCTCGGCACTTGCGTGCTATGCAGCTGCAGGAGAAAGACGGGCTCCAAAAGCCCTTGCACAGCCTGAGTGGCTGCAAGCCGGGCCTTCCCGCTATCGCCACTAGCCAAATCGGGCCTGCTGAGGCCCCAACGCGACCGCACTCGGCGCCTCCAAAATGGCGCCGGCCACGTGGCCGAAGAAAATGGCTGCCGCAATCAAACTAAAACTGTCCCTCGTCGATCCGTCCTCTCCTGTCGTCGTGAGCCAAGAGGAAGTCGGAGGGGGCTGAGCGGGCTTAAATAGGCCCGTAGCTCCGCCCCCTCCGTGCAGAATGTTGTGCATCATCCCAATGCGATGCGCGACGTTCCCTTCTTCAAAATGGCTACTGCGGCTTCACCCTCGGCCGCAACTGTGCTACCGCTCCCCAGAGCTTCGCGCAGGTAAGCGAAGCTGCATTTCTCAACATGTGGACAATTTGCATTTCTCTGCAGAGTATATACTGTATGCATCATCTCACTTCAGATGAGAGACAGAACCATGAGTCAATCATATTTCCTGTTATGCCACTTCTGGAAAATGTCCAAAGTAGTCCTGAGTGGAAAGGTAATTTGCAAGATTTGTTTATTACCTAATAAAGAGCCAGAATGAAGAATGGTGACAACAGACAAATTACATTTGTAGTGGGTGCCATGGCAGGTCACATGATGACAAGTCAGGTGGATCTAGGATGAGATTGTTGAATAAGATATGGGATGGGAATGAAGCAAGTTGGAACTGGGAAGGTGGGAAAAGGCTGGCAGAAGGGTGAAAGCATTTTATGAGCAGACTGATCCTGATACAGGGGCATCTGACACAATCTTCCCAGACCTTTGTCATCAAAGGATCACAGATATAGTCAGGGCCAGCTCTAGAGGGTGGTGGTGAGCATTTGCCAGATGCCAACAGAAAGCAAAAGGGTTGCTCCCAAAATGCTATTTGCATTTTGCATGGAGTATTCAAGAAGGTTAGAGGCATCATGAGAGAATAATTAATTTGTACTTCTTGATGTTTCCAAAGAGGGTGCCTTGCTATACCCCTCCCCCCAAAAAAAATCTGGGAGCCAGCTCTCACATACATAAATTCAGGCATGCATTGTGTCATTTCTAAGTGCAACCAATTTAGTTTGTATACATCAATTTGGAAACCTCAGGCAGATTTGGTTGTGACTTCAAATGTTGGGGACTTTGTTTCATTGTGTTGTAGCCAGGCCCCAACTGAGGGGACATTGCTGAATAGTGAGGTACATTTGCCACTTCATTCTGTATTTCCCTTTTCAGGGGTAGGCCAGTCATTTCTTGTGCAGTTCCTTATTTTCTATATTGAAATTGTAACTTTGATTCATATGTAACCTGTAAAAACCATGAAATGTGTTGTTGTTACTGACATTTTAAAACACTGAATGAAATAAGTTCATGGCTTGCTTTGACAAGCATATCCATTTGCAATATTTTCTTTGGATAATGTCATTCACCTAAGTTGCTTTCTTTGATGCATCAGTATGCAAACAGAAAAATATGCTTCATAAAATATTTCAGAGACTTGCTTATATAAATATTTTAGTAGTTTTCTCATGCCAAATCATGAGTGCAGTGTTCAACTGTCTCCTTTTTGTAGCAAAGGCAATTATGAACAACCAAAGCAAACGTTTCTATGAGATATGTAGGCCTGCGCATATGATCAAGGTAAACTCAATCAAAGAGATCCTAGCTATTTTAGTGAAATTTTACTAGGTAGCTGTGTCAGTGGCAGACAAAGGCTAAGCTACATGAAACCAGGATAAGAGTGGGGAATCTGTGGCTGTCGTATCCAGGTTGGGACTCAGGAACCAGACCAGTTGGTGAAAGCAATTCAGTTTTTATTAAAGTAATATCCAGACAAAGACTACGCCTTCTCATGAAGTTTCACTACAAAACATAACCTGCGACTTGAAAGAGAGTTGACAGAACAAGGAACCACTATTCCCCCTGTCCCTTAAGAAGGGGACAATCGAGCGCGAATTCTCTCACTCCGCCTCAAAGTGCTCTCATCCACTCCCCTCCTCTCCCCCTTCTTTTGTTGTCTCTTTTGCTGTCTCCTTGTACGTGGTGAAGGAGGTGCTACTGCCCCCTCCCCTTCTGAGGACTCTGATTCAGGTATGGGGGAAAGCAGGGGGGGCAAGGCCCAAACCATCTGGCTGCTTCTCTTTGCTTTTCCCTGGATCAGGAGGAGGCTGGATTCCCCCTTGCCCTCCCTCCTTCTCCAACTGCTCTAAGCTCGAAGGGGGAGGGGGTGTGGGAAACTCCTGGGAAGGATATGTGTCTGTTGGACATTCAAGGTCTTTGCTGCCAGATAGTTCTATCTCTGAGATTCCCTCCCCCTCCTCTGCGTCTTCTTCACACGGCTCTGACCAAATGACCCCCTCCCTCTCTTCATCTTCTGAAACATCAGGGCCCCAATCCTGCATCCCGACAGTGGCCCTCCTAGTATTGCTAGGCTTTGTCCCTCATCATACATGACAACTAGCCATGCTAGCTGGAGCAGGTGGAAGCTGAAGTCCAACAACATCTGGAAGTCCACAGGCGCCCACACCTGCTTTAAGTCCCTTCATTTTAAAGCTGTGATTATGTGGTATTGTTGCAGCCTTTATGAGCATTTTGCCTAGATACTTGTAAGGAGAAAGCTATATTTTTCAATATGGCTTTGATAAACTTATGTTCATATCACCGTTCCAAGAGGTACTGTCACTTGTGAACAATTTCACCCCCACCCCAATCCATTGATGCAGTTGCTTGTGATGCCATGGCATGTTAAAGCACATCGTATTTCCTGACAGCCACGTTCATCTTGGCCACATTCACCTTGGCAAGGGCCAAAACAAATTTCTAGCTACTAAGCAGCTGTTAAAATCAAAGGAACTTGATGATAACGACATATGTTTGTTATATTGTTGGCACATTGAGCATATATAGGGAAGGTGAGATTATCTACAGAAGAACTTCACACAGTCCTAGGGACAGTAGATATTGTATATTGTACCAGGAGTGGGCAACCTGTGGCCCTCCAGATGTTAGATTCCAACTCCCCTCATTCCCAGCCAGCATTACCAATGGCCAACTATGATTATGGAAACATCTGGAGGGCTACAGCTTCCCCACCCATGCTTTACATGGAGATAGGACCTGCACTCCAAAATGTAATCTAAAATGGGAATGGGAAACTAATGGCCCTCCTAGAAATTGCTGGGCCATTGGCTTCCAAGAAACCCCAGCTGAGGAAATCATAGGCTTTTCAAGAAATACAGGCATTCAGAAAGGTTGCAGAGTGCAGACAACCAAAGAGATTATTTGTAGAATAAAAAAGAACGCTCACATGGCCACCTTGAAAATAAGGTAAGTGCAACAATAACAACAAAACTCAACTCCACAGCCCCATGAGCATTTGACCAAAATTTTCTCTCCAGTTTTATCATTTTCCAATGCAATTTCTTTTCTCATCCATTAGAGGAGAATGGCCAGGAAAAAGAAGTTTTTTGCACAGCAGTAGTATTGAATGAACAAGTATTTATCTGAGGCAGTTTGTTTAGTGATGCTTCTGTCCTTGCTTATGTCAGAAATGGCATCATCCCTGAAGTGATGATGCAGCAGGTAATCCACTCCCTGCTTGCAAAAGCAGCACATATCTCCACATGATAGAGGTCACTGTCACAAGACATGCTAGCTGATTTTAAAATAGCATTAGATCAATTAACAGAGGACAGGTCTATCAATAGCTAATTGCTGAGATAGTTACATGAAACAGCATGTCCAAAGGCAGTCTAACTCTACATACCAGACACTGACAGGGGAAGGCTCAAATTCAGTCCTTGCTTGTAATGCTCAAGTGCTGGCCACTGATGGAAACAGATGGATCATGGCCTGATAATCCAGCAAAACAACACATTGCTTTTTTATATTATGTTTATGTTCAGTCCCCAGCATCTCCAGGTAAGGTTGGGAAAGATTCCAGTCTGAAACCATGGAGAGCTCAACTGTGGTCTGACTCAGCAAAAGACAGTTTCCTGTTACCCTAATCTTCCAAACTATATTCAGATGCCTTCATTAGTTCTTTCAGCACCAGCTACATGTGGATTCACTAAAAAAAAGTTAAACAGCGGTGCATAGGACTAGTTTAATTTTAAGTAAAATGCATTTGTGCTAGAGCAGAACATTTTGGGCCCTAAAACAAAAATGTCCAATCCTTGCTCAATATGCTTGTATTCAGAGTAGCAATCTCCAAGATGCAATCAGTTTTGACAGACTTGCAGGTGGTAAGAGACCAAAAGCCAGGTTTGTGGCATTATGCCTTAAAGGGGGGATTTAAACAAAAAATGTGGAAGTTAGTTGGAAAACCCTTACGGGAAAATGTAGGAAATTAAAATCAGCATGGCGGTTGCTTCAGAAATTTAAATTAAAAAAACAGAAGCCATACAGAACTGATAACCTTTTAAAAAAAATACAGGAAAACCACTCCATAACATTAAAAGAAGTGCAAAGAGGCAAATAGCATGGTGTCCAGATTTAATCAGGTCCAAAAATACATGACAGATTATATTGGAAGCTTGTTCAAACTGAGTCTAACACAAAGGGATACAGATGTCAGGAGGTAAAACATAAAATAAAGAGCAATGTGAAAATCAAGAATCAAAGTTGCCAACACCCCCTACCCTCCCTACCCTTTCCTTTAAAATTATCCCATTGCTTTAGAAATACCCTAAAAGAAAACTACCAGGCCTGTTGAGCATAAAAAGGACAGTCAAAAAAGATTTAAGATCACAGAAATGATTTCTTCTCATCAGTCTTTTTGGCACATGGTGCCAGGAGACATATATGTTAAAGCATAACTTGATAGTAAGTACTGAAGTATTTCATGGAAATATTGGGGTGTGGAATGAGGGGCATACTGGGATTTTGGTAGAAGAGTAATGGTTCCAGGCACTACTGATAAATCTTCATTTAAGGATGATCCATCACTAAGGCATAATTTTACACACCAGGGAAGTGCAACTAAAGATCTGGCTGTTTTCAAATCAGTATTTTTCATTTGATTTTTTAATTCATATACTGCCTTTCTATGTTACTATACTCAATGTGATTTACAACCACAGAAATGACAAAATATACAAAAAGCACACTGTCATCCTATAATAATTCAAAATATAACTAAAAATAAACAATTAACAAAATTTAAGAAACCATTTCACATTGATCAGTTGACAAAATATCCACACATGAGAATAAAGCAAAAATATATCCATCAATTACAATCAATCACTAAGGCTGCAATCCAACACACACACCTTTTGCACCAGGTTGTAGCATCTCTCCTACTGTTTTATCCAGCCTCCCACCACCAACATCATGACACTTATATGACTCCGCCAGAGCAAATCTCTGCCATCCTCCACCAAATGGGTGGGCGTGAGGTGAACAAGTATGCAAACCTCAGCCTTCTGTCATATGTGCATCTTTCCTTTTTCACATTCTCTCTTCTCTTCTCAGCTGCCCTGTGCTGAAGAATGGGCCGGGGTGTGAATCAGGATCATTCTATGCCCACTTCTCATGAGTTTTGTTGAAGATCTGAACAGAGCCTACCTGCGTACAAGTGCTCCAGGACTAAGTATTTAGGCTGTCTCCATTTGCTCTGGCACTCAGTAAAAGACTAAATTGTACCAAACAGCTGATGTACATGCAACTGTGTGTACAGCAACTCTGTTGATTCAGCTGAATTTGTGGAGATCACTGACTACACAGGGCTAGACTCTAGCTTTCTCCCCCTCCCTTTGTTGTTCTGGAATACCCCTTTTCCCAGGCCTGTCATGTCCTGGACTGATGCCAGATCGCACAGAGATAGCAGTGAGGCTGGCTGAAGTTTACTAGACCATGGATACCTTCAAGTGAGCAACTTGCTCCAACAAAGGTTGGGAGCAGACTGAGGCCTTTCAAGCCTCTGTCTCCATACTACCTCGTCTAGGCTCCACCCGCTTGAGAGAACTTCAGAGCCATAAAGGGCCAACCCTCTGGCCTGAAGATGGGCACTCTTTCTTTATTCCATAACCTCCTTCCTGGTGCTACTGGATTGGTGATGTGTAGTGGGACACATTTGGTTGTTTGGGGGCATGGGAAGGTGCCCATGAAGGTCCAGGCTGTGGCCTCTATAGGTCCTAGAGGTGTGGGATGTTTCTCTGAGGCTTCTTGTCCAAGAGCCTCCAGCTCAACTGTCTCCCTATGAAGATCAGCAGTCAACCCTGAACCTTGAACCTGATCCAGCTCCCCATTCGGTGCCCTTAAAGCTTTCAAATCCATGTCTGTAGGATTGCTAGATTCAGGGATCATGACAAGGCCCCTCCTTCACTGGGCCTACTGCCTTTTCAGGACCCTTCATTCATATGGCATTCATTCAGTGGTCTTCTCCATTCATGCCTTCTAACCCTCTTCTCTAAATCCTTCTGCTCACCTGATTTCTTAGATCAGCCAGTGCTGCGCCAGACACCTTTCTGCCATACCTGCCCCATTATTGATTTAATTATGTGATAAATCTATTTTCCACCTTTCAAAGATATTAGAGGATGCTTACAAAAAATTAAACACAAAACTAAAATATAACAATAAATAGCAAAATAGCAATACATAAAGACTAAAAATAGCACAGCAGCCGGGTGAGACAGACTCAAGCAACTTCTTTCAGAAACTTAATCACCATCATCAGAAAATCACCTAGTGCATTGCAAAATTGATTTTGGACATCCTTTCATTTTTTCCTGCGTGACTGAGAAAAAAAAACTTGCTCTGTGCTTCTTTGAAGAGTATGGTGCTTCTTATTTACTTTACAGGGCTAGTTTCCTTAGGATGAGATGTGATGTATTTTTAACACCTGTTTTTTCATATATTTACAGGTTAATCGGGTAGAAAGCAAACATACACACATGCAGCCAATGTTTGTTGCCTCAAACCAGCATCAGTCCAGTATCCCAAAGCAAGGGCGGGGAACCTGTGGCCTGCCAGATGTTGCTGGACTGCAACTGCCATCTGTGACCGTTCAGCATGCTGGTTGGGGCTGATGGGAGTTGGAGTCCAACAACATCCGGAGGGCCACAGTTTACCCATCCTTGATCTAAGCACAGAGGCAGAGATGCAAGTGAGGAGAAAGAGAAGCAAGATGGAAAAGGAAACAAGTAGTCAAGGAAGCTACAGCGTAGATGGGCAGGACGAATGGAGACACTTACTACAAGGCTTGAGACACACAGACAGACCAGTTATTAACTCTTTAGCACAGGGATGGGGAAACTTTGACCATGCAGGTGTTGTGAGACTCCAACTCCCACCTTTTCTCATCATTGGCCATGCTGGATGGGACTGATGGGAATTGTAGTCCAGCAACATCTGGAGGACCACACGTTCCCAGCCAGCTCCCCAACTGCACAACCTCAGGCACTGTCAATCTACATTGGGAATCTATAGATGATCTGCACATGGAGATGACAGTCAAAGCCTCTGTTTCTCTGTTGCATGCAACATGAGGAAGCTGTTTTGTCTGTGGTTAGATTGCACAGGGGCAGCAGCTGAAGTTTCTAAGAAATTGGGACTTGGGAGCCTGATAGCCTGGGATTGGGAACCTCCAGAACTGAATTGTGCCTCTAGGGTGCAAGTTGCCTTTATACAATGCAATATTAAGCAATGGCTTTCTTTGTGAAAAAATGTCAGCAGAGGTGATCACACAATGTAGAACAGAGGCTCAGTCTACATAGAGATTCCTTGGTAAAAACTATTTGTGGGATTCCATTTATGGAGGGGAGTATGTTGAAAGCTCACTCACAATATTCCTTGCACAATGCACAATGTCAGGGAAAAGGCTAGATTATCTTTTCCCTTGACATTTAGCCATGTACAGGGCATTTTCCCCCCAACCATGCAATCCCTCAATTAAAGTAAAAAATGAATTATATAGAGGAAGTGCCTGACTGACTTGTGATCATTGTGCCATGAAGCAGTTCTTTTAGGAGAAGGAATTTCTGGTTGTGCTGGTTGCTAGTAGGTCCACTTTAGATACCTCTTTTGTTTTAGGGTGTTTGGGTGACTGTTGTGGCCTGACTCTCAAAATGAACACTCTGCTTTGTCTCTGTAAACTAAGTTAGGCAGCACATGGTAGAAATGAATGCATGTCCATCTGAATTAAGCCAAAGTAGTATTTGGGCAACTTTGCCTGGATGCCATGATGGAAATGTGTCTGGATTCTTTTTTTCAACCCCCTGTGGTCCAACTGAGTGCTATTAAAGTTAATGGGAGTTTTGCCATAGACTTCAATGAGATGTTGATTGTGCCCTGTTTGGGTTAAGTTCAATATTAATCCCTCTTTGTAATTGTTTCTTTCCACAGGGGATCCAAGCCCATGCAGTTCCAAAGAACAGATCTCCTGGGTTTCTCTTACTGAGTTAAGATAGCTCTATGGGCCACATATGAACACAGACACCAATGAATGGATTAGGGTTTGTCAGACTTTCCAGTTAAGAATGCAGGGTCCATTACAAAAGCAGCATTAACCACAGTAAAGACTATAGCTCTCTGTTTAATCCTTAGCAGGTGGGCACCGGTGCGTGCGTCACCATCGTGTAGCAGCAGTGAACCTCGAACATGACCTCTTCAATGAGGGAAGGGTAATTCATTTGTCATGTTTACTTTAGCCTCTGCTCCCTTTTTAGAAGGGAAACACTTAACTGTGCTGAATTGTTCCAAGTTAGAGGTGGCAGACGTTGAGATGGCTCATATTCCTGGAGAGGCTATAGCAATCCTAGCGTGGTTCTCCTCTGGCCCATTTTGTAGGGTGCCTTTCTCCAGCTGAAAGATGAGTGTGTGATAAGAGTAATGTTAAATTATCTCGGGGGAGGGCGTTGTCCTGGATTTTCACTTTTAGCATCTAGAGAGTGGAATATTCTCTTCCATCTCTTACTCTGTCCATCATGAACATTGCAAAATGAGACATCTATAAAGCTACCATGATTTGGAGAATTATGGTGAGGGAAAAGACCACAAGGAAACCTGAAGGTGATTTAGAAGTTTCTTTCCATGTTGATTTATGCTCTGTTAAATCATTTGAAAATGAAGACAGCGCTGTGTCCATCTGAAACTTTCAGCTGAGATTTTATCCTATTCACCAAGAGACATCATTGCTATGCGTTGTACATTTGTTGTATTGCATTATTTATTTATTATTGGGCCTTTTATATCTCACTTTATGTCATCCAGTGACCTCAGGTGATTTACAGTAAACATTCAAAACAATATAAATACAAATCCTAAAATACAGTTTAAAGCGACAGCAATAAAACAACAAAGCAATACTAAAAAGAGTCCAGAACTGAACTAACCTAAACATGATCACAAAAAACTTAGGGAAACAAAAATATCTCCACCATGCAGTAAAATCCAAAAGTGTCAAAACTATCTGTGCCTCTAGGCTTCTAAATAAGCCGCATTAATGTATTGTGTAACCTCTATACAATGCCTATTACAATATCTGCCCTGCTCTGTGGTGAGATAAGGCAGGATTCAGGCTCAAGGCAGAACTGGACTACAGAAGCACAGAGGTCTGCTGTTGCTTCATGAACCAACAGGCTGAGCCCTGTATACCACCGACAGCTGCATTCCAGTTGTTAGCAGCACCTGCACCGGAAGGTGCTTCTTCACTTCAAGGGACCCATCTTGCTCCAGTACTCTCCTGCTGTGAGAGAGCCGGGGAGCCTCTGGTCTCACTGGGTCTTCTGCAGTGGAGTCCTCCAAGTCAGAGGATGGTAGTACCACATCCTCTAACCAGAGGACCCCACAGGCTCATCTGGTGGAAGCACTTTGGGGCTGGCCCTGAATGCCCTTCTTCAAGTTCTGAAGAAGATGAATCTGACTCTGGTTCCATGACAATATCTGTATCTATAAATTAATCTACTATATAATTATGCATAGTATTTATGCAAACTTTTTCTCCCAAAGTAAAATTTCTCACATACATTATTGCTTTTATAAGAGCCATATAAAATATGCCTCTATTGTTATTCCTGTATTGTTGAGTGGGGTTCAGGGTGAGAAATAGCATCTTGCCTAGATGCCCTGTGTCTTCACAGCTGAGATGAAATCTGAACAAGGGATATCTAGTCTTTTTAACCACTGCAACATAAGGCAGGTTTTCCCAGCCTGGTGCCTTCCAGATGTTTTGGACTCTAGCTCCCATCATTCCTGGTGGCTGGGGCTGATGAGAGCTGTAGCCCCAAAGACCTAGAGGGCACCATAACCTCTTTACAGCTTAATAACCAACTCAATAATTATTTATATTATGTAGAAGTTGGGGAATAAATATATTGTACCAATGGCTTCTGATTGCTTCCTGCATTGCTGTTGCAGTTATTGACCCTGTTATCTGATATTATAAGGAGAGAATCACATAGATATTAAGAAGCCTAAATATTATGTTTGTTTCTGATTTTTTAAAATAAGAACATGGTGACTTTCTTCCTTAGTTTTCAACTGGTAAAACTGTCATTCCCATGTTCCCATACTTCCTAGTGATATGGACTGTTAAATTTTGATCTTCCCACTTGAGAGTGTTTTCATGAGACCATTTTGCACATGGAAACTGAAGGAAAAAGTCATTTTCTGGTGACATTTCTATATTAAAAATAAATGTGAGAAATAGTTGGAATGAAAGGAGAGACAGTACTTCTTTGACAACCACATGGTAGAAAACGTTTCAGCATTGCTAACTACAAAAAAACCCTCAGAAAATTCTGGATTTGAAATCAGTGTTCAGGAGCTAATTATGGAAACATGAAAGCTATAATCCACTGCTAGAGGCATTTGGGATTGATTCTTGTTAAAGATGAAATACATTACAGTTTTCTTCATTTTGCCATCCTTGATTCAGCTGTGTGGCAAAAGCACCACAGTCCATGAACACTTAAGATGTCCTTGATTTACGATGTGTCTAAAAAACCAAAGCTGTGAACCACAATATATTATGAAAGCAGTCCTCAAATGTTTAGCTGGGATTTCCTATTAGGCATAAAGACTGTTATATTCATTAGAGGCTGTAAGAAACAAAGAAACATGTCTGATGTGAAAACCTTACAGTGAAGCTTAAGAAGTTCCTAGGTGTGTGATTTCTTAAGCATTTGCACTCCTTGCATAACATTGTGTAATTTCTGTGACACACTTTCAGATGAAGATCAAATGGACCTCTTAGCCTTATGCTGCTTTTCTCATCAACTGCTAATTATGTTTGTCTTTCAGGAGCTTTTATGCCTTTTAGCCATCAGATTACTTTTCCACTTGTGGTTGCAGATGCTGCAATGATGCTTTGAGAAACCATGAAGCTACTCTATTTATATTTCATTGGTTGCCCCTGCTTTCTGTTCACCTGTTAGCCAGAAGTTGACAGAAGAACCTGTGGTGGAGCTTCCATTGATTCAATAGGCCAACACTCAACTACCTTACATTTTATTAGTATATGTGGAATCCTTCTGAAAATTTCATTAGTCTTTCCCATCAAAATTCTTTTTGCTTCCCCTGAAATTCCTTTCATGTGTTGGGAGGGTACCCAAAAGGACTCATCCAACTAGTGACATGGTTGTGTTATGGAGGCTTAGTAATGATGAAAGAGAGGAAGCTAACACTCTGGCTTGACCTGTGCCATGCTGGAAAGCATTGACACTGAAAGGAAATCTTCAATGGATGGAAGAAACTAACTGCCTTCCTTCCAGAGTCTTTGTCAATTACCTTGCTGCAACTATAGTGGCTGGCCCAACCAAGTGAATAGAATGAGAGAGGCCTATGAAGGCAGTCCATTTCCATTTCATAGACTCATTGGTTTGGATCAAGACCAAGTTAATTGGTCTTAGGCAACACTGATGTTAATGAAACAAGTTAGTCATGACCTTAGTGATTTCAATGAAAACTAAGTGCAACTAAGTGCAACTAAGTCTGGATCCACCCCATTGTCACCAGGTCCTTTATTAGCAGGGCCTTTACTACTGCCATTGCTGTAAGCAATCAAGGGCAGCAGATATGTGGGAAAGGCTAGCTGTGTGTGATCCAAGAAGCAGTGAAATCATTATGAAAAAAGGCAGTATATAAATATTTTAAATCATGAATAAGTGACTTTGGGTGCTCCACACAGAGAGACGTATTGCATCCTCATTGCATAGTCATGCCAGATTCTTCAGTATATATATATATATATATATATATATATATACTCAGCCTCTAGAACATAAAAGTGGGTACAGCACATTGGCCAAACAACATAAGGTAGGGGGCTGGCTTTTAAGTATAAGATATATGGTGCAATGTACTAATAAACTTTAAAAGCTGCATATAAATTTAAGTAAAGTTAAAATGACAATTCAAGACTCTTTAAGGGGGGATAATGTAATATACCCATGCATTTTGAGTAAACAGGCCTTACTTCATTGACAAGTTGCAAATCTGGCCTTAACTGTCACTTTATCATTTCCAAAATATTCTATTTAGCCTAGTCATAATTTCTTAAAAAATGTAACTTTGATGGGGCTTGTATGGGTAAAGTTGAATCTGTCTTTTATCATAAAATGAATTGAAGTCAAGTCCTATATAGGAACAGTGTTCTTTGTCGTACTAAAATATTTCAGTGTTTTAAAACTCTTCATCAGAATAGTTACCACAAGATGCCAACTCAATACACATGAAGATATTAAAGGAAGGAGCAAAATACTCTAAGACGGTTATAAAATAAGCCATCTTGGTCTAATTATTAGGTTCAACATTCAAAATTAATCTTAAAATTCATATTGCCGCCCTGGGCTCCTACTGGGAGAAAGGGTTGGATGGAAATCAGCTCCTACAAATTACGTTTAAAAATCAGGTCTCCAATGTTTCATTCAGATATTTTTCTTTTTCCAAAAAAATGTATAAACCTATTGGTCCCTTTCATGTAGGCGACACATAAATTAAAATTTTATTATTATTATTATTATTATTATTATTATTATTATTATTATTATTATTATTATTATTATTATTATTATTATTAATGTTGTTTTGCACTATTTTCTTCACCAATGTGCGTTTTAATAGCTGATATACATTACATTGCCTTTATATTTGACTCAAACAACAAGCAAATTGGTATTCTTTGAGAGGTAGAGATATACATAACTGCCATATTATTCCTGTTGTGAGAGTTGCTTTTACCTTGCTTTTCTAGTTATTGTAAAAAGGCACAGTTTATGGACTCTAAAGATGGTTGTGTTTACAGTAGTTACACAATGTAGCGATCATCTGGGTCTTATGCCTCTACAATGGCTTCTTCTTTATTTAATAACGATGAAGGTATGGTATTGCCTCAAAAGAGGAGGTCTTGTTTTACTATGCCAATTTCTGAGTCTCTCCAAACCCCAGATGGTATTAGTGAGGAATACATAGACTATCCAAGGCCTAACAGGCGGTGCTCATTGTAACTGAGAGGTGGGAGCTTAGTGTCAGTATATTTTTTGTCTCATGCTAATTACCAGATTTCCCCAGACATAGGTTGCAGCAGCAGGCAACTTGGGCAGAGAGCCCACAAACATTTATTGCTAATTGTATGTGTGAGTGACGAAGCCTGGACTCATTAATCCCAAATCCATGTGCTCTCACATCTCATCAGCTCTTTAGTCACAGAGCCCTGATGAGCAAAGCATTAGGCTCCTTTGGTGATCCTGACCTTTTTAATCTCAGGAATTCCGTTCTTCAGCAAATTCTGCTGAACAAAATTGCATGCCTCTGATTACCAGGTCTCCGCTGTTTGATGACTGAATTTTCTCAGAGAGAAGACAGGGAAAGCAAAGGCATAGATTCCTAAGTTCAAAGGTCAAGCATTGCTTTGGATCTTTGAATGTGCAGGCCTTTCCTCTCTCCCCCACAACATTTGGTTTCATGAGATCCTATACATAAGATGTTCTGAATAATATCATTCCCACTTATGCGGGGGCGCATTTTCCTCTTTCCCCTCTCCTTTTAAAAGAAGATTCGGTTGGTTTATTCCCAAAGAGAGGGGAGAGGTCATGTGGGGCCTGCTGGCCAATCTGGAGTGGGGCAGGGAGAAGTCTTAAAAGCCAGTCCCACCTCCTACTCTCCCTCTTTGCTTGTTTGCTGCACTCACCCTCCCACTCTTGCAATATGAGTTTGTCTAGTCACTGTTTAGGGGCTGAGTAGGAATTTTGGGGCGGGATCCTTGTTTTGATCCTTCTTGTTTTGCCTACTCCATGCTGCAGGGTTTAATTCAATTGGCTATAAAGAGAGTGTGGTTGCTTGCCTTTTGCCGTGGAGTCTGAGTAGGTGATGAGGTTGGGGGGGGGGTTTAAAAAATTTGGTGTTCTGAGGCATTTTGGCTTGGTTGGCACCCTCTGGGAATCACCTGGTGCTTGATGCCAGGATTGGACATGGGGGTGCCCTTTGTGGCCTGGGTTGTGTATTGGAGTGAATACTAGTTCAGTGGGGCCTGGATGCGCAGGTTGGGTGCACACCCAAGGCTTGCCTACCAAGAAGGGAGGTTTTCCTCACCTTTTTTGGCTGGGGAGCCTCAGCCTGTGGCTGGTTACATGCCCAGGGTGCTGCTGAGGGGGAAGTTTCCCCCCAGAGTTAGTCTAATGCCTCACCTGCCTGAATGGTTTGAATTTGGTTATTGTGGTTGATTTGGCCTGCGTTTTCTCAAAAAATTTGTTATATTTAAATATAGCACCATTCCAATCATCATGTCCTGGGTCTTCTTTTCAGTGTGGGGGCAATGTTGTCTTTTCTGTTCAACTTCTGATATTTCTTTTTTAAAAATAATTTTAATGATGATAATATTTTTTACAATATGCAATATAAGATAGCTAAAAGGAATGAAGCTCATTCTGCAGATATACAGCATCAGTATTTCCAAGAGTGAGGGTGATGGCTTTTCAAAAATAAAATAAGATAAAATAAAATTATATCCTTGCTAGAGTTCAATAAGAGAAAGTGATTCAGTTATTCCCTCACATCCTGTCTTAGGGAGCTGCTGTTAGTTTGGCCTTAAAGGTTGTATCCAATGGTGACTTTGACTTAGTGGAAAGGTCTTCCACTAGTGCAAATCAGCATACTTATCTTAAGGACTTTCACCAATCCCCCTACCTACTGCTGCTGTCTGTGCTGTATCTCGTTCTGTTCTGGAGGGTTCCCCAACCCTAAGGAAAAGCTTTGAGGCAAAGGGCAACAATAGGGCGCAAAAATCAGGTATCCAAATTTATTGTGAATGGAAATATTTTTACACAGGCAATGCACCATTTGAATACAAACCTAAATGAATAAGACAGGAAGGCATATTTGTTTATTTGATGGACTGACTGATTGACTGATATTTTAAGGATTTATGAATCACTTTTCAGCAGTCTCCAAACTGATGTACTGTACAATATTAAGCAATGTAAAACAAAAACTATAATCATCAATAAAATAGACACAGGCAACATGCAAATGTTCTTAAGACAGTGGACAGTAAAATATGAAAATCTAGTAAAAGACCAAAGCGCATGAATGTAATAAGACCTGAGCCAAGCAACTAAAACAAAGCTTAAACAGCACTTAAATCTGCAAAACCCTAAAGATCCTGGGCTCATCCACCTTTTTGGTGGACCAGGGAAGGGATGTGGAAAGCATTTTTTAACTTACTAAAAAAATGTACAGATGTCTTGTGAGTTTCTCAGCAAACTAAAACACATTTTCCTCCTCCCTCATTCTTTTCTCCTGGAAAAACAGGTGGCAAGATTGTAGTCTGTAAGCTTCTTGTGAAGGGACCTAATGACACCATATAAATTAAAAAAGATGGTGACTTGAGCTATAGTGGCAGTGTCACCAAAAGAAATACAATGATACCTGAAAAGGTATTGGAGAATAGGGAGGAGGTGACAAGCCAGATTTAGAAAAGGAATGAAAACACAAAGGAATGAAAGCACAGAGCTCTGGTTAGGGATGGAAGATTCAGAGCCTTTCTGGGGCAATAATGTGTCTATGTCCATTATAAGATAGGGTGAGTGCAGGATGCTAGTGGGAAGTCATTTGCATGTTCCTAAAAACTGTGGTGGGTTTTGCATAGTAAACAGAAACTGGAGAGTGCATTGTGATTGTAGGCTTTCCGAGGTGCAATAAGATTCCTGCGCTTCGACAGACCAGGAGGGCTCTATTGACAGCGGGTCTTTGCAGCCATGCCGGGAGAAGTCTTGGCGTGTCTTCAAAGCCCCAAGTGCAGCATGGCCATGCATGCCACATCATGCAGGGGGCAGGGCAAGGTGGCTATTTAAGCCCTGCTTCACCCTCCCTCTGCCTCTTTTTGGCCTTGCGCAACACCCGCCAACCCTCAGGGCATTACAAGTTTAACTGGTCACCTCAGGGCCAGGTATGAATTTTTAGCTCATTGGCCTTCATTTGCTGACAGGTTTTTTGCCTATCCTGTACGGTTCTACTAATTTGACTGATTGGCTTATCTTTATTTGGCTAATTTGTTTAATTTGGGATTCATTGCCCAGCCAGGTAGTTTAATACTGTAGTTTGATTTGGTCACGTTTGTTGGATATGTGTGGAAATTTCACAGGGTAGGGTTTGGTGAGCACCCTTAGGCACTCTTTAAGGTGAAAGGTGTGGTCTGAGGTTTGCCTTCTGGGTTGTGTGGCCTGTTGGCAGGATAAGGTTCACCTTTGGAGCTAACCCGTAACACCCACTTAGAGTTGTGTGGCTCTGGAGGGGGGGGAGCAGGAGGCGGGGATCTCCCTGTGGGGATGGGGGAGGAAGGGGGTTGGGCTTGGACCACCTCCTTTTCCATGGCAGGGTATCCTTGTTCATTTGGGTAAGAGTTCAGTCCCGTACTTTTCTCTGCAGATCATTTGTTGTTGGCTTTATTTAAATAAACATGGCCCTTGATTTACCCACACGTCACCTTGTCTGACCATTTCCTGACTATGGCTGCAAATACCTCCATCAAAAAGATGTTTGTAATCTTTCCTATACAAACTTTGTTTTATTCTCATAAAAAGTCTCCTAGTTTCCCTAGGAGAGACTGTTGCATTTCCTACATTTGCATTTTTGAAAAAAATTCTCCTTCAACAGCATGACTTCAGTTTGTCAATGTCACAAGCCTTCCCAAACAATAAACTACATTGTGCTTCTGCTCCTCCTCTCATCTCTTTTCCCTAGGAAAGAAATATTATTACTTTTATCTTAAGGTTGGGAAAACAGAAACACCAAGACGTTATTTCTTACTGAGAGGAGGCCAAGATAGAGCCAGGAAGAAAGCTAGAGATTGTGCCTAACTCATAACAGCCAGCCCATTCTTCAGTCCTTAGTGCTTATGTCACAATATGTAGAGTGAACCTTCAGGCTTGGGGAGGGGGGAAGGGAAGGAATAAACTCATAAGAGAAGCTCTAAAATGCCTTTATGGTACTTTTATGATCTGATGTCATTTGTCAGTCGTACATCTCACATCAAAATGTTCACTGCATGTCAACAGAAGTTATCCATCCTTTTTATGTACAGAAAAGGCCCTTTGTGAACTGACTGGACTCTTGCCAGAACTGCCCTTTATGTTATTTTCTACAATCCCTCTTGTAATAGATGCCCTTCCCTGAATCATTTTTTGTAAACCTCTCCACCTCTAAAAATACCATGTCTATAAAATAGAGTAATGGCCGGTTTATCAACAGAAGACAGTGTGTGTACGGGATCCTTTGTCTCATGGTTACATGAGTGGGAAGTTAGCTAATGTCTGCATATCAGGTTGAAAAGCTGGGTTTGCACTAGGGAAAAAAATTAAGGAGAAAAGTACAGCATTACTTTAGCATATCTTGACTTCTACAGGGTCAAAACAAGAGAGTACAGGGCAAAAGGCACAGATCATAGGGCTGTTTCTGTATCTCTGTATCTCTTTCTACAACCACAACAGGTGTCACATCTGGAAACTTCCTTCAAGGCCTCATGTTATGCTTCCATGAAGATGTGCTACCTTCCACTTATCTGAATGAGAACCTTATCACCATGATAGATGATGGTATTATCTTAAGCACAGCATTAGTCTAATCTGCAAAAGCCTCTCTTTTTTTATCCTGAAGTATATGTCTCTGTCTTATGTATGCCATCATGATCACCTTTGTAACACATTTATTTTATGTGGTGCTCCTGACTTTGAACAAGAGATGTATAATTGCTAGTGAGCAGTGCTTTGTGTGTATGGCAGTACTAACTGGTACTGAATTCCATCACCATCCCACCCCCCACCCCGTGTCAATTATGTTGTGCTGGCAGCCATGACACTTTTATCAACATATGAGTATACATCATTTTTTATTTTTTTACCAAAATAACATTGCTAGCAAGGAATACCTCAAATTATTTGTTCGTGCTTCAGTGAGGCAGATCCTAACAATGATTTTGGAATGGCTGGTTCACAGGTCTTAATGCAGAAATACTTTCAGCCAATGGATCAGAAAACTGCTGTACCAACTGTATATAAAAAGGTGTGTATTAGGTATATAATGCATAAAATGCACACATCCATGCACAGAATGCACACATTACATTCTACTCATGTACCTCACTGCATGTACAGTTTCTTACATGTTTCAGCATTTGTCATTTTGAAAGTACATATTTTAAACACGTACAACTAGTTTTCTACATTGATGTTACTATTACTTCTAAACAATATAAAATTAAGATGAACATAGAAAGTTTGCCATTTTCATTGCATTTGTTTCTATCCACACCAACTTCAACAAGATAATAATAATAATAATAAAATTTTATTTATGAGTCTCCTGTCTGGCCGAATGAACGGCCACTCTTTTTTTATTACTTAATTGTCATTCTGGGCCCAAATTAGAGATGACAATTAAGGTTAACTATCTTTTCATTTCTCAGCAATTCATAGGCAATGACACAATTACCCAAGTAAGGATCGAATCGTGGCAGATATTGTTTAAAATGGTCTCTAATCAGTTTCAGAACTGAAAGATAAAAGCCATTTCTTATCAAGAGACTCCTATATTCATTAGTTAAAAGAAATATGGTAAAGATCAATCTATTGCATGGGATATCTTCTTTCATTCAACAGAAACAACAAATGTATTTATTTATATATACATACATACATTTTATGTTGCAAAATCAAGACAAATATTCTCAAAGCTATTATTGTTTTTAATGATATTTTACTGTTTTTAATTTTTTATGCCTTCGTATGTTGTAAGCTGTCTTGATGTATATGAAAAGTGTGGCCTATAAATACTTTAATTAATAAATAGTAAATGAATAAAATGAAAGGTAAAAATATAAAAAGGCAAAGATCAGAAGAACATAAAAGTAGGTCACATAGCAGGTAAGGTTGTGTAAATAAAAATGTTTTAAGCTGGCATCTAAAATTAAGCAGAGAGGACACCTGGCTAATATACAAAGGACACCTGTCAAATATACAATATACAAAATTAATTTCACATATAGGTGCTGATATGCTAAATTCCTTGTGGCTGCCAGATGGCTGTCATAAGAGACTGTTAGTAAAGCTTCTCTAGCAAAGAATGTGGGACCAATCCTACTTGCAGGGTCATATCTGAAGGGTAGCATTGGAAAGTGCACCTCAGCTCCCTGGCATCTTGCACGTAGGACTGGGTACACTGCAAAACAGTCTTCCAGTATCCTTCTTATTGAACTGGGTCAGCGGGATACCGTAGACAATGTTATCAAATGCCACTGAGAAATTGAGAAGGAGCAAAGTTGCATTCCCCTTGTCCCATTCCCAGTGAAGGTAATCCATCAGGGCGACCAAGGTTGATTGGGTCTAGATAATCCGTATAATCCAATAATGCAGCTGCTCTGCTACCACCCTCTCCAATACCTTTCCTAAAAGGGGATGATTTTATTTTTATTTTATTTTATTTTATTGCAATTGCATAACAGTTGTTGGCTACCAATGGATTCAGGGTGAGATTTTTTAGGAGTAGCTGCACTACTTCCTGTTTAAGGACTGTAGACACTACCCCCCCCATGCACTGATGTGTTAACCACATACTGGACCCATGCAGTCAAGCACCGTCTGCTAGATTTAATCAGCCAGAAAGGACATGGATCCAGAGGGCAAGTGATTGGTTCATTACTGCAAAAACCTTGCCCACATGATCAGGCTGTAGCACCTGAAAGTAATTCCATGACATCAAGCCAAACGTGCTATTGGATGCCTTAACTGAAACTGCTATATATGTGACCTCAGGGTCTTTCCAGAGACAAGTGATTTTATCCTCAAAGTCTCTGAGGAAACCAAGGACTGTTCCACCTCTATAGATGTCAATAATGAAGGGACTGTGCAGAAGAGTTTCACCAGATGGCTAACTGAGGATACAACGGGGGGTGCAAAGTGAGCTTTCTTTACTGCCTTCACTGCCATAAATGTGGCTGTGCCCCATTAACCTCAGTCTGCCCTGAGCCAGCCCTCACCTGCCTGCCTTCTTTCTTAAAAGCAGTACAGCGGTGGTTGTGGCTGTAACATTCTTCCATCACAGTGTTGCCCTTGTAGAACTCAGCATGAAGGAGGATGGGGACAAAACTAGAATTAGTTGTCATTGGGTCTGGGTCTGCCTGTTATTGGCCTCCCTGCCTTCCATGCTACCATTCCCAATGGGCACCAGTGGGCCTATGCTAGGCATAATGATGTGGTCTCATGTCCATTTGGTTGGTTTTGGAATGAGACTTATGCCTTCTATGTTCTAGTCATCATCTGGCCTGCTTCATCATATGCAGTCCCCAAGTATACCAGTTTCCTGGTTAGACTCTGGACACTAGGATGTGATTGTGTCAATGCCCCTTTTCATCTCCAATTCCAAAGTGAGCCGAATGATTCAACATGATTGCCTGCTTTGTCCACTGAAAAATCACCCACAGTATTCAAGAATCCATCAGATTCCATTAGTCTCCGGGGTGGACCATTCTTATTTGTCTTATCAATAGTACTATATTTGCATTTTGTCCTGGGCCATGAGATAGCAGGCACAATCTAAAATTATTACATATAGATGTCATCTATCCTGATTAACGTTTGCTAAATAATGATATACCTAGAACAGAATTCATTGCTGATTGGTGAAGCACCCTCTAAAATGAGGGGTGGCAAAATAATTACTATGCATTTGGTGTCATATATGCAGATTTCCTCAAAAATATTAGGGTACTCTTTCACAAACTAAAAATCTGAGAAGTAGTTAAAAAATATCCTCATTATTATAAACTTAAATCTGTACAAATTGAGTATTTGTATATATCTCTTTCACTCTACATAGGAAACATGAAATGTACCCCCAAAAGGATTTTTATGTTGAGGAGTTAACTGATATCCAGGTTTTTCATATTTTTGTCGTACAGTTTCACTGCATTTTAACCCCCAAAATATATCTCCTTTCTTTTCCTTCAGACACACCAGAATAATATTTCATACTTATTCTTTTGAGACCCTGAAGACTGATTTGTCCGGGGACCTGAATCAGCTAGCCGCTTCCCAGTGCAAAGCAATTAACATTGTGGTATATCCTAACTCTGCCAGAATTCAATGGCGCCAGAGGGAACAGTGATTTCTGGATAATGTAGGCTAATGCAAGACATTGTGTGGAATTGACTGAGATCTCATGATAACACTAAAAAAAATTAATAGGGAGTAACAGTGCAGTCTACTTTTTTTTAAAAAAAAAAAGTTGACTTCAATACTCTGTTGAGAATTAAATCTTTTAAAGGCTATATAGAAGGGCTTGTGGTTTTTTTCAAAGGAATTTATGAGAAGTTGATTTCCCCCCCATAACATTTATTTTGTCATTGTGGGAGAAAGCTGAATTTTTCAAACACAAAAGGAAAAGCTAAATGTGTAGGCCTTTGTTCCAGACCTCAGCACAGTATACACAAGGAATTCTAGTTAATCATATTATAGTTCTTGCTCTGGTGCTATCACAACTATTTAGAGTGAGAGCTGACAGCTGGATTTGTTGTGATGGATATATTAGGGAGGCAAATGACAGTGGCCGCTCTATAAAGCCCCCTCCATAAAGCCGTATCTCTCCTTCATCCTCTGATGGTTCTGTGTTTTCTTGTCTCACTCCATGCTGCATCTGAATGTTGAGGTTATACTAAGGCAAAATGTCTGAGTTTTCTTCTGAGAGAAGACAAAAGAATTTCTGGTACTGAAATTTCTTAGGAAGGTTTCACATATTCTTAGCTGCCACCTGAACGTTCAGCCAAAGAGGAGTTGGAGGGATATTTGGGGTTTCTTCTTAACCAGAGCATCCCAAAAATGTCAGGAAAGCTGAACGAGGGGTTTTGCATAGTTTTAGCTCACCACCACCCCGCCAAGAATTTGAAAGGCCTTAAGGCACTGCACAGCAGCACTGTTTCTGACCAGGGAAAATGTTTGTTTGTTTAATCTTACTCATCTCTAAGTTGCCTTTCAATAATATAATATAATAATATAATATAATATAATTAATATAATAATATAATATAATATAATTAATATAATATAATATAATATAATATAATATAATATAATATAATATAATATAATATAATATAATATAATATAATATAATATAATATAATATAATATAATATTTCCATGGAAGAATAATAAAATCCATTGCCAATTGTTTTGATGGACCACTTCATGATTTTTTCTGCTTGTTGAGCAAAGCTTGGAAAAGTTACTTTTTTGAACTACAACTCCCATCAGCCCCAGCCAGCATGGCCACTGGATTGGGCTGATGGGAGTTGTAGTTCAAAAAAGTAACTTTTCCAAGCTCTGTGAAGCCATTGCGGTCTGTGGTGCTAGATGCTGCATGATTTTGAATTGTATTTTTATTGTTTCTTTGTTTCTTCTATTGTATTTCATTGTATTACAATTTGCATTGCATAGAATTCAAAGTGTAATATGATAACATTAAAGAAACAGTAAAAATACAGTTAAAAATCAATGTGAATATTTAATGCAAACATGCCACGGATCACCTGGAAGAAGCTGACGGGTCACTGGTGGTCCAGGGACCAAACGTGGGAGCCCCTGGACTAGAAGCAATAAGAGAGAATATAAGTTGGTAAGGAACCAAAAATGTTGCCTTTGCAATCGCCCTCTCTCTTGAGGGTCTTTGATACAGCTTCAATAGCAAGGGGGATACAGTTGTGGAGAGGTGCTGGCACAGAGCAGCACCTTGCACATATTCATTTACATTTTCCTCTGCAGTGTCATTATTATCTTTCATACATCAGAACTGAGCATCTTCTCACTCCTTTCCTTGTCCAGGAAAATGTTTTCAAGATGCTCCTATGACCCAAGGGAAGGAATTTTTTGAAAATCTCAATTTTTTTTTCTAATTCCCGTCTCACTCCTTGATCTTGACAAAAACTGAGGTGAAAATGCAGGCTAAAAATATGAAAATCTATTGCATGTTATGTGTGCTATTGTAAGTATATTAAACACATATTGTAGACATATACACTCCAGGTTTCCTAAAGTAACCAGCACATAAACAAACATATAGATACATACAATGCATATAACTGTATAAATATATGTATATGTTAATACCTATAAAATTATGCTGAATTATGTTTGTTAAAATTGGTTTTAATCTTATTATTTTAAGTCGCCTTGGGTTGTTTTGCAAGGAAAGCGACTAATTATCATCAACATCATCAATAATGATGATGCATTTTATCCTGGGCTTATAAACCAGGGTTTATACATTTAATACACATGTTTTGCATATGATTTTGCATATGTTTCGTCTGATTTTTTTTAAAAAAAATTCTGACAATGCATGTGTGACTCAGACAAAAGTGGCCACTTGATGCAAGTGGGTACAACTTTGAACAATTTCTAATTCATCTTCAGGTTCAGACTATTTTGGTCCTTAATCTTAAAGATAATGATTGCTGAAGAAAATACAATTCCTCATATAAATCATTTAAAAATGGATTCTCCCTCTGTTCCTATGTAGGATAACCAGTAAAGTTTCTCTAGAAAAGTATCACTTGCACAATATGACATTTGCCTTACCCTTACTAAGAAGCCAATATCATCTTGGAAGATTTTCTGGTCAACAGAGGAGGAGGAGGAGGAAGAAGAAGATTATTACCATGTGCAGTGTTGGCTGACATGGAGAAGGGCAGCAACAGGGTTGTGACTAGAGGATTGTTGTGGATGAGTGACAATGAGTGAGGAGAAATGATGGTATTGGTGACATCCCCCAATCGTATAGAGGAGTCTGAAGGTGAAGTGTGGTTTAAACTAAGCTTTTCTCGATAAGATCTTGTTTCCTGTCTTTGCAAGCCCATACAGGATGTACAACAACAGAGGTTTGGTTTCCTCATTAAAGTGGATCTTTCTTTTTTTTAAAAAAAAAAAGGCTAAAGAACTGATAACTACAGTGTTCCTGGCCTTCACCACCATCCATCATTAGGCAGCTTTGCAGAGGCAAATATTGTAATATAGGAGAAACGAAAATCTTCTCAACTCAGTTAACTCCCTTGATGGTCAACTGTGGTATCCTATGAACTTTCAAAAGCACCTCCCCAAAACTAATGTAAGCAAATTGCAAATGAGTTCCCACATCTGGCTTGAACTCATCTATCATTCATTGTAATGTGAATAAATGAAGACATTCATCACAAAGCATGCAACAGAAACTGTGTTCTTCTATTGATATAATTAAATACTCATTGAGGGCTAAATGCATAATAGCTTCCAGACCCTTTTATTCCATGCCAAAATTCAATGGCTCCGTAGTCATATGTTCCTAGTCAGAACTATTGTGAACCCTCTCCAGTTTCTAAACATTTATTGCTGGTGCAGTAATAATAAACATCTTGCATTTATAAAATGTAATGTTGCCTAGAATTTTTCATTTTTCAAGAATGTAGATCACACTGTCTAATGGCTCTCACATGTCCAGTGTACCCACAAACAATTTGTCTTCTGAGCAGAGTGTTAATCTGACACCTCAAGGACAGAATCTTTCGAGATGCAAGAAGATTCAGAGCAAGGTTTGAAGGTTTGTACACTGCAATAACTACTGAAAACACAGCAAGCTGATTTGGGGGATTACTCTGGGTTCTGGATCGCATTACCTCTTTCTGCAAATTTTTCTTAAATGAGAATTATGGACGAGGTGTGTGTGTGTGTGTCTGTGTGTGTCTGTGTTTGTGTGCGTTCATGTTCATTCAGCACTCTTCTCCACTTCTCTTTATGCTTGGGGTGCCTGCCAAAAAAAATTACATTAATTTTAAACTCATTGATGACATTTATTATTTCAAGTCAAGCCAAGCTGGCAATGTATTGGGTAACAGCAACATTGTGTATTTTTCTTGGTAAGCCATGAAACTAAAGAAAACACAACTATCCCACACCCCTAAATCTCATCAATAACTGTATAAAATATAGAATTGCTTTTCCCTTACAAGAGTTTTATTTCCATTCTTTGTTTACCAGCTTCTTATTTATTTATGGATATATGAGGATCTCACTCTCTTATTTTTTCACAAATACACTCAGAAAATCTCATTTGCTAAGTCATTTGAGATAACATCCAGATTTGTCAGTGTGACAGATGTAGGGCAACAAGGTATGTTTCTTAATGAATTCCATGATAGAGCCAAGATAAAACTACATACCCCAAAGTTCTAATATCTCATAATCATTTATTATTTCTCAGGCACTTAGCATGTAGACTAGGCACTATAGAGAAGAAAAAATGTACAACAATCACTGCCTACAGACTTAAAATCTCATAAAGCTGGAATAAAGATGAATTCGGGTAAAGGGGGAAAATGGAAGAGACCATGTAATGAGTGAAGAGAAATAAATTAAAAGCTTGATAGTATACAGCCACAAGAGTAGCTGTATACTATAGTCAGCATGGATTTTTCGCATTCCGCAATGGTAAATCGAAAATATCCCCATGCCATTCTGATACTTCCCATAAGCTCATTTCAAAACAAAACCTTGCAAAACGTATAGTCCTAAACTCAAAAACACTTGCTTAACAACCCTGTACATTTTCATGGTGATACACAAAACAGTCAGAGAATCAAGAGTTCAAAGAGAGAGAGAGAAACCAGACCTCTTTTGGACTTTTTTTGTCAGAGTTCTCATAATCTGCTGAAATTAATTAAAAATCAGCCATGTTCACAGAGTACCTGTAAAGCTATTACTGACCTTGCCTCATATTCTGACCTTCATCTTCTGCAGTTTAAAAGTTAAAAAATGCCTGTCTGATTTTTAATTAATTTAAGAAATTTTACATTGAACTCAATGATAATGTTGGGCATGCTCAGTATGAACCAACTGTCAGTGTTCTAAAAGCCAGAATTCCACCTGCTGGGCTTGCCTAATCAGGGGGCCACACCCACATCAGACTTTGATTTGACTTGAGACAGTCATGGCTTCCCCCAAAGAATCCTGGGAAGTGTAGTTTGTGAAGGCTGCTGAGAGGAGGCTCCTATTCCCCTGACACAGCTCCAGTGGCCAGAATGGTTTAACAGTCAGCCACTCTGACTGAAGCTCTGTGAGGGGAACAGGGCATCTCCTAGCAACTCTCAGCAACCTTCACTAACTACACTTCCCAGGATTCTCTGGGAGAAGCCATGACTATCTAAAGGGAAATAAAGTTCTGGTGTGAATGTGGCCAGGGACAGCTTTGGTTTAAATTTGGGTGGGAGGCTACATGTTCCTGCTGTAGAATAAAAAGGTGGGGGAAATCCTGAAAAAGAATGATACTGTTCACAATGTTTTCCTTTTGGAAAAGTAAGGGGTTTCCCCTCTGTCCAGTGTCCACCCATCCATTCTCCTCTCCTCCCCCTCCCCTTCCTGCCCTGTTCCTCCCCTCCCTGCCCTCCCCCAGGTCAGTTTCACCTATCATAAGCATGATTGCAGAGGAGTAAATCCCACTGAACTCAAAAAGCATGCAAATGATCAAACTTGCCCTCCCCTCCTCCTCTCTCCTATCCCCTCACTCTTGCCCCTCCCCTCCCCATCCTTCACCCCTTCCTTCTCCACCCCATCCCCTTCCAATGCCCTCCTTCCCCCTCCTCTCCTTCCCCTCCCCTCCTCCTCCTCCTCCTCCCCTCTGCCCTCCCCCATGGTCAGTTTTACCTATCATAGGACTACGACCTGGGAGACCAGGGTTCAAATCCCCACACAGCCATGAGGCTCACTGGGTGACCTTGGGCCAGTCACTGCCTCTCAGTCTTAGAGGAAGGCAATGGTAAACTCCCTCTGAATACCGCTTAACATGAAAACCCTATTCATAGGGTCACCATAAGTCGGAATCGACTTGAAGGCAGTCCATTTCATTTTCAAGCATGATTGCATGGGAGTAAATCCCATTGAACTCCATAAGCATGCAAATGATCAAACCTGTCCTGCCCTCCTCCTGCTTCCCCTCACCTCCCTTTTGCCCCTTCTTTCCCCCTTCTTTCATCCCTCCCCCTCCCCTTCCAATCTCCTCCTTCTCCCTCCCCTTCTTTCTGCTCCCCTCTCCCCCTTCCTCTTTCCGTCTACTCTCCCCTTCCCCATGGTAGTTTTACCTATCATAGTCATGATTGCACAGGAGTAAATCCCACTGAACTCAATAAGCATTCAAATGATCAGAGCTGTCTTTCCCCTCCTTCTCTTCTCCTCTCCCTTCTTCCTCCCCTCCCCTCTTCCTTCTTACCCCTCCCCTGCCCACTCCCTCCCTCCCCATGGTCAGTTTTACCTATCCTAAGCATGATTGCACAGGAGTAAATCCCACTGAACTCAATAAACATGCAACTGTTCAGACCTCCCCCTCCCCCTCCTGCCTGCTCCCCTCCTCTTCCTCCCCTCCCCATCCCCTGTGGTCAGTTTCACCTATCCTAAGCATGATTGCAGGGGAGCAAATCCCACTGAAGTCAATAAGCATGCAAATGATCGATCCATTCTTAGCAAACTTGCACAGGATCTCATTTCTTACCTCTCAGATTGAAAAACAGAGAAATTCACTAATAGGCAAAAATCATTGCAGTTTAAGAATGTACAGGGATATTGGGCAGCTATAGTGGATGCACCAGGGGAGCAGGAGACCTGAACTTCTCTGTGAGATATTGTACTGCCCTACAAATTTGTAAAAATGCAAACACAATTTGGACTATATCAACTTTTAATATTTTTGCTTCCTCCCCGTTAAAAACAAGATCAGCACACCACATTCTGTTATTTGAGCTGATTCCAGGTGTTGCCACCACTCACCATATGCTCAGAGGCACATGTTACCAAACTGTTTCAAGCTACACAGGAAGTGGATTAGACTGTGAAAGACCAACCAAAATTGTGTTTGCATTTTGACAAATTTTAGGGCAATACAATATTTCAGAGAGGAGTTCAGGTCTCCTGCTCCCCTGGTACATTCACTATAGCTGCCCAATTTCCCCGCTTTTTAAAGTTTGGTAGAAATATCTGTTGGCTATAGGTACATTCTTAAACTGCAAGGTTTTTTGCCTATTAGTGAATCTATATTTAAATGACCAGGTTAGAAAGCAAAGGGAAGAGATCATATAGGCATATTGCCTGATATTTTAGCAATCTCCAACCATCAGATAGTTTAGTTTATTCAGTTCTATATACCATATTTAGTTGTGGGTGATTCCCATTATTATGTGGTCCTGACCTGTTTTTATCTGGTCTCCTAGTTATATACTGGTTGCTTTCACACATGGGGCTTATTCTGTCCTGATTTCTAAAATTCACACTGCAGTACCTGTTGCATAAAGGAACTGCGGCTTTTTCACCCATTATATGGGGGGTTTTTTTGCACAAATGTCTTTCACACTGTTGCAACGTATGTCTTGTTTTCATCCCTGACCTGTTATACACATGCACACTGTAGTTCCCCACTGTATAGGAGGTCCACAATCTCATCTGTTGACTCCTCTCCCTGTAGCATCCAATTTTATTTTTTTAGGTTTGTGGGGTTTGTGGGGGAAAACGAGGAAGGGGAAGCTGCTACCTGTGCCTATGCCGATAGTGGTACAATTTTCATCAGGGAAAAATTTGATGTGCGCCTAAAGGGCGGGAACGCATTGCATGCTGGGATGCCTGTCACATGCACAGCTGCAGCTAGCACATTTCCTAGGTTCACAAGCTTACAAACATATTATTTCTAGAATCATTTATCGCAGAAATGAATGCAACTATATTCGACTAGATTTTTGGATCTAGCTTTTACATCATATGAAAGATCAAATAAAATGTGCAAATTACCAGGTAAGAAATCATTAGAATAATGGAATAAAGTGTAGTGTGAAAGCAGCCACATTCATGTATTTTATCAATTCCTGTGTTTTTATTTTGATTGCTAGCCTCTTTAAGTGCCATGAGTAGAAAAGTGGGATACACATTTTTAGGGCTAAATTAAAATTTCTCAGGATAATTTTTTTTGAGATTATTTCTGAATTTTTTTCTTTATCCCTCTATATTCTTTGTCAGCTTATGTCTGGTGGTTGTCAATCAGATCCACAATGCCCTGGAATGATGATAGATCTGAGCATTGTGCAGATGTAAAATGAAAGCCAAACTAGAGATGGGCTGAGCTGCTAATTCCATCCCATTTTGGTCTTGCTGACACTCAATCATAGATCTGTTTCATCTTGTTGCATGCCATTACATCCTGTTCCAACCTACCGCATGCCATTCAGTTGTGTGAAGGTTTGAAGCAAAATGCACACTTCTTACATAAAATTCATGCTTTTCAATGCATTCACCAGTAAAATATGCATTTTGTTTGTATCTTTAAAAATACTTTAATAAGTATTTTTATGTTCTCTTTTTATGCAATGAAAATGTATTACAAAAGCTGGAGACAAGTATAATCTGCCTGTGTTCTCATCTGCAGGAAGTTCAGGAGTGCTGAGTTGGGTCAGTCCATTTTGAAAAATGGACACAAAATATTTCTCCCCCTAAACCGGATTGCCAGCACAAATGCCTTTGCTGTATGAAAAGAAAGAAATTGTGCCACTGTGCATGGAAAGAGTTTCTTCTCCCTTCACCAGAGAATATTTGGCAAAATGGTACTCCAATTCTGCTGACTATAAATAGGCTGGACAATTTCAGGAGAGCATTTTCACTCAGCTCTATATTTAAATAATAACTTCTTAAATTTGTTCAACTGCTATATTTGAAATTCTTAATATCCAATGAAAAACATTTAGCATATATTTTCCTTTGAATGAAAGGAATACAAAGTGCCCCTCATGTAAGCTTTTTAATATCAAAGTCTCTAATAAATAAAGCAGTGAAATTACTCTAATATAGATTCCATCAAAAGCCATGGATATTGGATTTGGAGAATTTCTTTCAGTGGAAGTCACTTTTTAGTGGATCTCACCTGTGAAATAAGGAAGCATACATTTAACTCTTAAAATGTTTAGATAGTTTACCCACTTCTCTGAGTAGTGAGGAGTTTCAGGAGACAAGTTACCAGCTAAGTTTCCTTCGGGTGAGAATGCACTGGAGAGTAAAGACATCTTTGTAATTTCTTTTGTTATGTACAAATACAGAAGCAGGACATATTGCAAGTCCACATGCTTCTACAGAAGGCAACAAATCTGATAACCCTGCATCAGATATCCAGAGAAAGCATCTTGAAGTACCTCGCCTTCAGCCAACCTATAGTTCTCAACTCTCTCTCTCTGCTTCTGCCTATTATTATTTTATTTTATTTTAACATTTGTATCCCACCTTTCCTCCAAAATGCTGAACATGGCATACACAGTTCTCCCTCTGTGCATTTTATTCTAGTCCAAGGTCACCCAAGGAGCTTCATGGCTGAGTGAGGATCTGAACCTTGGTTTTCCAGATCCTAACCACTATATCACACTGGTTCTCTACACCAGTGTTCTTCAACCTTGGGTCCCCAGATGTTGATGGACTACAACCTCATCTTCCCTGACTATTGACCATGCTGTCTGGGGATGGTGGGAGTTGTAGTCCAACAACATCTGGGGACCCAAGGTTGAAGAACAGTGCTGTACACCGCACTAAATTCAAACTGACTCTGAACTGTTTCTCTGCCCATCCCCCACTAACTGAAGAGTATTGCCTTCCAGAAGCAGGAGAAAGAGATTCTCCAGCCATCAAGAAACAGTCGATCGCTGCGCCCTGCAGGTGAGGGCCTCCTGCAGATACCATCTTATCAGGAGGTTCGTTCTGCACAATATAGGAAACGGACCTTTAGTGTGGCGGCACCTACCCTGTGGAATTCCCTCCCTTTGAATATTAGGCAGGTGCCATCTCTGCTATCTTTTTGGCACCTTTTGAAGACTTTTCTTTTTCAACAAGACTTTTAAGTTGAGAGCTATCCCAGTCTGTGTCTGTCAGAATTGCTTAATATGCTTTTAAATAATGTTTTAACCATTTTTTAAGGTTGGTTTTTTAAAATGTTTTTAATGCTGTTTTGTTTTAATGTATTTTAAGATCTGTTTTTATGATGTTTTAAAATGTTTTAGTGCTTTGTTTGCCACCCTGGGCTCCTGCTGGGAGGAAGGGCGGGATACAAATTAAATAAAAATAAATAAATAAATAAATAACGTTCACTGGTTAACTCCTAGCCTACCTAGTGAGGAAATATCAGCAGATTTGTGTCCATTTACAAGCGGTCAGCTTGACAAGAAATAGTCAACCAGCACCTGTAGCAATATAAGTTAGGTATAATTAATTACAGCCTCTTTGAAGCACAACAAGAGCAGCAGCAGTGCTTCAGACTTTGTGGTTAGCAATTGCCAGATCTTATTGTTTTTGAAAGATGGTAATTTCCAAGTCTTCTCCTTGTGGCCAGCTTTTGTTTGCAGGATTTTCACTGGAAATAAGGCTTTTTTGCAATTCTTACCTTGCTTGTTTTTTGGCTCTAGTAACACCAAGCCATCCAGGATAATGTTACTAGTCACAGAGAAGAGGGGAACACACTAAAATCAGAAGAACAGAAACATTTTCTTTCTAGATCAGACCAAGCTATATCTCATCTAGTACCCTACTTTCCCTGTAGCAGCCATCTAGATGTCTCATGGAGATGATATAGGTAGTGTATCCTTACTAACATCTAGTATCACCAGGTATGTTGTAGGGATGGGGAGGAATTCATTTGGTCTGATTGGAACACAGGGCCGGTTCTAAAGGGTGGCCACAGCCACTCCCCATTCCCCCGCTTCAGCTACCTTTCTCTCTGCTGTTTTTTGGGACTGCGCACACTGCGCATGCAGGTTTGCCATTGTCGGAAGGCACAGCCTGGGAGGGGGGATGGTGTCGGAAGGCAGAGCTGGGGTCCCAATCCTGGGGAGCTGGATCCTGGAGAGTTGGGAGAAGAGTATTCAGATGGATGGCAGAGGGAAGGGGGAGGAACTTCCCCCCTTTGGAGCGAAGACGAAACAGAGGAACTGCCAGTGATAAGGTCGCTTAGCAACGGGGAGCCTGAGCCCTCCCTGGACATTCTCACGCCTCCCCCTCTTTCAGGCTCAGAGCAAGAGGGGGAAGAGGGAGGGCTGCTCACAGCCGAAAAGCGGGGAGGCAGTTTACCATCAGCCATTCCCCTATCCCCCATCCTGGAATCGGAAACTTCAGAAGAGGAGGGGGTGATGCTTCCCCCCTCACCGCGCACACGCAGACAGCTGAAAAGACAGGAGAGAAGGGGGGAAGGCGGGCAGTACCTGAGGGGCAGTTAAGGAGGAGCGAAAGATTGCGCGCCCGTTTGGCCCCTTCTTAAAGAACAGGCGGGAAGAAGTCCCTTGCTCTGTCAACTTTCTCCCAATGCCACAGGACCTGTATCCCTGTATTGATTCATGAGAAAGCGCAGTCTTTGTTTGGACATTACCCTAATAAAACACAAATTAACTACAATCGTTGGTCTGGTTCCTGAGTCACATCCTGGGCCTGACAGCTTGACAGAGCCACCTAAATCACCCTCAACGCTCTCTTCACTTGACTGGGACAAGATGTCAAAGGGAGCAGTGGGGGGGACGAACCCCACTTCTGAGACGGAAGAAGTGGAACTCCTGAGGACTAAGGTAGCTGATTTGCAGACGGATGTTCAAGCCCTGCTAGCAGCAGTCAAGGCGCTGAAGACGGATAATCAAACCTTGAAGGCCACGATAGACCAGATGCAAACAGCCCCTCCAGCTGCCGTAGTAAAGGTTCCCATTGGATTGCCCCCCAAATACGTGGGACAAAGTGATCAGTTGGCAACCTTCGTGGCTCAATGTGAGTTATATCTGGATGTCAGGCACACGGAATTTCCAGACGATGGGGCTAAAGTAGCTTTCGTGATTAGCCTCCTGGAGGGAGAAGCTGCAAAATGGGTGACTCCGTATCTCGTGAGAAAGGATACTGTCTTAGGAAGGTACAGAGGATTTATACAGGAGATGACCGAGATGTTTCAAGACCCGCAAAGGGCTGAAACAGTAGCGCGGCAACAAGGCGCTCTGAAGCAAGCTAAAGGAACTGTTTCCGAGTACACTAACGCTTTTAAAATTCTGTCCCAGGAAACTGGTTACAATGATGCCGCCCTGATGTTTATGTACCGGAGTGGATTAAATGCTGAAATCCTGGATGAGTTGGCCAGGACCTCCCCCCCCCCCGCTGACCTACCAGGGCTCATCCGGCTATGCCTACAGATAGATCACCGGATGGAAGGAAGGTGCCTGGAAAGGAAGCAGGAGGTCCTGAGATACTCAGCCTCAGCATCCCGCAACAAGACCCTTCCCACTACAGGGATGGCAGGTAATGCAACTGAGGGACAGGGAGGGGCTATGCCAAGACTGTTGGAAGAAGAAAAGGAAAGACGACACCGGGAACGTTTATGCTTTTATTGTTCAAAGCCGGGCCATGTGGCCAGAGACTGTGGACTGAAAGGGGGGAAAGCCGAGCCGTCGGGAAACTAGAACACCCAGTCCACGTGCAGGCCGGTGGACTGGGGGCAGCGTTGTATAAAAGCCCCCCAACGATCCAACCTCCCTCAAAGGGGGTGTTGGTCTTGCCTATTCGGATTACAACTTCCAGAGGAGTGGTGTTTAATTCCACTGCCTTAATTGACAGTGGAGCCTCCACAAATTTTATTGATGTAAAGTTAGTCAAGCGTCATGGAATTTCCCGGTGGAAACTGGACGCTCCCCTAGCTGTGGAGACTATCGATGGGAGACCCCTGAAGTCAGGAGGGGTGACACAAGCCACGGAGGAAGTGAAACTTCAAATCACTGGGCACAAAGAGTTCATTTCGCTATACGTGTCAGATCTCTCGAACTTTGAGGTGATTCTGGGAATGCCCTGGCTAGCAAAGCATGAACCCACAATAAGTTGGAAGGAGGCGGTGGCGTGGTTCACCTCACAGTATTGCCAGGAGAACTGTCAACCTGAAGGAATCAAGAACACCTTAGCGGGGGCAGTGCAAGAGATCGAGCAAGTGACCCTGCCGCCAAAGTATGAAGAATTCAAAGATGTGTTTGATGAAAAAGAGGCAGAGACTTTACCCCCCCACCGCCCTTACGACTGTGCGATTGATCTAGTGCCAGGAGCCAGCATCCCATCAGGGAGAATCTACTCTCTCACAGAGAATGAGAGGGAGGCCCTGAAGGAATTCCTGGATAAAAACCTGAGGCGAGGATTCATACGCCCCTCACAATCCCCTGCTGGAGCGCCACTATTGTTTGTGAAAAAGAAGGGGGGGACTCAAACCCTGTAATGACTATCGCGCATTGAACCAGATCACCATCCCCAACAGCTACCCGCTGCCCCTGATCTCAGAGTTGCTGGACCGACTGCGCTCTGCAAAAATCTTCACGAAGTTGGATTTGAGAGGAGCGTACAATCTGATCAGAATGAAGGAGGGAGATGAATGGAAAACAGGATTCTTGACCGCTTACGGACAGTATGAATACCTGGTCATGCCATTCGGGCTTTGTGGAAGTCCAGGAATTTTTCAAAAATTCATGAACGACGTGTTTAGAGACTTGTTGGACACGTATGTAATCTGTTACTTAGATGATATCCTGGTGTTCTCAAAGAACCAGGAAGGCCACGACCAGCATGTGAAGACGGTGTTGAAGAGACTGAGAGAAAATCACCTGTATGCTAAATTAGAGAAATGTGGATTTGACCTCAAGTCTCTAGACTTCCTTGGATATCGAATCTCAGCGGAAGGCGTGGAGATGGACCCAGGGAAAATAAGCTGCATATTGGACTGGGGCCAACCTGTCACCAAAAAGGATGTACAACGGTTTTTGGGGTTTGCCAATTATTACAGAAAGTTCATTCCAGGGTTTTCCAAATTAACAGCTCCTCTGACTGACTGTTTAAGGGGGAAGAAGAAGTTTCAATGGACAGAGAACGCCACCGAGGCCTTTGAGGAGCTGAAGAGAAGGTTTGCTACTGAGCCCATTCTGCGCTTTGCTGATCCGAACCGCCCTTTCGTAGTGGAAGCAGATGCTTCAGATTTTGCCATCGGGGGGGTCCTGCTACAATTAGACCAAGAAGGGAAGGAGCTGCACCCCTGTGCGTACTTCTCTTGGAAGTTAAAGCCTGCAGAGAAGAACTACACAGTTTGGGAGAAGGAGCTGCTGGCCATCAAGGACTCTTTTGAAAACTGGAGACAATACCTAGAGGGGACCTCTCATCAAATTGAAGTGCGCTCCGACCACAAGAATCTTGAAAGCCTCCAAACAGCCAGAAAGCTGAACCAGAGACAGATAAGATGGTCCCAGTTCTTCACTAGGTTTAACTTCCAGATTACTTACCATGCCCAAGCCAAAAACCAGAGAGCGGATGCCTTATCCAGATAGCCACAATACAAAGAAAGTGAATCTGAGGACCAGCCTCAGTACGTAATCCCGCCAGAGAAATTAACATTGGGAGTATGCTAGCCTTCATGGGAAGAGGAACTCAAAAAGGCACAATAAGAAGATGCAGACATGCTAAAATATCAGCAGGAGACGGGACAAGGTCAAGACTCAGAAGTAACCTTTCACTGGAGAAATGGACTGTTATGGTTCAAAACCGCCAGATATGTGCCAGAAGGGGAATTAAGGCTCAGAATCCTACGCCAGTGTCATGATTCCATCACAGCGCAACACTTTGGGATTTACAAGACCATTCAGAACGTGGCCAAGGACTTCTGGTGGCCTAAAATGCGTCAGGATATTGAGAGTTATGTAAAGTCCTGCTCTGTCTGTCTGCGGACAAAAACACAAACAGGGACACCAGCAGGACTGTTACAACCGTTGCCTGTCCCACACGAACCCTGGAAGGACCTCTCCATGGATTTTATAACTGATCTACCCAAGTCCCAAGGAATGACAGCCATCTTAGTAGTGGTGGATCTACTTACCAAAATGGCACAATTTCTTCCTTGTGCAGGGGCCTTAGAGGCTAAAGAAACGGCCAAGTTATTCATAAAAGAAGTCTACCGGCTGCATGGATTGCCAAACAGCGTAGTCTCAGACCGAGGAACTCAGTTCACAGCCAAATTTTGGAGAGCAATGTGGAAACAGTTGCAGACGGAATTAAAACTCTCCTCCGCCCATCACCCCCAGACAGATGGGCAGACGGAACGCTTGAACGCCGTTTTGGAAAGATATTTACGAAGTTATGTGTCCTATCAACAGACTGACTGGGTATCATATTTGCATTTTGCAGAGTTCGCCTACAACAATTCTCTGCACTCCAGCACTCAACAAACCCCGTTCTTCGCTAATTATGGATTCCATCCTAAAGTCTTTCCAAGCAGCTCAGAAGGAATGCTGGTACCGGCAGCTGAGAACTTCCTTAAGGAATTGCAAGCGGCGCAACAGACACTGAAACAGCAGTTAAATGAAGCCAAAATGGAGTACAAGCGAGTTGCTGACCTGCACAGGAAGGAGGGCCCCCCCTTCAACTGGGAGACCAGGTATGGCTGTCCACCTGCTTCCTCCAGATGCCGGGCAAATGTAGAAAATTACAAGACAAGAGGGTGGGTCCTTTCGAAATAGAAACTCAAATCAATCCCGTGGCATACCGACTGAAGCTGCCTGACACGTTTAAAATACATCCTGTGTTCCATCGATCCCTCTTAACGAAAGCCGCCCCTCCCAGTGAGTTACTCCCGGTAAATGAGCAGCTTGAGTTTGAAGTTGAGGAGATCTTAGATTCCAGGATCAGACGCCACAAGCTGCAGTACTTGATTCACTGGAAAGGCTATGGGGTGGCTGACAGATCATGGGAAGATGCAGCTGATGTGCATGCTTCAGAATTGGTAAAACTTTTCCATCAACGTTTTCCCCACCGTCCCAAGTCAGACAAGGGAGGGGGGCACAGCCTGGGAGGGGGGATGGTGTCGGAAGGCAGAGCTGGGGTCCCAATCCTGGGGAGCTGGATCCTGGAGAGTTGGGAGAAGAGTATTCAGATGGATGGCAGAGGGAAGGGGGAGGAACTTCCCCCCTTTGGAGCGAAGACGAAACAGAGGAACTGCCAGTGATAAGGTCGCTTAGCGATGGGGAGCCTGAGCCCTCCCTGGACATTCTCACACCTCCCCCTCTTTCAGGCTCAGAGCAAGAGGGGAAAGAGGGAGGGCTGCTCACAGCCGAAAAGCGGGGAGGCAGTTTACCATCAGCCCCTCCCCTATCCCCCATCCTGGAATCGGAAACTTCAGAAGAGGAGGAGGTGATGCTTCCCCCCTCACCGCGCACACGCAGACAGCTGAAAAGACAGGAGAGAAGGGGGGGAAGGCGGGCAGTACCTGAGGGGCAGTTAAGGAGGAGCGAAAGATTGCATGCCCGTTTGGCCCCTTCTTAAAGAACAGGCGGGAAGAAGTCCCTTGCTCTGTCAACTTTCTCCCAATGCCGCAGGACCTGTATCCCTGTATTGATTCATGAGAAAACGCAGTCTTTGTTTGGACATTACCCTAATAAAACACGAATTAACTACAATCGTTGGTCTGGTTCCTGAGTCACATCCTGGGCCTGACAGCCATCAATCAAGATGGCAGCCGAGGTTTCCCTAAGGGACTGAAGCCTCTGCCGCCATCTTGGTTGATGGCAGCAATGCACGTAGCATGCATGCGTGCCATCAACCAAGATGGCGGCAGAGGCTTCAGCCCCTTAGGGAAACCTTGGCCGCCATCTTGATTGATGGCAAACCTGCGCGCACCACATAAAACAGCAGAGAGAAAGGTAAGCAGAGCGGGGGAATGGCGGGAGGCTTGGGATCTCCCTCTCTGTGATCCGCGGTACCAATCCTGCTGCGAATCGCAGAAGGGGAGTGTCAGGGTCCGGGGCAGGCTGGTGCCCAAGGGCCCCGGCATGCCTGGAGCCAGCCCTGTTGGAACATCTCTCCAGTCAGACTGTGCACCTTTCTAGATTTTGTGAAGCAATTTGGGTGCACAAAGAAAGTATGCAAAAAATACATATTTTACAGAAAAATGGGTAAAACTTGTATTTGACAAATGAACACACTGAAAAGTGTGTACACTTAAAACCCACATATTTTACATAAAAAGTTCATACAAAATGCATATCATTTAAATGCAGACATTTTGTGTATTCTTTCAAAAACAATTCTGCACAAAATAGGACTGAGTGCCAGTGAGACTGAAATGGAAGAGAATTAGCTGCTCAGTCCATCCTTCTGAACACAGAAGCTATCATCCATAAAAAGAACAGAAAATGTCCCACTTGCAACAAACACTCATGAAATTCAAAGCAAGATGAACATTTTATCATTTCTGATTGCTTGACTACATACACGACTAGCATAATACCGCATGTCTTCAGAGTAGGGATGGGGAGAAAAATTGGTTTGGTTTGCATTTTAATGCAGACCTACCTAATTTGCAGTTCTTAGACAAAGAGATAAATTGAAATGTAGCTATCCTTTGAAATGTGCATTTGTGATGCACTTCTTCAACCAACAAATGTTTGTAAAAATGCATATACTGAGGAAAAGTCCGAATAAAAATATATGTGTTGACAAAAATAGCATATAAAAATCATGTATATTAAAGGAAAATTGGTTGCTTAAATGTGTATATTAGGCAAAATTGCATATAAATATATGTAACTTAGGAGTAGTGCACACTGATCATTTCTTGTGAGAACTTTTTTGGGGGAGGGATCACAAACTAATGCAGAAATGCGTTGAACTGAAGCATGGAAAAATGAGAAATTGAGAGAAACTGAAATTGACAGGAATCCATCTCTACATAGCTTCTTTGTCCTTCAGTAATCACCTCCATGAATTCAGCTGTAGAATCATGAGATGGTGATGTGGATAGTGTCACTATATGGCTCAGTCACTAGATGGCACTGAACCTACCTCTATATCTGGATAGAGTTATGAGTTTCCTGTTTCCTGACTAATATGCCCTCTAAGACTTCCATGAAAATAGCTATTCCAAAGAGATTATTTCCTTAACAGAGCTTGATCTGCAGAAGTCAGCCATTTAAGCTTTTTGTGACATGGAGAAAAACATCATCACTGTCTTAAGGCTTGCCTATTAAATTGCCATTAAAGCCACAAAAGCAGGGGCAGTGGTTTAGCGCCTCTAACTACAGACGTAGCAGGCTGCTAAACATGGTATTCCAACAGATCAAGTTTGCTTTGCCTTGCACATTTCAGAGCATCCTTTGAACTTGATGCTCAGTGATAAGACATTGAGCCTAGTAACTATTCCTAAAAGGCTGATTTATCTTTTTGATGTAAAGATTTAGTATACCTTGAAGTTTCCCACACAGTCAGCTCTGTGTAAAAAACAGTTTGTCTCTTTTGTTTAATTAATACATCATGTTAGTCGAGGATCCTACTAAATTAACAGACTCTGCTGTTTTGTTTTAAGTTTTCCTTAGATCTGATGAGACTGTGGCAGCATGAAGGACTGGCTTAGGCTTTTTGTGTGTTTATATTGTCACTGCTGTCTCAACAGATATATATTTAACTGACTTAATATTTAACATATTAAAATAGCTATGCTCTTATAGGCAGTATTGTGCATAGCAATCCACTTTAATTCTTCTGAGTCCCCCTTGTTTTGCAGTACTTCTGCAGTCCATCCTTATACGCAGTGGTGGCTGTTCGCTCCATGTCAGTGGGACAGTGGAATCCACTCTGACTTTTAGTTCAAATGTTCAAGGAACTTCACACCTTGGACAGCTCCTTGAAAGTTCAGACTAAAACTGGAGAAGATCCCATTACCCCACAGACATGCAGCCACCAGCTGCCACTGCTTATACATGTTTACTTGGCAATATGTTCCACTGTATAAAACATGATTTCCTTTCAAGAGAGCATGCTTAATAGTTCAGCCACTGTGCGTCTGATTCTGGAATATGTCCAACCTGGGTCTTCTTAGACGAAGGCCTAATTATTTATTGATATACCGCCCACTACTGGCTACCACAAGCCCTATAAAGATAAACAAACCACAACATCCAGTACGTACATAGAAAAGCCAACAAAGGTGTTACAACATTGACTTCAATGCATCTCTTATAGGTTGAAAAACAAATTAAGATTCTTTTTGAGGAAAAAAAAAGTTTGAAGCATCCAAAATTAAAATATTAAAGAGCAACTGAAAAGACACGAATGAGCTTGAATTTCTTACTTGTGAGGGCAAATCTTGCAACCCTCAGTGTACTAAAGAAATCACTGCCAGCAAACAGAACGCATGCCTTTTTAGAATGGGCCTATTGGCTAACCTTTTTTAGCTGAAAGGTTCGCCCTCAGAAAACCATGAGACAACACTCTGGGGGCCTCAAGAGGTGGTTAGTGTGGCTGCCCCACACTCTTGCTCATGCACACACACAAACAAACACTGTCCCCTTCCTTAGCCAAGGGAGGGGATGATTTGTATCCTCCTCAGGGTGTTGGTTCTGTGCTGTGTATGTGGGGTTTTTTTGGGGGGGCGGGAGATCAGTGCAATTTTGAGGAGACAGAAAAATTGCAGGAGTGGGAACCAGGCCATAGGCTGGCACTTAACCATCCTTACACTAGAGTGTGTAATCAGGCACTCTTCACATGGATGAAAAAATACACACTGCCTCAACTGTTCGTAATCTTTTTGCAAAATGCATTGTGTGATTGTCTGAAATTAATAAGACACTTGGCCTTACTAATTGAAAAAACGTTCCTCTTCCACTTATGCATTAGATAATATGGTATGCTGAACAATTCTAAACAAAAACATTATATGTGCAGGTGAAGATTATAATTTGTGCCCACAATGCTCCTTGTACTTATATGGTTTTGACAGCAGGGCACCCACATTTGTGAAATATAAATTTTAGCTTAAAAGTGTCATTTTATCATTTATGTATTTGTCCCCATAGTGAGGAGCAAAGGCAACACTGGTAGCAAGCCATCACTTTCAACTGGCATGAAAACAGGTCCCAGTATTATTGAATCTCCAGTTTCTAACAGTTGGTTGCTATTAATAAGGAAGAGAGTTGTAGTGCTCAGCCAGTCTGCAGAGTGACTCATTTCTCCATCCTTCTGCTGAATAAAACCATGGATGGGCCACTGGCACAAGTCAGAGGAAAATGCATGTGGCTCCTGGTGCCTCTAATTGTTACCCTGGGATGCATGTATCCCAGTTTGTAGCCCAAAGCCCCTCAGGCCTTTTAGGCTGAATCACCCAGGAAGGCTGCAGTATGTACCAACTACTTCTTCCATCCTTCTAAGATCAAATACCCACCTGAGGTGATGCCACAACTATGCCAGTTGAGACAGTGGCAAGTTCAGACGTGGTTTTACATTGGGAGGAGGGTGGGAGGCAGTCCGATATCAAATAAAAAAATAAATTCCAAAGGGATCCCAACTGTACTGAAAAGACGCAGTTCATAAATGCTATGGAACAGCAGAAGAACTAGAAGATCAGCGTTTAGGGATCAGCCTGTCCACACAACCTCATGTCTATCTCCTTCTTTCTCTCCACTAGTGGTCCTATCCTCCATGAATGCATCTAAATCTTAAAAAAAAATCATGTAAGCTGTTGGCTGTTGCTGCATCTTGTGGTAGCAAATTCTGTAAGTTAATTCTACATTTCATGAAATAGATGGTTTTTCCTGTTGTGAACCTACTTCCTTTTACAAGCGCTACAGCTATTGTAAATAAATGCCCAGGATTGTAGCATTTGGGCAAGAGAACTTTGATAAGCCTCAATATCGTCATCTCTCCCACCACCCCTTTTTCCTTCATTCCTAATCAAAAAATAAACAAAGCAACTTGTGGTATGTAATGGGATTCAGTGGATTGAGAGCATATGCTTCACGCTGCTTACTCTGGACATATTGCTATGAACACATTTGATCAGGTGTTGGAGAGTGTAAAAGCAAACTCTCTTTCTAGCGACTTGACATTTCATGGCAAATGGATACCAGATTTTTTTCTAGAGTAAGAATCTGCCCATAATGAGCGTGTATAATATAAGGGGAGGACATAGTAACATATTTTTATACAGCCAGCTTTCCCTCAGTTTGTAGAATGCCAAATGATGGACATTTTAGATTGTGAAATGAGCAGTGAGCTAGAATTGCAAAGCAATGTGACTCCCAAACCTATGATGTAATAGACTGAACTCAATTTTTTTTGCTTCCTTTTTCCATGAGCCCTCTTGGTTTTTGTTCAGTTACACTTGCACTGAGCAAAGAAATTGCCAGATGCAACATTTTCATCCTTTTTTTCGACCTTACAGTCAATCAATATCAGTTTTAGCTTCGTTATTTTCAATTATGCAACTGAAACATTTGGTGAAACAAGGCAATTGCCTGAGTACTTTAGTACAATTGCAGATATACCTCACATCATTTTAGACAGGTGTGTGTAATGTGAGTAGGAACTCAAGTGAATTAGATATAGTTGTGTGGGGGAATCAGTTGGGAGAGGGACCAGTAGGAAAATGAAAGCAAAGCTCTTGGTTATGCTGCAACAGACTGTTAAGTAAAGTTTGTTCCTTCTAAAGAGAATTTGTGATTCATTTCAACTCTTGCAAATATTACATGGTGTCAGAAGACTACCTAAAAACATAAGGCAGTGAAAAATGGACCAGTTGAAGCCTCCAGGAAAGTTGGTGTTTGAAGGAAATGCAGCAGAGAACTGGAGAAGATAGAAGCAAGGGTTTGAATTGTACTGCATTGCAAGTGGAACAGATAAGAAAGATGAGAGACTCCAGTCAGCATTATTTCTGCATATGGCAGGTGAAGAAGCAAGAGAGGTATTTAATACTTTCCAGTTTGATGATGATGCAGATAAATATAAAATTCAAGTTTTGATGAATAAATTTGAAGCATATTGTGTGCCCAGAAGAAATGTTACTTATGAAAGGCACAGGTTCTTCACTAGAATACAGAGTGAAGGAGAAAGGATAGACCAATATGTGACTGATTTCAAGCTTTTGGCTCAGACCTGTGAATTTGGGGAGCTGTGTGATTCTCTTATTAAGGATCGCATAGTATGTGGCATTCAGACAGACAGATTGAGAGCCAAGTTACTGAGAGAGAGTGATTTAACCCTTGAATGTGGAGTTAATATATGCAGGGCAGAAGAAGTGGCTGCAAAACAGATGAAAGATTTTGGGGCAACAGAAAAACAAATGGATGCCTTACAGGGCAAAAGTACCTTTGAAAAGCCAAAAGTAAGCCAGCCTCAGAGCAAATGGAGCTTTGGCACTACTACCCCAAGAAAAGGAAATGCCACAAAGGCCTGTAGAAGCAGCAAAGGCCTGCTACAGGTGTGGTATCAGTCATCATGACATAAATGCTTGTCCTGCAAATGGGAAGGAATGCAGAAGATGTGGCAAACTTAATCATTTTGCTAAAATGTGTAAAATTAGAGATAGAAAACTTCAAGGCAGACAAATGTTCTCAGTAGCAGATACAGCTAAAAATGCTCATGATTTCTTCATTGGCACATTGAATTCTACAGCTCTGGAAGATGAATGGTGTGTGGATCTTCTCATAAATGATCACAAGTATGTGACCTTTAAGATTGACATAGGAGCACAGGGTAATGCAATGTCTTTAAAAACATGCAAAGCTTTGCAAGCTGAACCACTTCAGCATTGAAATACCAGATTAATAACCTACTCTGGAGAAAGACTACATGTGTCTGGTAAATGTAACCTGGATTGCAAATATAAAGATCAAAGAGCTGAGTTGGAATTTCACATAGTAGACTTTGGTGCACAAGCTGTACTTGGTCTCCAGGCTGTGACTAATTTAAATTTGGTGCAAAGAGTTAACTTAATGAAAAGAGCTCCAGTAGATCAATGGGATGTTGCAGCTGAATACAAAGATGTATTTGAAGGCTTAGGTTGCTTGCCAGAGAAATACACCATCAAAAACAACCCACAGGTTCCACCTGTAATTCATGTACCTCGGAAGGTTCCAGTGGCACTAAGGGATAAAGTCCAAATGTAACCGACTCGTATGGAGCAATTAAAAGTCATAGTTAAAATAGAAGAATCTACAGAGTGGGTGAATTCAATTGTGGTTGTAGACAAGCCTGGCCGGGACCAGATAAGAATAAGTTTAGATCCAAGAGATATGAACAGAGCAATTTTAAGAGAACATTTTCAATTGCCTACTGTAGAAGAAATTACCAGTAAGCTAGCAGAAGCAGAATTGTTTACGGTTCTTGATGCCAGTAGTGGATTCTGGCAAATTCAGCTAGATGACAACAGTTCCAGGCTATGCACATTTAATACACCTTTTGGCAGGTACCAATTTACAAGAATGCCATTTGGTATCTCTTCAGCTCCTGAGGTCTATCAGAGGATGATCCAACAGACATTTGAGGGTATTGATGGGGTCACATGCTACATAGATGATATTCTAGTTTGGGGGAAGACCAAACAGGAACATGATGAGAGATTGAAGAGAGTTCTGGACAGGTGCCGAGAGAGGAATCTGAAACTGAACAAAGTGAAATGCAAATTTGCCATGACTGAAATAAAATATCTAGGACATATCTTAACCAAAGAAGGACTAAAACCTGATTCATCTAAAATAGAGGCCATCACTGATATGTTCAGTCCACTATTTCCTCAATCAAATGGAATGGCAGAAAGAGCGAACCCAACGGTAAAGAGGATTCTCCAGAAATCTAGTCTGAATAACACAGATCCTTATCTTAGTTTATTGGATTACAGAAATACACCTACAGTAGATACAGCCTCACCTGCACAACTTTTAATGGGGAGACGTTTAAGAACCAGGTTGCCTACCTCAGCACTGTTGTTACTACCTCAGTAGGTAAAAGGTGACATACAGACACATCTGAAGAGAAGACAAGAAAAACAGAAGCTTTACTTTGACAAAGGTTCAAAGCCTTTACCACCTTTGCAGGTTGGTGATTCTGTTAATGTTAGGTAAGATGGAGTGTGGAAACCAGTGAGAGTGACTGGACAAAACATGACTCCAAGATCATATTTGGTTCAGACTGATGATTTTGCTGTCTACAGTTGGAACAGAAGAGATCTTCAAAGCACTCCAAGTTGTGAACCAAAAATGGATGAGATTAGTGAGACTGCAACTGCACCTCCATCAGAGGTAGACCTATCAGAGTCTCAAGACAACAGAAGAGGAACAGCTGTAGCACAAAGTGCCAGTGATATACCAGGAAAGATTTTGGACTCTGAGTTACCTGTCACTACATCAAGAGGCAGAGTGATCAGAAAACCAATTCGATATAGACAGTAGTTTCTATCTTTTTCTTTTTTTAAAAAAAAGGGAGTTGTAATGTGAATAGGAACTCAAGTGAATTAGATATAGTTGTATGGGGGAATCAGTTGGGAGAGGCACCAGTAGGAAAACGAAAGCAGAGCTCTTGGTTATGCTGCAACAGACTGTTAAGTAAAGTTTGTTCCTTCTAACCAGCATTTGTGTTTCATTTCAACTCTTGCAAATATTACAGTGTGCACATATTGTACATTTATAAATATAAAAGTTTTATCAGTGGTGCCATTTGCTAACATTTATTGGGAGAAAACAGCTTCTCAAATTCAGAGTTAAGTTACACCTCCAAATTCCCGCCTTCAACATTTTCAGTTTTAACTTCAGATGTTAGTTCACCTTCTACAGCCTATTTTGACGTCCTATCTTAGGAATAGCTGTGCTTTAAAAGGTGATTTTAGATGTTAACTGTTGAGAGTAGTGCTGTGCCAAAACCTGTCCTCCACAACCCTGAAGCTAGGAGGGGTGTACACCCCACCAGACCTGTGCTTTGCCTCCCCCCAAGGATTTTTTAAAATTACCTTTTTAATTTGTGACATGACAGACAATGGCAGCCTCCATTTAAAGAATGACAGCTTTTGTAAAGAAAAGGAACAATTTAACAATAGGACCCCCTTAAAATTTCAGTGAATAAGGTAAGGAGAGTACACAACAAAAGCCTGCTTACTCAAGACTTTCCCTGACTGAGGGTTGGTTTTTCATGATCATAATCACCCTATAATTACTTAAGTGATCCTAACAAAACAGGCTGTATAGTAGCAAGACCCTTCAAGAGTTAATTATTAGAACTTTGTATTATGGGCTGGAGTTAGACTCCACCCCTTGGACTTGCCTTTCCTCTGCTTTTCAGTTTCTGTTATGTTCTCTACCCAGCCAGCAATAAATATGTATGTTTGTTTGCCTGCAGTAAAAAGTAAGAGTTTGGTTTAATCTGCAGTTATGATGAGCAGAGCAGGATTGGGTGCTTTTTGCTAAAGGGTGAAATAATATGAATGATTAGAATATTTTAAGCTCCATACTAGCTTTTACCTTCTTAGTTATAGCATAAACTATTTTGTTTGCTTTACACCTTTTGGTATCCCCTTATTCACTGTATTGTTAACATCTGCTTTTCTTATGAAACAAAAAAAATGCCAGTCATTTAATTCCTTTACGTAGCCCATAGTGTAAGTTAACACATTCTGTGAGGGGGAAGGTCACTGCCTTTCCCTTACCCTGCCCTGGCTCTTACATCCTCAGTTAGTGTGGGTGTGTAGGACTTGGTTGGTGCTATGCTCCCCCTCCCAATGCCCCGCCTGGAAAAGTGGCTGCTCCACCTAACAAGGAAGACTGGCATAGGGCTGGTTCTCCAATTTCTCAAGTTTTCTTCACTTGTGAAAGAAGCTTCCATTTTTATTTCAGTTTTTCACAGGGTGGTTTATAATTTCTCTATAATGTTGGTGGATGTGGGATTGACCTTACTTTATCATTGTGAGGTGACCATGGGTGGAGTATGCATACGTGTTTTCTTCCAATTAAACATTTCTCCAGTACTCTTCCATTTCCATGGCTGCCCGTGCTTCCTGATCTGAAGAAAGCTCCATGGGATGAGCTACCTTATGATCTCATCTGCTGGACTTTAACTGAAGTGTAGGGAGTGGTGATGATGGCTACCAATTTGTTTTTAAGTTAAGACCTTCCTCTTATCTTGAAACTACACTGATTTCTGGAAATGTAAAAAGAATTCACTTTAAAAAATTGTAATGAACAGAAACCAGGCACATGGTAGGCATAATCCCTGTCTTCTGCACTTTCAGAAAAGCCCAGCTGAGGATATATTGGGGTTTCCAGGAAGCAGGAGCACTTGGGAAGGCTGTAGAGTGCAGACCACTGAAGATATGACTTGTAGAATGAAAGAAAGGACACTCACAAATGCCTTCTGGCCACCTGGAAAGTAACCTAATCACCCACAAGAACCCCTGCACCCTACCCGCTAGAATTTCACAAAGATTCCCTCTTCCCTTTCATAATTTTCAAATGTAATTTATTATTAATTGATGGAGAATCGATGAAAAAATGCAAGAGAAAATTTTGGCACAGCAGAATAATGAGATGACCCCCTAACCCTTCAACAAACATAGACAAACAAGTGGAATCTCAGCGGCAAAAATGCAGGCCTTTGCACAAATGTACCTTTCATCATTATCCTTTTTTTACAAACCCTGATATTGCAAAACTTTTATTCCAGTTAACAAGAAGAGCAACTCCTTTGGGAAATGTAAACAGCAAAGATTCATCCTGAACCCACACTCTTTATATAATATGAATGTTCATTATTTATATGTGTTTCTTGAAGGAAAGACAACCCTACTTTTTAAGTGCATTTCCCCCCATTTCACTTGGGTGTTTGCCAGTTTTTATTGGGATAATCTTTCCTTTTTGTTAGAGACACAATGAAAACTTCTTTTGTGAGGTTTGCAGAATCTGACACAATTTCTGGAATGTAATTTCTGGTGGTTCCAATGTTAGATTTTTACCCACAAGAGTACTCGTGTGGTCATTCCCTTGGAGAAATGGGTGCAGAACATTATACGTCAGAATGGAAATCTATATGGATTGACTAAGAAAGTTGCTTGAGCGGGATACTAGATTTCTATGAGATTTCTCACAAGTTTCTCTATGGAACCAATACATATTTATTTCTCTTATTACTTATTATCTATGTATTCAATTTCTGTTCTACCTTTTCACTTTAAAACACCGAAGAAGGCTAAGAACATTAAAACAGAAAATTGCAATATCATAAATACATACGTATAAATAAAACAGAATAAAAACTAAACATGCATATTATGAAAATATAATTTTACAAAAAGCAGAAAAGAAAAGCCCATAAATTAAAACCTCCAGCAAAGGAGTAATCATGCCAGCAGGCCAAAACTCTGTCTAAGCAGAGAGGCCCTTGCTTGCCCAGAGAGCCTTTTAAAAAGGTGAGGATAGATGGGTCTTCTGAGGAAGGTGATTCTAGAACCTGGTTTCAGCCGTTGAGTAGGCCCTCTTCCACATCACTGTCAGTTTTCCATAGATACCCACAGAAAGTGAAAAAGAGCCTCTCCCAAAGGTCTAAATACCGAAGTTCTAGGGATGGATGAGAAATTCCATTAAATGCACATTTAAAGCCAACTTTATCAAATTCACACTTTCTGAAACAATATGAGAATTGAAACAGCCATCCTTCAAAATTCTCACTTATTCAAATTTTGTGATGCTGTTCTCTAGCCAAGCAATGTTTTTAAAAATGCATATATTAGGAGAAAGTATACACAAAATGAATATATTGGTGAAAATAACTTACAAAAATGCATTATATTAGGATAAATTGCTTGCAAAAATCTGTACAATTACTCAAAGCTGCATACAAAAGTGTATTTATTAAGAAACATTTGCACTAATATGCTGAAGAATTTTCTTGAGGATTTTTTTGTAAAAAAATCACAAATTACTGCAGAAAAGTGGAGAACTTAATTTAAGATTACAAAAATGAGAAGCTGAGAGAACTGAAATTGACAGATCATTTCATTTCATACCTAGCAGGTTCATACTGGAAATGATCGTTTCAAAAGAGCACTCCATAACATTACATCTCCAGAGATTCCCCCCCTTTAACATTTAAATCCATATCTGAATTGTGACATGAGGCGGTTCCAGCTTCTGCTGCTCACTTTCCCCAAGATCCTTTGGTTTGTCATCCTCTCTAGCCTGCTTTGTAACATGGCTAAAATCCTGCTAGATAAAGCGAGAAGTCAACGGAGACAGACAGAAAGACCAAGGGAGATTTGGCGGGTGGGCGGGGGGCACAGATTGCAACCTAGAAACTCTAATTACATAAGAAAGAATCCTTTGAGTCTAGATTCACCTCAGATGAATGACCACATTTTAAAATATATATATTTAAGAGCCATAGGTCTTAAAATCAGAAGAAAAAATAAACGGTGTTTCTTTCCGTTCAAGCAGAAGCTGGTGATAGCATGATGCTTTTTAAGCAAGATCTTCACAGTCACATCAAGTGGCATAACTTCAGCTGTCTCCAAAGATATGCTTAAAAGGATCTGATCTGTAAAATAAGACAGCATTGTAATTCTAGTAATATGTGAATACAGTATCTGTATTTCTCCTATTTTATTTTTTTAGATTTGAGCTCTCTTTGTTCTTTTCCCCTTCAAAACCCTCTTAAGCATATATTATAGTGTCCAAACAAATTGGAACCTCCTGCTTTAGTTAGTCTTGGCAAATTGCTCTTTTCCTGCAGTAAGTTTTGGAGTTTCCTGGCTTTGCATTTGACAGCATGGTGTCTGTGGTGGATTTTGTTTGGGGTCTTCCCCCCCCCTTTTCTTTCTTTCTTTTTGCCGCTGCTTTCATTTTCTTGGCATACAGTTTATAGGAAATTCATGGTTGTGATTTAGCAGTGAGCATAGAAAGTCATGCCCATGTCATATACCCAATCTAAGCTCTGTTGAACCATGTAGAACCTTCCCTTAACTTCAATAGAGTGGTATTTCCCAAACAACTAATAGCTCAGGTGTTGTGCTATCCCTGATGCTTTCTTTTCTGATTTTGAATTAGAACAGGAAGCACGCTTGACTCCTGTATTTGCAAATATTTACTTTGTTCTCAGTGGAGACCACTCCCTATTTCTCTATGTCAGATACTGCTCTGGGTATACCTTCTGACTGAATTCAGTCTTTGCAAATTCCTATACAAAATACACCATATTTTGCACTTCTTCAAATGTCACAACACAGTTCTTGGCAGTTAAATCATATCAAAATATGTCTTCAAATACATTTTTGAGAGAAAAATACACTATTGTGAGAGGAAAATGCATTTTTTTAATTTTAAAAAATGGATATTCATGCGGAAATGGAAAGTAGAGATAGGTAAAAGAATTGACAGACGCAGACAGGAAATAGACAGCTTTGTCTAGGCAAACTTAGTGCAGTAACTCATGCAGATTCACAACTCTTCCTCTGAGGATTAGTAATCCTGCTATGGCCTTGCACTATATTAGTGGTGCTTGATTCAGAGGCACAGCCAACCTATCTTGACTGGAAGAAGGTAAGATTAGAATAGTTAATCACTCATAGATGAAGCGAACAGCTCTTTCTGGGTGAGAGATATTTTGGACTCAGAAGAATTTTTAATGATTTCATTTATTTTTGAAACACTAACACTAGCATGCTGTGGTGCATTGGGAATTTGTGCAAGTATCTTGCTGAAACCCAACATTTGGATTAAACGTTTTTACTTTAAAGTGAAATATTGTCTTGCCTCCTTCCTGTCTGCCTTTTTCCCTCAAAGGAAAGTGTTACTAATGTACAAGGTTGCACATTTCATAATGGATTAATTTGAACTTGAAGTAGAACCAAGAGATTCAGATTGGAGAATTGGGAAGTGTGTTGTGATGGGTTATGAGATGAATCTGTCTTTGATCACTAATACAGAGTGAGCTCTACTATATGCTGGAGATCATATATGGTTAAAATGCAAAGTAACTTCTCTCCATATCAGGTTACTATCCAGATGGGATTCAAAGTTTTTATACACAAGTAAGCTATAACTGGTAGGTGTCTATTATAATAGATGAAGCTACCATGTCTAGTGAATGTTTTGATTGTGGTGTGCTATGTATGCAAGAACTATTTGTTGCATTGACAAAATAAGGCCATTTTCACCCATTGGGGCTTAAAGCGGCTCTTGTTTCGATTATGGCTGTAAGACCATTTTAAAGCCTATCGTGGTTAAAATATTAACTTGCACTGCAAATATCTTTTCTCAACTTTAAATTATGAATGGATGGGCATAAATAACATTTAAGAAGCTCACATTTAAGCCTTGCATGTAGAAATTCTCTGCTACTTATGCACACGAGACATTTCCCCATGCATGTAGGCATGGACATTGCTATTCTCTATTACCGGCCTTCACTTGATAACCATTTTGAATCCCTTTCCCACAGGTCCTTTGTAGATGGGAATAAGGGGCTATTTTCCCCAAAGGAAAGCAGATTGGTTCTTGAGCGTAACACCTTCTGATTAAAGTAAGATATAATTTTTACTCCAAAATAATAATAAAAAAATCTACTGCTTGGTGGGGACTGGGACTCTGTACCTTTTCATGTCGATGAGTTAGATCACATGGAAATGAATATGGTGCCCTGGGTTGATATCACTGCCAAGGATGATTGCCAGAGAGTCTAGCCACTCCATGTGGATAGCCAATTAAAGGCATTAGGGTGGTGAGGTGGATCCTCACTAGTGCTGTACCAAAATGTCAAAAGCCATTTCAAGTGGGGTAGGCCAAACATCCAAACAGGGCTGGGTGGGATCAAATTTTGTGTGGGTTTTATTTTCAATTTTTGATGGGAAAGCTGTGCTGCTTACTTTATTTTATTATACAAAGTGGCCAAGAGGCCTTTCCCCTCCCCCTGTAAATATTGTGTAAATAAACATGCTCTCCTTGCTCACAGCACCAGCTTAGAGCTTATGCTTTTCATTTCATTTTACATTTACATACTGCTTCTTATTATAAAAATTCAAAGTAGTGTACAAAATGACAAAATCATATGTTGAAACAAATTAATGATATGCAATCCATCATAATATTTCAATTCACAATACTACAATAATCACAGTAACCTGCTGTATTTACAACCAATATTTGTAGCCAAGAAATACCTTATAGGGCCCTTCCAACTCTACTGTTTGATGATTCTATGAAACAGGTACATTTTCAGCATGTGCCAGAAACACAATACTGTTGGTACCTGCCTTATTTCTGAGCTAATACCATTCCACATGCTACTACCATGAAGGCTCTCCTCCAGGGGGATGCAAGATGGATTTCTGAAGGCTGAGTACCACCAGGAGTCTTTCATCTGATTATCTCAGATGATGCCAGCTTCTTGCTCAGCAGAACATTGACCAACAGCCATGTAACTAGACAATGCTAAGTAGTTATGTGGGCTCCCAGGAAGCTCTGCTGGACTGTAAACCAGCATCCAGAGAGCATTGTGATGCTGCAAGTCCACACAAGGCTTTTAAAAAGTTTTAAGATACTCCCGTGGATGCCCACATGATGACATGATGTTGCTTAGTTACGTGGGTGTTCCAGGAAATCCTGTTAAGCTGGAAACTGACAAGAGCTCTGCACTGTTGCAAGCAAGCATGGCTCTTTTGTTTAGACAGTGCTTGAAGGAAAAACCCCTGGCCCCTTCTATAGCAAAAGTAGAAGAGTGGCACAGGCCACCTGCCCCTTGAAAATGTTCTATAAACTTTACCCTATGCCTACAAATGGTGCAGGAAATAGCTGCCTAATTAACAGAGGGGTTAACAGCCCTGGGATTCTAGGGAGCGAGTTTCAGCCCAATACTAATCCTCACCACTAGGCCCTGCTCATATTACAGGTTCACGCCAAAGTTTGTTTGCATATAGGTTAGAGCAATTCTGCTACTCTCATGTTGCTTTCCTTGAGTAGTCCACTCAATCAGAAACGTTCATATTTACTTTGATATCTTGCTTTACCTGAAATTCAGTGGAGGCTTAGAAATATGTGAATCCCTCCCCCTTCTGAAGATTTTTTTTCCCTAGTCTTATTTACTATTCACTAATAGGCAAAAAAACCTTGCGGTTTAAGAACAAACCTATAGCCCAGAGAGCTTTGGCTTTGGGGCGGTATATAAATGTAATAAATAAATAAATACCTATAGCCAACAGATATTTCTATCAAATTTTAAAAAGCAGGGAAATTGGGCAGCTATAGTGAATGCACCAGGGGAGCAGGAGACCTGACCTCTCTGAGATATTATACTGCCCTACAAATTTGTCAAAATGAAAACACAATTTGGGTTGGTCTTTCACAGTCCAATCCACTTACTTGTGTAGCTTGGAAGAATTTGGTAACATGTGCCTCTGAGCATATGGTGATTTGAGTTTGTTCTTTGTCCACTAGCCACTTCTTTTACCAACCTGTTTTTTCCTCGCAAAAAATATTGATGTTAGAATTGATATTTTAAAAGAAAATATCAATATTTTGAAATGAAAGGAAATATTGATAAATTAAAGGAAATGATACCATTATCATGCTTAATACTGATATTTAGAGGCAGATTTTGCTTTCAAAATAGTCATGGAAAATTCCTACATAAAAATCTGATCTGCAATGATAGAGAATAAGAGAATTAATGGAAAATTTGGTATCTAATCCAAATTGTGCGGAATTCTAGCACATCCTTGGAAACTGAAGTTTGGAATAACTATGATTAGTGAAACTGTCTGTGAAGATGCAATGCTAACCATGTCTTCTTCTACAAAAAAAAAGGGAAGTGGGGATTCACATGCAGGAGGAGAAGGGAGAGCAAGTCAATGGGGTATTCCTGGCCACTGACACATAATGTGGCAATTGGCAGAGTTACATTTTCACCAGGACTCAGTGAATTAAGTTGTAAGCTTCTTCAATCGGTTTGGGAGGTATAATCCAGGTCCAAATTTGTACAGTCAGTTGTCAGCTGGAGCACCGGGAATTTGCGTGCTCCAGCTGATCGCTGTAAACTGGAGCACGGCGGCTGGAATACGGTAGGGCCCCACTTTCCAGCAGTTTTCGCTTTTCGGTGGGGGCCTGGAATGTAACCTGCCGTATGAGTGGGGCCCTACTGTAATATATGCATTACCACTTTCTGTGATGTCTAAGTTTGTTTATCACATATTTGTGTTCCCTCTGAGATTCTGATGCATTGCTGGTTCCTTTTATTGACGACTGCTCTTACTATTGCATCCTTCTAAAAACTATTACATACTTTACAAGAGTTGTCTCTCTTTTTTCATGGTGAAAAAAACCTGTCTTTCTTATTACTTCAGGGAATTAGAATGCATTGTTTCAGGCTTAAGTAGCCCTTGGCTACTTCCTGCCTATATCTCTGGGCTCCTGCTGGGAGGAAGGGCGGGATATAAATCAAATAATAAAGAAATAAAGAAATAAAAATGTAAATAAATATCAAAGCCTTTGGGAATTACTTTCCTATCTTCACTGGTGTCTGTAACACCTCTAAAATTGGTATAATCTGCACATTTGATTAAGGGTGCTGTTGAACCGATCTTCACCAACCTTGCTGAATTTAATAACTCCCGCAACGTGGATTGTGACACCCTATTCACCATCTTTATCGGTATCAATTTTCTACTCCTGGTCACACAATAACTTCAGAAATGTAAAGTGAAAAGATGGAGGAAGAAAAGAGCTGGAGAACAGACAGCACACTTTTGTAACAACTTACTAGCAAAACATCATTTCTTCTGCTGCTTTGATCCTACTTTCCCATCTATCCTCTGAGGGCCCAGTTTTGGCCAGTTGGGACTTTGCAGACTTCAGTAAAGTCAATAGGACTAAAGGCTGATCAATAATCTGGCTATTGTGCTGGCGATTTGTGCAATGGGCACTGTGAGCACAATCCCCCTACACCTTTACAAAGTTTGACCTCCGTTGGAAGCAGGGACAGAAGGAAATTGATTCAGTTTGCAGTTCCTGGAGCAATATACAAACAAATTAGCACTTCTCCAAATTCTGCAGTGCAGCTCCAACCCAAAAATGCATGCAAAAAGCATTTATTAGTAAAAACAATGTACAAAGATGCATTAAATTATGAAAATATGTCTTGCAAAATTGCATATATTAGGCAGAGAAAAATGTGCACATTTGTATGGAGTTTTATCTTTTTTTAAAGCAAAGTGATTCATAAATTAGGTGAACTGAACTTAAGAGTGGAAAAATGAGAAAGTGAGAGAAATAGAAATTGACAGATTTGCCCACCTCTTGTGACAACCACCGCTTCTGATTTAATGTAGTCCAGTCCATATTCACATCCTGTGTCCATCTCAATTTTGCTTTCAACTTCCTGTATTCACCATGCAACAATGTGTACCTCTTTAAAAAGATACAAGCTTTAGTGTGAGTGATCTAGTCTCTTGCCATTTCACTTCCTGACCATTGACTCTGCCCAGCCTTCTCCATCATTATAGCCTTTATTATCTTTGAAATGGGGATTGTTTGCTATTGCACCCCTGTGCCATTCACATTAGATCCCCAGTTAATTTTGCTTTCTAATTTCACACAAGATAGACTTGATTGCTTGAGGTCCTATCCCAAAGTCCATTGTTATGATTATAATTATGATTTCCACCATTTATATTTTTATAGATTGTACATTGGTACAATTGTGCAAATGCATTGTTCTTCAAGAACCCCACAAGCTTGCAATTCTGAGAGGCAGAAACATGACGATTAGTTGTGGGCAATGAGAAACAAAAGTGGAGTGGAATGCTAGGTATGCTGATCTGAACATGGTCTTGAAACCCAGGCCTATTTATATAGGTCCCACTGAGAGCCAGTGTGGCGTAGTGATTAGAGTGTTGGACTACAACCTGGGAGACCAGGGTTCGAATCCCCACACAGCCATGAAGCTCACTTGGTGACCTTGGGCCAGTCACTGCCTCTCAGCCTCAGAGGAAGGCAATGTAAACTCCCTCTGCATACCACTTACCATGAAAACCCTATTCATAGGGTTGCCATAAGTTGGGATCGACTTGAAGGCAGTATATCATCATCAACATCATCAGGTCCCACTGAGTTCATTGGGCTTATTATTGCTTAAGTATCCATTGTCTTGCTGCTACTGCCATCCACTTATTTCTCCTGTAAGCATTTAGAGTTAGCTGAGCAAAACTCCTGAAACTTAATGAGAGACGTTCACTGAAATCTAGTAGCAGAGCACCTTTAATGCAGCCAGGTGGTGAATGCACTTTTTCGGTTGATTGGTGGTATTCAGAAAGATGCTGTTCCACTCAGACAGTGTGAATTTTTCTTCAAAGGGAATCTGGAAACTATTCTCAACCCTAAGTTCATTACCTGTCTGTCTGATTTACACCTTGGCCTATAAACCAGACTAAGAAGGAAATGAGAAGAAAGGTGAGTGTACTGTCTCGATAACATCTGCGGATGATTTTCTTTAAGTCTTGGGTATCCGGGTGAAGAGGTGGTAGGTGTGGCGCACAGCTGCGCAGTGGACATTCCCAGTGCATAATTGTTCTGTTCTATATGTCAGCTTCTTTATGCGAGAATGGGTTGCCAGGAGGTTGGAGAAAAGAGAACAGGGGAGGAAGCAAATTGCCTCTTCATTATGGATGCATTCTTCTCCCTTTTCAGTCTCCTCTGTACTAAGGCACTGCTTTGAAAGCTTAATCTATCACTCTAACAAAATTAAACTGGTTTCATTCCTCCCCTCCACACTTTCCATTCTCAGCTAGTCTGAATATATCACATTCCTTGCCCTCATCCAGACAGCGATTTCCTGGTTTAGTGTGTCCTGCAGTAAGCTGGGTATCTTTCTTCTATGATCACTCTCGTGGTGTGTCTGAGATGCTAAGTCTGTGGGCTACACATTCTATATGAGCCTTTGTGGGCTAGGTAGGTTGAAGCACCATCCAGATCTGGACTTCAAGGATGGGGAAGATTGAATTAATTCTCCCAATCCCAGATATGCAACTCAGCTGACTGAGCCTCTTCTATGTTTCTTGTGCCTCAGTTGTATCACGCTTTTCAGCATGCGTTCAAGTATATGGATGTTATGTTGCTGAGTACAGAATGGGCCAACTTGTGATCTGGTAATGGACAGAGTACAGAGTATTGATCTTAGGTCTGGGTGCACATTTCCATTCAGATATAAAACCTGTGGGGTGGCCATGCAGAACAATCTACTGAGGATGACATTGTATGGGAAGTAACTCTATCACCAGCTCTACCCACATGTTTCGTTTACTTCAAATGTGACTGAGAGTGGCATGGCTTTTTCTGTGCCAGCCCCATTACCCTTGGAAGGACGTCGGCTTCTATGCTGTTTCCAATAACATGTGACCCAAATAGGCTTGATATCTGTCAATAGTTGCTTTCATCTCTGTGCTCAGTGCAATGACAGAAAGTTGCTGAAGCGATGCGCTTCATGAAACCATTTTGTCTGTCCATTCATGTGGTTGTGAAATGTGGTGAGTGAGCATAGACTGCTTGAGTAATATTTGTCTAAAAGATTTGTTGTTACAGATAATTCACAACTCATGATTATACTTATGTAACATAATTACACTACATTATAATGAGTTGTAAATTAAAAGTAACAACAACACACAGTGTTGGGGGGTTCTGATTGACCCCACAGTTTCTTATACAGAAAACAGCATATTGTGCCTTCACATAACACAATTACCCCACACACCATTCATGTAGGTTTATGTGCTTTACGTTGTGGGATACTGTTGAAACTGATTACTCTTCTGCAACTATATCGTTTTCCTGGAAAAGGAAAGTTATCAATCAAGGATTTTTTTTAAAAAAAACACGTATTTATTTATTTATTGTATTTGTATACTGCCCCACAGCTGAAGCTCTCTGGGCAGTTTACAACAATTAAAAACATTAAAAACAAATATACAAATTTAAAAACACATTTTTAAAAAGCAATTTAAAAGCTTGAAAGTCGTGTTGTGCTTAAAATGTTTTTATCTCCCCTGTAGACCTGTCCATATGCTGAGATCCTCATAAGTGGCCCTCCGCATTGTGCCACAGACTGCAGAGGCTCATTCAGTGGCAACTCAGGGGAGGGCCTTCTTCGTGATGGCACCTAGCTTATTGAATTACCTTCCCTCTGAAATAAGGCAGGCATCAATTCTGATGAGTTTTTGGTGCCTGCTTAAGACTCATCTGTTCACCCAGATGTTTGTTGGCTGCTATTTCCTAGTTTAGGTATATTATGTTGATTGGTATGGATGGAATTTTTTTGTGGTTTTGATATTTTAATATGTGATTTTTTATTATATTGAATTTGTATATTATCAACCACTCTAGTATCATTTAGATGAAGAAAATATTTAATACCTATATAATTTTTATAGCTTTCTTCAAGTACATTTGACCACAAAACTGGATTGATACAGTAAAAATTTATATCAATGGAAGATTAAATCTACAAAATGTATTAAATCCAGCTAACATTAACACACTACTTTGCAATGATTTTCATGTGGGTTAAAAACTTAAGAATATTATGACCACAGGTGCTGTCCTGTTCCTGATTTTTCTCAGTGTATGCTCCTTTTTGGAGGTTTTGAAATAGCTTATATAAATCTGCATATGGCAAAGTGTAGTTGCAGAGCATTAAAATGTTACAACAGAACCCTTGAGATATGGGAGCACCTTTTATAGTATTAGGTAACCTCTTGGAAGTGTTATTCTTCCCTGACCTTAGCTGAATGCAGGATGAATTGCAAATATATAAATCCCAGTGGTGGAAACCACTATCATAAACATAAATGAAATCCTTGAAGCTTCTTGATCTGTAGCTTCTTGGAAACTATAGTGTGAAGAGCAAAGTCTCATCTATTGCTGTTGTTGGAAAGCTATGTAACAGAATGGGAACATTAGTAGTATTGTGAAGTGAACTTAAGGCTGACATATAAAAAATGATTGCAAAACAAGATGATTTCCCCAAGTGGTTGGTTTTTAAAATTTTTAGTTGGGTTGCTGTTAGCAGTAGTGGTTGGTGGGGTGGGGGTACTTACCTTTTTTATTTTATTTATTTATTTCTTAAATTTATTAGTTGCCCATCTGGCTGGCTGTCCAGCCACTCTGGGTGACGTACAAAATAAAAACATACACATACATTAAAACATTAAAAATCTCAACAACAATAATAAAACCTAACCCACCCCAAAAGCCTGCCTGAAGAGCCAGGTCTTCAAGGCCCGGTGGAAGCTCATCATAGAGGGGGCATGGTGGAGATCATTTGGGAGGGAATTCCACAAAGTGGGGGCCACAATTGAAAAAGCCTTCTCCCTAGTCCTCACCAGTCTAGCTGTTTTAACTGGTGGGATAGAGAGAAGGCCTTTTGAGGCTGATCTTGTTGAGCGGCATCCCTGATGATGTGGGAGGCGCTCCTTCAGATAGACTGGGCCGAAACCATATAGGGTTTTAAAGGTCAGAACCAACACCTTGAATTGGGCCCGGAAAACAACCGGTAACCAATGCAACTCCTTCAGCACTGGAGTGATGTGATCTCGCCGGCAGCTGCCTTTAATCAGGCGAGCAGCCGTATTGTACCAGTTGCAGCTTCCGGACCATTTTCAAGGGTAACCCCACGTAGAGCGCATTACAGTAGTCTAGGTTATAGGAGACCAGGGCATGTACCACAGATGAGAGCAGATGGTTGGGAAGGTAGGGGCGCAGCCTCCATATCAGATGGAGTTGATACAGCACCGCCAGGCTCAGCCAAAACCTGAGCCTCCATGGACAGCTGGGAGTCAAGAATGACCCCCAGGGTGCGGACCTGGTCTTTCAGGGGCAATTGTACCCCATTGAGCACCAGGTCAACATCCCCCAACCTTCCCTTGCCTCCCACAAACAGTACCTTGGTTTTGTCAGGGTTCAGCTTCAGCTTATTCCTTCCCATCCAGCCACTCACCGACTCCAGGCACTTGGATAGGGTTTCTACAGTCAACCTTGGTGAAGATTTGAATGAGAGATAGAGCTGCGTGTCATCAGCATACTGGTGACACTGCAGCCCAAATCTTCTGATGATAGCCCCCAGCTGCTTTATATAGATGTTGAACAGCATCGGGGAGAGGATGGAGCCCTGTGGCACCCCACAAGTGAGAGGCCAAGGATCCGAAACCTCATCCCCCAATGCCACTCTCTGGTACCTACCAGAGAGGAAGGAATGGAACCACTGCAATACAGTGCCCCCTATGCCTAATCTCTTCAGGCAGTCCAGAAGGATACCGTGGTCAACGGTATCAAAAGCCGCTGAGAGATCCAGGAGGACAAGGAAGGTACATTCGCCCCTATCCAATGCCCTCCTCATATCATCCACCAAGGTGACCAAGGCTGTTTCAGTCCCATGTCCAGGCTTGAAGCCTGATTGAAATGGATCCAGATAATCTGCTTCCTCCAAATGCACTTGCAACTGCTTCGCCACCACCCGCTCAACCGCCTTGCCCAGGAATGGCAGATTTGAGACTTGGTGAAAGTTGTTCAGATCTTGGGGGTCCAAGGAGGGCTTCTTTAGAATTGGTTTTATTACTGCCTCCTTGAGAGCTGATGGCATTACTCCCTCTTCCAGGGACGTATTTACCACCATCTTGATCCCCTCGCCCAGTCTGTCCTTGCAGCTCATAATGAGCCACGATGGGCAAGGATCGAGTAAGCAAATGGTTGGCTTGAAGGTTGAAAGCACGTTGTCCACTTCATCAGAGGGAAGAAGCTGGAACCGATCCCACACCACTGGAGCACCACTGGCTGCCTCTGGCTCGCTCACTGTGTCCACAGCACATGGAATAGCACTCTTAATACGATCGATTTTCTCCATAAAGTGCTTTGCAAACTCATCACAGGAGAACTTAGCATGTTCCATCAGTTCCGTGGCAACTGGACCGACCAGGCTCCGGACCACTTGGAACAGCCTCCTGGGACAGCACTCTGCAGATGCAATAGAGGCAGCAAAAATGCCCTCATCGCCACATGGTAGGCTGCCGCAGCCGCTCTAACCCATGTCCAATCGTCGTCAGAGCGAGATTTCCACCACTGGTGCTCTAGCCGTCTCACCTCCCACCTCAGAGTTCACAACCGTGGAATATACCACGGTGCTGTCTGAGCTCTATTCAGGGGGAGAGGGCCTGACCTCCCATCATCCATGTCACTGCTTCTTACTGCCTCAGCCCTCCCCTTCTACTCCCAGCAAGTAGCAGTGACACAGGCAATGGGAGGTCGGGTGGACATCAATACACCACCCTGCCAACTGCTACTGGTGTGTACAAGAACTGCGCATTGCATGCAAGAATCATTCATTCACATAATTTCAATAATGAGCATTTTCTGAGTGCCTAGAAAACTAGCAGAGTACACACAGACATGTCTAACTAATTGGAAGTTAATTGTAAGTTTCCCAAAATCATGATAAATGAGTCTTCACATCTACTTCTAGTCCTCATTTGGTGCTTTAATGGAAGTACACAGCAAAATGAAGGTACAGTGTTGGTGTGGGTGGTAAGTTATCTCTGTGTTCATGTCACCACTTAAAACTTTGGTAATCTGTAATGCTTTCCCAGTTGGTGAGAAGAATTTAAATCCTGACTTGGTCTCCCAGATTTTTCATGGACTATAGATGTGTGGCAGAAATAGCCAATATGGTGCCCTCTAGATGTTGTTGGACTGTAACTCCCAACACCTCTGACCCTTTGCCCTACTGGAGTTGCAGTATGCACATTGGCTACCCCTCATATATGGTAAAATGGTCATTGCTGTTGGCTGATTCAATTGTAAATCTGTAATCTTCTGTGGAGGAATGAATATAGCTGGCAGCAAAAGAACAAATATTGTATCGCAAAAGGAACCAAAACTATCAGTTTACAGAATCTTGGTACCATTTGTCAAGCACTTTGGAGGGAACTAGAGAGTGCCTCCTCCCTTTCTCTGTCACTTTCATTTCTGCTGAGTATTGTAAAAGGTGTGCATTCATTGACAGACAGGTTCCCATTGGGGATATTGGATGATGTAGAAAACAAGACAAATCCATAAATTAGAATTTTGAAATTGTTATTAAATTGTTTTGTTGTAAAGAAGACATTAAACATTAGATTGGGGAAAAAAGCTGATTACATTGCATCTTGAGTTGTTTAGACAGGCCAATCTATGCTTGCCATTATCTTGTCCCTGTCTTTTTTCAGGAAGATAAGAGACTATTGTGGCCTAAACTCAAAGTACAGAGGGATAGCATTTGAAATAGCCACCTTCCCCTTCCTGCCTCTCCTCGATGTTTAGACTAAAGCTCCCAATGCCTTCGGAGTATCTTTACTGGTGAATTCATGGGTCCTACACACACAGAATAGCGAGTGCTGTAAATTAAGTCAGGGCTGGAGGACCTGGTGCTCTCCAGATGTTGTTGGACTCCAGCTCCCATCAGTCCTAAGCCAGCATGTCCAATGGTCTGGGATGATGGGAACTGTAGTCAGCAACATCTGCAAGGCACCAGGGTCTCCATCCCTGTATTAAATGGATCTATGTACCAGAAAAGCCAAAGCCACACATGCCTTAGTTTCAAAGACACAAATCCCTTTTGATGTGGCAAAATAATAATTGCAGAAAATGCTTTTAAAATGTTCTGCTTTTTTCACACTTTACATGTGAATCTGAAGCTTCACCCTTAACCAATGAGATTCTTCAGGGGTAAGAGAGATTAAAAATATGCTAGTACAAGCTGCTACAGTAGGTGGACTGACCATCACCTTTGCTTTCTGTGATGCACTGGATTTTTTATGAAGAGTGAAAACGTAAAACCCGGGGGAGGGGACTGACTGAGTAATTGGGAATTGATGGACTATAAAGAGCCACAGCCTTTCACAGTCAAAGGGTGATGAATAGGAATGTGTCAGAAGAGTACAGAGCTCAGGAATGATCTATTTATTTTCTAGCAGTGAGGACACCCAAGGATGAGATTCCAGTAAAAAGTGTTTGGTAGTCCTCAGCTGTAATGTAACTGTGGCTTTGTCTTAGTTCAGAAACCAGATTTTACACTTCAAAATCTATTTTTTACTTACTTTTGTTGTAATTAATTTTTTTAAAAAAAGTTTGTGAAGAGTTTTTGGTGGCAGGGGGACAATGGAGGCAAACATATTGTTGCGCGCCTCCCCAATCTCCGAGCGGTGAGATTTCAGGGGTCCCTGCGCTTCTCCAGGGTTTGGTTTCCTTTGGGAAGAAGGTCAGCGGAGACTGTGGTGTCTTTATGAAATTTGGTTTGTTCATTTACACACATTCCAACCTGAGCTTAGGATGGAGGGGTTCAATGGATCAGCAGTCCAATATCCAGCTTTTCCATCTGGGTTGCAGGAGGCACCCCAAACGCCATGGTGCAGAGAGCCAGTCTCTCTGCCTGCCTTCAGTCTCCAAACATTCTCTAGACACCACTCAAACTACAAGCCTCTGCTCGGCACCAGGAGCGGGGGGGGGGATGCTCTCCTGAAGAGTTTCAATGACAAAAAGGTCTTCCTAGCCCATTCACCGTTGCTGGGCAACTGATAGGCCCATTATCCTACCTGGCCACTCTATTTGATTAACAAAGGAGATTCATCTGGCTAGCAGAGCCAGCCCCTAGGCGTAGGATTCCAAATCAGAGGCTGGAAAGGGGACCCACAGGAATCATCCATTCCAACCCCCCATCCTCATAACACTATCATTCTCCAAGAGCACTTGCCTTATTTGTTTGTTTGCTTGTTGTTTGATTTATATGTTTCCTTCTTTGTTTCTTTGTTATTTGATTTCACCCTTCCTCTCGGCAGGAGCCCAGGGCTGCCTTCTTAATACAAGTACAGTGTGTCAAAACTCATACAGTGTGTACTGGAGCACATTTGAAGGAAAACTATGGACATTCATTTCTAAGGCAAATCACATTTTTCTTTGAACCCAGAGAAACCCTCTCTCTTTGACGGAAGGGCCATAGCTCAGTGATAAAGTGACTCCTTTGCCAGCAGGAGGTCCCAGGTTCACTCCCTGGCATCTCCAGAAAGGGCTGGAAGAGAACCCTGACTGAAACCCTAAGAGACCCTCTGCCAGTCAGTGTAGACAACTCTGAGCTAGATGGACCAATGGTCTGACCTAGTACAAGGCAGCTTCCTATGTTCCTATATAGTTTGAAAATTAGTTTCACATGATATACCTCATTTGAAAACTAATTTCACACATTATTTATTTCCCAATGCTGGTATGGTGATAGTATCCTGTGGCAGATGCATGATATGCACAGGTTCATACTTCCCATGGCGCAGAGTGGTAAGCGGCAGTAACGCAGCCAAAGCTCTGCTCACGGCCGGAGTTCGATTCCAACGGAAGGAGGAAGTCGAATCTCCGGTAAAAGGGGTCGAGGTCCACTCAGCCTTTCATCCATCCATGGTTGGTAAAATGAGTACCCGGCATATGCTGGGGGGTAAAGAAAGGCCGGGGATGGAACTGGCAATCCCACCCCATATATACAGTCTGCCTTGTAAACATCGCAAGACGTCGCCCTAAGAGTTGGAAATGACTCGCACTATAAGTGCGGGGACACCTTTACCTTTACTTTTTAAGCTATTCATATACCACTTAATTACTAAAGTTTCTAAGAGCATACATAAACATTAAAAAGCATACGCTCGATAAGATCAATTAAAATTAATCATGTTGTTGTGCATTTTTCCCCCATTTGAGGTAGCCTTCCTCCCCCATACTTCCCCATACTATAGGAAAAGATCATATCCCCCCTTTCCCATTTTATGAACCATAAAAGGTATGGAATAATTAAGCTGCCATCCTAACTCCACTTACCTGGGTATAAGCCCCACTGAATCCAGTAGGACTTATTTCTGAGTAGATAGACATGGTTAAGATGTGCTGTTAGACTAATTTTATCTGTGTTACTTTCCCATGTATTCATTCAGAAGTCCTTTCTGCATCATTTTCACATTCATCTGCATTGTTTTTTTAAAAAACTGCATTAAAATGTATATTTTAATGAAGCCAATCATACATTGTAAATGCATTCTGATAAACATTTGAACCAAGAACTGCATCAAAATATGCAGGAATAGCAAAAGCCCCTGGACAAATAAGTTCTGATCTGCACATTAGTCTGGATTATGCAGATCAGGTCAGTTCCTACTGAAAGTAGATTCAGATAGAATGCATTTTTAATACTTGCATTAAAATATATGGGTATAATGTAGTCAGTTTAGCATTAAGGGCTGTTTCACACATCTGGGGCCATCACAGCTATAACACCTCAGACAGAACTGTAATAGACACAATTTTTCTCAATGAAGTTATCTCATCTATTTCACTTTCATGTGTACAGTAAATCAAGCGATGTTTCATACATGTGCAGACTAGGTCTAAGTTGTCCTGTGCTTAGTTTTCATTGGATGCTACATGATATTTTTAGTGATCCAAGCAAGGGCATGGATTCCATGGAAGTAATTGATTCCCTATTTTCCATGAAAGGCTAAGCTAGAATGAAAATGATGACCAGCGTATGAGGGATTTGTGATAATTAAGGGGAGAACAAATACTGGCTTCTAAGCAGGCCACTTGTACTGTAGTACTTTCCAAGGACAACCAAAATGAAAGTGAGTCAGATGCAGGCAGCTGTTCAGAGACCCAAGTAATAACAGGTGACATAAATATGGATGGCTAGAGAGGTGGATGTTTGTATTAAAGAACTTCCTGTACTTTTAAATTATGTTCCTAGCTAAATCTGGACCTACTAAATAAGTCAAATTGCCTTGTAAGGTTCCAGGACATAAACGGAATGACACATGTAATATGCCACTGTGAAATGTGGAATTACTGTAGTATGAGAATGTGGACAATGAGAAACAGCTTCTAGGCCTATTGTAACTTCCTGTTTGAAAGGAGCTCAACATTTGATTTAGTTTTCCCATCTTGCTTCAGGCTCTTGTGTGAAAATTGCCAAACGGTCATAATCAGTGTTCTCTGGTGTGGTTGTTGATCCTTGCAGAAGTTCAGAGTGTTCTTTTATAAAATGTCCAAAGCATGACGGAATAGAAATCAGGTGTGTATGAACTATAAAGCTAGATATCTTCCTAAAGCTGGAATCCATAGATCTCAAAGATCATTGCCATGAGTTAGAATAAGAAGGCAATGTGAGATCATAATCTGATAATGTAAACTCGATGGTTTAGAAAGAGTTGTTGCTCAAGTCTTGTACAACTTTGAGAACTGCCACAATTTGCAATGGAGATTTTTGGCTTCACATTTCTAATCACAGGCCCATGTCGCACATCGCAGTTTGCCACACTTGACATGGAAGCTGCAGCCGAACCTGGGTTTCTTATAAGTGTAACCATACAATAATATTCTCCCAAACATGAGTTTACCACATTCATATGATACAGTTTATTTAGGGGTACACTGAACTCCTCAGGAAAACTCTCAGTCCTAAGGTTTGTTCCTCCTGCCATTTTGTCCTTAACCACTAAAATTCAAAGTATTTCTTTGATATTTCTGACACATCTCTTAAGTGTGCCATGGATCCACAGGATACTAGGCTCCCTTGTTTCCCAAAAGGCTTCCCCACAAAAAAACCCCCTAAAATTGTACCTGCCTTGAAGTTTGGAAGGAACCAAATAAGTGAGCCACTTCCACACATATCTCCAACCTGGGTACTGTGAGCTATCGGGGCTCTGGATGTATTAGGGGCTCTGCTATAGATACTTCCCACACATACACAGTATGTAGAATTCCTCTGTTGATGGATTTTGAAGATTATTTTGAATTTGGGGGGTTATTCTATATATGCGTATCTGCAATATATTTGACTCGTATATATGCAATCACATTCTTGCTTCTCCTTTGTTAACAAGAATCTGGATGTTGTTTCATGTAGCAGCTTCCTGCTAGCAATGCATTTGAGATTCAAAGATGTAGTGTTTTCAGTACAGCTAAAATACAGATTCTGGAGTAATAAAGTGCAAGGAAATACCCAACCAATCACAAGTCACGTAAGTATGTTTTAGGATGCCAAGACCTTCTCTGATCTGAATTGTGAAAAACGTAACTTCATTTTAAGAGTCCTTAAAAAATTAAAAGCACATACATGGTTGTAATGTCACTACAACTTTTTTTTTACAACCCACACAAAACTTTGGCAATTCCAGTAAGGAAGCCTTACATAAGTTTGCTCTGGAATGTTTTCTCCATGATGTAATTCCCTAATGTGCCTCCATGAAGGGACAGTAGTAAAAGCTAATGAAAATGTTTTCTCATCCTGCACAACTCTTCTGTTCTGCTTCCAAACCTGCTGGAATAGTTTTTCACTAGCAAATTTTCTAATGAATTAGTTGTTTCATATGGCAACGGTGGTGGTTGTTAAGAAGGTTGCTACAAAAGGGGCTCACACACCACAGCATTTGTATGTGTGCAGGTTTGTCTGTTTTTAAAGTGGACTGCCCAGCTTTGGGAGTAGAATAGGGCAGGGTAGGAATTTTTTCTACCCTCTCCCCTTACAGGAAAATATTGGGAATTCAAAATGGCCTATCTGAAGGAACTAGGGGGGAGGGGAGGTTGAGAACCTCTGAGCCAATTCTGCCTTCCTTCCCCACAAGGTCATAGAATTATACAGTCATAGAATAGTAGAGTTGAAAGGGTCCTATAAGGCCATCAGTTCCAACTCCCTGCTCAATGCAGGACTCCAAGGTCAATTCAGAATTGCTCAGCCTAAATTTGCAGAAACTGCTGAGACTTGGTGATTTTCCCCTAGAGCCAACCCACCCATTCCCAGTGAATGATCTGTCAATTTTTGTTCTTTGTTTCTAATTTTTCCAATCTTAAATTCAGTTCTCCTCATTCCTTTTTTTTATCATTAATTTTTATTCAAATTTTCAAAGACGAAAAAACAAAACAAAACAAAAACAATTAAACAATAAAATAAAATGTTGACTTCCGATTTGTCGCAGATCAGTTATGTCTAGAATATATAACAATCCTATCTCTAAAATTATATTATAAAATCACTTTCCTCCAGTAATTATCTTAATTAATCATCAAATCTCATAAACATTATTTTATTCTTTCCACAAAAAGTCAAAGAGAGGTTTCAATTTCTTGAAAGATATATCTTTCAATTTTTCTCCAAATAAACATGTCACTTAATCCATCTAATTCAAATCTGTTAGGCCCAATAATTTCAATAGCCATTCTTCCATTATCTATATTAACTCCATCTTCCATCTTCAATAATCCTGTTAAGTCCAGTAATTTCAGTAGCCATTCTTCCGTTATCAATATCCCATAAGAATCTTGTTGTCATAGCCATAGTCCAAGTAAACATATCGATTAATCCATCTCGTCAAATCTGTTAAGTCCAATAATTTCCATAACCATTCTTCCATTATCAATATTAATTCCATCTTCCATCTTCAATAGTCCTGTTAAATCCAGTGGTTTCAGTATCCATTCATCCATTATCAGTATCCCATGATGATCTTGCTGTCATAGCCATAGTCATATAACAAGAGTCGGATGGGAATTTCCCCCATCACAAACACGTCTTTGCCATCAATTCTGAATATGTTGTTGAAATATTGTTGTAAAGTCACATCTCTGTTCTGGGTGCATCTCTGCTCTGTCACATATTTGTAGTTAATTCCATAATTTTTTTCCATGTCAGGCCCCATCACATCATTCCAGTCAAGAATTCTGAATATGTTACTGAAGTATTGCTGCAAAGTCATATCTCTGTTCTTTTTTACAAAATGCACTGGCTCATCTCTTAAGAGTTTCTCCACTGTCACATATCTGTAGCCAACTCCATAGATTTTTTTATGTCAAACTCCATCATTCTCCTCATTCCTGCAGCAATTTGCATATTTTTTAAAAAATCCTCCTGAAAATTCTCCAACATTTTAGTGCAAATTTCTCCTCATAAACACATTTTTGTAAGCGTTTTAACAATGGTACACATTTTTGCAAGCCACTTCTCGTTATCTAATGCATTTTTGCATGTTATTTTCACTTACATACACATTTTTATGCATACTTTCCCCTCATATATGCATTTTTGTAAATATCATTGGTGAACTGCATCACAAAATTCTAATAAATGCGAATTTCAATTGATGGCTGTGTTTCGGTTCTCATACTGATTCGGAAAGTGCGAATTTGATAAATTCTGCTTAAAATGCAAACTGTATCGAACTTCTCACCCATCTCTAACGCACACGCATCACAGCTGTTGTCTAATTGCATTTACACATTTTACATTGTGTCTAATTTGATCCTTGCAAATATAGATGGAGAAAGGCAGGCAGTTCACACCAGGTAACATAGGAGAGGAACTAGACAATGGACACAAAATTGAGGAGAAAAGTATCTGATAGAAAACACTAACTTTCCAATGTAATGTAGGTTTATTCTTGCCCATAAGTCCAACCAATCTCAATTAAACATGTTGCCAAATATGTGTGAATAGAACTGCAGATTGAAAGCACGGCAAAAACCAGGTGGTAGTGTCAGCTTTCCCTGGGGGCACTTCAATGACAAAAGGCATTTTTCTTTTCTGAAGCCAATTAAATTCTGAGCCTGACCTGCTCATTCTAGGAAACAATACTGGAAATAGAATGTTGCTTGGTAATGTGGCGGCATGCCCTCACCTGCAATCCAGGGCTTGTTCTGGTCACCTGCCTCATAAATTAGGGAAAAGTAATGGAAGGAATGTCGAGAAAGGAGTTGAAAAATAAGGTATGGGGACCTTTTTTCCCTCCCATGTAGCAGGAAAAGACTTCTATATTTTTACAAGTCAATGAAGCACAGGAGAATTGCATAGGGCTGTATGAAAATGGCATCCCACAATAATCAGAAAGTTATTTGCTGAGGTATGTTGGCTTAGCTCTGTAAGCTACAGTGAATTAGACTAAGAGCCAGCAGGGTGTACTGAGACAGTATGATGCAGTCATTAGAGTGCTGGGCTAGAACAGGACAGACCCAGCTTCCAGTCTCTCATGAGTCATGAAGCTTACTGGGTGGCCTTGGTCCAATCTCTCTTTCTCTTTCTCTCTCACACCCCCCCCCTAACCTACATCACAGGCCTTTTGTGAGGATAAAATGGAGGGGGGAGTGAAGACTTTGTATGCTGCTTTGAGCTTCTTGGAGAAAGGCTGGCATGCAATAAATAATTCTAAAATGTCCAGGAGACTGTCATGTCGTGCACAAAACATTAAAAAAATGCCTGCTGGATCAGGCCAATGGCCCATCTAGTCCAACATCCTGTTCTCACAGTGGCCAACCAGATGCCTAACACATGTGCCCTGTAGCTTCTTCTTATGCCACAACAGAACTCTTTGGAATGTAATATTGTTTGTAGAGCACTTTTTGAGTCTTGTAGCTTGTTATAATCCGTAACGTGGTGGCGGTTAGGTTTACAGACTGGTAAAACAAATGTAAGTTGATGTTAAAGGCATACACACAAAATACACTTCTTTTAAAGATCATGTTGCTAAAAACATTAAGACCAACACTAAACATTTCTTTAAATACATCAGAAGCAGAAAACTGGTCAGGGAGACAGTTGGTCCCTAAAGGAATGATAAAAGAATATAAGGAGATTGCAGAGAAGCTGAAGGAATGCTTTGCATCTGTCCACACTGGGGAAGATGTGAGATAGATACTTGCTCCTGGACAATTTTTTTCCAGGGAAGGATGTCTGAAGAACTGTAGCCCTCTTCAGGCAGCATACTGCCATGTTAAAAAAAATATGCAGGCTGTAGGACAAGCACATTAACTCCTCCCCATTGTTATTCCGATCACCCTTCATGAGTAGGAGGACAATCTTCAGAAACGGGGAGCCTTCTGTACTCATGAAGGCTCCCAGCACAGTTTAGAAACATGCAAAAATCAGGGTTCTAAAATATGCAGGTCCCTACATGAGTTTAGGATAGGGATGGGGGAGAAATTTGATTCAGTTCTTATTTAAAGGTGAACCTACCTAATCCAAAATTTCAAAATGATATGCAAATCAAGCACAACCATTCTTCAAAATGCGCACTTCTCTGGATTTTGCAATGCAGTTCTCCAGGCATACAATGTTTACAAAAAGACATATATTCATGAAAATGACATACAAAAACTCATTCTGTTAGGGAAAATTAATTTATAAAAATGTATATAATAAGCAAAATTGCATACCAATGTGTCAATTAGAAGACATTTGCACTAAAATTTTGATGAATTTTGATGAAGATTTTTTTTAATGCTAACTGATGTGAAAATGTGGAGAACTGAGCTTAAGATTGGAAAAATGAGAAGCTGAATTTATTTATTTATTTATTGCACTTGTATACCGCCCCATAGCCGAAGCTCTCTGGGCAGTTTACAGCAATCAAAAACATTAAAACAAATATACAATTTAAAACACATATTTTAGAAACAATTTAAAACACAATTTTAAAATGTAAAACAATATACAAACAATTTAAAACACATGCTAAAATGCCTGGGAGAAGAGGAAAGTCTTGACCTGGCACCGAAAAGATTGGTGTTGGCGCCAGGCGCACCTCGTCTGACTAGGATTACACTTTTACCTTCTGCCTATCAAGTCTTTACAAGAGCAAATCTCAGCTACTTCTTAGAATGGGAAAGGATATTGTTTATTTAGATTTTTAACTTAACTTTGAAAATTAGTTGCATGGCCTGCAAAGGATCAGAAGAGGGAATGAATAAATGACTGGAAAATTCCTCCACCACCACTCCTTGATAGTGTCAGAGTGTGATACCCATGAGCTATGGCTGTAGACATTTGGGGTAGGTGAGTAGAAAGCTTCTTACCTGAGTGAGTATGGGGGAGAAGGCATTTTTTACCTTTCCCTCTGCACAGTGTATGGGAGAGGGAAAACACATCCCAAATCTTAATTTCACCCTTCCTTCTAAGGATACTCTCCCTCACTCCCTAAAAAAAATTGTTTTGAGAATTTGTTCAAAGTTCACATCATTATAAGGCAACAACCAAGTTAATACTGCCTATGTCCATTTTGCAGGTTTACAAGTGTTACAAGTACAGAGTCTGGAGACTACCCACTCATATCACCAACACTGTTACAAATAACCATCAAACTTGCATAGGTTAATTAAGAATCAGTACCGTAATGGACTGCTATTAGCATCAGGGGATGGATGCTCAACTTCCCTCAAATTTCCATACCTCCTGAAGCTCCGGGAGCACACTCAGTCCTTGTCAGGCTGGTTTGGGGATGGGGTGAGGTCATTTCTTTTTTTAAAAAAAATCACATTTTTATTTATTTATTTATTTGCACACTAAGAGAGTACCCAAGTACATATAAACTCTTACTTCATGTCCAGGTAATCCTCTTTGGCTGCCTTACTGACAGGTGTACTACCTACTGTCAAATTTACTAATAAATGATTTAGTAATGACATTATAGTGATAGATTCTTGAATGTGAAATACTACTGAAGTGCCCATCATTCCTGCAGGGACCATTGGGAGTCATACTGCTCTGCTGTGAGCTCTACACATGGAGACTCGCTGCACTCTAGCCATCCAGTATCTGGGTTGGGAGACGAGGCAGGTTTTATGAATGAAAGTGAAATTGACAGATTCCCTAGTGCACAGTTTAAGATACTTCCCATTTCAGAAGATTGTTCTCCCAAACATGGAGGGTGATCAGACTGGTGATGGGGTAGAGCTACTGTGCTCATGCCCTCCGCTTCCTCATGTGTTTACATGGAAATATAGCACCTGAAGAGGACACATATCAAATAAGGTGACAAGATATTGCGTTCTAGGGCTTATCAACAAATTAAAAATAAGTCACCAAGTCCCTATTGCATTCACCCAAGGGTTCTGAAATAATTCACATGTGAAATTGCTGATCTTCTAAGAAAAGTGTACTTTAAATTGCCCTCTGTACTAGGGTTACCAGGTCAGAAGCATCCCAAACCCTGAGATTTCAGGGGCAGGCCCTAGTGATGTCATAGGGGACAGGCCCTAGTGATGTCATAGGGGAGGGCCCTAGTGATTTCACTAAGCATGATACATTAAACATCAACCACAGTTGCTTGGAGCACACCACTCAAACAAACAAAAAATTCTGATTGGAAATTAAGACAGAAATCTTAGCTAAATGAGGGTGTTCCAGATCTAGCTGAAGTGACGGGATCATTCCTTCTCACCTCCTTAAACAGCCTGGGTAAGGAACATTTAATCTAGCCTACTTGCTTCTGGCAAGAAAGGTTTAAGTGCCCTCAGGCCAGGCAAATCACCAGAAGGTCATTGTAGGAAGAAAGCCTAGTGCTTCAGCAGCAGCTGCTAACTAGTCCCTCTGTAGCATCATCAATCCAGCTTAATGGTGTGACACTGGAGAATGTTGATAACTTTTCTTATCTTGGCAGTCATCTTTCTGTAAAACCTGATATTGAGACTGAAATTCAACATCGTCTGAGCTCTGCTAGTGCCGCATTCTCCCGAAGAGAGTGTTCAAGGATCGGGATATTCACAGGGAGACCAAAATGCTTATTTACAAAGCCAGTGTGCTACAAACCTTATTGTATGCCTGTGAAATATGCATCATTTATAAACACCACACCCAACTGTTTGAAAGATTCCACCAACACTGCCTCTGAAGAATTCTGCAAATTGCTTGGGAAGATACATGGACTAATGTTAGTGTTTTGGAGGAAGCAAAGGCCACCAGTGTTGAAACAATGATCCTTCAGCATCAACTTCACTGGACCGGGCATGTTGTTCAAATGCCTGATTACTGTCTAAAGCAGCTACTTTACTACCAACTTAAGGATGGAAAATGGAATATTGGTGGACAACAAAAGAGGTTCAAAGAGGTTCTTAAAAATAACCTTAAAAAATGTATCATGAGCATCAAGAACAGAGAAGCTTTGGCCCTTGAGCGTCTCGGTTAGAGGTCGGCTATTATCAAAAGTGCTATGGACTTTGAAGAAGCACAAATACAGGGTGAAAGGGACGAGCTAAGCAGAAGACACATAAAGCAAATCCTCCTCGTGACTGTCTTCCATCTGGAAACCTATGTCCTCACTGTGGGAGGCTGTGTGGATCTAGGATGGGCTTCCACAGTCACTTATGGACCCACCATTAAAGACCTTATTTTGGAAGTCAATCTTACTCGGTCATGAGTGATTGCCATAGTTATAGTTGGTAAGGCTTGACTAGGAAACCTCTACAATGATATCCATATCAAAGCAGGGTTGGCAACCCCCTGCCTGGTATGCCCTCCCTACCTTTTAACGTGACTGCTCCAAACCTCTTTACAGATTTGACCATTCACTGCAAGAGGTCTGAGAAATGAGTAAGAGTTAAGAAGATTTTCTACTCTTTCCTGGCTACTCTGTAGGCTGTTATAAACTCACTTTGACAGCCAACCCAATTACAGTGAGTAATAATTGACAGAGAGAAAACACACATGGTTTGGTCTACCTTCACAGGCAGTAGACTGGAAACAACAGCAACTGAAGCTACACCTCATTATGAGAATTCTCTTTTACCACTGTTGGGCAAGAAACAAACCATCATGCAACCAATAAGGTGCATCATCAGTGGATTTAAGGGGGTTGAGCTGGCCACATGGAACCACTATTGTTGCTTCTATGGATGTAAGGAGTAAGGTCAAAGGTAAATGAAATGCGAACAGAAAAAGAAAAAGACAGCGATGAATTCTGAAATGCAATACCATACCAATCACAGCAAGATTAGATTCCTATGAGTAAGACAGCATCCCACAACCGGTCAAGGTTCTTAACAACAAATAAAAAAAGTCCTGGCATCCAATCAGCCAAGGTCACAGAAAACCCTTGGCAGCACAACCTGACTCAGGGGCTACTGTTAGTGCAAAATGCTGTGGCACAATTGTTGATGTGAGTGAGACTCTGTCAGCATATAATACCTCTGCTCTGAAATCTGCACTGCTTGCTGATTTGCTACCAGACAAAGTTCAAGGTGTGCTTTCCATGTTATGGGTTCCACATAGTACTTATTCTGCTCATATAATAAATTGATCCTTAAGTGCGGCAATACCTGTGCTTTGGAACTCCCTGTCTATTTACATTAGGCAGGCACCTTCATTGTACTCATTTTGGCACATTTTTGTTTAGGTAAGCCTACCCAGGCATGTGAAAATGGAAATGGACTGCCTTCAAGTCAGTTCCGACTTATGGTGACCCTATGAATAGGGTTTTCATGGTAAGCGGTATTCAGAGGGGATTTACCATTGCCTTCCTCTGAGGCTGAGAGGCAGTGACTGGCCCAAGGTCACCCAGTGAGCTTCATGGCTGTGTGGGGATTCGAATCCTGGTCTCCCAGGTCATAGTCCAGCACCTTAACCACTACACCACACTTTACCCTTGACAAATTGCCAATAAGTCTTGTCCCCTTTTTGTCCTAGCCTTAGTTTATCAAATTTTCATTTTTTTTTAGCCAAGGTTCAACACTCCCCTTCAAGAAGTAGTGAACAAAACATCATGGCATGCTGTTCATCAGGGATAAATCTTAGCCTTCTGGAGAAGTGCCTCCACGTATTCAGTGAAAAGGAATCCTGCCCCAATGTCAAGTGTCCCCTGACTTTGTCCAACTTCTGCACATGCAGCAGTAAGTCTTGGCACATACATCTTCCTCAGACACATAGATTTAGGGGTTGGAACCAGAAGGCATGCTGAGATCAAATGAACATGTGAAGGGCTCTTCTGAATAGCACTCTTATCCCCATTGCATGTGGTACATTAGTTTCTAAGGAATTTTCTCCATTGCTTTCTCTCACACTCCGCTGTGGCCACTTTCAAAACAAACGGCCGATGACAGCTTTGGTGCTACTCATACAACATCCTTGTCTTTTTAAAATGAGCCAGATCTAGCTGCAGTCTAATGTACTTCCAAAAGATAACTTGAGCTGTATGATAGCATGTGATCCGGGCATCAGCCTATGCTTCTTAAGAATATTCAGGCAGGGGAATTTTAGATTTTAAGCACAAGCACATATGCAAGAAAAGTGCAAGGAGGTTTATTGTCTGTGGTTATCACACTGAAGATTCAAGGACTGTCTAAGTTGATCAACAGGGCCATCCAATCCCATGTCATTAATAGCTTTTTATTACCCTTTCTCCCCTGTCCTGGTTCAGTTTGGTAACTGCTGTTCTCGGGGTCTTTAGTGCGACCCCAACCAGGAGGCCTGCGGTTTTAATCACATCGGCTCTTTCGCCATCTTGCCTGTGTGCCATCTGCCTTGAATCTAGTGTGCTCCACTGGGGCCGCACACATCTGCCAGCCAGACTCCCTTCGTACACAATTACACAATCTAGCGTAAGGCTCTTTAATGGGAAACAAGTGTGACAATGGCAAGCCTTTTTCTCTCTTTCGCTCTTCCTCTCTCCCCCCCCCCACAGGTCCACAGAGTCAAACCATTCTAATCGAGATGAGGCTTGATAGATCCACCCAGGTGTAGATGAAATGGTAGATCAGGAGGGAGGGGAATTAAGACATTACTGTCTTCTAATGTTGAAGCTACTCAGCACTGTGTCCCGAATGGTTGTCTAGGAACCAGTGCTGTGGGCTTCTCTCTGCACCATTTTTTAAAAAGTCACTAAGCCTTCTCCGATTGATACCAACAACTAATTTAGAACACAACCTGGATCTAGGTGAGAACTACAGAGAATTGCCTTTTCTGCTTACAGTAAGTAGAAAATTTGCTGCTGCTGCTTTTTTTTACTGGGGAATTAATTAAAAGTGTTTGCGTTTGGAGGGAACTCTCTGAAGACCATTGCTGTGGTGAAGTGGAATCAAGGGTTGCATCGCAGGTCCCTAGTGGGTGTCTCGCTGTTTCATTTTTTGCAGCGGCTCGGCACTATCGCTGCAGCTGAAAGCGCTCAGACAAAGTTCCTCATCTGACAGAGTTTCACAAACCAAAATGTGGCAAGGATCGTAATGAGCTTCTGTAGCCAATTACGTCTCTATTCTGTCAGTTTTATGACTAGCCAGAATTAATGAAGCAAGCGTTTTGTTATAATAGGCTTTTTATTATTGTTTTTTATTAAAAGAAATTCCTGAAAGGGTGGCTGGAAGCAACCCTGTTTTGACGTGTTCAGAAGTTTGGCAGTTTAGCATTTAAGAACGTAGTTCATGTGGGGGTTGTTTTGAACAAGCCCTCCCTGCAAATATAATTGGGATACCTTAAAAATTCAGAATGAAAGATATTTTAGAGAGTACGCCAATTGTGAATGTTTAAATGCAACAAATAAAAAAGTCACTTATTCAAGAAGCAAAACTATGCATATTGAAACCAGATGTATTGAATCTCAACTTTGGTCTTCCATGCTTGCTTTAAAGCTGCTTTTCAATTGCATTTACTTTGCATTTACAATTGTGGAATTACTGTTAAACTACATTTGAACTTGAATGTAAGATTTTAGCTACCTCCCCACCCCCCACATATTCTTTCACTACTCTAGTTTAAGTTTATTTTGATAAATAGTAGGGGGTGGAGGAAATGTTGCTAGTATCCTATTCATCCTGAAGAGGACAGTAGCGGATGATTTTGCATGTTCTTTGTGACCCATAGACATGTCTACCCTCTTAATAGGTGGTCGTGGAGAAAGCATAAAGGAAACCGGATAGGTTTTTCATATATTTTCTTTGAAATATTGATACATAGCTTAATTTTGACTTAGATTTGAGCTCTACGTATTTTAAAATATTCTTCTGAAGCTATGCTGTGCTAGTTCAGATCAGGGGCTGTGCCAACATCTATAATGCTACATTGAGAAATTGTATGTGAATCAAAAATAAGAGGATGGAAATGTTTAAGCATTGGTACACTAGCATGGCATGCTACAACAGTAGATGTGAAAGAAGGGAATCTGAACAGTAATGCTCTAACTGCATCTCTTTTGTCAGGAGATTTTCCTTTGATCTGGATACAGCCATATTATACAGTGCATTCTGCAAAGTGTGGGCTTTGGGTGATATTGGCTGCTTTGTGTATGATGAGTAATCATTGATCCCTGCTGCTGATACTGAAAATATTTAATTGCACAGTGATTTGAAGAGGATTGAATATAGTGAAAGAAACGTAGTGAATAAGCCATCTACAAGGAGCATGTGCATTTCCATCTGCTGTTGGTGTTCAATAGCAGGCAGTGCATTATTCTGGCATAGCAGTGCTTTTAGCTACAATAGAGCTGACTAAGTATGTTTCACGCACCTGCATTTTAACAGTTTTTTTAAGCAAGAGGAGGAGGGTTCATGCGAAACAGAAAGAAAGATTAAGTCGGGAGGTCTGTAAACAAATATGAAGAATCCAGATGATGATGATGATATCCTGTCTTTCCTCCCAAAAGGAGCCTAGGGTGGTAACCAACGGTGATAAAACAACAAAAAAAGATTTTTTTAAAAAAAATCTTAAAACCAAAATACCTTGAAAACCATTTTTAAAACAATTACAGGATGGTTTTAGATTAAAAAGTAATAGGGAACTTTTTAAAAAAGTAAACCCAATCCACTTTGACCAAATTAGGCAAGCTTGCAGAAATTACCATACATAAAATAGTTGGTGCCCCACGTGCATATGTATATATGTGCAATGTGAAGACACAAATATATATATTTTATAGGAGTGGTGTTGATATTCTTGGGTGATATATATGCCAATATACAGAATTAACCCTCCAGTCCATGAGGTCTAGGCAATCTTGCTAAACAGATGTGCCTAGTTCATGTCACACTGAGTGGGGTCCTTTTCCCATAGAGCAAGGTACTCATGGCAGAAGTGCATAATGTGTTTCATATATTCTTGGATGAAACAGATCATCTTGAGCCATCCCAATCTGGGTTCAGGCCTGATTAAGGGACTGAATTTGCACTGGTCACCCGGATGGATGACCTTTAACAGGAAAAAGAAGGGGGAGTACGACCCTGTTATTCTTACTTGATCTCACAGCGGCTTTTGATACTATTGACTATGATGGAGGCGCTGTTCCTGAGTTCAGATAATTGGTCAGTTGCCTGGTTTGGATGGGGTTTTACTTCCTCTGAAACAGCAGGTTCAAAATGTGGGGGCGCTCCTGGATCCATCTTTGTCGCTAGAGGCCCAGGTGACCTCAGTGGCTGGGAGTCCTTTTACTAGCTTCGGCTGGTAAGACAGCTGCAGCTGTTTCTGGACTGGGATAGCCTGACCATTGTTGTACATGCACTGGTAGCCACCAGGCTGAATTACTGTAATGCGCTCTATGTGGAGCTGCCCTTGAGGTTGGTTGAGAAGTTGCAGCTGGTGGCGGCGTGACTGCTTACTGTGGCAGGGTATCGCCAACATTTTACCCCGTTGATGAAAGAATTGCACTGGCTGCCCATTAGCAACCAGCTCAAGTTCAAGGTTCTGGTTTTGGTGTACAAAGCCCTATGAGCTTGGGACCAGGATACCTGAAAGATCGCCTTGCCCCTTATATACCCAATTGATCACTGCACTCTGCAGGTGAAGGCCTCCTGCAGATACCATTTATCAGGAGAACTGTTCTGCATAGGGTTGCCAGGTCAGAAGCATCCCAAACCCTGAGATTTCAGGGGTGGGCACTAGTGCTGTCATGGGTTGTGCCCTAGTGATGTCATAGGGCCTGGTGATGTCATTAAGCATGATACAGTAAGCATCAACCACAGTTGCTTGGAGCATACCACTCAAACAAAAAAATGCTCTGATTAGAAATTAAGATAGAAATCTTAGTTAAATGAGGGCATTTCCAGGTCCACCTGAAGTGATGGGATCATTCCTACTCACCTGCTTAGAAAGCCTGGGTAAAGAACATTTAATCTAGTTTACTTGCTTCTGGCAAGAAGGGGTTAAGTGCCCTCAGGCCAGGCCAGAAGGCATTGTAGGAAGAAAGCCTAGTGTTGTGGAGATATTAGATGGGAGCACTCAGGAGTAAAGATGGATGCCTCAGAAGGCTGCAGTTCTAAACACACTTACTGAGGGACTAAGCCCCATAGAACTCAACAGGACTTACTTCTGAGTACATATTGTTAGGATTGTGCTGTTGGTAAGGCTTGACTAGGGATCCTTTGCAACAATATCCATATCAAAGCAGGGTTAGCAACCCACTGTCTGGAATGCCCTGCCTGCCTTTTTATGTGGCTGCTCCAAACTTCTTTACAGACTTGACCCTTCACTGCAGTAAATGTTTGAAAAATGCGTAAGAGTTAAGATTCTCTACTCTTTGCAGCCTACTTTATGGGCTGCTATAAACTCACTTTGACAGCCAACCCAATTCCAGTTAGTAATAATTGACATAGAGAAAGCACACATGGTTTGGTGTACTTTCACAGGCAGTAGATTGGGAATAATAGCAATTGAAGCCACACTTCCCAGTAAGTTGGTTTAAGGCTGTTAAGCTGATGACATGGAACTACTATTGTTGCTTCTATGGATGTAAGGGACTAAGGTCAGAGGTAAATGAAATGCAAATAGAAAAAGACAGTGATGATTTCCTAAATGCAATATCATATCAACCACAACAAAATTCCTATGAATAAGACAGAAAACTCCCACACCTAGTCAGGCTTCCTAACCAAAACTAGAAAAAATCCTAGCGGCCAGTCAGCTAAGTAGACCTCCTGAGCCTTCTCTACCCATATGGGCTGAGGGCAAACCCGCCCCCACTCTAAGGTGGGAACGCCATAGTCATTGTTGTCATAAATGTCCTTCCTTTGTTAGGTGGGTTATTAAGGGATATTCATAAATCCCTGGGGTACATCCATGACCCATAAACCCCCTCATGTAGATAAGCCTTTAATAATAGTTGCTTTGTTTGTACTACATGGAAGCTTCCTTTCCCCACTGGTTCTGCATATACTAAGGTAATTTATGCTGGCATCACAAATTATGATGTATCTTTGATTAAGCAATAATTATATTCACAGAAAGCTTTATTTTTATTGCCTCTAGCTGGGATATTTTATTACTGGTTTTGTAATAACAGAATGACTATTGGATACTATTGGAAATGACGTCTTTTTGGCGTTTCCTGCACAATTTCCAGTTAACATTTGGATTATCAGAGCAATCTTCTGGGATAGGCAGCCAAACATCCTGATGTTTCTCTAAACTGAACTGAACTGAACTGAACCTGGCCAAAGTGTACAGTCATTCTGAATTCCTCTTTCAACTTTCAAGACTTTAGCAGTAGATGCCTTTGGCTTTTAAGGAGCCAGAACCATGAAAAAAATGGAAAAGGGGGGGGGAAAGGCTTCACAAAAGGGGTGTGCCCTACACGTGAAACAGAAAGAAATGGAAATAGATTAAAGAATGGAGTGTGCCACTTGCCACTTTTTATGTACCTCTAAGCTGGACAACGTTCACTGCAGGGAGCAGATTAGACTTAAACCTCTCTGTTTTGTATGTATGTATGTATGCATGCATGCATGCTTGATGATGATGATGGATTTGAGTTTTTGAAAAAGAAATGTGGGGACACATACAAAAATAACACCCCCCCCAGTTTCAGCCTGAAGTGGTACAGTCCCCTCTACCATCCCCGCATTCTACCTTCTCATTCTGTTGCAATGTAGACCCAACCAAAAATTAAGGTGGGAAGCTATGCTTGTTTTAAGGGGCAAAGTGTGTTTGAGTCTTCCCAGATACAGGACTAATAATTCCAAGATTTTATTTAAAATAAACCCAAAACCTTGAAAATATAATTGCATTGAAAGAGAGCTTACTTGAACAGATGTTGCAAATTTAAAAGAATAAATCACAACAGGCTTTTGAAAATATTTTTTTAAAAAAACATTATCCCTGTCACATAATTAAAACTTCACAGTCCTCTTCACAAGTTAGACTTCATGTGAAAGGTAAATGTAGGGACAGAGAATGGGTCTGCCGCTGCTGGCCCTACTCACAATATCATACTTCACTAAAGGTAAAGGTGCACTTGTAGTGCGAGTCGTTTCCGACTCTTAGGGTGACGTCTTGCAACGTTTACTAGGCAGACCGTATATATGGGGTGGGATTGCCAGTTCCTTCCCCGGCCTTTCTTTACCCCCCAGCATATGCTGGGTACTCATTTTACCAACCACGGATGGATGGAAGGCTGAGTGGACCTCGACTCCTTTTACCGGAGATTCGACTTCCTCCTTCCATTGGAATCGAACTCCGGCCATGAGCTGAGCTTCGGCTGCATTACCGCCGCTTACCACTCTGCGCCACGGAGAGTCCTACCATTCGCTAAAGGTAAAGGTGTCTCCGCACTTGTAGTGCGAGTCGTTTCCGACTCTTAGGGTGACCTTATTCTCAAGGTTCCTGATTGTTTGGAAGCGTATATAAGCTCTGCCTCCATGCTATGAAGAGCTCTCTGGTCGCTCACAAATAGATAAAAACAAATCAAAATACACAATAAACATTTTTCTAGCCAACAGCCCTCCATCACTCCTTATGGTTGCTGCTGTGTGGCTAAGGTCATCTAGCAAAATTTGATCCACTCAGTAGGGTGAGCATTTGTGGTTTTGAACCTACTTCTCCCATGGTAGTTGCCCAATCTGTTAGCCATCACACATGGGTTTTGGAATCCACACATTATGGACATATGTTTTATTATATGGAACATGGAAACAACCATAACAGTGGAGCCTTTCCCGCTGTTAAGCACGCCTGTATCATTTTAATTGTGCCTTGGACTAGGGATACCTGGATTCAAAGCCTCACTCATTCCTGAGGCTTGTTATATGGTCTTCTGCCATTCAGATTTGCTCTCTCTCTCTCTCTCTCTCTCTCTCTCTCTCTCTCTCTCTCTGCAACTACCATATTTCATAACATATCTTGTAGACCCAATGAAAAATAGTTGAGTATCTGGAGACTTTCAGTTCTTTATCACACATAATTTTGCAGTTGCTAAGAAACTCAGTGTCTCTTATGGGACATAAGAAAGGATTTTATTTCCAATCTCAGAAGAATAAATAAGAGATCTATAGGTAATTTATGACTTTAGTACCATTGTAAAGACTGTGAATGTGACATAGATGGGAAGCTGGTTAGGGAAGGAGCATCACTTCTTCTGCACATTGCTAATAAGTATAGCAGAGTGTGCTCTTGATCATGTATGAGAAATATTCTCTCCTTAAAAAGCAGATTTTCATGGAAATATATTCAAGAGCATAAACCATAAACTCAAATAAAATATATGCTAAAATTTTAAATATATTTTTGGAAGAAGGGCCCCATACTCCCCTTAGCTCACTGAATCATATTTGGAGTTTTTATTTCTCTCTCTCTCTCCCCCCCCCATTTCCTTTAAACTAAAAAGAAGTTGAGCTCTGTCCTGTGTCGGTGTTGCATAATAAAACTTGTAAAATTGGACAAATTAGCCAACAATCCTGGATGTAGTCCGAGGTTGGGGTCAAACATGTGCATGTTAAATTTCCAGACTTTAAAAGCTCAATAAATTTGAAACAGTCTTTCAGATATCAGCAAAGTACATTCACATGGTGCATATCACCAGACGTGCGTCATACTTGAACACTGTATTATAATATTAGTGTTACCATCAAATTTACTTTTGAGCAAATGAAAGAAACATGTAGTGTTTCGCAATGGGATTTCTACTGGAGGGCTTTCTCAGTTGTTTGATTTTGGGGAGAATGCAAATGGACATGAGCATCTGGAGAAAGAGCACATGGTACAGAAGTGAGATGATTACTGTTGATTGCCTAAGTAGGCTGTGTTGTGTACATGTCCAGAGGTCCACTTTTTTCTGATGCACAGTTTGAATACAATCTAGAAGAATGTGAATGCAGAGGCTCACAATGTCAAAGGCAAAGATCCAAAGGAACCCTGAGAAAACCATAGCTTTTAATATTGTGGTGGGGATCCCAGCTATGACAGCCAGTGTGATGTAGTGGTTAGTGTTTTGGACTATGACCTGGGAGACCAGGGTTCAAATCCCCACACAGCCATGAAGCTCACTGGGTGACCTTGGGCCAGTCACTGCCTCTCAGCCTCAGAGGAAGGCAATGGTAAACCATCTCTGAATACCGCTTACCATGAAAACCCTATTCATAGGGTCACCATAAGTCGGAATCGACTTGAAGGCAGTTCATTTCGTTTTCATTATCCCAAATTAATTTAGGTTTGACTGTTCCATTTTTGTTTCTTTGTCAGAATTTAAAAAGTCACTTTAAGGGTTTTATAGATTATGAAACAACAACATGAGTGCTTATTGAACTGCAGACCTTGACAAACATTATGGCAGGCAGTAACCAAGGGGCGATTCATACCATGCATAGGGAGACAGTAGTCATTCATGTATTTACATGTTTTGATGCAGTGAACCAAACGTAGCCCACTAGCTATTAGCAGTGACAGAAGCAGACCACGGGTTATTATGTGTGGCTACATAGAGTCGAACAGTTCAGATCCTATGCCTGGAGAACATCTAGAAACTCCAACAAGAGTGGAGACTAATGTCATCACTGGCATACATAAAGTGCTGCTAGATGCTGTCTAGGCTTGCTATCTATACATGGCACCTACACAATGCAGCTCTGGTCCACCTGCTTTCATCGACACTACAAGATGTCCTCTGGTAATGACAAAGCCCCCTTCCTAGATGGGGACATCACTCTACAACAGTGTTCACACACCTCTTCACCTGCACGTAGCATTACTGGGACAAGTCTGGCTTCCAAGGCTTTTGAAACTTTCAAAAAGATTGAAGCAGACTGTTCACAACCTCCTGGCCACATTCATCAATACCATCAAAAGCTTTCAGACCTATAAACCAGGCTTAAAATGTTGCTTATTCTCTCAGTGAAGACAAGTTCATTGTTACAGGCGCAGTTTTGGACCTGCTTTCAGAATGCCTGTGGCTACTTGTCAAATTCTGTTTGTAGATCAAAATTTGTTTTTCAAAATTCTCCAGCTGCAAAACAAGTGCCTAAAAGTTATAAAATACTTTATGTGTTTGCGTGCTTTCATATATATGGTGGCCAGACTCCAGGATAAGATTTTATGGCTCAGACATAACGTCTTGAAAAATTGAGTTTGTAATGAAAGCGCTGACAAGGCCATAATTACTGTAGAATGAACAGTTTTATTATGTACTGTATGCAATCTCTATACATACATTGTACATTTTCTGCGTTATAAAGGCATATTCCATTTGAGCAAACATAATTCGTTAACAACTGTCGAGAGCTAAATATAAACAGGCTAAACCAACACCTCTATACTGTCGGGAAAGGATAGAGAAATGTTTTAACTGCTTGAAAGGATCTGTACTTTTAACGTTACAAAGAACCAGCTCCAGCCAGTGTAATGAACTGCTTCTTAGTATTTAATTAAAAAGCCTCAAGTTACTCAGGTCTATTGGAAAACTGAGGCATTCATTCTACCAGTTAATTTTGCCCTCCTTGGTTACTTTCCAAGTGTTAAGGAATGGAAATGCAAGCCCAATGCTCCAAATAGGAAATAATTTGTCTCTTTTAAAAATCAAATACCATTTTTAATTCTATCAGGATATAAGTATTCTAATGAAATTAGGGTTGTAATTGGGTCGATTAAATTTGCTATTAATTAAGTGAAAATCAAATAAACAGCTAGGAAACTGGCACTGAGAAATTTCAAAAAACTGCTATTGTTGCTACTTAATGTCCTCTCTCACCACCCCTCACCCCGGTGTTCTGTGGAATTAAAATCAAGTTCCATTGTAGATAATATTGTTTCTAAAAGAGGATTGGCCAGAAGTCAGATCTACCAGGGAATCAGTTTTGAGTGGATATCCTAACGCCAACTGGTTGCTGATACTCTAGCAAAAAATGCTGGACTTTAGTATGCTTTTGTGCTCTTATGCAAGGATGTATACTCAGGACCACTGGAGGCATGATACGTAATTGGTCTTAATGGTGAAAGGATTTACCCACTTTTAGTTTATAAATTTCATCAGTTGTATCCATTTCAATGGTTCTGCTGCGAACTGGAGTGATGCTGGAAAATCATGGCTTCTACATGATTGATGCCTCAAGGCTTCTGTCTTGTATCTGATGCTATTCAACATCCACATGTAACTATCAAGTAAGGGCATCAGGAGGTTTGGAATGAAGCGCAATTGGTATGCTGAAGACACCCAGTTTTACTTCTCCTTATCACAGGGATGGGGGGGGAATTTGGTTCAATTCCCATTTTAATATGAACCTCCCTAATTCACAAGTCCCAAACAACATTCAAACCAAAACACAGCTAACCTTCAAAATTTGGACATTAAAGGAAAGTGTGCATGAAGTTCTAAGGTTCCTTTATTCGACTTATGTGATTTACTGAAGAGTTCAATTTTTTGTTGCCTCATGAATTTCTTTCCCCTCTGGAAAGGTAGAGTCAGGACGCGATTGTTAATTTCAGAGGAGGAGAGTGGAAACACCTGCTGCTAATTGACTACGCCCAGCCCACAGTTTAGCTATGAAGGTTGCTGCAATGCAGAACGTTTGGGGTCTCCATGAGGGCATCACCCTTTTAATATTATACTGTTGAATGTATTATGCAGTAGAGAGAGAGCTAGTGCGAATCTGTTCCTTATTTGACCTTTATATTCTTCTGGGATGTTATTTAAATTGTATTTTGGCATTATGATTGATTTGTTGTTCTTTAGCTTTACTCTGATGTTCGATATTACCAGTTCATGATCTGTACCACAGTCTGCTCCTGGTCTTGTTTTTGCAGAAAGTATGGAACTTCTCAATCTTCTACTACTAATTATATAATGAATTTTATTCCTATATTGATCATTTGGTGATGTCCACGTGTACAGTTGTCTTTTCGGTTGCTCAAAAAATGGGTTTGCAAGAAACAAATTATTGGCTTCACAGAATTCAATAAGTCTTTCTCCTGCTTCATTTCTATCTCCTAAACCCCATTTCCCCATAATTCCTAGTTTTTCTCTATTCCCTGCTTTTGCATTCCAGTCCCCCATGATTATCAGCACGTCTTGTTTTGGTGTGTGATCAGTTTCTGTACTTCTGCGTAAAATCTCTCCAATTCTTCTTCTGTGTTTGCTGTTGGAGTATAAACTTGAATTATGGTTATGTTAACAGGTTTCCCATTAAATCTCATTGATATGGCTCAGACCATGCGTTATAGCTCCTAATTGCTTTTGCTACATCACTTGTCACTATTAAAGCAACTCTTCTTAATTTCTCATTTCCTGCATAAAATGTTTTGTAGTTGCCCAATTGAAAATGTCCCATTCCTGTCCATTTTAATTCACCCACACCAAGTATTGTAATATTGATATGTTCCATTTCTTGTTTGACAGTTTCTAACTTTCTCTGGTTCATGCTTCTCGCATTCCATGTTCCTATTGTGTACATTGTACAACTCCACTCTCCTTTTGCATCTGTGCGCATCAGCCTCCGGGCTTCCTTTCAGCTTTGACCCAGCTGCATCATTAGTCACAGCGCTACTTGTACTTGTCCTTTGTTCTTCCCCAGTAGTTCAGTGAGTGCCTTCTGACCTAGGGGGGTCTCATCTTCCAGCACTATCTCATGTTACATTTTGGATACTCTGTCCATAGGGTTTTCGTAGTAAGAGGTATCCAGAGATGGTTTACCATTGCCTTCTTCTGAGTTTGGATGCATCTTAGTCTGGTGTCTCAGCTTTGACCATTCCACCTTGGGTGCGCCTGCTAGGAGTCTAGCCTCCTGGTTTAGAATCCTGATGACATTGCTCTCAGCTTCTTCAACACTCTCAAACCCCCTCACCACATTAAGGTGTGCATCCTAGAGGGAATCACCTATAAGCTATTTTCTCTTTTGGCAGCCTTCAGAGCACTCATAGAATTTGAATTCTGAAGTGGGTATGGGTCTCTGCAGGGGAGCAGCAAAAATCAAGCCCCCATCTGGATAAGCCATAACCCACAGATTCCCAGCTTTCTTTTTTAAAAAAAGTCTGCACTAGCCCTTGTAGAACCCAAGATATGAGTCAAAATCTGCAGGCACAATTTTCTTAATATGCTTTATGAGATACTAGTTTGTCCTGCCTTCTAGCATTTTTAACCAATCAATGAAATCATGGCAATGACTGGTATTTCCTTTATGGGACACTAGTTTGCTCCTGCCTTCTAGTGTTTTCAACCAATGAATGAAATCCTAGCAATGACTGATATTTAGGAAAGCAAATCTAGCCAGTTCAACCAAGAGAATGAATTAGACTCCAAAGAATGAACTTCTTGATTCATTTTAAGACTTTTATTTTGGTTTTCCCAGGTGGAGAAGTGATTGCCATTGAAAATGAAGCAGCAACAACAACAGAGATATTCAGGATTATAGTGTAGCTGAAACTGGGCAATAGCAGTGTCTGCACAAAAACAAACACTGTAAAATGAGTGTTCTTTCTAACTTAGCAGTGGAGGCTGGTCCATTAGGGCAAGTGGGACACCTTCCACTCCAAACCCCCAAACCTATAGCTCAGACCCTTTTATGTTCCCTACATTTGTCACAAGCATATGCAGTACAGTACTTCACATTTAAAGACATGCTGGGCTTGTTTCAGCCCTTCTTCTGTGCTGGCCAATCACCTCTGGACAGCACAGCCAATCATCACGATGGTCCCACCCCAGTCTCCAGGGTTTAAAGGGTTTAAATGATAAATGCCAGTACGAGTGGCTCAAGGAGGACAGGGGACCCCTTTGAACTTCCATTTTGATTCTATTTCCCTTTGAATAAACTCTAGCCAAACAGGAGTCCTTCAGAAATGCATTGAAATGTCCATAGTGTTAGGGCAGGATTATGTAGAGCCTCCCTAACTAATCAGGTGCATGCTTTTTAATCTGAGCCATTCATATGCATGCATTTGCAAGCTGCTTTTTGGTCTTCTCTGAGGCTGAGGTAATTTCCCCTATTTTCTTCTTGCTCCTGAAAAAGCCCTTCCTGGATTCCCCAGTTCATGATCTGTACCGCAGTCTGCTCCTGGTCTTGTTTTTGCAGAAAGTATGGAACTTCTCCATCTTCTGCTCCCAATTATATAATCAGCTTGATTCCTATATTGACCATTTGGTGATATCCACATGTACAGTTGTCTTTTTGGTTGATCAAAAAGGTGTTTGCAAGAAACAAATTATTGGCTTCACAGAACTCAGTAAGTGTTTCTCCTGCTTCATTTCTGTCTCCTAAGCCCCATTTTCCCACAATTTCTAGTTCTTGTCTGCTCCCTACTTTTCCTTTCCAGTCCCCCATGATTATCAGCACATCTTGCTTTGGTGTGTGATCAATTTCGTCCTGTACTTCTGTGTAAAATCTCTCCTATTCCTCTTCTTCTGTGTTATGCTGTTGAAGCATAGACTTGGATGATGGTTATGTTGACAGGTTTTCTGTTAAACCCATTAATGGGAGCGGGGAGGCAAATAAACTACAGGTACTTGTCTACCACCACCATCAGACTTCTGCTGCTTGTAGTAGCTTCAGGTGGGTGGGAGCAATTTAAGTTAGCAAAGCCACACATAGAGAGAACATAAGAACCGAGCCCTGTTGGCTCAGGCCAATGGCCCATCTAGTCCAGTATCGTCTTCTCACAGTGGCTAACCAGATACCCATAGGAAGCCCACAAGCAGGACCTGAGTTCAACAGCACTCCCCCCTCCTGCTATTTCCAGCAAATCTATTCAGAAGCATACTGCCTCTGGCCATGGAGGCAGAACATAGCCACCATGGCTAGTAGCCATAAGTAGCCTTATTCTCCATGTATTTGTCTAATCCCCTTTTAAAGCCATCCAAGTTGGTGGCCATCACTGCCTCCTGTGGGAGTAAATGCCATAGTTTAACTATGCTATGTGTGTAGAAATACTTTCTTTTTTCTGTCCTAAACAGGAGTGTAGTTGTCCAGGGTCTCAGGGAGTCGTGGACCCCTTACTTTTTGGGGAGCAGGCTTCCAGCAGGGTCCCTGTGTCTCCAGCATCCTACGAGCCAATCAACTTGAAAGGGGAATGTGTTAGCCAGTGAGAAGAGTCTTCTAACATGCTTCCTTGCCCTTTACTGCTGATTGGAGCCAATCAGAGTGAAAGGAGGTGAGTCAGCCACTGAGAACACTCTTCTCAGTAGCTAACACTCTTCTCTTTCTTGCTTATTGGCTACTAGGGTCTTCTGTTGTTGTGGGAAAAGGTGTTAACAAGGATGTCATTCTCAACCCAGCAGCAAAAAAGGAGGGAGGAACGTGGTTGTGACTAACATGAAGAGACCCCACACCTCTGAATATGCCACTACACTACTGGTCCTGAATCTTCCAACATTCAGCTTCTTTGGATGTCCACAAGTTCTAGTTTTATGAGAGAGGCAGAAAAACTTCCCCTTCTCAATGTCATGCATAATTTTACACACATCTATCATATCACCTCTTACTGACCTTTTCTTTGAACTAAAAAGCCCCCAATGCTGCAACCTTTCCTCATAGGGGAGTCCCTCCATCCCCTTGATCGTTTTGGTTGCCCTTATCTGAACCTTTTCCAACTCAATAATATCCTTTTTGATGTGAGGCGACCAGAAGCGTACACAGCATTCCAAATGCCGTCCCATCACAGAGAGAGAAAGGGTTGGCAGATCCTTCCCCAGTGCTGCGACCCTGATCTAAATCCCAAGCCCGGCTCAAACAGCTGCTTTGAACCAGAGACAAAGCGATCGATCACCCTGGTCTCGTCTAGTTTGGCCCTCAGAAGTAAGCTGCAACCCAGACGCTTCACTGAAACCTGGCGGCTCGACTGACTGTCTCTGCACATGCCCAGAGGCACAGGTTCAGAGAGGCACGCATTTCTGAGCCGAGGGTCCTGCCATTTGAAATGCGAAGAGACCCCACCCCCGATCTCCCCAAGGTACAGGTCTCTTCCCTCCCCCCCATAACCTTCCCCATCCCTTCTCTCCTGATGTCGCCTCCACTCCTGCCTACGTGCAAAGTGCAAACCAGCCGGCAAGCAGCCTCTGCCGAATGAAAGAGACAGAGAGGCCCGCACGCCCCAAGGCTGCAGACGGCCGCCGAGGGGATGCACTGCTAGGGCTGGGATGAGGCACCTCTGGCGTTCTGCCCCCCATCTGCTCCGGCAGACCCTGGAGAAGTCGATGCTGATGTCATGAGCCCTCCTGCCATGCTTACCTTGCTTACTGTGTTACACCGGCCCTGACGGTTGTTATACCCATTTTGCTGGGCTGAGGAGGCAATTAGAGTAGTGTTTGACAACACTGCAGTGTAGTCCAGTGTTATTATCCTGATATGTGTGTGTATTCTAAGGGAATTGCTGTGGGAGCCTTTGAAGGTGATTGTATCAGCAGTGCAATAACTTAAGGGCTGGAGGGTGGGATGGGAGCCAAGAAAGAATTGGGGCTTTAGTAATGGGTATAACAGAGATCTACCCATAGATGGACAATAGGTATACTCATAGGGAAAGAACCGGGGTGTGCACTGACCACAAGGTGCTGCTCGGATCCCACTTTGGCACTTCAGAAAACAGCCACCAAACTAATTTGGTGGCTATCCAGTTTGGCTTGGGGTCCGAAGCCAAATCCTGCTTTGGAAAGGCCAATCTTTGTGCCTCCTTCATTCACTTTTATGTAGATATTTCAAAATGGCTATAATGTAACTGTTCGTAACAAGTCCATCTTGGTCTGCAGCCAGTTCATGGGAGGACCACTTTCAAGGAAGAAATAGAGAGTTGTGGATCAGGCCATTCCTGATCCGGCAGAGTGAACGGCCAGCATGACAGCCACTTCTTCCTCCACACGGCTGTCTTGCCTCAGCCTGTGGTTTGGCAACTGGGGATCTGGATGGAGCTGGTCCCTGTATATGACCTTGAGACCTTCAATTGCAGATAGCTAATCAATAGCATATCTGCTGAGTGGAGAAAAGCAAACAGATTCAAGAAGAGTAATCGGATGTTTTAATCTCTTAAAAGTACCGTTTCTTTTTCTGTAGTCTAATGATTTATTGCTTATTCCTGTAAAACATTTCTCTCCCACTTTTCTTCCAACCAGCCCCCCTCCCTGCCAAAAATAACCTAGTGTGGCTTATAGCCAAGAATAAAATAACTGTATGACAACAAAAGCAAACTTCATATTTACAAAGTGAGAGTCTTTGCTAGCTTCTCATTTGTTATAATTTTTCTCCATTTTGACTTTAATGCAATCACATCTACTTTAACTTTGACCTGTTCCTTTAAGGCCGCAAGCCTACAAAGAACAGAAACCGGACCTCCGCTTGGGGCCTGCTTAACTCACCCACACAAAGCCACAGGGCTTGTGCAGGGGAGATGAAGGGTGAGGACAATGGGGGATCATGATGAGTAGGAGAATGACTAGCCATATATGCAGATCCCCCTTTAAATGCCAGCAGCTGAATCTTGCCTGTTTTTATTCCAGGCTCTGTGTGCAAATATTAAAATATAATGTTTAATATTCATTTTTCTTAAATCCGATTTCTTAAATCCTAATAGCCATTTTCATGATGTATCATATATATACACACACACATATATAAGGAAGCCACAGACCTGAACTTACAATATCTGAACAGGGTGGTTTATGACAGATGAGGTCCCTGATTCATTGGGTCACCATAAGTCGTAATCGACTTGAAGGCATATAACACACACACGCATATATACATGTATATAGTAAATTTAGTAAAATGCAGCTTTCTTCCCCTACCAGTTGGTAAAAAGAAAAGGAATAAGATACGAAAATGCTGATTGTTTCTGGATTTGCTGTAATGTTCCAGTTGTGGCTATTGCACCCAGGGGAGTTGCGGTGCTAAAACACAGATGGGAGAAGAAGAAATCAGCTGTTACTAATTTTAATGAAGATGGAACACAATTCAAGACATTTCCATTGTTCAAAACTGGAGGGTGAAGGGCAGGGGAGAGAATAACCACTTTACCTTAGGTAAAAGAGATGTGCCTGTCTCTGATTTCAGTTACCCCAAATATGAAAACGGATACATTAGGAAAGGGTTAGCCTAACTGGGCAATTGGAACCAGATCCTTATTCCTCTTGCAAGCCCAGTGTGTTTATACACATTCATCTGTGCAAACAGCAGATCACAGGGTAAATGTCCTGACTGTATCGCCTCAGACTGCAGGTGGGGAGATGTGTGGCAGATTACTCCCACGTAACTGTGCATAAGATTGCAGCTAGTTATTTCTCTTTACAAACCAAAAAGTGATCTGTATAGAAGTGAACTCCTAGAATCAGATGAAAACCTATCTTTTGAGAGTCAATGAGAAGACAATGCCAGAAAGGTAAGGAGAGAGAGTTAACTCCTACAAAGAGTGAATACTCAAGGTCAGCCCCAACATTAGGCAGAGTGAGGCATCTGCCTCAGATTTATTTGTTTGTTTGTTTATTACATTTATATACCACCCCATAGCTAAAGCTCTCCGGGCGGTTTACAGCAATTAAAAACAATAAAAACAAATATACAAATTTTAAAACACAAAAAACAATTTAAAAACACATTCTAAAATGCCTGGGAGAAGAGCAAAGTCTTGACCTGGCGCCAAAAAGATAATTGTGTTGGTGCCAGGTGCACCTCGTCAAAAAAAATTGTTCCATAATTTGGGGGCCACCACTGAGAAGGCCCTCTCCCTTGTTGCCAGACTCCCAGCTTCCCGTGCAGTAGGCATCCAGAGGAGGGCCTTAGATGTTGAGTGTAGTGTATGGGTGGGTTCATGTTGGGAGAAGCGGTCCATCAGGTATTGTGGTCCTAAGCCATGTAAGGCTTTATAGGTTAAAACCAGCACTTTGAATCGAGCCCAGAAACATACAGGCAGCCAATGCAAGCAGGCCAGAATCGGTTTTATGTGTTCAAACCATCTGTTCCCCGTTACCAATCTGGCCGCTGCATTTTGCACAAGCTGCAGTTTCTGAACCATCTTCAAAGGCAGCCCCACGTACAGCACATTGCAGTAATCTAGCTTGGAGGTTACCAGAGCATGGACAACTGAAGCCAGGTTATCCCAGTCCAGATAGGGGCATAGCTGGGCCACCAACCGAAGTTAGTAGAAGGCACTCCATGCTACCGAGGCTACCTGAGCCTCAAGTGACAAAGATGGTTCTAGGAGAACCCCCAAACTACGAACCTGCTCCTTCAAGGGGAGTGCAACCCCATCCAGGACAGGTTGGACATCCACCATCCAGTCAGAAGAACCACCCACTAGCAGGATCTCACTCTTGTCTGGATTGAGCCTCAGTTTATTAGCCCTCATCCAGTCCATTGTCGCAGCCAGGCACTGGTTCAGCACATTGGCAGCCTCCCCTGAAGAAGATGAAAAGGAGAAATAGAGCTGCGTGTCATCAGCGTACTGATGGCAACGCACTCCAAAGCTCTGGATAACTGCACCCAACGGTTTCATGTAGATGTTGAACAGCATGGGGGACAGAACTGACCCCTGTGGAACCCCATACTGGAGAGTCCAGGGTGCCGAGTAATGTTCCCCAAGCACCACCTTCTGGAGCCGACCCGCCAAGTAGGAGTGGAACCACCACCATTCAGTCCCTCCCACTCCCAACTCAGCCAGTCTTCCCAGAAGGATACCATGGTCGATGGTATCGAAAGCTGCTGAGAGATCAAGGAGAATCAACAGAGTCACACTCCCCCCTGTCTCTCTCCCGACAGAGGTCATCATACAGGGCGACCAAGGCTGTTTCTGTGCCAAAACCAGGCCTGAAACCCAACTGAAATGGATCCAGATGCTGGGAATAGGCAGCCACTGCTGTCTCCTGGCCATTCTTCTGAACCCTTCAGTCATTTGTATCCTCCTGAATTGGTATCCTGACAGTGACAATGATCACTTGTTGCTAACCTGGGTTGGTTGGCTGGCTGGCCTTGTTGCCTTCTCCTACCATATCACATACAGTGCCATTAGGAAAGGTCCCTGATTGAGGGAGCAGGCAGAAAGGCAGGCTACCCAGCCCATTGTGCGTGCTTAGCTCACATGACACACACTGGTGGCACTGATGCTATATGCGCCACATGGCCTGCCCTGCACTTTCCTAAGCTAGGCTGCTGACCTCAGATACAACTGAGGATGCTGCCCTATTGCCATTCTTGAAACAAGATTGCACAGCTTCTGTAAGTAGGTCAGTGGTTACTTGGAAATGGAGGTAGGCAAATCTATCAATTTCTGTTTCTCTCTGTTTCTCTTTTTTATTTCAGTTCTTTACATTTCTTCATCAGTTTGCAATTTAAAAAAAGTCCTCATGGAAATTCATCAGTATTTTAGTGGAAATTTCTCCCTAATATACAAATTGTATGCATTTTTGCCTAATATGAATGTTTTTGCAAGAAATTCCCCTTAATATAATGGGGTTTTTAATGTTACATTCATTAATATATGCATTTTTATTCATACTTTAGTATATGCATTTTGCACACATTACTCAGTTGGAGAGAAGTGTGAGCTGAGCAAAGTTCAGAGAAGTGTGAATTTCAAAGGATGGCTACGTTTTGGCTTATGTATCATTTCAGAAACTGCAGATTAGGTAGGTTTGCTTTACATGTGAACTGAACCAAATTTCTCCCCTATCCTTACTTGGGGCAGAGTTTTCTCAGCAGCAGCACCAAAACTTCCAGATCCGAACTGTCTCCTTAGGGCAGGTTGCCTCATTATTTCCTTGTAGGTTTTTAGGCATCTGGAGAAGCAATACTGTTTCCAAGGACATTTCTGGCTTCCTAGGCATTTTAAGCTGTTCTTGTTATCATTATTCCTGGTGTTTGGGCTGTTGTTGCTGTTATTCCTGTTTATTTTAAGCTGTTAATAAATTTGTATATTTGTTTTTAATGTTTTTAGTTACTGTACACCGCCCAGAGAGCTTCAGCTATGGGGTGGTATACAAATATAATAAATAAATAAAATAAAATAAAATAAAATAATAAAACTAACATTTTCTAAGTCATGTACAAAGATTTTTTTAAAAAAAGGCAAGACAGTCTCTGCCCTCTAGCTTACAATTGAATAGACCTGATACAAAAGTAAAAAAGAAAGAAATTCAGGCAACAGCTTTTCAAGTTAAATGACTGACCTTATAGAGAGCACCTGGAGCCACCACCAAGGAAAATTCTGGGAGAGGAAGGACCCAAAATGGCAGGTGGTCCTTGTTGACTTTTGCTGTTTGTCCTCTCCCAGGGGTAGAAGCTATATCCTACAACTGTAGATGATGGTGTGCTGGTTTGTTGTTGTTAGTTCTAATCTCTCTTGGATTTTGTTGTTGTGGTATTCCTCTTTGGTTTTAGCAATTGTTTTTGGTCCCATCTACCACATGCATTTAAAACAGTTTCATACCTCTTTAAACTATCATGGCATCCCCCAAAGAATCCTGGGAATTGTAATTTGCTCTTTTGTGCTGTTAGGAAACCCCTATTCCCTTCACAGAGCTATAGTTCTGAGTGGCTTAACAATCAATCCCTCTTCCCATGAAATGCTGGGAATTGAGGTTTTGTGGGGGGAATAAGGGTCTCCTAACAACTCTCAGCACCCTTCATAAACTACAGTTCCAAAAATTATTTGGAGGAAGCCATGACTGTTTAAAGTGGTATGACACTGCTTTAAACATATAGCTCAGATGGGGAGTTAGTAATTTTAAACTTCTCTGATAGTCGTGGAAACTTCTTTGAGTGCCCAGTACAGGTAGAAAAGCCACAAAGAGCAGTCTATATAATTTTCAGGGATCAACAACTATAGACAAAATGTAGAGTCCCTGTTCAGATGATTGGAAGACAAACATGTTGTTAAAGCATGCTCAAACTTACAAGAGAATCCAAACCAGACTTTTAAAAAAACTGAATATAAAACAAATTGAACTGCTTACTTCAACACTGTACAATTTGCATGCCAAATTGGCTGTGTCACATAATATGCTTTGTTTAGTCAGTGGACTGCTCTTCCCAGGCATTGGTGTTCAATCCACTGCAATTTGGGGTGATGAGATCTACATACTGGTCTTAATATTGTATTAGCAGGCAGAAATAAAGTTAGTGAGTGGTTTACAGCACAATTCTATCCATACGTACTCAGACAAAAGGCTTGCTGTGTTCAGGGGGGCTTACTCTCAGGAAAGTGGCCATAGGATTGCAGCTTTAGTGATGTAATCTTCATCTTGAAGGTTAGTGTGTTTTTTCCGCCCAGCAGTCATAAAGGTGGCCTATATGTAGAATATGGAACTTCCGTCAGTCTTTATATTTTCATTCATATTTCACACAGAGAAAGTAGCATATGACTTGGTTCCCTGCTTGCTGTACTTCCAAACTCACTGTGAATGTGGAGGGTGATTGTTGATTATTTTCTGTTACATTGTGTATGTTGCTTTAACACAGATCACTCATTTGGATTCTGTAGCATTCAGCCTCCATCACAATTGCAGGATAAAATATAGAACATCAGGTGAATGGTGATACAAAGCTGAGATGAGATTGGGCTGTCCAAGACCCAAGATGTAGCATTAGATTTTCACTAAATCACACAAAGCTGATCAGTATGGTAATAGGGGGGGGGAATCAAGGCTGTGCAACAGCATGGGAGAGCTGCTGCTTTCCTGCCGCCTGCACATTCATCCCAGCATATGAAGAGGCTTTGCATGCTTACTGACATCATCACAATCATCATTACTGGCATGCATAAGTATCTCCGTAGCATGAAGCCAGGGCTGGCTCTAGGCATGCGGGGGCCCTTGGGCATCAGCTTGCCCTGGGCCCTGGTGTGTGTGCATGCGCGTGTGCATGTGCATGCACACACGCACGCACGGCTTCTTCAGCAGCCCCCCCACGATCTGCGCCCCCCCACTTACCTGTCTGCTCTCTTTTACCATTGCCCTTAACGTAGATGGCGGCCGTGGTTTCCCTAAAGGGATGACGCCTCCGCCGCCATCTTTGTTGATGGCACACGTGCGTGCTACGCACGTGCATCTCTGCCATCAACTAAGATGGTGGCAGGGGCTTCAGTACCTTAGGGAAACCGCGGCCGCCATCTTCATTAAGGGCAATGGTAAAAGACAGCAGACAGGTAAGTGGGGGGGTGTGGATCGCGGGGGGCATGTGGAGGGGCTGCTGAGGGCCCCCCTGTAGCTCCAGATTCCAGGGGCCCTCGGGCCAGTGCCCAACCTGGCCGCCCTTTAGAACCGGCCCTGCATGAAGCTACTGAAGTGGTGTACAAGATAAAAATAGGATTTTAAAAAGCTCTGAAACGATAAAACCATTTCTGCAGGTATGCAATTAATATTCCATTAATGACCAGGAAAACCTCTAAAACAAAAAATATCTTCAGTAGGTGCCTGAAGATCTTGACATTGGGTGCCTGTCTAATTTTGGCTGGTAATTGATTCCAGAGGGCTGAAGCTCCAAAACTCAAAGCCCAGTTTCCAATACAAACTAAGCACACCTCTGTGGCATGCGGTACTCTCAGCAGTGCCCTACCTGAAGAGTGCTATTGCAGGGATATATGGTACAAGGTGGCCCCTTATATCCCTTCATGTGCTGCCAAAGGTACAGATGGGCAGGCATTGTCACTGTGCGCCAGTGGTGGGAGCATGGCCAGCCTGCACAGCCCAACGTGTGGGAGGAGTCATCCCCTGTTATGTTCCCTTGTTAAGCATCAGTCAGTAGGATTAGTAGATAGACCTCTTGATGCCACATACCCTCCGCAGGGGACAAGGACCTATTAAGATGGTCCGCCCCAGACGCCTGATGGAGCCCGATGGATTCCTGAATGCGCTGGGTGATATGGAACTGACTGAAGGACGCCCGGTCGAAACCCTGGTGATGGAATGGAACAGGGAGATCGCTAGGGCAGTGGACCGGGTGGCTCCGAAACGTCCTCTCCCCCTGAATAGAGCTCAGACAGCACCCTGGTATACGCCACAGTTGCGGGGTCTGAGACAGGAGGTGAGACGACTTGAGCGCCGGTGGCAGAAATCTCACACCAAAGACGACCGGACACTGGTTAGAGCAGCAATAGCTGCCTATCAGGTGGCAACAAAGGCAACAAAGAGGGAATTCTTTGCTGCCTCTATTGCGTCGGCAGAGTGTTGTCCCAGGAGATTGTTCCAAGTGGTCCGAAGCCTGGTCGGTCCAGTTGCTCAGGAACCCATGGAACATTCTAAAACCTCCTGTGACACTTTCGCTAAACACTTTGCCGATAAAATTGAGCGTCTGAAGAGCACGATTCCACTAACCGTGGATACAGGAAGTGGGCCAGAGTCGGCCAGTTGCATTCCGGTCCGGTGGGATCGGTTTCAGCCTCTTCTCGCTGAGGAAGTGGACAAGGTGCTCAGTACTGTGAAGCCAACCACCTGTCTGGTTGATCCTTGCCCTTAGTGGCTCATTATGAGTTGCAAAGGGAGACTGAGCGAAGGGATCAAGGCAGTGGTAAATGCATCCTTGATAGAGGGTGCAATGCCATCAGCACTCAAGGAGGCGGTGATAAAGCCCATCTTAAAGAAACCCTCCTTGGATCCCCAAGAGCTGAATAACTTTCGCCCAGTCTCTAATCTACCATTCTTGGGCAAGGTGATTGAGAGGGTGGTGGCCAAACAGTTACAGACACACTTGGATGAAGCGGATTATTTAGATCCATTCCAATCGGGTTTCAGGACTGGTCATGGAACTGAAACAGCCTTGGTCGCCCTGGTGGATGATATGAGGAGGGCGTTGGATAGGGGAGAATATACCTTCCTTGTCCTCCTGGATCTCTCAACGGCTTTCGATACCGTCGACCACGGTATCCTTTTAAATCGTCTGGAGGGATTAGGAATAGGGGGCACTGTTTTACAGTGGTTCCGTTCCTATCTCACAGACAGGTATCAACGACTGGCATTGGGAGATGAGGTTTCAGACCCTTGGCCTCTTAATTGTGGAGTACCACAGGGTTCTATCCTCTCTCCCATGCTGTTCAACATCTATGTGAAACCGCTGGGGGCCATCATCAGGAGTTTTGGGCTGCAGTGTCACCAATATGCGGATGACACTCAGCTCTATCTCTCATTTAAGTCCTCACCAGAGTTGGCTGTGGATACCATGTCCAAGTGCCTGGAAACAGTAAGTGGATGGATGGGAGAGAATAGGCTGAAACTAAACCCTGACAAGACCGAGGTGTTGCTTGTGGGAGATAAAGGAAGGTTGGGTATTACAGACCTGGTGCTTAATGGGGTTAGTTTACCCCTGAAGGACCAGGTCTGCAGCCTAGGAGTCATCCTTGACTCCCAGCTGTCCATGGCGGCTCAGGTTTTAGCAGTGAGCCGGGCAGCTTGGTATCAATTACACCTGATACAGAGACTGCGACCCTACCTTCCTGTGCATCTACTCCCACGAGTGATACATGCCCTGGTCTCCTCCCGCTTAGACTACTGTAATGCGCTCTACGTGGATTTACCCTTGAAAACGATCCGGAAGTTACAGCTGGTACAGAATGCGGCGGCACGCCTGATCAAGCACAGCCATCGCTGTGATCATATCACTCCAGTGTTAATAGATCTTCACTGGTTACCAGTTGTCTACCGGGCCCAATTCAAGGTGTTGGTGCTGACCTTTAAAACCCTATACGGTTTCGGCCCAGTTTATCTGAAGGAGCGCCTCCAGAATCACCATTTATGCCGCCTGACAAGATCAGCCTCACAAGACCTTCTCTCGGTCCCACCGGTTAAAACAGCCAGGCTGGTGCGGACCAGAGAGAGGGCATTCTCGATCGTGGCCCCCACCCTCTGGAATTCCCTTCCTTTTGAACTCCGACATGCTCCCTCCCTGATAAGTTTTCGCCGAGCCTTAAAGACCTGGCTATTCAGGCGGGCCTACAAGATTGGGGTGGATTAGTTTTATAACGTTTTAATTGAAGGTTGGTTTTAAATTGATTATGATTGTTGTTTTGATATGTATATTATGTTTTATGTTTTATACTTTATGTTTTATATTGTTGTATGTCGCCTAGAGTGTCCGTTAACTCGGACAGATAGGCGACTCAAAAATAAAATTTATTATTATTATTATTAGATGCCGTTCCATCTTCCTTTATAATCCTATTGACTTCTGCTAGCAATGGCTGAATAAGGTGTCAGAACTGGAAGGGTTTTTCTTTAGCAGGAAATATATAGCTGCTATTTGTTAAATTGATTTTAGATTTCCATAAAGAAGGGCCAGCAGGGTCTGAAACATGTTGGATCAATAAGCTTATCTCTCGTCTACCCTATTGTTGTTTTTGTTTTGCTTTTGTTTCTAGATGCTATGTGTCAGGCAGCAGTGTGGTTACTAGTCACATACTAGTCAATATGCTGATGACACTCAGCTCTATCTCTCCCTACCACCTGATTGCAGGGAGGGAGTGCTCATCCTAAACCAGTGCTGGGAGGCTGTGAAGGGATGGATGTGGACTAACAAACTGAAACTTAATCCAGACAAGACGGAAGTACTGCTGGTCAAGGGAAAAACTGCATCAGGGACGGGGTTGCAACCTGTTCTGGATGGGGTTGCACTCTCCTTGAAGGAGCAGGTCTGCAGTTCGGGAGTCCTCCTGGATCCTGCCCTGCTGCTTGAATATCAGGTGGCTGCGGTAGCCAGGAGAGCTTTTGGCCAACTCAAACTGGTCTACCAACTGTGTCCGTTCCTGGAGGCAGTTGACTTGGCCATAGTGACACATGCATTGGTGACATTGAGGCTTGATTACTGTAACGCATTTGAAAATGGTTCGGAAATTGCAGTTGGTTCAAAATGCAGCAGCCAGAATGTTAACTGGAGCATGGCGCAGGGAGCATATTATCCAACAGAAACTAAACCCAGTAGCGTTGTCCATGAAACCTCATCAAGGAAGCATGAAGTATGTAATAATATTGTTGTCCCAATCACGCATTTTAGGGATGATCTCTGGTTCAAAACAAATTTCGACCAAAATATTAAAATGTAAGTACACACACACACACACACAGAGAGAGAGAGAGAGAGAGAGCTTTGTTCCGTTTTGGATTGGAGTCTTTTGGCCAAAAGGCAGAAAAGGAAAGCAAAAAGCAAATTAAATGGTTTTACTCTGGGATAAAGTGCCTCCGGACTTTAGATGCTAGCTTGAGTCTTAAATAATCCAAGTTCAATTATTTACTTTGTACTAAACTTCCTGTGTGACTCTGGAAGCATTTTCAGCAGTTTAGTCCTAATCTTTGGCTTCCTTTCCTGGTTCCTGCAATGGTATCATTTAAGGCACAGTTAAACCCATGTATCGGCAGTGTTTAATGGCATCTTAAGAACTCACTTATGGAAAATTTCACAGAGTGTTCCTTTACGGAATCCCCAGGTAGCCATTAAAGGTTTGTATTCCCATCTATTATGACAGGTACAAAGATGATGAGTCAGAATTGTTGCTAATCCACGTAATGGCATTGCATCATGTAACCGAGACACTTGAGACAAAGCATGGGTTGGAAAAGGTTTTTATTGAGTCATTTAATCTGGAAAGCCATTCAGAAATGTTAATGCATCATTGTTCTCTGGGGTGAGAGAAAGGGGAGGGAAGAATATGTATAGAGAAAAAAGACAGAAGTCATTGAAACAACTCTGCAAGACATGGTTCTTTGTTAGAGTGCTATGATCTTTTATTTCACACTTGCTAGAAATAACATCCACATCAGCAGGCAGTAACATCAACACCCTTCTAAGTTTTGTGCTTTGTGTTTTGGAAAAATACTGTGGACTTGCTTTTCTTACAGCATGAACTGAGCGATGCCATAAAAATCTACACTTTTCCATTTCCAATGGAAAAAATGGCATATTCAGCGTTACAGATAATTATTTAAATATGCAACAGTTTTGAGAATATTGTTGAATCCCAAAACAAGAAAGCAACTAGTTCCACAGATTTATGCACAATTAAAGCAGTTGTCACTGTGATGAACAACCGATTAGGGCAGAATCAAAATTTCTCAGGGAAAAACAAATGGATAAATTCTCTGAGAATTTCCTGTTACTCCATCCAATTAAAAACTGTTGGAGAATCTCAGGACCCCTTAAAAATATTCAGTGGAATAGCCTTTCCAACTTCTCCATCCGTATATAGGCTGGGTGTGTGTGTAATGAGATTGGCTGTAGATCTAGCCCAGTATATTCTATTATTGTTGAAGGAAACAATGGTCTTGGGCCTTATTCCTTCCAGTCCTCTTCTCTTAACCCAATGCTTCTGTCGTCCACCAATGTGAACAAGCAACAGAGTTTTGTTCAACATTAAGTGAGCCAAAATTTCTCAGGAAAAGGGGTTTCTGATAGATTTTCTGAGAATTTTATTTTTTGCTCGCATCCAAACTGTTGGGAAGATTTCACCTTCCTCCAGAGAATAGCATGGAAAATTTTGGGAGGCCATTTTTCTCCACCCTAATTCAGATCTGCATAATATGGCTTACAGAGATGTTTGTAGACATCTGATTCCACTGATTCATAACTGGACTTGGTAAACTGAGCTGTCCTTTCTCAACTGGAAAATAACTCAGCTTATCTTGAGTTCAGTTGTCACTCTGATGACATCATCAGTAGGATGGTGCCTGTACCCACTTCTAAATCCCCACCCTTCCCTATGAAACTGCAGACACTGAGCCAGAGGATAACTCAGAACTATATTACTGTTCTTTGTATTGAAGGTAAGCGTTGTGAGCTGCCAAAAGTACTTTGGTGGTATCTCTAGATAATTCTGCAATTGAATAGGTGACATGATACATGATTAAGTCATTTGCAGATTATGATAAGCATGTAATTACATGTGCAAAAGGAACTCAGGTTTGCATTGCATAACTGTCTCACCCGATAAACATCCTGAATAATATGCAGTATGGGAGTCAGAAACAAAACCACAGATTGTTTTGCACCATTGTGTGAATGTTCAATGCACTCTCACCTTTTCCCCCTACTTACTCACACTATTTGCCATCACCTCAAAGTCCTTTTCCAACCACTGAACTCTTAATATCTTCCAACTGTTCTTCTATGAGCCAACTTTAAGAAAAACAAAACAACAAAAGCCTTCAAGCTGAACATGTCTTTTTCCCTGCTTGCATTGGGACAGAAGAGGAGAAGAACTCTGTCTTTTCACATTTGCTGTGTACACTATTATTTTAGTGCACCTGGTTAATTCATACAATGCTGTTATACAGGAGGTGCTATTGTCTTGTAGGAGGGGCTAGTAGGATAGCTTGTACCAGGCTTATAATGAAGAGAACCTGCCCTGTTCATATCTGCATCACCAGCACCCTTGTTGAAATCAGGAACATCACTCAGATTTGCTGTGCCTTTCTGTTTTTCTCATGGTCTCCCACTGGGTTTGTAAACCTCTTCATTTTGAAATATACCTAAAATTGACCTGCATGTACAACAGAACTGCACAGGGACCATTTTGCTGCATGGCCATCTGTAATATGCATTGAATCCACAGAAAGCTGGCGGGGGGGGCTCTCATGTGAATTGGTCCTACAGTTTAAAACAGAAAGGAATAATCGGGAATGTATTAAAGTTGGTTTTCTAAGAGTGGTTGCTACAGAGATAATATAGTAGCAATAATAAGATGCAACCTCCTCCGACACAGTAACTGGTAATATAATAAAGAAAAATAAGGTATTTCTGCTTGAGGAGGTTTCATCTTTCAAATGAGATTGAAACTGAGTCCCATTGAGGGTATCATCTAAGCAGGGTGTTAATTTCATCTCTGTAATTAAACAGAACCTCATGAAATTCTGTCATTTTGATTGGATAAGGTATTCTTCATGGCCGATCTTATGCACCCATGTAATATTTTATGCCCCAATAGGCAGTTTCCAATATCTTGTTCCCTGAGGATGAATAATGAAGTGATTCCTTTCTACATAGGATTTTTTTTTCTTAGTCTGAAACTGAGAAATCTCCTCAGGGATAGAAGGAACAGTAGACAGAGACTAAGTTCTTGGCTATAATCTCCAAGCAACCTGATCAGAACATGTGAGCAATATTTTTATATCACAATATTTAACAAGTAGACTTCTAATTTGTGATAAGCGGAGGCCCACAAAATGTGGAAATTTCAGGTAGAAGCAACCAAGCAACCATTAAAGAGCCACATTAGTGGCACATAATTAGAAGACTTCAGGAGTGGTTTACCATGAACCTACTCCCTCCCCTTTTCTTTTATCTGTCAGGACAATTGTGGCTTATAGATGTTTATAGATGTGAGCCCAGAGTAGAGCATATTAGCATAAATTCCATTTCAGTTACCCATTGGCATTGTCCATAGTGTGGCTTTCTTGAGAGGGAGAATGAAGGCATTAGAAATGACTATAGCATTCAAGGAGTGTGAATTTCATACTCATTACTTTTTATTATTGTTGTTATCCTACTGATTTATATTTCTCCTTAAACTAAAATTAAACATTGCTCTTTTTAAAGATATTCTTTTGAGTTTGCTTACCAACACCATTAATGGATCAAATATGATTTTAAACTTGGGCCACTACAAATTATTTCCCCAAATTGAATCACTCTGTGAGGCTAATCCTTGATTTGGCCTTTATGTATAGTCGTAGCATACGAAGTTGTAGCATATATCCATACTACAACTTAAGTTAGAATCCCAACCCAAGTTACCTCAGAGTAAGCTCCACTGAATTCAGTATGACTTATTTCTAAGTAGGCATTATTAGGGCTGGAGCTTCCACTGGTTTCAGAGTAAAACCTTCTCCCCAGGGAAACCTGTGAATTACAATTCTGTGAAGGAAGCGCGTGAGAGGATAGAAACAGAGTAGACAGGATGAAGTGGCTACCTCAGCGAGGCGATTTGGAGGGGCAGGGAGTGAACAGAACTGTGTGTGCCACATAAAACTACCCTGGACTTCCTAAGGTAGTCGACTGCCCTTAAGTGCAGTAGAGAACGCTGTCCCATTGCTGGTCTCAACAGTCAGTCTGGTCAGCTTTTGTACATAGGTCATGTCTTTCACCTCAGGCAGAAAATGTCTGGAATTGGTGTGAACACAAGACCCGTGCTGGGTCAGGCCAAAGGCCCATTTAGTCCAGCGTCCTGTTCTCACAGTGACCATCCAGATGCCTATGGGAAGCCTGTTAGATAGAAATCTCTAACAAAGTACTCCATATCTGGCAAAACTACCATTTCCAGAACTTACTGAGGAATGCTATTGCAGGTAATATGGCGTGAAACTATAGGTGTGAACAAATGTTCACAGATGTTGAAATTCTCCACACTAGCTGTTGGCAGAAAAACTGGGAGGGGGGGGGACAACCTCACTGAATTTATCCAGGAAGAGGAGAAATTCTCCAACAGGGACTCGCCCTTAATGTGGGAGATGGTAGCAGGTTTTGTTGTTTATTTTTTTCTGCTGCTGCGAGAAGCAGCAGTACCAACTGTGATGATAACCTGGCCACCATTTTTGCATCCTCCAAAATGCCCCAGACCTAATATCAGTCCAGGGCATCATGGGGAGGGGGTGATGGTAGCCATAGTAAAAAGAAAAATGCTGGAGAATATTCAGAGATAATTCTGTGAAGTGGCTTTTTCTCTCTCTCTAGTGGGAGGTGTGATGCTTGCTGTTTAGGCATGCAGTTAAACAAACTAGACGACACCCACATCTCCTGTAAACATTGACATTAATTATAGGTCCGGATACAGTAGAACTAAACATATACCCTTAAGAGCAGATCTTCATGACAAAGCGACTAAGCAAGTTAAATACTTTCACCTGTGCTAGCAAGCATTGACTACATTTCTTTTTAAAGGAACAATACACCACAGCAGGGCAGAGTGGGGTGGGGTTGAGAACAAGAAAACTCTTAGAAATGTCTCTCTGAAAAATGTCTTCTGAGAGGATTCAGCTGAGGCCTACATAAAACTGATAAAAGTTGTGTAGTGCAGATTAGAGATGTGCACAGACCCCCCCAACCAGCCCCATGGCCCTGATCTGCGGCTCTCATATCAGGCTGACTCACCCAGGGACCACCTGGTCCAGAAGTGGCCAAGGAAAATTTTGGGAGCGGGGTTAATGTTTAATCAGGTTTTTTTAAAAAAAAAAAACTCTCAATAAACATATGTTTGGGCTGGGAAGGAGGAGAAGCTGCATCTTCTTTCCCCCTTGTTTCCCACCAAGAGCAGGAGCATTGAATCCTGTGGGGATCCTGTGGGTTGGGTGTTGCCTGTTCACAAACACCTTCCCTGCAGGGAAGCCCCTTGTGAAGGAGCAGCAACCTGCAACCTGCAGGACTGAAGCGATTCCATCCTGTCTGGTGCTGCTTCGGGCAGGGGCAGAGCTTGGAAAAGTTACTTTTTTGAACTACAACTCCCATCAGCCCCAGCCAGCATGGCGCTGGCTGGGGCTGATGGGAGTTGTAGTTCAAAAAAGTAACTTTTCCAAGCTCAGGGGGAGCACTGGGTGGGAAGAAGGAGAGGCTGGGCAGGAAAGAGAGGTCATGTGGGAAAGCTCACACCCTCATCCAATGGCTGCTGTTGTGTTCCTTGCCTATTTGTATTTCCTTTTGTGCAATTGGATAGGGGTAGCTGTGCAGGGGAATTATAACAGCTCACCCTTATTTCCCCACCAAGCCAACGAGCTAACTGTCCCTACAGTCATATACATATGTCCCCCCGTTCACTTAGCCCACTTTCACCTAGGCATCTCAGTCATTACCTGCCCTCCACTTCCTTCCTTTCCCCCCCCATTCCTTATCACCAGCTCATTGGGTGGGGTGTATTTGCTTCACAGTGACCCCCTTTCCGCCTTTCCCCACTCCCGGTAAACAACAGTGACCCACCTGCTACGAAGCTAGGGTTGTGACTCCACCCCACCCAGGAAGCTGCTGCGGCCCCTTATCATAACTCTTATTCCCATGTTTTCAGATAAGGATCTTAGCCTGAGACAAAGTGTTATGTTGTCTAGAAAACAGTGACTTTGAACTAGTAGCTAGATTCGAACTCAGATTTTCCATCATCTAGCAACTTACTAGATGACCCTGGAAACTATTCATTTCAGTTTGCCTTGTGTTCTTAGTCTTGTGTATTTTATTTGCAAGATTGGAGCTTTAGCTTTTTTAGACTTATTCTCATCTGTCCTTCATTTATCCATTGCTGAGTGCAGTGCCAGTGATTAATGTTCACATACAGAAAAAATTCTTAATGGCCATCAGTTGCCATGTAAAGTGTCTGGGCCTTGTTTATTGTATACGACACAGAAGGAGGAAGTATCACAACCTGCAGTTTATTACTTTGGATCAGACACACCGGGGTTTTCCAAACTTCAAATCCAACTGAAAGCAGCTGTTTTGGGGGGAAATATCATTACATTATACCTTAAGCTACAAAAACCCAATTTAATGGTGACATTTTATTTTATTCAGATGGTCCTGTCCTTTATTCTATCAAAACCAGTAAAGCTGGTGGAAATTGTATCTGGATGAAATCACGGCAAGGTGAAAGGTCTATGACTGAAAACATTCCTTCAAAATTATACTGGGTTAGAGTCAAGCACTAGAGCCACACTAACGGGAACAAAAGTCTCTAGAGCAATTGGAAGTAATATTGCATCATTCAACCTTATATATATATATATATATGAAAACATGCTGACCCTGAACTTAAAACTGGGTAGAAATTGATTAAAGTGCCAAGAGAATGAATGGCTGCCTAAATGCAAGTGTTAACTTAGGAAACGTTTGGTATTGCCCATCTAAGTTGTATGTTAATAGAATTAGGTCTTCTCCCATTTCCTCCAGATTTTATTTGTTATATGGGCTTCCCTGGAGAATTGTTCCTGGAGTAATGATGATAGAGCGCAGTTCCAAGTTACTGTATTATATGGGGAAACACAGCTGTGGAATGCTATCAGAATATGGGGGTTGGGGTGTATTTCTAAGAGCATGGTGAGTAATATGGTGGATGTCCTAGTTTTCCATTTTATACCACTGATCAACCATAGCAGGGAAAGCAAAGCACTTGCCAGGTTCCTTCATGTCCTTGGATGCATGTTCCTGACCTGATAACCTTGCTGTCTCTTCTTGCCTTTCTTTGTTCCATCTTGATGTCAGTGAAACTCTTCTGCGGGGCGCCAAATATGTGGAAAACCTCGAGGAGCCTCCCTCCATGACAGCAACAAGGATCCCAAGTGGTGACCTGGTTGTTCCAATCCTAGATGCCAGACTCTTTTTCGCTAGCATGAGAAAGAACACTCAGAATGGTGAATGCAAAAGAATAGGCTTAGTATTTTTGCAGTATTTTTGTTGTTGCAGCAACAAGAGGGGAAACTTGGAGAATCCAAGTTTTTCCAAAGTTAATAACCTTATCACAGATAACATGTATGGCCAATTATAATTCAGATGAATATTCAATTATATATGTCATTCTCAGGCATTATTTATTATTCCATTTCCTTAGGTAGTGCAGGCACTATTTGCTCCTTTGTCCCTGCAACCTGAAATCTGTTTTGAACCTTGCAGAGACTAATCTGTGTAATCCATGTGAACATGGTTACTCAGAACTAAGTTCCACTGAGCGCAATGGGGCTTACTAAGTGTATGTAGAATTGCAGTCTTAAGTCTGCTAACACTTCCTACCACAAGATTCAGATTTGGGGTTTCCAGCCTTATACCCAGGTTTTCCTGTCTTACCCAGCCCTCAATTTTGCTTACATCCACCCCGAAGAAGAGTTCTGGAGAGCTCACTCACTATTTTGTGGTGTTTGGGTTGGTCTTAACAAAGTTATTACCCAACTGTGACGGTTGGTTTGTGAAACTTACGTTGGACTCATGTCTCTGATCTAACATGCATGCTAGCATCATTCAGTTGTTTTGTGTGTATGTATACATATGCAATATATATACTGCAAGCCAGTATATAAGACAAGATAAAAATACTTATATATGCAAGCCAATAAAAGGAGGTTAAAAATACATATATATGTACTTACATCCCATACCTTCATAGGAAGCCATCCTGACCAATACTGGGTAAGAAAAAACATCTAGAGAAGCCATTTTGTTATTATATAACACCATGTTGAAGTAACCTGTCCTTGTTTCATAACTCACTCTGTTTGCAGTGGTGATGTTATTATACCTGCTGTGGTTTTGTTTACGGAGCAGGACTTGATTAATTAATTAAGGACATTAATTTTTATGTCTCCTTAGCATATAACGTATGGAAAGCAACCAATGTCATGACTTCACTCCTCTACAAATCTAAATTAGCTACGATACTACAGAGTTTGTATTAAAGCCTTTTATTATTTATTTTTTTATTTTATTTAACGAATTTATATTCCGCTCTAGTTCAAAAATTTAGAATTCAGAGCGGAGGAACAATAAAACATAATCCAATACAAGATCAAATAAAACTAAACAATTAAAAGTACAAGTTAAAAATATTGTTACTAAACAATTTTCTAAGGCATTTCCCTTCAAACGTTAAAAGCTTGATGAAATAAAAATGTTTTAATCCGGAGGTGGAAATCGATGATAGAAGAAGAAAGTCGTATCTCGGGCGGAAGCTGATTCCATAAGGAGGGAGCAACAACCGAGAAAGTTGTATTTCTAATAGCCGTATGTCGAATGGTAAACGTCGATGGAACAGTAAGAGTAGATTCGATCTGATAGGGCGAGAAGACTGAAATTCATAAAGACGATTAGTCAAGTATGTCGGTGCCAATCCATGTCGGGCTTTGAATGTTAAAACCAGTATTTTAAACTGGTGCCAAAATCCAATGGGGAGCCAGTGCAGATGATAGAGAAGGGGCGTAGTATGGACCCATGGGCTGGATCCGGTGATCATTCTTGCTGCTGCTCTTTGTACCAGCTTAAGCGGTCGAAGCGATTTGGCGGGAAGTCTGATGTACAGGGAATTGCAATAATCTAACCGCGAGGTCACTAGTGCTTGGGTAACTTTTCTTAGGTCAGACATTCCCAGGAACGGTCAAAGTTGACGAACAAGTTTTAATTTGGCAAATGCAATTCTGGAAATGGCCGTAATCTGGGGTTCTAGAGTCAGAGCTGAATCCAAAATTATACCCAGACTTGAGTCTTTAGAGGAAGAAGAACTCCATCTAGTGACGGTAAGTTGCCTGTTTCTTGGGGAGGACTTTTTCCGATTAGAATGACCTCTGTTTTTTCTGGATTAAACTTTAGTTTATTTTTGTTCATCCAGTTCTGTACTGCCACAAGACACTGATTAAAGGGACGAACAGCTTCTTTTGTATTCGGTGGAAAAGAGCAATAGAGTTGAGTATTGTCCGCATATTGATGATAATGAATTCCAAATTCTCGAATAATCTTACCTAAAGGTTTGAGATAAATGTTAAATAACATCGGGGACAAGACGGAGCCCTGAGGGATGCCAAACCGTAAAGGCCAGGGTGTAGAACAATAATCCCCAAGGGCAACTCTCTGAGATCTGCCCTCTAAAAAAGAGCGGAGCCCCTGTAATACTATACTTCTAAATCCCATTTGATATAGGCGATCCAAAAGGATGTCATGATCGATAGTATCAAAGGCAGCTGATAAATCCAATAGAACCAGCAGGGATAAATTACCCTTGTCTAGTTCAAGTCGAAGATCATCAATTAAGGCAACTAAAGCTGTCTCAGTTCCATGATTCGGCCTAAAGCCTGATTGAAAGGGATCGAAGCCGCTAGTGGAGTCTAGGAATGTTTGAATTTGTGTGGCTACAGCTCTTTCGATGACTTTGCTCAAAAAAGGCAGATTGGATACTGGACGGAAATTGTTTAACAATGTAGGATCAAGAGATGGTTTTTTTAATAATGGAGTAATAATTACCACCTTCAGACATTCAGGTAGATAACCTTGTTGGAGGGAAGAGTTGACAATCGCACTGAGCCAATCAGCTAATTCAGCTCTAGATATTTTTATGAGCCAGGAAGGACATGGATCAAGTGGGCAAGTGGTAGGGTTCATTCCCTTCAAAGATTGAGAGATGTCTTCAGAAAAAACAAATTGAAAGGTGGAAAAGAAAGAAGAGCAGTTTGTTTCAGGTGCAGTATTGTTTCTGTCTATCAAGGCAGTATGATCTAAAATAGAACGAATCTGGTCAATTTTGGTCTCGAAAAATGTAGCGAATTCTTGGCAGCGAGTCTGAGAATGAACTATATGCGAAACAGGTTGCGGTAGATGCAAGAGATTATTCACTATGCGGTAAAGTTCTTTTGGTTGATTATTCGCTGAAGCAATTTCCATTGAGTAAAAGGATCTTTGGGCTGCATGTCTAGCAGAGGTATAAGTTTTGACAAATTTTTTGACAGCAACTCGATACAACGGGTCCTTTGACTTTTGCCAACGACGTTCTAAACGTCGATAAGAGCACTTCATGTTTAACAGTTCTTTTGAGAACCAAGGAATAGGTTTGGGTCTAGCCATCTTCAATGGACGAAGAGGAGCAATTATATCTATTGTTTCTATTAACCTATTATTCCATGTGTTGGTAAGAATGTCGATTGGTTCTCCCATATGGACATCAGGGTAGGTTTTGAGCCTAGATAAAAATGCAGCTTGGTCTAATAGTCTTCTGGGGCGATATAATTTGATAGGAGGAGGGGTCTTGGGTAGGGGAGGTGTGAATAATAGCTTGAATTGAATCAAATAATGATCAGACCAAAATAGTGGGGAGATAACAATGTTTTCAATTTGAAAGTCGTTCGTATCCGAAACTGACTGGAAGATGAGGTCAAGGGTGTGGCCAGCAGTGTGAGTTGGAGTATGTACTAGTTGTTGGAATCCCAGGGTTGACATCAAAGTCATAAAATTTTTTGTTGATCCGAGGGAGAAAGATTCTGCATGGATGTTAAAATCTCCCAACACTAGGAGATTAGAGGACTCCAGCATCAGTCCTGAGATTGTCAAGTAATTCAGATAAAGAGTTTATTGAAGAATGAGGTGAACGATAAATTAATAAAATTACAATAGGATTCTGATGGTTGAATTTTAAACAGAGGGATTCAAAACCAGAATGGTGCCGAGATAATAGCCTAGATAGAGAGATAGCTTTGCGATGAATAATAGCTACTCCCCCTCCTCGATTGTCTAATCTAGACTGATGGAAGGCAGAATATCCTGGGGGGCAGAGGGAGTTAAGATTAACACCCCCTGTGTCTTCCAACCAGGTTTCAGTTATGCATGCGAGATCAGCATGTTCGTCTTTAATAAGATCATAAATGATTGTAGTCTTATTGTTAACTGATCTCGCATTAAAAAGTAAAACGGAGTAATCCAAATGTTTTAGTTTAGTTTCAAGATGCCGTGTTACTTTTTTTAAGGGTACCCGAATCGGCGTGACAATACAACGGGGTGGACGAGGGCTATTTGAAAATCGCAGACTATTTTGATGGTTATGTCTCCCTTTTCCTAATACAGTGGATATAGATCTAGTTGTACCAGTGTTGAACAGCATCTTTTTGGGACTAGGAGATATTAAGGGGGATCTATTAAATTCATGTGGCCATATTAAGGGGAGTCTATTGGATTCATGTGGCTGTAGCTCAGTAATTCAGCATGATGGATGTAAAGAATTAATACAACTTGCTATTATTTGTTCAGAAAGTGAGGACGGAGATTTAGGGGTAGTTATCAAAGATATGTTGATCGTATCAATCTGAAATTGAGAAGAAGATTGTTTGTTCTGTAAAGTTAGCAAGAGATGCTGAAGATTGTCGACGATATCTTTTTGAATATTATCAGAAAAACTAGGGAATTTGGATATTAAGTCATCAGCTTTGTCATCCAGACACTTTGGAGATTGAAATTGGTTTTGATCAGAATTCAATGGTGGTCCTCCAACAACAGCTAAATGGCCTATAGAAGCTAGTTGTTGATTTGTAGATGTACGCTTCAAGATTAAAGGGCAAGGGTTGGCTACGTTGATGAAGTGTCTATGTAGTCCAATGTTCAAATTATTGAAGTGACATCTATTCTTCAAAAGTGTGGTCACAGCATTACTAGTTTTAAAAGTAAGTAAGACTGACATGCCAGGCTGTGCTTTTGACAGAATTTCCACTTTAATTAGGTCATTTGGATTAAACAGATGTAAATTTTGAGTCTGCAAAAGATGATGAATATGTGTCTTGATATTGAAAGAGTTACAATTATCGTGTCGATTGGAAGGAAAACAATATGGTACTTAAATATATTTATGTATGTATGGTGAAAAGATGAAGGAGGAGAGGTGATTAAATGAGGTCATATTGCCTGCCTCTTCTTTTTTGATTTGTTTCTTTATCATAGCATAACATAAATAGGGTGAGACAGGCGTTGGGAAGTGGGTACTTATTGATTCCGTTGCAATGTCATGGTCTTAATCTGAAGATTTTGTTCTCCCCTATGTCCTAGGAATACTAGCAAAGTTCTCCTGAACTGGTATGGAAGAAGAACTCAGAGGACTATGAAAGCCTATCTGAAAAGAGAAGTGACCTTTTCAAGTGCCCAAATTCTTCTTCATCTCAGATTAAAATGCAAGCCAAAGAAGAATTCTTGGCTTTCTTGCTTGACCCCTGCTAGCCTTTATAACCACAAAACACCTTCAGCCCCCTTCCCAAATCACTCCTTTCCCTTTACATACCTAATCAGTGGCAGTGGTGGGAGCAGCAGTGGCACATTGGAAGAAGAGAGGTCTGCCTTTCCCCCTTTTCCCTGGTGTGCTCTCTGGGGACAGGGAGGGCTGTTGGGGACCAAGGGGTACATTTCTAAGCTTAGGATTGGCTCAGCAAAGGATCCAGGTTTTTGCCAATTTTTTAAAGAACTAACAAATTCTGAAGCTGTCCGGTGCAATCAGGAAAGCAGCTACTAATTTATTTATTTATTTATTTATTGCACTTGTATACCGCCCCATAGCCGAATTAATGGAACAAGTTTGTCATGGCTTACTTAAGGCCCCATGATGTTGACATAACTTGAGAGCAAGTAAATTCATCTGTACTGGGACCATATGTATTTTAAAAAAATGAGGATAAGTAGAATGCAGTGCAGAGCATTCTGGAGAAATGGAGATCTGCTCTACCTAGAAAATAGTAATAAAAGTTCTTTACACGTTGAAAGTTTGAGTGTTTTGCAATGGCCAAATAAATGAATGAATCAAATACTTTCATGAAACCCTTACAGAGGCAATCTTATTTAGGGTTGCCAGGTTCAGGGCCTAAGACTGATCCTGTATCTTTAGGAGAAGAGAAAGTTAGCCAAGTGCAAGTGTTCTTGCAACACTGTAATGGGAAAAGCCACAAGGTGGAATTCTCCCTTCCCCCTGCACAACTTTTAAAGATACAGAAGACCTCTTGAATTCCACCTTGTGGTTTCTCATTACAGTGTGGCAAGAACACCTGCACTTGGCTGACTTTCTCTTCTCCTAAAGATACAGGATCAGTCTCAGGCCCTGAACCTGGCAACCCTAATCTTATTCATTATAAATGATAAAACTACTTAGCATCTATATGGCACCATAGAGTATTCAAAACACTTCATTTTACTAAATTATTTTTAGTAATACTTTCAACAACACAAAATAATACAGGGCTCCTCCAGATGACCCATTTATTGAACATTCATCCTGATTTGCTTGCACAAAGCTTATGTAGAGGTTAGACTATGCTCAGTCTTTATTTAGCATTACTTCTGATATAGCAACACAGGAAGATACATTAGACTAAGTCAGACCATTGGTCCATCTAACACAGTATGGTCTCCACTGACTCACTATTCAGGGTTTCAGGTAGGAGCCCCTCCCAGCCCTACCTGGAGATATCAGGGACTGAGCCTGGGAATTTCTGAATGCAAAGCATATGTTCTGCCATTAGGGTTTCCAGGTCTCCGGTTTCTGCCAGAAACTCTGGATTTTTGAGGTCCTCTCCGGATCTCTTGGTGAGTCACCCCAATCACCGGACTCTAGGCTTTCATTTGGAAAAAAAAGTTTCTAGGTGGTCTGGTTCAAGAGATACACCAAAACAATAGCCACCCCCACAACATCTGTTAAATGAGCTCATAACTGGCTGCTCTCACACCACCCTTTCATGTTTGTAGCCAATAAGTGAAGTCAGGGTTGTGATTGACAAGGGATTTGTTGACTACCAGGCAATAGCTAGAACCCATTGCAAGGCGAGAAAACAGTTGTCTTTTCCTGCTTGTCCGAAAATCTCATAAATTAAGTAAGTATGTAGCTTTCAGTCTTTCTGTCTCTTGTGTGCAGGAGTCAAACAAGTTTAAATTTTCCTGGGCTGTTGAAGAGGGCAGTGTTTTGAAAACTTTCCCAATATGAAGCTTTAATCCAATACTTGTTTTTCTGGGAGTAAAGCTGCAATGCTAATCCCACATATCTAGAGTAAACCCCATTGAATTCAATAAGATTTACTTTTGAGTAGACATGGTTAGGATTGTACTGTAAATTAATGGGACTTTTGAGTGCGTAAAGAATTGTGTTTGTATTGTAAATCTTTCTCTTCCCTCCAGTCCTGTTTTTTAAAGCAATTAGGCAGGGCTTACTTAGGTGTCACTGCTTTTATTACATAGGAAACTAATACTGATTTTATTTTTATTTTTTAATGTTCTGCAATGACCAACTGGTTTTGACAATAAATTTTTATATGGGGTGTATGCATTTTTACATCTCTGTGTGTGTGTGTGTGTGTGTGTGTGTGTGTGTGTGTGTAATCTTTCCAACAACTCTATGAGGCAGGGTTGCCAGCTGGAAACCAACGCAGCTCACAAGAAATAAATCCCTTTAAAGACCAATAACCATAAAAGTATAAACAATTCCTTATCACTTGAGGCTGCAGTTCTGTGCACGCTTCCCTATTTGAGTAAGCCCCATTGAATACATTGGGACTTGCTTCTGAGTAAATATGCATAGGATTGCACCATAAATATTTTTACAGGTTGTGTAAATAATAAACATATTTGATAGTCATGCTTATAGATATATTTCTTCATACTATGTCCCAATATGTATCTGATTGCACACTATGGTTTTACATTATTATTTCTTCTATATTTTAAATGTGCCCTTCTTGCTTGGGGTGGTCATGGTCCCCCTCTGTTGTTTTCACCTTGAGGGACAGATTAGGCTGAGAGATGGTGAGTAGCCCATGTAGTCACTCAGTAAACTTTATAGCTCATTTCCATCTTAAAAAGTTAATTAAAACAATTTACATGCAGGCAAAGTTTATTAAGTAGATGCACACAATACATTTAAAACACATCCAACTCACATTTAAAGAGCATGACTTCCCCAAAAAATCTTGGGAAGTGTAGTTTGCCCCTCACAGTTATAGTTCCCACCACCCTTAACAAACTACAGTTCCCATGATTCTGTGGTGGGATTCATGTGCTTCAAATGTATGTTGAATGTGCTTAAATGCATGGTGTGGATCTGCCCTAGAATGCTGTTCATTCATTAGTGAATTGAAAAGAACCTTTTTAAAAGATACTTTTTTAAACAGGGCTGTAGTTCAGTGGTAGGGCACATGCTTTGCATGCAAAGGTCCAAAATTCAGTCTCTGGAAGAGATTATTCCCTGGAATCCTGGAGAGCCAATGTCATCCATACTGAGCTAGATGTTATCAAATGGCCTGACTCGGTATAAGGCAAACTCCTTTGTGCCTAAAAGAGGAAAGAGACCCAAGGACTACAGTGACTCTAAAATTTATTTATGTATTTTATTTACAACATTTATATACTGCTTTATTGTAAAAAAACCCCTCAAAACAGTTTACAGAAGGAACTAAAACAATAAATTTCTTGGCAAAAACAGTTAAAGACAGGTGTTGAAATACATTCAAAATAATAAAACCAACAATGAGTTAAAAACAGATAAAAAACAGCTTCTACATTTCTGGGTAGACTTGCCTAAACAAAAATGTTTTAGCAGATGCCAAAATGAGTACAAAATGGTAGCAAATCAGCAACAAGTACAGATTTCAGAGCATAGATATTGTGTGCTGATAGGGTCTCATTCATGTTAGCAGTCATGCCACAGCATTCTGCACTAACTGCAGCCCCCAGGTCAGTTTGTGGTGCATGGGGATTTCTGTGACCTTAGCTGACCGGCTACCAAGATTTTTTTAGTTTTGGTTAGGAAGCCTAAAAGGTTGTGTGATTGTATGATATTGCATTTAGGAAATGATCACTGTCTTTTGTTTTTCTATTTGCATTTCATTTACCTCCAACCTTACTCCCTTACATTGGTAGAAGCAACAACAGTGTTTCCATGCACTCAACTCAACCCCCTTAAACCCACTGATGATGCACCTTGTTGTTTGCATGATGGTTTATTTCTTGCCCAATAGTGGTAAAAGAGAATTCACATACTAGGAAGAGTGGCTTCAATCGCTGTTGTTCCCAATCCGCTGCATGTGAAGGTAGATAAAACATGCATGTTTTATCTCTGTCAGTTATTACTCACTGGAATTGGGTTGGTTATCAAGTTGATTGCTATAACCCAAAGGGTAGGCAGAAAAGGGAAGAGAATCTTTTTAACGTTTACTCATTTCTCGAACCTTTTTTCTGCAGTGAAGGGTCAAGTCTGCAAAGAAGATTGGAGCAGCCACGTTAAAAGGCAGGCAGGCCATTCCAGGCAGGGGGTTGCCAACCCTGCGTTGATATGGAAATTGTTGCAGAGGATCCCTAGTCAAGCCTTACCAACAGCACAATCCATATCTACTCAGAAATAAGTCCTGTTGAGTTCTGTGGGGCTTAGTCCCTTAGTATGTTTAGAACTGCAACCTTCTGGGGCGTCCATCTTTACTCCTGAGTGGTCCCATCCAACATTTCCACAAAACTAGGCTCCCTTTATCCTACAATGGCCTTCTGGTGACTGGCCTTGCCTGAGGACAAACCCTTCTTGCCAGAAGCAAGTAGGCTAGATTAAATGTTCCCTACCCAGGCTTCTTAAGCAGGTGAGAAGAAAAGATCCCATCACTTTAGCTGGACCTGGCAACACCCTCATTTGGCTAAGATTTGTATCTTAATTTCAAATCAGATTTCTTTTGTTTGTGTGATATGTTCCAAGCAACTGTGGTTGGTGCTTAATGACATCACTAGGACCCACCCCTGAAATCTCAGGATTTGGAATGTTTCAGACCTGGCAACTCTATCTGCCACTGAGGTACAGCCTTCCTTATTTGTTTGGAGGAAGATATACAACAATGAACAATCACCCTGATTTGTTAACACCTGTTAATCATTCACTCATTCCACACTTTTCAGTGCATTTATTTCCTAACTGCAAAAATATCTGGGGTGTTTAAGATTTATTGTGCTTGGGTGACAGAGCATTTTAATCAACTTTAATTGTGCACAGGGCTAAGGAGAGGGGGTGGGGGGGCAAAATCCCCAAGGCTCAGACATCTGTGAAAAGACAGTCAATACATTACAAAATAAATGTTGGTATTTCAATGGGCCAGAGACTGGGTATACTGTCTGTTGCTAAACCTCAACATATCCAATTTTTCTATAAGCACCAACATTTATTAATATGATTCAGGCATGGCAAAGCACAACATATATCTTGAGAATCTCAAGTTGAGTCTAGTACTACTAGGCCCCAATAGTGGTTTACAGAATTACTAAGCCCCAGTTCACATTTGCTCAACAAGCATTTCCTACAGTTCACTTAAAGGTATAGCATACCACCGTGTCAGATAAAACGAAAGCCAGTAGATGGAAGTGCTTATCAACTCTCCTTATTATTTGGTCAGTGACTAGAACATGTTGGAACAAGTCTACATGTATTTTGGAACTGGGCTCCTGCTGGGAGGAAGGGCGGGTTATAAATCAAATAATAAATAAATAATAAAAATAATAAAAAAACAAGCCTGGAGCACAGAAGAGAAAAGTGAGAATAATACATAAAAGCAAAAACAAATGTCAGGCAAGTTTATTTAGCCTGGCCTTTGTTTCAAAATCATCATGTGGTGATGATGGAGATAGTGAAAGCCAGACATTGGATGCTCAAGCATTATTGGAAGAAGAAAAAGCTAATGAGGATTGTGCTGAAGTAGAACAACAGATATGCACTAGCACTACTCAGGGTAAGGATAGATTGGTCTCATGTCTCGTTATTGAATACTGTAAATTAATTTCCCTGTATACTTAGCACACCAGAAGAAATTTGCCTATTTCCTGATGAAACCATGGATAAAGTAACAGTTAGATATCCAGAAGATCCATTCAAGATAGATTTTTTAATGTAATTGTCAAAGGTATGAATCTGTGAAGCTTTTAGATGAGAAATTTGGGTTTCTGTGAAAACCAGATTGAGAAACATGCAAGTAATTCACTGAAGAGTACCATGCTGATGTCACAACAGACTTCTGTGAAGAACTGAAATATCTTTGGAACCATTGAACCTCTAAAATAAGATTCATGAACTTAACATTTCAAGATTATTTCCAAATGTTTGTGTAGTTTTGTTTATCTTTTGCACTCTTCCAGTGACTATAGCTGAAGCACTCTGGCTCATGTTACATGGAGGATACATGGAAGATAAGGCTATAAATGGCTACTAGCCATGATGGCTATGTTCTACCTCCATGGTTGGAATGAATGAATGAATGAATCTTTATTTTTACCCCGCCCTTTTTCCAAAACTGGAACTCAGGGTGGCTTACAAATAAAAACTACACATAGGTAAAAAACATACAAAAATATACAAATAAAATAGAATTAAACTATTTGTAACATTAAAATCATGAAACATACACTTAAGATACTAAAACAATTTAAAACATTAAGAATAGGACCATAGAACAATACAACAGACCTTATGAGGCCCTATCTTAAACATCTTCTAGTCCAAAAGCCCGTCGGAATAAAAAAGTCTTTGCCTGCCAATGGAAGGATAGCAAGGAAGGGGCCATTCGTGCTTCCCTGGGAAGAGAGTTCCAGAACCTGGGGGCAGCCACCGAGAAGGCCCTATCTTGTGTCCCCACCAATCGCGCTTGTGAAGGTGTTGGGACTGAGAGAAGGGCCTCTCCTGAAGATCTCAGGGCCCGGGCAGGCTCATATGGGGAGATACGGTCTGACAAATAGCCTGGACCTAAGCCGTATAGAGCTTTATAGGTCAAAACCAGCACTTTGAATTGTGACCGGAAACAAACTGGCAGCCAGTGGAGCTGTCGTAACAAGGGGGTTGTATGGTCCCTGTAACCAGCCCCAGTTAGCACTCTGGCTACAGCTCTTTGTACCAGTTTAAGTTTCCAAACAGTCTTCAAAGGCAGCCCCACGTAGAGCACATTACAGTAATCTAAACGGGATGTAACTAAGGCATGCATCAGTGTAATCAAAGTTGGAGGGAGAATGCTTCTGAATACCTGTTGTTGGAAACCACATGAGGGGAGAGGGCTCTGGTGTGTGCAGGTCCTGCTTGTGGGCTTCCAAACGGGGCATCTGGTTGACCATTGTGAGAACAGGATGCTGGATGAGATGGGTGTGATGTTCCTGCTTATAGTGTAAATATGGTAAGTGCTGTTTATATAGAAGACATATGGTAAGTGGAGTGAAAGAGGAGGGGGGAGTATATGAGCAGTAGAATGCTGGATGATTGGCTGAGCGTTTGAATGGCTGGGAGTATAAATGGAAGAATGACAGTTGAATCTGGGTGGATGTTAGTAGGGTGGATAAGAAGGTGTTTGGTGGGTGGATGTTAGTAGGGTGGAGAAGAAGGTGTTTTAGGGTGGATGTTGGGAGTGTGGAGAAAGAGGTGTTTGAGGGTGGAGGTCAGGAGTGTGGAGAAAGAGGGAGTTGGAGTTCTGATTAATAATAAGTCAAGTACAAAACAGGAATAGATGAAACCATACACTTGTGAAACATTCTAAAACTAATCTTGTTATTTCTGATATTTAATAAATACTTATTTGGTTTACCAAAGGCCTGATCCTTGGCTGGGGGATATACATACCAGAAGGGAGGGCAAGGTAATTACCAAGGCTGAACAGAAACAGTATCTAATGGTGGCAGCGGTGAAGGGAGGAATAATAACAATTCAAGTATCCAGAGCAACCCAGAGTTGTATGCTTTATCTATATAGATACAAGGGGGTTGGGAACAGCATAAGCATGCAGTCACAAAAGTAGCCAGCTAGAGAGTGAGTCAGGCAAAGTCTCTGGGAGTATTGGTTATAGGACATGACTGGTGGTGCTGCCTAGCAGGGGGATCTAGTGAGATCTGTGCTAGAGTGGAGTGAGAAACCATATAAAGGACGGTCCGGACTTGTGGTATCCCTGGTGGTGCCTAGTGAAAGGCAGTAGCTACAAGCAGATGGGAACCTGACAGGGAGAACCAGGGAAGGGCATCACATGTGGTGGTAGCAGTGGGATACGAACAATAGAGAGTCCCTAGAAGTGGTGTGGCTAAAAGAAATAACAAATAAAGATTACTTGTGAGAGTGACTGGCAAAGAGTGTGTGGCAAAGTGCGAGTGAACTCCTAAAAACATGGCTGAATATATAAAGACGAAAAGAGAGGAGCTGGTGGAGAAGTGCATAACATTCAATTTACCTCACGAGGGTAAAGGGGTAGATGAATTGCGAGTAGCACTGATAGCATTCGCATCTGTCCAACAAAAACAACCTGTCAGAGAAGAGAACCCAGAAGGGTATTCAAGCAATCCCGCTTATGTAGAGTATTTAAGAGAGAAGTTGAGAAAGGAAAGTGAGGAAAAAGATAAGGACAGAGAGATTGAGATGATGAAACTGAGGATGGAGATTGGGGAAAAAGAAAAGCAGCGGGAGTTGGAAATTGAGAGAATGAGAGTGGATGCTGAAATACAGGTGGAAAAGTTAAAATTTGAAAGAGAGAAGTTTCATTCTGATGAAACAAGAAAGGACAGAAATGAAACAAAGATAAAGGTTACACCAAAAGATTTTGCAGTGTTTGAGCCTGGACAAGATCCACAAATTTACCTCAACACCTTTGAAAAGGCAGCTCAAATGTGGGGGCTACCGGAGGATAAATATATGCAATATTTATCAAATCTGATCAAAGGGGAATTGGCAGAGGTATACCAATATTTCCCCTCAGACAGGCCCGTCACATATGCCGAGTTTAAAGAGGCAGTGTACAAAAGATTCAGACTGGGACCTGACTACTTTAGGAAGTTATTTCGAAACTGTCAGATCCAAGCAGGGAGGTCTTTTGTTGAACTGGGAGCAAAATTGATGGACGTATTTGGAAAGTGGATGGGAAGTGCCAAAGCTCAGTCAGTGGAAGAGGTGAAAAGCCTCATGATACTGGATCAATTATACCATCAGTTACCACCAGAAATAAGGCTCCTTGTCAAAGACCGTTCCCCTACATCTGTTCAAGAGTCCGCAGAGTTGGCAGATCACTTTGCCTCCAATAGAACTGGCTAGATGGGGAAAACATCAAGAGAGTTTAAACCCAGACCATATAATGGTGGCAGAAAGGATGTGGTACCACAGCGAGTGAGTCCTCCAATAAAGTCTGAAGGGCACAGGACACCCCAGAGTGGATCTGTGTACCCTAAAATGGAGGAGAAATTGTGTTATAAATGTGGTAGACCAGGGCACCTACGTTTTCAATGTGAGGTTGCCAACCCCATTGGTAATCCTGCTCAGGGAAGGGCAGTGAAAACAGAACCAAGGGAGTTAGAAACGAAGAAGGTTCAGTTCTGCCAGATAAACTGGACAAATGTAAAAGACTTTGATTCGAGTCTGAGGGAAGAAGTGAGTGTGCAAGGGGCAAATTATTGGGCATTGCTTGATACTGGTGCCGCTCAGACGTTACTGAGGCCAGATTTGATAAAATTTGAGGAAATATTACCTCAGGAAACGGTGACTATCCAAGGAGTGAGGGGTGAACCAGAAAGCATACCCATGGCCCTGATAAAATTAAAGTGGAGAGGAAAGGAGGAAATATGTAAAGTAGGTATTAACGCCCAACAACAAGAACCAGTGATACTGGGAAGAGGTGTTATGGGGGCACAAGGAAAAATATATGTGGTGACCAGACAACAACTTGGCAAAGCAACAGAAACCATGTTAACAGAGGCTGAAGAAAACAGGGTGGAACCTGTTATCGAGCCTAAGGTCGCCATAGCAACCCCTGGCAGGCCTGCTAAAAGAGACAAACTGTATCGAATGGTCTCTAGTGAAGAGGCAGAGCAGTTCAGGGAAGAGCTGGATAAGGATGCAAGTTTGAAGCAAATAAAGGACCAAGCCCTTACACAAAAGATTTCCTTTACTGACAATCTGAGGAATCAAATTGTGTGTGAGAATGGGATTTTATATAGACTGTGGATGCCTGCTGAGAGATAGAATGAATGTGAACCAGTGAAACAATTGATGGTACCTAGCAAATACAGAGCCAGATTGCTAGAGGTAGCCCATGATGTCCCATGTGTAGGGCATCTTGGAATAAAGAAGACCAAGAAAAGATTGGCTGCACACTATTATTGGCCAAATATTTCTAAAGACGTAAAACAATATTGTTTATCTTGTGACATATGCCAAAATGTGGGGAAAAGTGGAGTAAAGACAAAAGCACCTTTGAAGCCCCTTCCTATAATAGGACAACCCTTTTATAGAGTGGGAATAGATTTGGTGGGCCCTTTTTCCAAACCCACAAGGCATGGCAAGAAATATCTATTGGTGGTGGTGGATTTTGCCACCAGATATCCAGACGGTGAAGCACTAAGATCCATGGAAGCCCCTGTAGTGGCAGAGGCTTTATTAAAAATCTTTATGAGACTGGGTTTCCCTCATGAAGTGTTGACGGATCAAGGCAGTGTATTCATGGGAGAAGTGATGCAATGTATGTGGAAGTGTTGTGGTCTAAAACATTTAAAGACAACTACTTAAACATTCTAAAACTAATCTTGTTATTTCTGATATTTAATAAATGCTTATTTGGTTTACCAAAGGCCTGATCCTTGGCTGGGGGATATACATACCAGAAGGGAGGGCAAGGTAATTACCAAGGCTGAACAGAAACAGTATCTAATGGTGGCAGCGGTGAAGGGAGGAATAATAACAATTCAAGTATCCAGAGCAACCCAGAGTTGTATGCTTTATCTATATAGATACAAGGGGGTTGGGAACAGCATAAGCATGCAGTCACAAAAGTAACCAGCTAGAGAGAGACTCAGGCAAAGTCTCTGGGAGTATTGGTTATAGGACGTGACTGGTGGTGCTGCCTAGCAGGGGGATCTAGTGAGATCTGTGCTAGAGCGGAGTGAGAAACCATATAAAGGACGGTCCGGACTTGTGGTATCCCTGGTGGTGCCTAGTGAAAGGCAGTAGCTACAAGCAGATGGGAACCTGACAGGGAGAACCAGGGAAGGGCGTCACAATGGGCCATTGGCCTAGTCCAGCGGGTCCTTCTTATATTCTTATGTTAAAAACTGCCTCAGGTCAACTGTGTGTCAAGAGCACCTCACAGATTTCAGAACCTTGGCTATTGAATCAAATTTGCAAGAAAATAAAACTTTGATGATATAATTGAAACATTTTCTAATAGAAAAGCCCACAAAACGCTGTTAAATGTGTTGTAGACAAATGGACTGATGATTAGTCATAAACAGTGTGTTTTAATTCAAATGTATTAACACTACTAATTAGGTAGTTTAGTAATGTAGTAGTACTAAAAATATTATTTGGGTTTGTGAACAGTGTCATTTTTAATAAATATATTAACTATCACATTCAGATAAATGTTTTTAATTTCAATCTTTCTCACCCTAAGTTAAAACCAAGTCTCCTAAAACTCGTTACAAGCAAGTAGTGACATTTGGTTTGTAAGATTTAGGGAGAGGGGCATATCATACATCTTGCCCCGGGCCCAGTGCCGGTTCTCAGCAGCCCTGATGTGCAAACCTAAATTTCTGCCATGCACTCAAATCCCTCCCACAAAATAGTGGCAGTTTAGAGGCACCCAAAATGTCCCACTTGGGACACAGAGATAGTAGCTTGCCTAAAAACACCTATTGAGCTGGGGACTGTTGATTCACTGCTTAGTTGATCTGCCACTACACAGTCCCTTTTCCTATCCCTCTGTCAAGATCAAATACCCTTCATACTGTTTGGAAAGGTCAACATAGTTTTTAAGCACTATTTCTTATGGGGGCAAATAGGGATCAGCCCTAGCAGGTTGTCAATGTGAGTTATGCAAGCAGAAGATAAAGACTTAGAGGAAATAAATACGTGTGGAATTCAGAAAAGTTCAGCCTGGTCAACAGTGTCAGATGAATTCCTTTACAGAGAGAGCACTTCTTGCTTGCTTAGAATATAGTACTGCTGAGGCAGGGGAATCTTCCTGACATCCCTATTGATCCAGCCATTGTTCCAGCGGCTGAGAGTTCAGTGGATTGAAGTCAAGAGGAGAGACTGAAAGATTAGAATGATGGAAGCAGTGACGCATCCCACAGTCCTCATAAACATTGGGAATTAATTATCCCTCCATCCTGATGAAATGTATAGCTGGTATCAAGTATTGGGGTTGGCAGGACTTTATGAGCTTGCTGTTTTGAAGCAGATCATAATCCAATTTGTGAAAATTCGTCTTTAGGTTACCCTTCCAAGAACTTCCTTCTATTTCTTGCACAGCAAGCAAATGGAACACAGTTTTCTCTTTCATTCTTGTATATGCTGTCATGGTTTTCAACAGTATACAAAATTGTTTAAGTGGGGTGATTTATATATCTAAAGGCTGCTTTTAATATAAAGTAGGACTGAAAAAAACATCTGCATGCATTTAGTCTTTTATATTCATATACATATTGGAAAATTAGGGGAAAATATCATCTGGAATAAGTCAAATTTTATGTCTGGATAAACTGCAAACAATCATTCTGTCTATCGGTACTTTCTATAGGTTTGTGACAGAGCTTGGAAAAGTTACTTTTTTGAACTACAACTCCCATCAGCCCCAGCAAGCATGGCCACTGGATTGGGCTGATGGGAGTTGTAGTTCAAAAAAGTAACTTTTCCAAGCTCTGGTGTGAGATATTCTGAGGAGCACATTCATTCACAGAAACACATGCACAATGGGGTGCCAAAGAAATGAATGCACAAGCAGATTTGAAATCCTTGTCAGTCATTGTTAGGGCCAATTAAATTGTTGCAACTTCTGTCCACCCTCCCTCCACCCCTGCCTCCTGTGCAGTTCTATTCTGTTCAGGACCAGTTTATCCATGGAGTAATACATCTTTGTTTCTGGATGATATATTTCATGCTTCAGATGAGAAGGTATATGTATGAATCGAAGGCCAGTCCAGGACAGTTTGTTGCCTGAGATGAAACAACAAATGGTGTGTGCAAACACACACACACACACACACACCAGAATTCAAGATGTACAGTACCCAAGACTGATCATGTTATCCCACAAGTGCCTCTTCCTGGCAGTGGAAATACAGCAATAATAAATTAAATAACGAAGAATTTTCTGCCCTTTCATGACACCCATGATGTGGTCACTGCCTGATGTGGTCACCTCACGCTTCCTATTGGTAAGGCCAGTCCTCCACTGTTCTCTCCCCCCTCTCATTTTACATATGGAAACAGGTGAGTCCAAGAGAAAGGTTCAGCCTAGCATTGATCTCAGCATGCTTGTCTTTTCAGCAAGTTCTCAGCACGCTTATTTTTTTATTCAAATATGCCAACATAGGAGGCTGTTTTTTTCTGAGTCAGACCACTGGCACATCTAGCATAAAGCTGGTCTCTGTGTTTCAGGCAAGATTCTTTCTGAGCTCTCTATGGAGATGCTAGGGGGTGATCTTGGGACTTCTTGCATGAAAAACCTGTGCTCTATTACTGAGATGTCTTTCTTCCTCATCAATTCCACACTTCAAAAGTTCTCCAGTTTGACCACTGCAAGGCTACTTGAAACAGCCTGCACCTGTCAGCTGCTCCATATAGCAGCTGCATATTGCACAGTGGCTTGCCATGTGGATTACAGTATTCATGTGGGAAGTCTCCACATCACTGCCAACCAGTGTGTGGTGGTTGCATGGAATTTCTAGTGTGTGTATGTGTGTTTAATAGAGCTTTGATTGTCTTACTCAATTCTCTGATGTGTTGTGGGTCAGTGATGACTAATTTCCCAAGAAATGCTTATGCAATTTTCTTTTCCCTGTTCTGTGCAAACAATTAGCTCCATATCATCCATCCATAAAATTATAAGATCTCTGCTAGATCAAATCAAGCATGTATCTCATCCGTCATTCTGTTTCCAACGTTGGCCAGACTTTTGTCACTGAGAAGATCGCAAACAGGGCATGGAGGCAGCAGCCCTTCCCTCTACTTAGCAAACCATGAGCCTTGATAATTATCTTTGCTTCCAATGTTATCAGAAATCTGTGTTCTGCTTTCACACAGGCCACGCTACATCATGATTGGTTTGGGCTGAGTGCTTTTTGAATCAGATAGGCAGAGAGAATCATACTTTCTCGTCGCTCATTTATATTGGCCAATGGGAAGAATCAGCATTCTCTTTGGGTGGGTAGTTCAACAGACGCCTGATGTGCTTTGTGGACTTTGCAGCTTGTTAGTTCACCAGCTCATTAGATCTTTCGTTCATCAGAGGGCAAGTATAAAAGGGCTTTTCACAGCCCAGTGTGTTTCAGCCCACTGCTGAAGGTAGCATTGAGTCAACCTATTGTGATGACCCCAAAATGAATTTCTGAAAGGCTGAGTGGTAGGCTACTGTGTTTGTGGTGATGGCTCCTTCTTGCTTGAACAAGATGAGTCATTCACTCTTGTTTGAGGACCAAGGTTCTTAAGATTTTCTCTGAAAGTGTGTTGGACTGTAAGCAACCTAGATCAGTGTGTCCCAAGCTTCTGATTACTGAAGCACATTCACCCCACCTCAGTTTTAAAAGTGGAAGCACTCTTAGACCCACTTCCTTTAGTTTTAGAGTGTGTGGGAGTCAGAAGCATGTGCTTTCAAGATATCCACCTCCACTTGTCCTTGGTCACTCATTGCACACAAACAGACATGTATACCTGTGTCAAATGGCACATGTAATCAATTCTTTACACTATAAGAGCAGAGCTTAGCATCAAAGAATGCACACTTGTGTTCTAAAATAGAAATATGATTCACATACAGGTTGTTACAGAATAAAAAAAGGCAGTTGGAGCAGTCTGAGTGTCCCATGAAGCAATTGCTCTCCTGGACCTACAAAATGGATCCTTTGAGAAAGCACCCCAAACTGAATTCAGTGGGGCTGGGGCAGCCCAAATTGAACCCAAGCAGGAAACCTTTAAGACTGAGACCTGACAACCATATGATAGGTCAAAACATGTCTGAAGGGTTTCTTTTTGCCTACGGGATAGAGAAAAGGTCTTGATGAGCGAGTAGGAGTTATCCTGGGTAGGAAATGAATAAAGAGAGATCAAATTCATCCACATACCTCTTGGTGGATGGTTTTTAACCTTATGATATGTTAATAGCTATTAATGGGTTGACCAGCGTTGGTAGTGCATCACGCATGGCGTTTTAGTGAAACCAGGCTCTTAAAAGGATCCAGCCCCCCCCACCCTCAAAAAAGCACAAAGGCTATTCTGAACCCTGAAAGCAGCTTTGACTCAGCCCCAACTCCCTGCATATATCTCCAAGGTGCCATCTTTGCATGTCCAAAATTACTAGCTGGAACAATGATTTCATGTTGCATTTTAAGAATTATATCTATCTGTTGTGTCTACTCTCTGTGTGTAAAAACATTTTTACATGAGCAAATTCTTTTAAAAAGTAGCTAGTAAGCTAATTAAATAGCAAAGGACTTTCTCTGGGAAAACAACATTGATTCACTCTCTGTTTCTCCTTAGACTAATTAGAACCAAATGATGCCTGTGTCAGATAGCTGGCTTGCACTACTGAAAAAATAACATCATGGTGAGAATTAAAAAAAAATTCAAGGCACAACACATCTGAAAAGCATAATGAAACAGGAGAGCACGCAAGCCTCCACTCAAGTTTTTCTTCATATATCTATTTTCGGCCTTTGTGTTATGATTAGTTTACTTTTGTAATAAACTTTCCATGTTCTCGTCACAAAAGACTTGCTGTCTTAAGAGCAATGTGGTCCTTCATTTTTTCCGAAAACACTAAATATGACGGTAGGGTTTGATCAATCTACTACCCTTTGCTGCCAGACTATGACTGCAGAAACAGGGGAGTTATCGAGTATTTAGTGGGCCACAATTCATTGCAAGTGGGATACGTTTAGCTTGTTGTGCCATATGGTGTGGAGAACTGTCATAGGCATCATTGATAGCTAGGAGCAGGACAGAAACCTGCACAAGGAAGACTCTGGACCAAGTCACGGAAATGCAGTGACATTGAGAGCACCTTTCCCATGACTTCTTTTCATGCTGCTTTGGTAACATTTGGATTGAGAAACCATAGCAGTGAGGGTGATTACATGGTTCCTTAACTATTTAAGTGCTATCCTGCATCCAGTGCCTGTGCCGGGCTATTTTGCACCCTAGGCAAGGCTAACTACTTGCACCCCCCCAAAAAAAATTGCTAACTTCAATTTTCAAAAACAGATGCCTTGTAGAAAAAATGAAAAGCACAAAACTTGAAACTGCTAAATTTATTTTAAATTGCAAGAATAAGTAATACAACAATCTTTGATTATCTTTCTCAAATACAAAAGAAAATCATAGAATAGGAGAGTTGGAAGGGGCCTATAAGGCCATCAAGTCCAACCCCCTGTGCAATGTTTTAGCACACAAATCATTTTGAATTATCTTGTGAATTGTGATGTTAAAATTTAAGTCTCTTAAAAGTTTCAATTTCAGGCACATCAAAATCTCACTTTGCGTGCCTTTTCCTTTGCAAATTTTGTCATCAATTCCTTCAGGTCAATTGCTGATGCTTGGGCATGTTCAGCTTATATAGTTGCCAAGCCAACTAGTCTCTTTTGCAACATTGTTGAGCGTATGTAAGTTTTTATAAGTTTGAGCTTTGAGAAACTGCGTTCACCACTTGCCGCTGGCACTGGAAGTGTGAGAAGGATCCTTAGAGCAACAGAAACATTAGGCACATTATCCAGGAGTTTTTGTTGTAGTATGAAGAGAAGTACTCCTTGTGGCGGCATAGACTTTGGAAGTCTTCGAGCTATTGCTATAAGTTCACAGCACGGATCTTCAGCATCAATATCTTTGTTTCCATTGTGCATCAATGATTTTTCCAGATTCTTGCAGGTCTTAAGTACATCTTCAGTAGATTTTTTGTGGATACTGTATATATCATACAGGAAGCCAAATAGGGAATTATATTGTTGTAGCTGTTGGAATCTCTCTTCAACAGATTGTATGGCCATGTCTAAGACAGCATAGTAGAAACCTACTTTGAATTTCTGCTTTGGATCTTGCGGTGCCTCTTCCTGGGCCTCATACTCAAACTGCAGTTTCTTTCTCCTTTTTCTAACCTGTTCTGTCTCAAAGTTTGGTAGTATTTCTAGCTCCTTTGCAATCTCAGTAGCATCTATCAAAACTTGTTGAAAACCCTCATCCCACCTGCAGCCCACAAGGTAATTCTTAGTCACTTGCAACTGGCTTGTAGCTGAATTTAAATCAGCTTCCTTACTTTCTAGTAGCTTGCTTGTGCTTGTCATGAGTCACATGGCGCAACGTATCCAGCTGTAAACAACACATGTTGCCAACTAAGAATAAGATTTTTTTCTTAGCCAAAAATATCACCAAATTTCAAAAATAAAATACATATAAAAAGGATAAACAAAAAACAGAATATAGAAATTTTTCATAAGACTTTATAATTAATTATATTCCATAGCACCATTGTGGTATTTATCTTAAAATAAAAAATATAAATTGTCAGTTGCATTTTTTCCAAGGGTTAAAAAAACTAATCTGTATAAAACTGTGCCCCTCAAAGGTCAGTACTGTGCCCCTCTGAGGTCTGCGCCCTAGGCGGCTGCCTAGTTGGCCTAATGATAGCACCGGCCCTGCCTGCATCCCATCTGGGTGACAATCAGGCAGTAAGGAAGCATGTCCTCAGGCCTTCTCTATGATTTCTGGATCCAGCATTGTTGGGACCAGATGGAAAGGAGCCAGAGAAAAGCAGCTGCAGCGTGCCTATTGCATGTGACTTGACTCAAGAAAGATGTGCAGTGACATCCCAACAGAAGATATAAAGAAAATGTGAGGCTATGTGGGATAATGTAAGGCTATTTGATGTAACCTAACCTAACTTTCTCACTATACAGTATACTTTCTATGTTTTTTACATGGAAGACCCTTAAACAAAGACCCAGCTCTAGATTTACGTTCCGAAGAGATATAGTGCCCAACTCAAGGGTGGGGGCAAGGATGCACCCACAGACCCCGTCCCCAACTCTCTAAATTACGTGAACTGTCTGACCTTTACATGAGTAGTGCAAAGATCTGAAGGGAGGTTTAAAGCATGTTCAGTTGAACGTGCTTGGAAACCTTCCCATCACTGGGAGACCTGCCTTATCAGCATTCCCAATCACAGAGAGCTTTCTGAGTGTATTCAAATGAAGATGCTTAGAACTCCCCTTCTGACCTTCATGCTAAGTATGCTAAGATTTAAATAGGATCCTGCATGCCTGGGGGCTTTGAGATGGGGCTTGCTTGCATGAACACCCTTAATCCCACCCACAGTTTCAGCAGTCACATGTTCAGGCAAATGCATGAACACACCTGTAGCCTAAGGGGGCTATACCAGATGATATTTTTTAACTTGGTAAAAGTTAAGATCATCCACTGAACTTGGTAAGCATAAGCCTTACTTTCTTCATTCCATTTACTACTGATTTCTTGTATCCTCCTGTTTTGTTTTGGTTTTGGTTTACACACACAGAGAGAGTGGTAAGCGGCGGTAACGCAGCCGAACCTCTGCTCACGGCCGGAGTTCGATTCCAATGGAAGGAGGAAGTCGAATCTCGGGTAAAAGGGGTCGAGGTCCACTCAGCCTTCCATCCATCCGTGGTCAGTAAAATGAGTACCCGGCATATGCTGGGGGGTAAAGTAAGGCCGGGGAAGGAACTGGCAATCCCACCCCATATATATGGTCTGCCTAGTAAACGTCGCAAGACGTCACCCTAAGAGTCGGAAACGACTCTCACTACAAGTGTGGGGACACCTTTACCTTTTTAAATTAATTAATATCCTGCCCTTCCTCCCAGCAGGAGCCCGGGGTGGCAAACAAAACCACTAAAACCACTCTAAAATATCATAAAAACAGACTTTAGAATTGTATTAAAACAAAACGCTTTTAAAACTATATTAAAACAAAACATCTTTATCAAAAAGCTTTAAAAACATCTTAAAAAGTAGCTCCAACACAGACGCAGACTGGGATAAGGTCTTTACTTAAAAGGCTTGTTGGAAGAGGAAGGTCTTCAGTAGGTACCAAAAAGATAACAGAGAAGGCGCCTGTCCAATATTTAAGGGGAGGGAACTCCAAAAGGTGGTGCCACTACACTAAAGGTCCATTTCCTATGTTGTGTGGAACGGACGTCCTGATAAGATGGTACTTGCAGAAGGCCCTCACCTGCAGAGCACAGTGATCGACTGGGCATATAAAGGGTAAAACAACCAGGTATCCTGGTCCCAAGATGTATAGGGCTTTGTACACCAAAACCAGAACCTTGAACTTAGCCCGGTAGCTAATGGACAGCCAGTGCAATTTTTTCCGCAGCAGGGTGACATGTTGGTGATATCTTTCCCCTGTAAGCAGTTGCACTGCCACATTTTCCATCAGCTGCAGTTTCAGACCAAGGGCAGCTCCACATAGAGCATCTTACAGTAATCCAGCCTGAAGGTTAGCAGTTCAAGGACCACAATGATCAGGTTATCCCGGTCCAGAAAAGGCTGCAGCTGTCTTACCAACCAAAGCTGGTAAAAGGCACTCCTAGCCACTGAGGTCACCTGGCCCTCTAGTGACAAAGATGGATGCATGAGCACCCCTACAAACCTGCCCTTTCAGAGGGAGTTAGACTCCATCCAAAGCAGGCAACCGACCAATTATCTGAACTCGGGAACCACCAACCCACAATGTCTCCATCTTGCTAAAACTCAGATTCAGTTTATTGGTCCTCGTCAAGCCCACCACCAAGTCCACGGACTGCTCCAGGGCTTGCACAGCCTCTCCCGATTCAGATGTTACAGAGAAATAGAGCTAGGTATCATCAGCATATTGCTGACACCTCACCCCAAACTTCCTGATGACTGTTCCCAAGGGCTTCATATAGTTGTTAAACAGCATTGGGGACAAGATGGTACCCTGCGGCCCCCCACAGCACAACTGTCAGGGGGCTGAAAGACAGTCACCCAATGCTATTATCTGAAGATGATCCTGGAGGTAGTATCGGAACCACTGTAAGACAGTGACTCTGATACCCATCTCACTAAGTCAGCTCAGAAGGATACCATGGTCAATAGTATCAAAAGCCTTGAGAGAACAAATAAGTGTAATAGGGTCACACTTCCCCATTCTTCTCCCTAAAAATGTCATCCATCAGAGTGACCAAGACCGATTCAGTCCCATAACCAGGCCTGAACCCAGACTGGGATGGGTCAAGATAATCTGTTTCATCAAAAAATGCTTGCCATTGCTGTACCTCAACCCTTTCAATCACGTTCCCTAAAAAGGGGGTATTTGCGACCAGTCAGTAGTTGTCACAAACCAGTGGGTCCAGGGTGGGCTTTTTCAGGAACAGTCATATCACTGACTCTTTCAGGGTGGCTGGAACCACTCACTCCCGCAATGACATGTTGACCACACCCTGGATCCACTTGGTCAAACCCCCTCGGCAAGCTTTAATAAGCCAAAAAGGGCAAGAGTTGAGAGGGCACTTTGCTGGCCACATCATCGCAAGTGCCTTGTCCACATCATCAGGCCGCATCAACTGAAACCAATCCCAAGAAGTTGCAGGAGATGTTGCACTGGACACCTCATTGGGACTACAGTAGATGTGGATGGGGCATAAAGATTGCTACAGAGCCCAGTAACTTTACCCTCAAAGTGCCTTGCAAACAATTCACAGTGGGCCTCTGAAGACTCTAAAACTCAGTTTCCTGGAGTTGATGTCAACAGACCCCTGACAGTACGGAAAAGCTCCACTGGACAGCTACTTGAGGATGCAATGGTGGCAGAGAAGTGGGCCTTCTTTGCCACACTCATAACCACACAGTAGGCATGGTTATGATGTTTTACTTGTGCCCGATCAGCCTCACAGCACATCTTTCACCACTTGTGCTCTAGCCATTGTCCAGCCTGTTTCATTGCCCTTAGCTCACTGGTGTACTAAAGTACAAACCGGGCTCCACAATGCCAGAGAGGACAGTCAGGGGCAACTGTGTTAAGATCCTGATGCACCTTGCTGTTCCACAGCGTGACAAGGGCTTCAACAGAGTCTCCTGCTGTATCTACTAGGAAGTCCCCCAGGACATCCAAGAATCCAGTGAATTCCATTAGTCTCTAGTGGTGGACCATCTTAATCTGTCCACCACCCTTGCGGGGGGGGGTCAAAGCTGTAAGTCTAAAACTTAGCAGGAAGTGGTCTGACCATGACAATGGGGTAACATCCACCCCTATCAGCAAAAACTAAGTCTAGAGTGTGCCCTGCCCTATGCGGGCCAGTGACAACTTGAGACAACCCCATGGTTGTCATGGAGGCCATGAAGTCCCAAGCCAGAACACTAGAGGCATCCTCAGCATGGACACTGAAATCATCCAGGACTATCATTCTGGGCTCCTCCAATACCACAGCCAAGACAGCCTCTACCAGCTTGATCAGAGAAGCTGCTGGGCAGCAGGGTGGATGATACATCAGCAGCAACCTTAGTTTACTGTCTCCTTGGCCCAACACCAGGTGCAGGCCCTCGCAGCCAACTCCAAGATAGAGGGGTTTCCTGGTGACAGAGATGGAAATTTTATAGACCACAGCAACCCCTCCCCCGTCCCTGCAGCCTGTGCTGGTGTTGCACCAAGTATCCAGGTTGGCAAAGCTGGGTCAGATCAATTCTTCCCAGCTCACCCACCCAGGTCTTGGCAATGCACACCAAATTGGCACCCTCATTTATGATCAAATCATGGATGAGTGTGGTCTTATTGTGTACCTATCTGGTGTTAAGCAGAAGCACACACAGGCCAGTGGGCACAGCAGTTGAGCATCGAGGAACCCATCCATAGGAGGAGTGGGAGTGAGGAACAAGGCATAGATAGCCTTGCCATCGTCTTCTATGGTAATTCACCACCTCCCCATGGCTGTACCTCCCTCTACCCATGATCACTGAAATTGGGGTGGCATCACCCATGTTCCTCCTTACTCAGACTCCTCCTAGACACCTGATATGGCCCCAACAAGAGCTCACCAACAAAACCTACCTGAATCAGTTTTCCCAGTAGGCCTCTGAGAGAATTGGGAACAGTCATACCCACTCAATATTCTTCACACAGGGCATATCTACTTCCCCCCCATCTCACACCCAGGAAGGACTAGCCTTCTGCCAGTTACAGACTCTCACTCTGAAGGCATCTGGTGACTTTCTCCTATCATTCAGTTAACTGCACAGGCTCTCACCCTTCACAGGAACTACATATGCACGTTATTCCATCCCCACTACCAGTCTCTTTTAGATTGGCAACCGTGTCAGAGGCAGACCCACTGCCCAAGGGCAGTGGGGCTTTTGTGCCCCCTGATCTAGCCAGGAGCTGATGCAAGAGGCTGCAAGATTGACTGCAGGGGGGCCTGCAGTCAGGAAAGCTCTGTCTGGATTCAGGGTCAGGCAGGGGGGCCCAGTCCTTGCAGCGCTTACCAGGGACCTCAGCTGTCTCAAGAGACAGCAACCCAGAGGAGCACGCAAGCATCCAGATGCTCAAGTACTCACTCCCAGGACAGGTCTTCTCCAATCCCCCAGTGCCACATCTGGGGTTCAAGAATTGGGAATTGTATTATAGTGTTATGGGGTTTGGGGATTGAGATAGATGGTTTCTATGAATCTCCTTTCCAGCCTCTGTTTTGAGACCTGCAAAGGAAGAAACCTGCTCCACTGGTCAGACTAGTTTCCTTTATTAAGCTAGTCGGGAGGCTGATGGGTTTGTCAAGTGGCTACTAGTGGCATATGTAAGAAAGTAGCACAAAGAGAATATAGTTATTGGAACTCTTTCTGGAGAGAGCCCTCCCCCCTGCATCCTGGAGCGAAAGAGAGGCTTGTGTTTTTAGTCTAGTCTGAGGAAAGGCTGGGAACTGGAGACAGACAGAAAGGCTTGCTTGCTTTCTGTATCCCCAAAGCTATGGGCGATGGGGAGCAAGATTTGGACTGATAGTGCTGAGAACCCCTCCATCTTAGACTCAGATTGTAAATATGTGTGAATAAACCATATATCATAAAGACACCACAGTCTCCACTGACCTTCTTTCCAAGGAAACCAAACCCTGGACAAATGCAGGAACCCCTCCTAGCACTGTTGGAGCCTGTTTCATTACTGGAGAGCAAGCATGGCGTACTGGATATTATATTGGGCTAGTATTGGAGTAGAACTAGGGTGTGGCCATCCTGGACTAAAGAGATGAGGGTTCAAATACCTGCTTGTGAAGTTTGTTAGGTAGATTTGGGCAAGTCACTTTCAGCCTAGTCTACCCTAGAGACTAGTTTCTGGATTGACAAAATGGGATATAGGAGCATAAGGGGTATAGGAAGCTGCCTTACACGGATTCAGACCATGGATCCATCTGGCACAATATTGTCAGCACTGATGGGTAGTGGCTCTCCAGGGTTTGAGATAGGAGTCTTTCCCAGCCCTACTTGTAAATGCTGGAGACTTAGTCTGGAGCCTTCTGTGCGCAAAGCATGTCCTCTACTGCTGAGCTACATCCTGTGTATACAATCCTGAATGTATTAGAACAAGAATGGGTTTGTATATATATAAAATGTATGTGTGTGGAGAGAGAGAGAGAGGCATGGGCAGCTTAAAAGTAAACATACTGTCCTGAACAAGAATTCGCTCTGCATTCAATAATTTCCCACAATGCAGCATTGTTGCTTGCAGCAGGTGTTTGCTGTCATGCCCATGTGAGCAAAGAAACTTTCATTCTTGAGATCAAGCTATTTCACTGTGCTAGCTGGAAAACAAAACCCTGTTTGCAGTCACCACACAGTTGAAATGGTATGAATAATTCCCAGCTTATAGCAGTCACGCAGTTCCAGCTGTGTGGCCATGTTAACATGATATAGTGGTTCGACGTGTTCCAATGCTAACATCAACAGGAGAAGGGGAAGCCTGTGATGGTTGGTGAAGATTTACTTCCCAAATCATGGCCCTTGTTTCCTGGCGCAAATGGCCATAGAGAGTGACGAGTGACCTGCTGTTCTCAGCTCAGACAAGTTACAAAAGGCGAAAAAGAAAAACAGTGCACCCGGTCACTGTCAAGTGAACTCTGCATTCATCAAGTCAAGGAGATAGATGTCTTGCTACTGTTATCTAAAAGCCTTTGCAACACCACAGTGCCTTGCCTTGAAGGGAGAAATGGAACAACGCACTAGAAAAAAGTAGTTTGGCTGATTCTAGCATTCTTGAGGGGGTTTTCCCCCTTAGCTATTCTAAGTTAGTCATCTCTGGCGTTAATAAATTAGAAGCCAGTATTATTTTTAGCTAAATTCTGGCAATTCTTCTGTTACTTACTTTAATTCTTACTGTTAATATTTTTATAGGTCAACAGATGGCATATATGAGCAATGGTAGAGCACTAAAAACCTTTATAGATGGTTTCATGAAACATGTAAAATCAAGTACTACGATTATGTTGTAACATCGGATGTTTTACTTTTGGGATTCTACAGTTTGCGCTAGCTTCTGTGAATGGTATTAAGATACAATGGTATCTTGGGTCCCACCAGGAAAAGCTGTGCTGACGTCTATAAAGGGCTACTGTAAAGTTGCCAGGGAGAGAGAAGGGAGAGAGGCTGCTTTCACACTGCCCTTTATTCTGTTATTCTGACAATTTCTTCCCTGGTAATTTGCACATTATGTTTGATCACACAACATACAAGCTCGTTCTAGAATTCTAGGAATATTGTGCAAGTTTTAGCGCTAATTTTCCATGATAAGTAATACCAGAAACAATCCGTTTGCAAGCTTGGGAACCTGGAAAATCATGGGAGTTTTTCCCTAGCTGCAGTCACTCACGTGACAGGCATCCCAGCATGCAGTGCATTCCCGCCCTTTAGGCACACTTTGTCTACATGACAAAAAAATGTGCTGGTATTCCAGGGAAGGCTTGAGTAGCAGCAGCATTTCCCACACACACCCCTGTATATATAACAACGCAAAAATATGTGTTAGATGCTAAAGGGAGAAAGGTTGCATGGCAATGAGATCTTAGACTTCCTTCACAGTGGGGAACTACAGTGCACATGTGTATAATGTGTTAATTTCAGCCGTGTGAAAGACAATTGCGCGAAATGCCGGTATATCTGCTGAAAAAGCTGCTGTCCCTTAACGGAAAAGGTACTGCAGTGTGAAAGGAATTTTAGAAATCGGGACAGAAGCGCTACCATTTTCATCCATTAAACTAACCCAATAAGCCCCATGTCTGAAAGCAGCAGGGGTTAAGGATGTGGTGATGCAAACAGTACTGTGGTGAAAGTGTGTTACTATTTGGAGGAGTGATCATCTGCTTCACAGAAGCAGTGTAGGAAGAAGAGACCTGATGTTTGAGGATGTTGAGATGGCTGATTGTAGCTTGATGCTCTAGCCCTCATTTGTATTTTATTTTTAGTCAAATACAGCCTTCCCCAACCTGCCCCCCCCGATGATTTGGACAGATGGAAGTTATAGTACAAACATCTGGATGGCGCTAGGTTAGAGAGGGCTAGACTAATAAAAGCAGTGTTTTCATAAGAAGCTGTGTCTGTTCTTGGTGCAATCCAGAGAACGCCTCTGAAACTTTATTACAAGAAAGGGGAGAGGCATAGGGGAGAGGAATGGCTCGACAGAAAATACCTGAGCATTGTGGTTTTAAAATTTGAAACCTAGGAAGTCTCTTAGTCAAAATCATTAAATTAAATTGTAAATTAAGTTGTAAATTAAAATAGCTACGGCTTTCTGACATTTTCACGCATAACACTTCTCAGTATGACAAGGAGTAGACTTTCTGGCAGGGTAAAAACTTTCATGAACTCCCTTGCTTACCTTCCCCCCCCCCATTCAGTCTACCCCCCCCCCATTTGCCACCTGGTCACAACTGCTTCTTTTCTCAATCTGCAGCTTTGGCACCATTAAAAAAAAACACTGCCCCAAATCAAATGTTAGTGGATATCAAATATGAATTATTGACCTTATGTCTGAATATTGGAAGAGTATTCAACCTCAGAATTTGCAGAGGAGTATTCACTTGGAAGGACTAATTCATTTTCTTTTCAGCTCCATGTCAGACTCATTTAATTTGAGGATATAGTTGGCTCATGGTTCCCTTATCAATGGATATGCAATATACACATGACTCAGTTATAATACAGAATATTATGTATCCAAACACACACTCAGGAATACATGATTTATTTCTCTGTCAAACTGGAATATAGGTTTTCACTCATATAAAAAAATGTGTTTTATTTTTGTACTGGCTGATAGCAGCCTTTATTCTGTTTCCACATTTCTTTCCTCTTATTGACCCCTCCCCACAGCCACCATATGTATCTTTATTTAATTTCTCCAGAGTAGATTGATTATGATGCAGCATCCCATTTAAAGAACGTTTCTATTCCACTTTTTAATTAGAAAAGAGAAAATATGAATCTCTGGCAATGCATTCATCTTCAAGACAGGGGAATGATCTGAATTTACATGCAATCCCACTTTGGCTACTGGAGGCTAAACAGCTTTCTGAAGACCAATTTCAAGATGTGAAGTTGCCACATGAAAAGCAAACGGAATATTATTTATACCCTGCAACAAAGGTTCCTAAACAACTTGGCTTCTCCACTGAAGGTACACAGTAAGCCTCACCATGTTAGTTTTCTTCTTAGCTTTCTGATTCACTGTAGGAGAAATAAATTATCTCCTCCTGAAAAATAACATTATTAGCATGCTTTTTTCGTTCAGAATTGATTGTTTGCAGCTGTGATGTTATTGAAATGCTGGAAAGACATTCACATTTGATTGTGGGGTAAAAGAGGAAAAACACAGGTTAGGGCTTTGAAACTGAGGCTATCAAGAAAACCCTGGCACTGGCACAATTGTACACAGTAATACCTCGGTTAACAAATTCTTCAGGAATAAAGCTCATTTTAAGGAAGGCTTTTTAAAGATGAAACTGACCGGCTTTGGTTTGCTAGAGATACACTTTCAAGCCTATGCCTTTGCTTTAAGGCAAAATTGACTGCCCTGTGTCTTTGTTTTGCTATGGATCAACTGAGAAGCCTGTACCTTTCCTTTAAGGTGAAACTGACCAGCCTATGCCTTTGTTTTGCTGTCAACAAACTGATAAGCAGAGCTTGGAAAAGTTACCTTTTTGGCCTACAACTCCCATCAGCCCACTCCAGTGGCCATGCTGGCTGGGGCTGATGGGAGTTGTAGTTTAAAAAAAGTAACCTCTCCAAGCTCTGCTGATAAGCCTGTGCCTTTGATTTGATAGGGTGAAACTGACAAGACTCTGTGTTTGCTTGGCATTGAAGACATCTCTTGCTTTCTTCCAGGGCTGGGGAGGGAAAGATCCAGTATGATTCAGAGGAGGAAAAGGAAGGGATGGGGTAGATGGGTGGGTGGATGCTGGGTAGGCACCCTTTAAAGCCCATGTTGAAACTGCCCCCACCATCTATGACCAGGTGTAGGAACCTATCCCTGTTCTTTCCATGTTATTCCTACCTCTAGGTAGCAACGTTTCTGTTAAAGAAATAATGTCCAGAAACACATCTACTTTGTTAACTGAGGTATTACTGCATTTGAATCTATAACCCTAGTCAGGTCTTAGAAATTATATTTGAAGGAGTTAGCATGACCCACTTGCTGCACCACCCCTGATGCTATGTCTCCCACCAGCACCACTCTGTCTATGTTTGGGCAGAATGTCTGGAATGGGAGAGTCTACTAAATGTTCATAGGTTCTCTCCATGCTCTGGAACCATCTTAGCCTTCTAGCTCACAGGCGGATTCTATGTATGTTCAGCAGGCTTCCCTGTTGCAGACACTCTTGTTGAAGAATGGGGACAGGGACAGCAAGGGATGCTCTCCCCTTCTCGTGATTGTAATTGCATTGTTTTTAGTGCCTGAACAGGGGTTATGAATGTCTAATGTTCATGACCAAGGCATATACATTGTCCAGTTCTAATGGGTGTCAATCTGTGCAAGACCAAGTTGGCATTTAAGGCGTAAATGGAACCATCTAAACCAGAATTTTTCAAATGAAGACTGGAGATTCATCAATAAGGAGAAAGGCTAGAGATCTATGTTTCAATGAGCTGCAATTTTCCTATTAGCACTATTGCATCCAAATAGCAGAACCATGTGGATAGGCCATTCACATGGGCCCCTCCTAGTTACTCATCACCCTCCCTCTTGGCTGGGCACCATCACTTGGAAAGGATCTATGCAATTTGCCCCTCCATGTGGTCTGAGTATCCTGACATATATTATTATAGCCATGCAAAGTGTCATTGCCACCACACCCAGGAAAGAAGATTCGTGAGACATGGCATTGGTTTAAATGTTATATTTAATAAATATAACATGATTCGAATACAAATTCAAACATATCCAATTGTAATTAATAACTACTTATAACCCACGGGCAGGTGAGGAATTGCACTATTCTGGTGGGGATGGAATCCCCCCAGTCTCCTGGGCATGTATCACAGCTGATAGCTGTGGTCTCTGATGCAAGGATATGGGCCAAGACTCCCTCCTTGCCCAGTGAATCTTGGGAGCGGTCTGCCATGCGCATCCTGGCCCCACTGTACACGTGTTCACTCCAATGCGCATGACAATCCACAGGGGCACCCGCCAGTTATCTGCAGCCCGGAGTCCTGTAAGATTCCTGAGGGGTGTCCTTACCCAAAAATGCCTCAGAATACCTACCTCTCCCTCCACCAAATTCCTCACCAGCCCAAACTCAGTGCCAAAACTGGCCGTCACCACATCACTCCCTTAAAAGCCAAATGAATTGCCCCCACAGTATAAAGTAGGCAAAACGTGAAGGGCTCCAAAAAGCGGGGCCCAACCAAAAAAATGCTACTTGGCCCCATTGGCGACCGGCAAAGCCCATACTGCCAGAGGGAGGGAGGGCACGAACAAACACGAGGACAAGAGTTAGGGAGGGGGAGCGGTATTAAATACTACCGCTCTCCTCTCCCCCCCACTGAGGCATGACATGGCCTCACACTACTCCCTCACCCAATCGAGAGTAGACCTCCCGAGCCTTCTCTACCCATAGGGGATGAAGGCAAACCCACCCCCACTCTAAGGTGGGAACGCCATTGCAGAGAAACAGTTCCAGGTGTGATATGGTGAATGATGCCTCTGAAATCAAGATCTTTGTGGCTTGGGAAGAGAGGGTGTGTATATGTGTTGTGTAGGTCAGCAGTGCTGAATTGGGAAGTAACCATGTCATCTGTCTAACTGACATGGTTCTCATTTCCAGACATGACTTCTCAGGCATTGGATTGCACATGGAAGTTGCAGCCATGACTCAAATATACAAACCTAGGTGATAAGCACACTAAAGCAAATGCCTGAGGTCTATATAGATGAATGCATGTGAGACTGCTAAGATCTTGCTGGCTGGCTTTGTGCCCTGACCTCCACAAATTCAGGGTCCATCTGCGCCATGAACCCCCTGATGTTCAGTGCACATGATCTGTGACCTCCACTTTTGCAAGATACAAATGCACATAATATAGCCTATGCACATTGGGGTGTATGCACATAGGCTGTTATGCAGACAGGACCTCAAATTCATGGAGGCTGTTGGACTATTAAGTGCAACCTGTCACATATTCATCTATATATGCTTTGAATGACTGTTCAGGGCTACTATGCAGTCTTACTATATCTTGGCCTCAATTAGTTATCTGTAAAAATCAGGAAAAAATGGCATACATTGTGACAATAAAATAATCCATCAAACCCAAAGAACAGTTTGCACCACACTCTTTCTCCCCTCAACATCTGGATCCAACTCTCCTTTGGCATATTTGTTTCTTCTTCAGTACAAAAAAAAGTCATCTAAAACCAGCAATGAAAAGATTAAGCCTTTTATTAAGCCAGAGTTGAGCAGCATGTTTACAGTAACCGCGGCAAAAGGAAAGCCCCATTTCAGAGTGGCTAAATTATTTATATTCTCTTGTCATTGAGTTTGAAGAATGTACAGTGACTAACTATTATTTGTAAACAGGATGGATTATAAAGCCCTTTGTTAAAAAATATAGTGAAGCAAGTTTATATAGTCAATTCCCACTTGGCCTTTTCTTGGTACCATGTGAAGTATAGCATGTCTTACATTTATGGACAAAGTCACCAGGAACTCATTGCTCTATTTGGCCATTTCAGGATAAGGCATAGTGTTGTACTGTAGAAGACAGCAATATTTATCATGCTGAGAACTGTAGTGATTCATGAAGATTGTAAGTTCAAATTGTACATGACCCGATTGCCTGCAGTCTTGCAAATTACAATAGTGGACCTGATCCACTTTGGACAAGTCATCAGTTTGTAACCTTTGGTTGCTCCTAATAAAAGTATAGATTTTAGGATCTGTATCAACATGGCTTATTTTTAAAGCTTTTGATAAAAATGTAAATGTACTGCCTTCAAGTCAATTCCGTCTTATGGTGACCCCATGGATAGGGTTTTCATGGTAAGCACTATTCAGAGGGGGTTTACCATTGCCTTCCTCTGAGGTGGAGAGGCAGTGACTGGCCCAAGGTCACCCAGTGAGCTTCATGGCTGTGTGGGGATTTGAACCCTGGTCTCCCAGGTCCTAGTCCAACACTTCCTGCTTAGGAAGTTTTACCTTCCTGAGCTTGTCAAAAACACTTAGCTAATCAACTAGACCCAACTATGACATGTGGTTTAAAAAAAACAAAACACTATGCCATATACTTCACAATCACTTCAGTTTAATATAAAAATATGAAATTATATTAAGACTTGTTCTTTGTAGCACAGGAGTATTTGCATGCAGCAAAGTTATCTGCAGTCTGTTATTAACCCAATACTGATTACTGTATTACATATTATCTCTGATTTCACACTGATGCACATTTCCCATCCACTCAGAACATAAGAACATAAGAAGAGCCTGCTGGATCAGGCCAGTGGCCCATCTAGTCCAGCATCCTGTTCTCACAGTGGCCAACCAGGTGCCTGGGGGAAGCCCGCAAGCAGGACCCGAGTGCAAGAACACTCTCCCCTCCTGAGGCTTCCGGCAACTGGTTTTCAGAAGCATGCTGCCTCTGACTAGGGTGGCAGAGCACAGCCATCATGGCTAGTAGCCATCGATAGCCCTGTCCTCCATGAATTTGTCTAATCTTCTTTTAAAGCCATCCAAGCTGGTGGCCATTACTGCATCTTGTGGGAGCAAATTCCATAGTTTAACTATGCGCTGAGTAAAGAAGTACTTCCTTTTGTCTGTCCTGAATCTTCCAACATTCAGCTTCTTTGAATGTCCACGAGTTCTAGTATTATGAGAGAGGGAGAAGAACTTTCTCTATCCACTTTCTCAATGCCATGCATAATTTTATACACTTCTATCATGTCTCCTCTGACCCGCCTTTTCTCTAAACTAAAAAGCCCCAAGTGCTGCAACCTTTCCTCGTAAGGGAGTCGCTCCATCCCCTTGATCATTCTGGTTGCCCTCTTCTGAACCTTTTCAAACTCTATAATATCCTTTCTGAGATGAGGCGACCAGAACTGTACACAGTATTCCAAATGCGGCCGCACCATAGATTTATACAACGGCATTATGATATCAGCTGTTTTATTTTCAATACCATTCCTAATTATTGCTAGCATGGAATTTGCCTTTTTCACAGCTGCCGCACACTGGGTCGACATTTTCATCGTGCTGTCCACCACAACCCCGAGGTCTTTCTCCTGGTCGGTCACCGCCAGTTCAGACCCCATGAGCGTATATGTGAAATTAAGATTTTTTGCTCCAATATGCATAATTTTACACTTGTTTATATTGAATTGCATTTGCCATTTTTCCGCCCATTCACTCAGTTTGGAGAGGTCTTTTTGGAGCTCTTCGCAATCCCTTTTTGTTTTAACAACCCTGAACAATTTAGTGTCGTCAGCAAACTTGGCCACTTCACTGCTCACTCCTAATTCTAGGTCATTAATGAACAACTTGAAAAGTACAGGTCCCAATACCGATCCTTGAGGGACTCCACTTTCTACAGCCCTCCATTGGGAGAACTGTCCGTTGATTCCTACTCTCTGCTTTCTGCTTCTTAACCAATTCCTTATCCACAAGAGGACCTCTCCTCTTATTCCATGACTGCTAAGCTTCCTCAGAAGCCTTTGGTGAGGTACCTTGTCAAACGCTTTTTGAAAGTCTAAGTACACTGTGTCCACTGGATCACCTCTATCTATATGCTTGTTGACACTCTCAAAGAATTCTAATAGGTTACTGAGACAGGACTTTCCCTTGCAGAAGCCATGCTGGCTCTGCTTCAGCAAGGCTTGTTCTTCTATGTGCTTAGTTAATCTAGCTTTAATAATACTTAGTTAATCTAGCTTTAATAATACTTTCTACCAGTTTTCCAGGGACAGAAGTTAAGCTAACTGGCCTGTAATTTCCGGGATCCTCTCTGGATCCCTTTTTGAAGATTGGCGTTACATTTGCCACTTTCCAGTCCTCAGGCACGGAGGAGGACCCGAGGGACGAGTTACATATTTTAGTTAGCAGATCAGCAATTTCACCTTTGAGTTCTTTGAGAACTCTCGGGTGGATGCCATCCGGGCCCGGTGATTTGTCAGTTTTTATATTATCCATTAAGCTTAGAACTTCCTCTCTCGTTACCACTATTTGTCTTAGTTCCTCAGAATCCCTTCCTGCAAATGTTAGTTCAGGTTCAGGGATCTGCCCTATATCTTCCACTGTGAAGACAGATGCAAAGAATTCATTTAGCTTCTCTGGAGATATGAACTTCCTGGAGATATGAATAAACAATATTGAATGCTCAACACCTACTTATCAACAAATGCTGTATTAACATATAGTATCAATTACATTGTTAAATTAGAGTTTGGATCATATAGCCCCCCCCTTTTAATTTAGGATGTAGAATTTATTTCCCTTCCCCCATTTAATTTCGGTCTAAATGATTTCAGTGTATGAAAATTCATCCACTTTTTTAAGCACTTCACAGAGGAGATGTACAGAAACCACAATCAAATCAACACCTAAGTGAAATACGAGTCAAATTTAGTCCCCAAAAAATTGTAGGAATGCTGAGGGTACTTAAAATAATGTAGACTTTTAAAAACTGCTCAGGGCCCATTTCTATTTCAATATAAGGTCTGGGCATGCCTACTGGTCCCCCCCCCTTTCTTAATAGCAGATGTTCATGCCATATCAACAATTGCTTTTGAAATTGCCCTCACTTTCAAAAATGGTTTGTGAAGCAGCCTAAGTATTGGCATAGTGAAGTTTGGAAACATTACATCCAAAGATCTCTTTGGCATACAGAACCAGTTGCATGATTCTTTGAATCCAAGCCACTGGCGTAGTATTATCATATCATTCAGGTAATAAGAGGAGGTAAAGGTTTTGTTTAATCCAAGATGGGGAAGTTTCATTTCCTTACTTGATACAGACTGAATGGCATACCTGCTGGAGTCTGAAAAGATTTAATCTCACATTTTTCTAATATGATTTCCTTATGTAGATAGATGGAGAGGGAAGCCATGTATTTCAGGCAGAGAAAAGTATGCAAAAGCATTGCAGAAAATTGGGGAATAACTCTCACCTTGTAAAGTAATACCAAAACTGTGACAGAGAATATTATTCATAATTCATCCAGAGGAATGGGATAATAATGGTTTATTGATATTTACATTAAAGTGTTTAGATAATGAAAAATGAGCCTTCCATCCCTTTTGTATCACATAACTCTGCAGATTCTATGCACATTTGCTTGGAAGTAAGTCCCACTGTTCTTTGAGGCTCATTTTTTATCCATGATTATTATTATTTTATGACACTTTTAAACCGCCCTATAGCAACAGGCTCTCTGGGCGGTGTACAATATGATAAAACCACATTAAAACCAACGAATGTGGGTAAAACATGTAAATATAAAACACATTAGAACAGATTAAGACAGTTCATCTAGATGCATGCAGGACTGCAGCCCTATAGTGTAAGAAGTTAACTGATCTATAAGCTATAAATGACATTGTAGGGGAACTGAGTTCCACACAAGAAAGGGCCCACTTATCCATTACATATAAGGCCGCATTCCTTTCTGATCAATCTACCAGGGGGCATGTGTAAGTGTTGGCTGGGGCCAGAGGCAAAAGTATTTTACCTTTATACAGTAGGGTTGTTTCTACACACATTCACATACTCCTAGTTGTCCTCCATTCAGGCAAGCAAAAGGCATTATCTGAATCCAAGGATACATTCCAGCCCTTGGGAGAGGGTGTGGGTGGGAGGGAATGTGGCCTGGAGTCAGCCCTGAGGGCCAGGAGAGAGGGCCACATACACACTCCTGCTCTGAGGTTCCCCAGCCCTGCATTACACAGAGCCCAATGTTTTGATTAAATGTAAATGTACTGCCTTCAAGTCGATTCCGACTTATGGCGACCCTATGAATAGGCTTTTCATGAGGCTGAGAGGCAGTGACTGGCCCAAGGTCACCCAGTGAGCTTCATGGCTATGTGGGGATTCGAACTCTGGTCTCCCAGGTCATGGGAGCCGGCACATCCATTGCCTTAAAATAGCTTTCTTCGCCGCCGCCAGTACCTCGCAGCGCCCCCAGAGGCAAGAAAGGGAGTGCACGCTATCACGGGATGGCTAGTCCCTTTGGAGGCATTCAGTGCATCATCAGAGAAAAGCAGACAGAGTAATCTTGGCTTTTGAAAGTAAGATATTTGAAGGAATTTCAAGTGAACAGTTCCTCTGCAAGTCTCTCATCTCTAAGTTACAAAATGGAGGATGGCGTTTTTGGGAGTCATGAAGATCAGGTCCTGAAAAAGCTGAAGAAGAGCCAATTTGTGTCCTTTCAAATTGAGACTGTCTTACCTCCAGAGCAGAGCATATCTAGTATAAAAAACCTGGCTGAATGCGGTTCTCTTATCATGACACATTTATATGTTTTTTCTTTTTTTTTAATAATGTTATTTGTTATTTAATTTTGAAAATTGCATTATTGTATTGATGTATTATGATGTTATATTCGTGTTTTCGTAAGCCGCCTTGAGGGCCTTTTGGCCATAAGGCGGGGTATAAATTATGATGTTATATTCGTGTTTTTGTAAGCCGCCTTGAGGGCCTTTTGGCCATAAGGCGGAGTATAAATTTAATAAATAAATAAATAATAGTTCAACTCCTTAACCACTACACCACACTGGCTCTATGTTTTGATTATTGATCCACAAATTTTGGCTTGGCTTATTAGCCAGCCATTATTTGTGTTTGTCATTACCACCTCCCCCACTTTCTCAGGTACATGCAGCAAATGTGGTAGAGAGATGTCTGTCCTTACTTAGTGGTGTGCTTTGCAGAAGACATCAAACAGGGGCATGGACCAACTGGCTTTCAAGGCTTCCTCCATGTCTATGATTTTATGAAAGCCAGCAGTGAGACATGTGCTCCTCAGTACTACAAAAACTCAGTGCCAAGTGAGACAAGTGACTGAATATTGTCCTCTGGAACAAGCAAAAGAATCAAAGGAAAGATCCTTTCTGTAACTTTCCACTGTTCTTTAGAGAAGAAAGAAGGTGGCTGGAATCTCTCTGCATTCTGGATCACTACAGGTATGTTGAAAATCCTGGAAGAATCTCTGTAGCCTGGAAAGCAGTCTCATTCCTTAGCCCTGACTGTTGCTGATTTGGTACCCGGGCAAATCCATGGGGTTATTTACTTGAAGGATCACATTCTGCCATATATGACCACTCGACTACTTCAATCTGCAGAACTGGCACTTTATAAGTGCCACATAATGTCACTGCACACTTGCAAGGAATCAATCCTTTGTGTGGCAGCACCCACACATTTCAACTCCCTGCCCGTTGATATTAGGTAGGTGCCTTCACTGCCCTGTTTTGGCACCTGCTGAAAAGTGTTTTTGTTTAAGCAAACCTACCCAGACAAAACACCTGACAATACACAAATGGCTGGGATATAAGCGGACTCTCAGTGCAAGAGGTGGTCCAATGCAGGCAAAGTTCAACTGAGTCATAACTACCAAATTCCATGTATAAATCCATTTAAAATGGATTATTCCTCCATCCCTGATGTTATGTCCTATGGCTTGGATCACCAACACATGGAAGTATGTAGCATATAAATAAAATATGTAGAAAAGCTCAGTCCCAAAATACGAACTGGTTTAAATAGGTTTCAACAAATTCAGATGTTGTGCACAGTCAAATCTATATCTCCTTAGACTGAAGATGCAGAATTACATGTTCAAATGCTCCCCCACTGGCAATCCTGATACATAGAAAATGATTGTACCAGGGAGAAAACTAGACTAAATCTTTTCCCTCTGAAACCTAGAGTGCTTCCAGATGGGGTTTTCATATTGCAAATAGGGCAATCAAATATTGCAAAAGGGGTGTTGGCAACATACTCATTTTTAATTCAGCATATTTTCCACAGATAAATTGGTGGGGAAATACAGGGTGACATTTTGATGTCAATGACATTGTGTGGGTGCTGCAAAAAAACTTGCATGCATGAGAACTACTGATCTCACAATAAACACCCATCTAGAAGCATCCCTTATTTTACATGTACAGGGATGTGTTTATATAAAGGAGAATTCAATAGTACAATTTCTCATCCACTGAAATGGCACAGTGCAGGAAAAGCTTTATCATATGATCTATAATTCAGTGTACTGATCATTACATAATTCTGTCTTCTCTTCAAATAATGTTTCTCTTTATACGTATTAGTTCATAGCTTTTAAAAGCTCTCAAATTGTCCATCAAAATCTCTAGCAAGAGAGGCCCAAATTGCACCATAACAGCTTATGGCAAGGGCCAAAAAGAAACTCTACCCAGAGAGCAGGGCAGGGCACTTCAGCACAGCATAGAATTATAGCCAGCATGGATTGTTCACATTCCACAGTGTTAAATTGAAAATACCCTCATGCCATTCTGATCCTTCCCATAAGCTCATTTCAAAACAAAACCTTACAAAACATATAGTCCTCAACTCAAAAACGCTTGCTTAACAACCCTCTAAATTTTCATGGTGATACACAAAACAGTCAGAGAGAATCAAGAGTTCAAAGTCTAAAAAAAGAGAGAGAGAAACAGACCCCTTTTGGACTTTTTTCTGTCATAATCTGTTGAAATTCATTAAAATCAGCCATGTCCACAGAGTACCTGTAATCCTATTACTGATGTTGCCACATACTCTGACTTTCATCTTCTGCAGCTTAAAAGATTAAAAAATGCCTGGCTGATTTTTAATTAATTTAATAAATTTAGCATAGAATTCAACGGTAAGGCCGGGCATGCTCAGTAAGAACCAACTGTCAGTGTTCTGAAAACCAGACTCACAGCTGCTGGGCTTGGCTAATCGGGGCCACACCCACACCAGACTTTTATTTCATTTGAGACAGTCATGGCTTCCCCCAAAGAATCCTGGGAACTGTAGTTTGTGAAGTGTGCTGAGAGGAGACTCTTATTCCCCTGACAGAGCTCCAGTGGCCAGAGTGGTTTAACAGTCAGCTGCTCTGATTAATGCTCTGTGAGGGGAACAGGTAATTCCTAGCAACTCTCAGCACCCTTGACTAACTACACTTCCCAGGATTCTTTGGGAGAAGCCATGACTGTGAAAAGTGAAATAAAGGTCTGGTGTGGATGTGGCCAGGGACAACTTTGGTTTAAATTTGTGTGGGAAGCTACATGTGCCTGCTGTAGAATAAAAAGGTGGGGGGAAACCCTGAAAAAGAATGATACTGTTCACAATATTTTCCTTTTGGAAAGGAAAGGGGCTTCCCCTCTGCCCAGTGCCCACACATCCAATCTCCTCCCTGCCCCTCCTATTCCTGCCCTCCTCCTGACCTCCCTGCCCCTCCCCCAGGTCAGTTCCCCCTATCCTAAGCATGATTGCACAGGAGGAAATCCCGCTGAACTCAAAAAGCATGCAAATGATCAAACCTGCCCTCCCCTCCTCCTCCCTCATATCCCCTCCCTCTTGCCTCCCTTCCTTCACTCCTCCCTTCCCCATCCCCTTCCAATCCCCTCCTTCCCCCTTCTCGTTCCTCTCCCCTGCCCTCCTCCCTCCTTATGGTTTCTTAAGCATGATTGCATGGGAGTAAATCCCATTGTACTCAATAAGCTTGCAAATGATCAAACCTGCCCTTCCCTCCTCCTCCCAGAGAATCTAACCTAGAAAATTATATTCCTCTCATTATTCATTATAGAAATCTTTGTTAAATTTATTTTTATTAATTTCAAAGCCTTTTTATTGGTCAGTGTCATATGATGGTAAAAATAGCCTTTTTTGTTTCAAACTGGAGGTTATGCTCTATTTCTATTTGGGGCACATTAACAGTTGAATCTGAAACTGCAGTTTAAAATCAGACGGATTACAATATATAAGCAATGACTCTAGCTGTTGGAAAAAACAAACTTGGCCTGCCCAAGATGCATGTTTTCAGCCTGCTATGTTTAAACTACTCCACTTACGGCAAGGTGGGCATGGTCGATTAAAAACATAGAGCCCACCTAGAATTTTGCTAGACTATATTAACCTCCCACTGTTTTATCTTGTGCAAACTGAGACACTCCTCATGCCCATTGGAAACTATTCTGCAGAACAGTCAGTGCCATTATTCCACAATTGTTTTTTGAGCTTTTTTTTTAGTGTTGCAAAGTGTTGCTGTAGTTCACATATTCACAGAAACAGAAGCAAAAGAAAATGATTTACTGTAGGAAACTTCACTAAAATTGCAAAGTAAATAAAACATATTTAAAGTGACTATCTGAACAATATCAACTGTTTAAATAAAGTTGCTTCCTCCCTGCTAAAACAAGATAGCACAGCACATCTCTTGTTTCTGTTATTTGGGCTGACTGCAGGTGTTGTCACCACTCCCCATATGCTCAGAGGCACATGTTACCAAATTCTTCCAAGCTGCACAGGAAGTGGATTGGACTGTGAAAGACCAATCCAAATTCTGTTTTCATTTTGACAAATTTGTAGGGCAGTACAGTATCTCAGAGAGGAGGTCAGGTCTCCTGCTCCCCTGGTGCATTCACTATAGCTGCCCAATTTCTGTTTTTAAAGTTTGATAGAAATAGCTGTGGGCTATAGGTACGTTCTTAAACCGCAAGTTTTTTTGCCTATTACTGAATTACATTAGGGGCAAAAAAGGAGTTATAAATGGAAAGAGCAAAAGCCAGTATTCATCCAACAGAAGACCTTTTCATGCTTTGTTTTTAGATATTCTAAAGATACTGCATTAATAACAACAAAAAAGGCATTGAAAATGTAACATATTTGTTAGTGTTTTTAAAATTGTAAATTTCCTGTACAAGAGAAGTTAATTAGATTTACTGTGATTGGCTAAATGTTGGAATTGCAACTGCAAGCATTAATAAAAATCTTTGTAATTTCACTAAAAGATCACAGACCAAAATTACACAATTTTCACATTTAGCTTCTATATAGATATTTGCATAAATTGCATGCCTCAGGACACAATTGAGCCAAAGTTAAACACTGTTACGTCACATACATTTTAATAGCCTGACCACTGTTGTCCATGCACTGGTAACCTCCAGGCTGGATTATTGTAATGCACTCTATGTGGGGCTGCCCTTGAGGTTGGTCCGGAAGCTGCAGCTGGTGCAAAATGCGGCAGCGAGACTGCTCCCTGGGGCAGGGTATCGCCAACATGTCATCCCGCTGCTGAAGGAATTATTTATTATTTATTAAATTTATTAGTCGCCCATCTGGCTGGTTATTCTGCCACTCTGGGCGACATACAACATAAAAACATACAATTTACATTAAAGCATAAAAAAATCTCAACCAATGATAATAAAACCTAACCCACCCCAAAAGCCTGCCTGAATTGCACTGGCTGCCCATTTGCTACTGGGCCAAGTTCAAGGTTCTAGTTTTGGCATCCAAAGCCCTATACAGCTCGAGACCAGGATACCTGAAAGACCGTCTTACCCCTTATATGCCCAGCCGATCACTGCGCTCTGCTAGTGACGGCCTCCTGCAGATACCATCTTATCAGGAGGTTTGTTCTGCACAATATAAGAAACGGACCTTTAGTGTGGCGGCACCTACCCTGTGGAATTCCCTTCCCTTGAATATTTGGCAGGCGCCATCTCTGCTACCTTTTCGGTGCCTTTTGAAGACTTTCCTCTTTTAATAAGCCTTTTAAGTTGAAACCTATCCCAGTCTGCATCTGTGTTAGAATTGCTTGTTAATGTTTTTTTAAATAATGTTTTAACCCTTTTTTAAAAATATTTTTACATTGTTTTGTTTTAATGTGTTTTAAGGTCTGTTTTTATGATGTTTTAAAATGTTTTTAGAGCTTCTGTTTGCCGCCCTGAGCTCCTGCTGGGAGCAAGGGCGGGATATAAATCAAATAATAAACAAATAAATAATATAGAAAGGTTAAGCACATGTTTAAATCTCTTCCATTGAAATCAGTGGACCTTAAATGCACTTCGCTTTGGCTGAATTACTCCCTCAGCATATATCCTAGTGCTCTGATTATCATTATGGGATAGACATAAGTGTGCATGCTGGGGCATGGTGGTACCTAATTAATATGCAACTTGGGGATGGAAAGATCTGTCAGTTTTGTTTCGGTTCCTCATTTTTCCAATCTTAAATTCAATTCTCCACATTTCTGCAGCAGCTTATGAATTAAAAAAATTCCTTGTGAAAATTATCCAGCATTTTAGTGCGAATTTCTCCAAATAAACACATTTTTGTAGGCAGTTTTCACTAATGTGCACATTTTTGCAAGGAAATGCTCATCATATAATGTGTTTTTGTATGTTATTTTCCCTCATATATTCATGTTTATGCACACTTTCTCCTAACACATGCATTTTTGTAAACATTGGTTGGTTGGCAAACTCCATCGCAAAGTCTGAAAAAGTGCGGATTGTGAAGGATGGCTGGGTTTCGGTTCTCATAATGTTTCAAAAAGTATGAATTTAATAGATTTGGATTGAAATGCAAACTGATCAAATTTCTTGTCCATTCCTAATGCAGAATCACATTTGTACACCGTGCAGAAATTTGTAGGCCACACAATATATTTAGTTGCTCACTCTCCTCTTAAGTCTCTTAAATTCTGAGCATTTTCCCTCTCTTCCCCCCTCCTTGGCCACTGAGTACAGATAGGAGCCTTCATTTTGATAGCAAGCAAGTCACATAAACAAGCACTATTGGTACTAGTAAATGTTGCAACATTGGAATCAACATCTGGGATCACTTATATTATCTTAGCCTATTGAGTTTTTCAACGCTAAAAGATTTCAGAGGTAGCAACCAGCACTGATTTCCCTTTTTCACAGCAAGGATTGCCAGATGTCCCTTCTTTTAAGGGACACCTCTTAGTTTATGGATTTAGTGTGCCAGTCCCATGAAACATCATGGACATTCCATATTTTCAGAGCACTGCAAATCAGTAGGGTAGTCTCCAGGTGCTCACATGTCCTTGAGAAGCAAACTAACAGTGATGGCAGCACCTGTTTCTTTCAATGCACATCTGCTCCAATCAAATAAAAACTGAGGTCTGGGCTAAGAATAGACAAACCAGCCTATTTCAAGGCCATTTCACTTCACATGTGTTCACACTTGAGTCTGTCCTGTCCTGTTTCCATATTAATCTGTGGTGTTTTTTAATCCACATTAACAAATGCATTTATATACATATTTACATAGAAGTTTAGAATGTTTTATATCAAAATACATATTTTCTTTCAAAAGACACGTTTTAAAATGTCTTTTGATACTTTTTTTCTGCTACCAATTGGATCAGAGCATTTTTAAAAATGCAGAAGCTGATAGATAGCTACACTAGATCTGCCCAAGTCTAGGAGTGCAGGTGTGGTTGGTTCATATCAGAAACTGGAATGCATTTGGAAATGTCAGAGGACTCATCAGACAAGGATGACTCAGGAGTAACAGCAGCAGACCCAGAAGCAGCAGACTCAGAAGGAGAAACGGAGGAAACTCCTGAGAACCCAGCTCCTTCTCCCCCTCAGCTGCAGAGCACCCCAGACACAGCTGAAGCTCTTCAGCCAGAAGCAGTCAGTGAACAGGATACTCCCCCCTCACCTGCAGAATGTAGACAACAGAAGGTCAGGCAGAAGAGGGGCAGGCCTGTCCACTTAAGGCCAAAACGCTGATGGCTCACACCTGCTGACAAACCTGCTCCTTAAAAGTCAAACCTTGGTTTCAGCTTGTTGCTGACAACAACGTCAGGAGTGGCTTCATGTGTTTCCAGATTCCCTGAACCTTATGTTGGACTGACCCCTTGGCAATTGAACCCGGACCTCTACTGACCTCGCTTCTGGTCTTCTGGCTTGGCACGTAAGCTTGGAAAGGGCCTTGCCCTTATCACGCTTCATCCTTGTTAGCCTGGCAGATTTACGACCAAGCTGCCAGCTAAGGACTTTCCCGCCCTGGTAAATACCCAGGAATTTCCAGCCCCCACCTGTACTGCGATCCCAGTGCAGAGCTGACATGGCCCATGAACATCCCCAATTGGAGGTCGGCCAATATCAAAGGTGCTATGGACTTTGAAGAAGCACGAGTACAGGACAAAAGGGACAAACGAGCTAAGTGGAAGGCACGTCAAGTAAATCCTCATCGTGACCATCTTCCATCTGGAAACCTATGTCCTCACTGTGGGAGGCTGTGTGGATCCAGAATTGGCCTCCACAGTCACTTACGGACCCACTGTTAAAGACCTTATCATGGAAGACAATCTTACTCGGCCATGAGTGATCACTGATGAATGAATGATTACATTGTGATGCTTATCACCCCTATAACTTTACCACATTTTTTGCTGATATAGTGGTTTAGGATTGGTCCATAAAAAGAAGCTCCTGGTGGCAGGGCTATGTTTGTTTCTGACTTTTGTGGTACAAGAGCATGCTGCCTCTGTTTAGGAAATCGCAAATGAGTTATACTGACCTCAATCTAAAGTCTGCTAAAGAAAAAAAATACCTGAAGTCAGCCTTGCTATTGTTATGGAGCCTGATCCCATGCACATTTACTTGGAAGTAAGTCTTTAGTGAATGCAATGGAAATTCCTTCCTTCCAAGCAAGACTGTACAGGTCTGCAACCTTACAGTGCATTTCTATGCATGCCTACTCAGAGGTAAGTCCCGGTGAGTTCAGTACGGAGTTCATGTAAGTGTGTACAAGACTGCAGCCTTATTGTGCTTTAAATCAGGATACATTGGTTTTTCTTTCTTTTTTTCTACATTTTTGGTGGGTAGTCTTGACCCTTAGACCGAGAAGCTCAAGCAAGCAGCTCACAAGCAAAGAAGATAAAAGATTTCGTGTTTTGGGAAACAGTGCCAAAGATCCCTTTATTTTATTTACTTCTTCCTTAATCCATCTCTGAGCACAAATAGCACAAATACAAATAAGCAGCTTTAGGGGGATTTCTAAGTGGCAGGCATTGTTCTGAATAAATTGTCTCAGAATGTAAAAATGTCACTCTTTCCCCTCCCCCTCCCCGGTGCTTTCAGCTCCATTGTTTGCAAACTGTGACATAGTATCAGATTCCTGCCTTTTAGTTAAGCACTCGCCAAGGAACAACCCACTGCTCATGACTTGGCACTCCAAGATCCAATTGTGTAATAGGTGTAATTAGGGGCCCAAATTATGATGAACTACAAGGAATGTCACTGTGAGATTGGCTGTAACCAATGAGGCCTCGACTGATCCTGCTGGTTGAGGGAGGGGAAAAATGTGTTGACCTTTTGGTATTTGTCCATGATCCATACATGTAGTTAGCGCAGCCTCCCGCCTGCCAGTCTTTTCATCACTGTGCTTTTAAAACCATTAACTCTCTTTGTAATTTTAGCGAGACGTACATTTTTAGCTTATCACAAGTGAAATCTTAGAAGATGCCTTTCAACATATGCCAGGCAGAGTTTAAAAGAGGTGGGGGGGGAGCAAGGCCATTATGATCACTGGAAAGGTAAGAGAAATTACTCAAGGTAAAATGATGCCGCTCTGGTGGAATATGAGAAGTATGAAAAAATATCATTCTGTAGTTTGAAGAGATGCAATAAGCTATGTATGGGAGTGGCTAGAAGGAACCATGAGACTGCAAAGCATGGCTTTGTTTGGTTTGCTACTCAGTTAATCCAAAGAAGTTGCCATCTTGTCTGTGTTTACTGGTGAGGAAGCCCATCTGAACTCAGTATGACTTAATGCTGAGTAAACATGCTTAGAAATTGTGCTATAAGACTGCAGTCTAGGGTTGCCAGGCTCAGAGCCTGAGGATGATTCTGTATCTTTAAGAAAAGAGAAAATTCAGCCAAGTGCAGGTTTGCTTGCAACACTGTAATTGGAAAAACCACAAGGTGAAATTCTCCCTTCTCCCTGCACAACTTTTAAAGATACAGAAGACCTCTTGGTTGCCAGGCCCAACCTCCAAGAGATCTTCTATATCTTTAAAAGTTGTGCAGGGGAAAGGGAGAATTTCACCTTGTGGTTTTTCCCATTACAGTGTTACAAGAAAACCTGCACTTGGCTGAATGTTCTCTTCTCTTAAAGATACAGAATCATTCTCAGGCCCTGAGCCTGGCAACCCTACTGCAGTCCTAAGCTCATATGCAACCCAATGTTATGCAAATTGATGCAAGTACTTCTTGCTGAGTTCAAAATGACTTTCTCCCAAATAAGGGGCATAAGGATTGCAGTTTTACTAGGAAATATATCCCACTGACTACTTATTTTATAGGTACTTCATGAACATGCATGGAATCAGGTTTTACAACTGTAATTCTGTATATACTTTCCTATTATTGCAATTTATAAACTTCAGTTGGTTCAGAATGCTGCAGCTGGGCTCATTACAGGAGTGTGATAGGGGGGGTACCTACTGGCTAGTTATTTGTTTTACACTGAATCTATCAAATTCACACTTCCCAAAACATTATGAGAACTGAAACTTGGCCATCCTTAGAAATTCACACTTATCCAAATTTCGCAGTGAAGTTCTTCAACCAATGTTTACAAAAATGCATATATTAGGTAAAAGCATGCATGAAATGTATATATTAATGAAAATAATATACAACAATGCACTCCATTAGGATAAATTGCTGGCAAAAATGTGTGCATTAGTCAAAGCTGCATTCAAAATGTGATTATTAAGAGAAGTTTTCACTAAAGTACTGAAGAATTTTCTTGAGGACTTTAAAAAAAACCATGAAAATTGCTGCAGAAATGTGGAGAACTGAATTTGAGATTGGAAAAATGACAAACCGAAATTGTCAGTACCTGTTAGGGAAGAATTGCTGAGCTGGTTCTTCTAACTCACCTGCCGTTCTTCATACTCCACTGTTTCTAGTTTGAGCTTGTTGGACAACTGATGCTAAAGGGGAGAGAGCTTGTACATATGAGGGTGTGGCAAGTCCTTGCAATCCCAACGGTGGATCTATATCAATATTTATGAGTTGCACCCATTGTTCTTGAAAATGTTGAGGCATCTTGCCTGAGTATGGGTTTGTCAAGAAAAAATCCTGTCAAACTAATCTCATCTCTTTTTTTGATCGGGTCACTAGCTTAGTAGATGGTGGAAATGCCATAGATGTCATCTATCTAGATTTCAGCAAAGCATTTGACAAAGTCCCCCACGACCTTTTGATTAGCAAACTGGTCAAATGCAGACTAGATGGAAGTACTGTCAGGTGGATTCACAACTGGTTGGAAAACTGTACTCAAAGAGTGTTCGTCGGTGGCTCTGCTTCGGACTGGAAGGAGGTTTCGAGTGGAGTGCCACAGGGTTCTGTCCTGGGGCTGATACTCTTCAACATTTTTATCAATGACTTAGATGACGGAGTGGAGGGAAGCCTTATGAAGTTTGCGGATGATACGAAACTGGGAGCGATAGCTAACACAATGGAAGACAGGAATAAAATCCAAAGGGACCTGGATAGACTAGAAAATTGGGCTGAAATTAATAAAATGAAATTCAATAAAGACAAATGCAAGATTCTGTATTTAGGCCACAAAAACAAAATGCACGGGTACAGGATGGGAAATACACGGCTTAGCAGTAGTGCGTGTGAGAAGGACCTTGGATTTGTAGTGGATCGCAAGTTGAACATGACCCAGCAGTGTGATGCTGCGGCAAAAAAGGCAAATGCGGTTTTGGGCTGCATAAACAGAGCTATAGTTTCCAGGTCGAGGGAAGTAATAGTCCCACTATATTCTGCATTAGTCAGGCCTCATCTGGAATACTGCGTTCAGTTCTGGGCGCCTCATTTTAAGAAAGATATAGACAAGTTAGAGCGGGTTCAGAAGAGGGCGACAAGGATGATAGCCGGTATGGAGAACAAGTCTTATGAGGAAAGGTTGAAGGAACTTGGCATGTTCAGTCTGGTGAAGAGAAGGCTGAGGGATGACATGATTGCACTCTGTAAGTACCTGAAGGGCTGTCACATAGAAGAGGCTACAGATTTGTTCTCTGCTACCCCAGAGGGTAGGACTAGATCTAATGGTTTTAAGTTGCAGGAGCGTAGATTCAGATTGGACATTAGAGGGAACTTCTTGACAGTAAGGGCGGTTCGGCAATGGAACCGACTGCCTAGGGAGGTGGTGGGATCCCCTTCGCTGGATGTCTTCAAGCAGAGGCTGGACAGCTATCTGCGGGAGATGCTCTAGCTGTGGATTTCCTGCTGTGAGCAGGGGGTTGGACTCGATGGCCTACAAGGCCCCTTCCAACTCTATGATTCTATGGTTCTATGTGTTGATATATTTGCTTGTGAGCTACAATTAACCTCACAAACTAGATCCTAGTTCAAGATGGTGGTCCAATAGTTCAGAGAAAAGTCCGCTATCACAGTGCACGCACCTTTGCCATAACCTTTGACTGGTGACTCAGAGTGAGTTCATGCATGCAAGAGCCATTTGTGTTCTCTAGACCAGCCTTTCCCAGCCTTTTGGTTCCCAGATGTTCCTGGACTATAAATCCCATCAGCCGCAGCCAGCATGGCCAATAGTCAGGAAGTATGTGAATTGTAGTCCAGCAACATCAGGGGACCAAGGTTGGGAAAGGCTGCTCTAGACGATTGTGAACATAAGCACTTCATATTGACTGCATGCAGGAGCAGCATTAATGTGGACCAAATGCCACATGGAGACAGCAGCCAGCAGCATTGCCCTTTCTCCGAAAGAATGACCAAAAAGTGGAGCTGTATTTTCCTACTATGCTACTGTGTCACACCGTGCACAGAGCTGCCAATTCTCACCCAAATATCCAACATTTTAAAATGGGGTGTCTCAAGTAAAATTTGGTGGAAATACAGCATTTTTAATTTGGCTCTACAGTAGACATCAAAACCCATTGCTGGGTGAGGGGGGGGGGAAATGGGACGATTATTCTGTAAATAACTTCACACCCACATGAGAAAAACACATTTTGCAATCAAAAATATTTATTGCAAAATGCCCACCAATTGGTTGGAATGTGTCCTGCCCAGAGTAAGACTCACGAGACGGAGACGAGAGTGGAATTAATTCTTGTTTTATTAAAGTAACATTGAAGGCAATGCGTTTCATAGGCACGCTATGCTAACTCACTACCATCCCTAACTAAGCTACTTAAGCATACTCTGCGGCGTGTAAAGAGAGTTGACTCAGCACCCAGATCCGGGGGGTGCAATCTTAAATAGGAAAGGTCTTCGCTCGTAATCTCTGACTCTGACCCTCTGACTGAAGCACTTCTCCCGGCGTCTGGCATGCGGCAAAAGGGGGTGTGCCTCCGCTGGCTCATCAGACAACACAGTCTCGAAAGGTGTCTACTCGGCTTCAGGAGGCAGGGAAATGCTTGATGTGCCATGAGGGGGGCTCAGGGGGTGGAGTTGGCATGCACACCAAGACATCCCCCAATGTTTCGGGGGGGCGTCTGGAGGTTGAGCGCAGTCTTCTTCGGCGGGAGAACTGACCGTGGGAACTGGCACAGTGTCAAACACACCTCCTGCCTCCTCGTCCAGGAAAGTCTCAACACCCTCTGATTCTTCTCCCTGCCCTAACGGAAGGAACGGAAGCTCATCTAGCCCCCCTCCTTGATCCTCCTGAGGGCACTGGGGCTCAACAGAATGTGTATAGAGTAGCTGGCTGATTGTTGATTGTAACACATTTTATTCTAGGGCTGCTAATTAAACTTGGCAGTCTTCTTTTACCCTTCTGTAATGTGAGGTACGTTGGTTGCTTGGCATGTAAATAAGCTTGAAATGAAAGTGGGGATTGGTGCAATAGCTGTTGATGTCACAAAGCACAGAAACTAAAGGAAGGGGAAATATTGGTATTCCCCATTCAGTTTTTAGGGTAAAACAACATTTAGGAGGCTATCCTAAACAGAGGCTACTGTAAGAACAGAATATGGAGAAACCAATTTGTTCCCCATCAGAAAGGGTGTGAGAAGGGGTGTATTTTATCATCCTATTTGTTTGATCTATATGCAGAATTTATCATACGGAAAGCGGGATTGGACCAAACTAAAGGAGGTGTGAAAATTGGTGGGAGAAATAACAATAATTTAAGATATGCAGACAATACTATACTACTCGCAGAAACCAGTAATGATTTGAAATTAATGCTGATGAAAGTTAAAGAGGAAAGCACAAAAGCAGGACTACAGCTGAATGTCAAAAAGACTAAAGTAATGACAACAGAAGATTTATGTAACTTTAAAGTCAACAATGAGGACATTGACCTTGTCAAGGATTATAAATACCTCGGCACAGTCATTAACCAAAATGGAGACCATAGTCAAGAAATCAGAAGAAGGCTAGGACTGGGGAGGGCAGCTATGAGAGAACTAGAAAAGGTCCTCAATGCAAAGATGTATCACTGAACACCAAAGTCAGGATCATTCAGACCATGGTATTCCTAATCTCTATGTATGGATGTGAAAGTTGGACAGTGAAAAAAGTGTATAAGAGAAAAATCAACTCATTTGAAATGTGGTATTGGAGGAGAGCTTTGCGGATACCATGGACCGCAAAAAAGACAAATAATTGAGGGTTAGAACAAATTAAATCAGAACTATCACTAGAAGCTAAAATGATGAAACTGAGGTTATCATCCTTTGGACACATAATGAGAAGACATGATTCACGAGAAAAGACAATAATGCTGGGAAAAACAGAAGGGAGTAGATAAAGAGGAAGACCAAACAAGAGTTGGATTGATTCCATAATGGAAGCCACAGACCTGAACTTACAAGATCTGAACAGGGTGGTTCATGACAGATGCTCTTGGAGGTCACTGATTCATATGATCACCATAAGTCCTGATCGACTTGGCAGATAACACACACACCCCACCCAAAAAGATTGCAGGTTAGTCAAACAAAATATATTACCCAATTCTCTTCTCAGCTTTCATATCTATTAGCTTCTCCCACCCTTATCAGCAAAGCAGATGAGGAAGAAAAGGCAAAGGAACAGATTTGGATAGACATGGAACATTACAAACAATGTACTTCATATATATGAAAAGAACAATATATTGTTTTGTGTTTGTGCACGAATTCCCAAAAGACATATTCTATGATGTGCATGCCTGTAGAAAAGCCATCTACTTTTTACTTCCACATTTTGTAAGAAGCACTATCTTTCCATTTCATCTGAGTCAGACTGCTCTGGCTGGAGCTGCACTCCTCCTCAGGGAACAAGCACATAGTCTGGAGGTGCTCCTTGATTCCTGCCTGTCATTTGTGATGCAGGTGGTCTCATGAGGCTGGCCTTGAAAGCAGCTGAAGAGTTGCAGGTAGTACAAAAAGCCACTGCCAAGTTGTAATGTGGGGCAGCAAGATGAAATCATGCACTATTGATCCTTAAAGCCCTGCAGTGGCTACCTATGAACTACTGGGCCCAATTCAATGTGGTGGTGTTAGTGTACAAAGCTCTGAATGGTTTGGGACTCAAGTACTTAAATGAGTGGCTTCCCCAAGTACCATCCAGCCCATGCACTGAGTTCAGAAGGTGAGGCCCTGCTCGTGGTTCTCCCATTATGTATGATCCATTGTGCAGTGACACAAAGCAGTGTGTGTCTTCTCAGTGACAGAACCCCATTGTGGAAATCTCTCCAGTTGGAGATCCGGTTATCCCCCACACGATTATTGTTGTTGTTAATTTTTTTGATGAATTAGTTGCTTACTACAGAAAAGTCTTAAATTGCTTACAAAAAGTTTAAAAGCCAAAAGGGCATAACATGGAATACAATATTTCAATGAAACCATTTCATTGACCCATAAATAAAACCAGCAGAAAAACATCAAGCATTTCAGCAACAATAACAGAGCATCCAAAAGGCCAGCAATCGGCTTGTCATAATGAGTCAAATGCCTGGGAGAAGTTTTAATCGCACACCAAAAGGATATTAATGATGGCACCAGATAGACATCATTGGAGAATTTTACAAATGGGGAGCCACACCCCAAAAGGCCCTGTTCCTTGTTGCTATCCTCCAAACCTCCCTCAAAGGGAAGGAGAAGGGCTTCGGATAAAGACCAAAGGATCTAGGTATATTCATTTTGGACAAGGAACTCTAAAAGATGTTGGGATTGTGAGCTGCAAAGTGCTTTAAAAGATAAAACCAGCACTTTGAATTGGCCCCAGAAACATACAGTTGTCACCTATTGTCATTTAGGTGATAACTTAAAAAATATTTATTAAGTTCTTTGGTACATAGCTGGAATTCAATAATACAAGGACTGCTATCTGCTGCCCTGTGCTTCATTGTTGATGTTGTTGCTTTGATTACTGTTTTATGCTGACTATATTTTTTATATTTGACTTTACCCACCCTGGGCTCCTACAGGAGGAAGGGCAGGATGTAAAAATAAATAAATAATGAGGAGAAAGTGGATCAGGAGCCTTGCTGGATCAGAGCAATCATCCACCCAATCTAGCATCCTTTTTCCAGCCAGGTGCCCCTGGGGAGACCAGAAGCAGGACATCAAGGCAGTAGCCCTCTTTCATTGTCACTCCTGAGCAGTTGCTATTTAATTTTCTTTCTTTTTTTTTATGAGAGTAGATTGTCACAGATTTTTCAAAACATCTCACCGGAGCTGCATTTTAAATTGCAAATGCAATCAGTGTTCAGGAGGACATAAGCGTGTGTTTCTGTTCTGCTAGTTGCTCTTCTAATGGAAAAGCTGCTGGTTGTGTGACAAGGAAATACACTGTTTCAATTGGTGATCCATACACCCCTCTACAAATTGGAACATTATGTATGTTTTCATGGCTTCTCCAACTTCTTAATGAATCCATAAGCAGTCTAATAAAGGAAAGGGTCACCTGGAAGGAGCCAATGACACAGCATGAGCTGTGGGTCAGCTGACTAAGCCTACTGAGTGAAGGGCACATAAATGTACCCTATAAAGGCAACATAACACAGCTTGGTATAAAAATCCATTTGAGTTAACAGCCTATCTGTGAGATATCAAAGAAGATGCTGAGTTATTGAAAGTGGTTTATTGATTGCTTTAAAAAAGAAAGAACAAGGTCAGATCTTGCTTCAGCAAAGTGCTGATTTTAGAGCCTATTAAAGGTTAAACGAATTCCAAATATTCCATATTCCATCAGTGCAACTGAATGTAAACAAGTGTATAAGCACATTGTTGGACAACACTCTACAAATAAATATCTGAACAATGTTAGCAGATAGGCCATGCATGGGAGCCAGTTGGTTGAGAATGATTTGCACCAGACCAAAATAATAACAAAAACAATAAATCATGGATTCTGCATTTTGGAAACCTCGATACCTTTATGAAACTGAATCATATTTACATATGATCTATTTATAATCTCCCAACTAAGCATGCAGGGGTGGATGGTGGAACTGGGGAAATTCTGTAGGTTTGATGAATGATTCTGCCCATGATAGACACCTAAGGTACCCTGCAGGACCAGCCTTAGATTCTCAACCACATCGCCAAGGAGAATGAATGATAACAGACCATGCCTAGTCCATGTGTTTGCTACTGCTGGAGACTATAGGTTGAATCCAGTGTTAATAATACTTCGGGCAGACCCACTGAAACCAGTGAGAGTTATATTTAGTCCTGACTAACATAAGTATTTATTTAATTGGGTCTACTACTATAAGCATGACTAAGCCTGGATCCAATCCCAGTGGGCCTCTAGAGTCTAGATTATTTATTTATTGAATTATTTATAATCTTCAATTTCATAAAAGCATAGATATTGTTGGAGTCTATCTTCTATCAGCTCCAGTCAGCATAGCCAACATTTATATAATTCTTAATTGGACCCAAGTGGGCTGAAACTATCCTGTCCCATTAATTGCTGTGGGACTTTGACAACCTTCTCTGGCCTGGGGCCAATAAATTCAGAAATCCTGATTTTTTTCCATATAAATGAGAACCACCACCCCGAAATGACAAAATTTATTAAGAGATTCATGGAGTATTGTAGAGAGAGGAAGAGATTATGATGTTCCAGTGGTCTTGGCTAGATTCCTTCAAACACACATGTTCATGTTCCTGGAACATCATGACACATTTCATACTCAGACAACAACAATTGATATAATGAGTAAATCTGTGTCATGTTTAGCCAGAAGAGCCATAGATTCTTTTCCAATGTTCTTTTTATCCATATGAGACCATTACAGATGTGCAACATGCAAAAGAAGTATCAGACCACATTTTTTTCACATGGCCAGTTTGTGACGGTTGTGTTCTCATGTAGGCTCTTTAAAGCGTCTTCATGGTAACGTTTGTCTAATTCAGGTAATATCCAACATAGTTCCTTAAGCAGTTCCTAGTGCAGCCTGTGGCACCCTATAACTTTCCACAGATTATTAAAAATGTACACTCCAGATAACACAAAGGAAAATGAGTGCTGGCAGGATGGCACTGGACAAGATCTCTGACATATTGACATTTGCTCCCTGCTAGTTGTGAGCAGACTCCATTATGTACAGGATGTAGGCTCAGGAACCAAAATGTATTTGTGACTATGTGATCTTTTGCCACCCTGAGCTCCTTCTGGAAGGAAGGGCAGAAGAATGAAGGAATCAATCAATCTTTTATTTTCTGTTGTACCATATACGTATCAGGATAAATACAAGAAGCACCACAGCTTTCATCTGATACATTTGTTTATTTAAAATATATCTATCTGCCCTTCTATCCCACAATAAATAAATAAATGCACAATAAAATATATATTAAAATAGGTAAAAATACATAAAATAGCTAACAATTCAAGGGGAGTGATATTAAAAGGGGGCTAAATAGGTAAAACTCGAAAGGGGGGAAATAAAATCAGTTTCAGGCTATACCTTCAGTCCATTCCAAAGGCTGTCCGCAACAAAGTGGTTTTCGAAAGTCTCCAAAACACCATCAGGAAGGGAGTCTTGAGTGAACTTCTTGGGGTAGGGTATTCCAAAGCCTGGGGGCCATGACTGAAAAAGCTCTCTTCCAGGTGCCTGCCAGTCTAACTTTCATTCCAGGCATGCAGAGGAGACCAGAGGCAGCTGATCTTAAATCATGAAAGTTATATATGGACATAAGCAGACCCTCAGGTACATTGGTCCAAGGTCGTTTAGGGCTTTAAAGGTAAAAACCAGCACTTTGAATTGGCCCTCTAAACAAAGTGGGAACTAGTAGAGTCAATAAAGGACAGAAGTAACATGATCCCCACATTGTGATCCAGTTAACATCCAGTACATGCAATTCTCCATTCCATCTTTCTTTCTCTTGGGAAAATTGTATGGACATTTATTTATTTTTTTTGGCATGTATGAAGAACGGAAGTATTTATGCTATCAAAGGCAATGTCAACAGAAAGCGTCTTGCCTTGCTCCAGCTAAATGTTGGCTACTGTACAATGGATATCTTGTTTCTGCTTCCCTTACTTATGATGTGAACCATGGAAGGACCTTAGATCTTGTTTTCATGCACAGAGGAAAAGGAATCTTCCCCCAGGTGAGTTTTGTTCTGAAGTTGGGAACAAGGGTTGCCGCCTCCTATTACTGCTTGAGTTGCATCCTGTGTACTTCTTAAAGTTCATGGACTAGTTTTAGTCAGTTGCATTCATTGCAGGCCTGATACACACCTAGGGCCAGGCCAGTCCTACTATGGACCCAGAGGCTGTATGCAGATGAATTCCTTAAAGGACAAAACAAAGCCCTATTTTTCTGTGTCCTCTTGAGGTGTGCATATACGGGCATTTTGGCACTCAGCATGCCAGAGCATTCACCAGTATCTAGCCTTGCTCCTGAATTCTGATAGTGCCCATGGCCAGCACTGCCTTATGCCACCTTCATATTGAGCATCAGCTGCTCCCTATCCTTGATGCTTGAGGTCTGCTTTCGTAATCCATTCCTTGGTGCAGTCTAGATTAGATTACTGCAGTGTGTGTGCTCACCATGGGGTTGCCTTTGGAGAAAATTCAGAAACTTCAATTGAACCAAAATGAAGCAGTCAGAATTCTAACTGCATTTTAACATAATCTAGGCTGCAGGGACTGCAGAACATTGGCCCCCAAAGGCAAAGGTTGTGTGCATGTTTTACATGTGAAAGATTTGGCACCTCCAAATAGGTCAGGGAAAGGGCTCCTGTCAAACCCTGGAGAACCAGTGCCAGCCAGCATAGACAGTACTGAGTTAGACAAACCAGCGATCTGACAATATAAGGCAGCTTCCTGTGCTGCTAAAGATCTACCCTGGCTCCCTGTCAACTGCTCTTTACCAACATTAAAATCCTACATAGCAAAGGTCCTGTTTTTCTTAAGAAATACTTTCTCCCATCTCTCACTCTCTCTCCCTCACTCTCCTCTTGTGTGTTGAGAGAATCTGTGGAGGCTCTTATATGAAGGCCCATACCACCTGACTGTAAAATCTAGAATCTCATCAGCTACGGTGCTACAATTGTGGAACTCCCTGTCCATAGATTTTATTGTCTTCATTGTTTTGTTTTGAAATTGTGAACTGCTCAGAAAGCATTTCTGCTGGAATGGTGCAGAACATTAATAAATAAACACATTTAAGATATATGTTAGTTTGTGCCTTTTATTTAATGGCAATGTCCAAGATGGACTTCAATGGACACTCTACAAATATTAACATAAAAGCATCTTCAAGACTTCTATAGACTTTTATCCTAACGGCAGTAATGCTTTTGTATGTGCAGTCTTTTCAGTTGCATCTGTTATGTAAGGTCAGTTTTGTACATCTTTGAGGGATTTGCCACAGTGTGACACCAGCAGAAACCTGATCAGACACTTGCAAATGCCAACATTAAAGCATCCTGAGAACACTTAACCCCACAGAAGCTTATCCTAGCAAGTATACATTTTCGAAGGGCTTTTAAATCCAGAAATCCCAACCAAGCCCTTAAGCCCACCTGTCACCTTGCAAACTTTCCCAGAGTGGCTGAGCTTTAAAAGGTGCTTGTTTTGAAAGCATTTTTCATATCTGTTTGTACTAATTCTAAGTCTAGCCACAACCTTTAAAAAAAAAAAAAGGCAAAAGAAAAGAAACATTTTTAGCTGAAACACAAAAAATGCTGTGTTTCTCAAAGCTAATGTAATTGCATGTCTGCAATCAACCTTAGGAAAACAATCCATTGTGCAGTATGGTATTGAAATTATTCATTAAAATGGGCTGTTTCCATTACGCACAGGTGGTAAACCTGTCTCTCTCTCTTTAAATATATATATATATAAATACAAGGCCCAAAACGAGCGAGCCCTGGCAAGCAACACATAATGGTGTCATTAAACTGATTGTACACATGCCTGTTGCGGCAGATGCGTGCTTTCTTTCAGCCGATATACATTTGGATTGTTGGTTAAGATCAAACAAATGCAGGCAGAAAGAAATGTCTGAGTTCTGTTTGTGAAAAGATCGGTTTCCTTCAGAGCCTGGACAGCTATAAAATAGCCAGACTTGCGCGATCAGATCCAACGTCTGTCCTTGTTTTCTTTGATTAGAGCAGTGCTCACCACATTAGTCCCCCCCCCCAGTTCACTGTTTGAAACAAGCCAAGCGATTGTGTGTTGCATCAAGTGTCACTCCAAGAAAATATTTCGGCAAGCCAGCTGAGGTAGAGAAATATACAAAACTTGGCAGCTGCTGTGTGTCTGTAATATTTATATGTACGTACATATGATGGCCTTTTGGTCTCATCGAGAAATGTTGCTCTCGGTTTTAATTGCCTCCCTCCCAATGATTGTTTACTCTGCCTTACGAAGTGACATGGCCTGGGGTGCTGTTGCACAGCAGAGGATACATTACATTTGCACACATGTCCTTTATTGAATATAGTTCAATAAAACTCTAGCAGAAGAGCTGGTTCCCTCTTCTTTAGAAAGAAATTGGTTAAGGTTCAACTCTGCGTGTGAACCAAGTGACGTTCAGATATGAGGAGAAGGTTTAAGAGGTATATAAGTTAGGATAATGGATTTGGGTGATGGAGGCTGGGATATTTATTTATTTATTTAAAACCATATATTCCACTTCTGTTTATAAAAATGGCGTACAAAAATGGATAATGGAAAGGTAGCCCTTTTATGTCTATACTTGGGTTTCTTGATACTGGATACCCAATCAGCATGCAAAGTTCAAAATATGATGCAGGAACAGAGCAGTGAGAGAAAAGGGACTGCTCTGAAAATTAGAAAAACAAGAATGCTCTACACCAATCTACTCTTATGCATCTCTCAGTTATGTCCCCCATCCTCCAGAATTTTGAAACCTCCCCCAATAACAGGAAGAGAAAGGAATGGGAGGGATAGAAACCTCACGCTCTGAGTGAAGTGGTGGCTCCTCTTTCACAGCGAGCATGAGATTTATCTCATCCCGCTTTCTGTGGCTATCAGTGGAGATGCCTTCAGAGTTCTCAACAGATAGAACTTGCTTAGCCAGGCTCAAAGACTGCAATCCTAAACTTTCATATTTATATAGAACATTCATATTGATTTACCTCATAATATTTGCAACAGCCTAGTCAGGCACAGCTGTATTATTATTCCCATATTGCTTGCACATGAGAGCTCAGTCTGGGAATTAGTGGCTTGGTTAAGTCCTCCTAGTGAGCTCATGGGAGAGGCAAGTTGTGAATGGGAAGCTTACCACTCATTCTCTTAGTTGCTACATGGCACCACCTGTCATTGAACTAATTGGACTTACTTCCGTTTCCGCCGGGTTTCCGCTACGCCCAGCAGCCGAGGGTGGGAAGGCAGGGAGGGGGAGTGGCAGTCATCTATCGGGAATCTTTGGTTTTTACCAGACCTCCGCTCCCGAGGACCAAGTTAGTTGATTGCATGTATTGGAGGTTGGGCCCGAAGGGCAGTTTAGGGATTCTGCTTGTGTACCGCCCGCCCCGCAACACAGCAGACTCCCTGGCCGAGGTGATCTCGGATGTACGAGTGTTGTCCCCAGAGCTATTAATTCTCGGGGACTTCAACGTGCATGCTGAGACCACTCTCATTGGAGCCCCTCGGGATTTCCTGGAAACCATGGCTTCCTGGGAACTGCACCTTAATAATACTGAGCCCACCCACGTAGCCGGTCATGCTCTCGACCTTGTATTTGTCCTGGGAGAGGAGGGAAGTGTTCTGAAAGTAGGGGCTATTTCTTATACCCCTGTGTCATGGTCAGATCACTATCTGGTGAATATAGATTTCTCGTTGTCACACGCCCTCCGCAGGGGCAAAGGACCTATTAGAATGGTCCGCCCCAGGCGCTTGATGGATCCAGATGGATTCCTGACTGTGCTTGGGGAATTGGAACCTGCTGAAGGTCACTCGATCGAAACCCTGGTGATGGAGTGGAATGAGGGGATCACCAGGGCATTGGACCAAGTTGCCCCGAAACGTCCTCTCCCCCTGAATAGAACTCAGATAGCGCCATGGTATACACCACGGCTGCGCAATCTGAGGCGGGAGGTGAGACGACTAGAACGCCGGTGGCGGAAATCTCGCTCCGAAGGTGCTCGGACACAGGTCAGAGCAGCAGTAGCTGCCTACCAGGTGCCAGTAGAGGCGGCAAAGAAGGATTTCTTTGCTGCCTGTATTGCATCCGCAGAGTGTTGTCCCAGGAGGTTGTTCCAGGTGGTCCGAAGCCTGGTCGGTCCAGTTGCTCAGGTACCCCTGGAACATTCTAAGACCTCCTGTGACAAATTGGCAAAACACTTTGCTGATAAAATCGAACACCTAAGGAGCTCGATTCCGTGCGCCGTGGATGCAGTGAAGGAGCCAGAATTGACCATCTGCAATCTGGTCCAGTGGGATCGGTTTCGGCCTCTCCCTTCTGAGGAAGTGGACAAGGTGCTGTCATCTGTGAAGCCTACCACCTGTCTGGGTGATCCTTGCCCATCATGGCTCCTTGTGAATTGCAAGGAGAAACTGGGCGAAGGGATTAGGGCGGTGGTAAACACATCCTTAGTGGAGGGTGTGATGCCACTGGCCCTCAAGGAGGCAATTATAAAACCTATCTTAAAGAAGTCCTCCTTGGATCCCCAGGTTTTGAACAACTTTCGCCCTGTTTCGAATTTGCCATTTTTGGGCAAGATCATTGAGCGAGTGGTGGCTAACCAATTGTCAGCACACTTGGATGAAACGGATTATCTGGATCCATACCAATCGGGTTTCAGGACTGGACATGGAACTGAAACAGCCTTGGTCGCTCTGGTGGATGATATGAGGAGGGCATTAGATAAGGGAGAATTCACCTTTCTTGTTCTCCTAGATCTTTCAGCGGCTTTTGATACCGTTGACCACGGTATCTTGATGGATCGCCTGGAAGGACTGGGAATTGGAGGCACTGTTTTACAGTGGTTCCGTTCCTTTCTCTCTGACAGGCACCAACAGGTAGCATTGGGAGATGAGGTTTCAGACCCTTGGCCCCTCACTTGTGGAATGCCACAGGGTTCTATCCTCTCTCCCATGCTATTTAATATCTATATGAAGCCGCTGGGATCTATCATCAGGAGATTTGGGCTGCGATGTCACCAATATGCGGATGACACACAGCTCTATCTCTCGTTTAAGTCTTCACCAGAGTTGGCTGTGGAGACCGTGTCCAAGTGCCTGGAATCCGTGAGTGGATGGATGGGAAGAAACAGGCTGAAGCTAAATCCTGACAAGACCGAGGTACTGCTTGTGGGAGACAGGGGTAGGCTGGGTCCTGTTGACCTGAGGTTTAATGGGGTACAATTACCCCTGAAGGACCAGGTCCGCAGCCTTGGGGTTGTTCTTGATTCCAGGCTGTCCATGGAGGCTCAGATTTCGGCAGTGAGCCGGGCAGCCTGGTACCAACTACACCTCATACGCAGGCTGCAACCCTACCTCCCTGTTCATCAGCTCCCACTGGTAGTACATGCCCTGGTCACCTCTCGATTAGACTACTGCAATGTGCTCTACGTGGGGTTACCCTTGAAAACGGTCCGGAAACTTCAACTGGTACAGAATGCGGCGGCTCGTTTACTTACAAACAGCTGTCGCCGTGATCATATTACACCAGTATTATTTAATCTACACTGGCTTCCAGTAGTTTTCCGGGCCCAATTCAAGGTGTTGGTGTTAACCTTTAAATCCCTATACGGTTTCGGTCCGGTTTATCTGAAGGAGCACCTCCAGCGTCACCAACTATGCCGCCCGACAAGATCAGCCACGCAGGGCCTTCTCTCAATCCCACCAACAAAAGTGGCTAGGTTGGTGGGGACTAGAGAGAGGGCTTTTTTGGTGGTGGCCCCCACTCTCGGGAATTCCCTCCCGTTCGATCTTTGACATGCCCCTTCCATGGATACCTTCTGCCGAGCCTTAAAAACTTGGCTGTTTGGTCAGGCCTTTGGGACTATTGGGATGGGCTAATTATATACTCAATGCCCGTTGCTATGTATTACATTTGCTGCTATTTGTCACTGTTGATTATTTGCATTTTATTGAATTTACTGTAATTACTGTATTATTGTATTTTATTGAATTTGTTATGTACGCCGCCTAGAGTGGCTTCGGCCAGATAGGCGGCCTAAAAATTAAATTATTATTATTATTATTATTATTACTTGCAAGCTAGGATATGTAGAATTGGGATATAATGGTGTTAGAACTGGCTCAGTTTGAAAAATAGTAGTTTGGCATAGTTTTATTATTGGGTTCAGTGCTATGTGTGTAAGTCTTTGGTATAAAGTAGAAAAGTAGAGCATTTTTTGTTTTTTGTATTGCTATGATTTTTAAAAAAAAAAAACCTCTTGTCACTACCAGTAGCCAAAAAAACTATAGGAAAAATTCTGTAAGGATTCATTTAATAGTGACTTTTATCACATATTTGATGCTTTGTTGTTTTACTGCTTTTTGCTTTGCCTGATAAATATTTATAGCTGTCATTTTTATTGATAGTGTCAGGAATATATGAGCCCAGCATAGTTTGGCAAGGAAATAGAGCAAGAGAGTACAGAAGATACTCTATATAGGATTTGGGGGGGGGGAAACAGCTGAGGAACAAGGAATACGCTATAGAAAGACAGAGAGAGGATGCAAAAACTCAAGCAGTTAAATAATTTAACATTCCGCCTTTTAGCTGATGAATTGATTCCTTCAATTTGAATAAATTTTCATATTGCAAAAACTAAAATATAGGAGCCTTTTAAAATAAAGTGTTAGAGAACAAGCAGTTCAATGCAAGTCTAACTGAGAAGTGGAACATGCTTCCAAATACATACAACAGGATGGGACTGCAAAACTCTCTTGTTAGAAAGAAGGACCTGAAGCTCAGTGACAGAGCACGTGCTTTGCATGCAAAAGATACTAGGTTCAATCCTTGGTGTCCCCAGGTAGGATTAGGCAAAGATTCCTGTCTGAAACCTTTGTGTGCTGCTGCCAGTCAGTGTTGACAGTATTGAGCTAAATAGGCCAATTGTCTGACTCCATATAAGGCAGCTTCCTAGCCATCTTTAATATTCATTATTTCATTCCCTAATACAATAATTCATCACAACCAAAATAATCTCAGAAAGTCTTAAGCAGTTAGCAATTAGAAGGGTATGATTAAGATTTTCCGAATTGGTTAATCAACTAACGCTTTAATTATATGATTTTGCCATTCAAACCAATAGTTGTTTGTGACATTGGATGTAAGCTATCTATAAAGATATCACATCTTTGCTTTCAGCATGCGAGCTTTGACATTTAAAACATCTTGTGTTGATTCAAGTGATAATCTATTTAAGGATTTTAAGGATGCTGTATGTAAGATTAGCCAAGTTTCAAATGCCCCTTTATTAGGAGCACAGAGACAATATTATGTCTTTGTAAGCAGAAAGCACTTTGGCACACATGGGGGACATTTCCTTCCAGCAAGAACCCCTTGTGTTGCTCCTGGTGTGCTACTCTGAAGCCTCCTTGATCGTGGGACTTGTGAGGAGACGTGCAGATTTCTGCTGGAGTGAAAGCAGCAAAGATTTCAAGTGTGAGCAGAACACTTTTAGATGGTTCTTTGGGTCATCTTTGTCCCTTCTGTCATGGAAACAGATGTAACAGTTTTAGAACAGTGGGGATGATTTTCCAATACTCTCTTACTAGTGCTGTGCCTACCTTTTTTGCAGTGCATAGCCGGGAAATTAAGAGGCAAGACAAGATAAGGTGTGGGTAAATCAAGGGCCACATTTATTTGAATAAAGCCAATTACATGCTTGATTGCATGGTAGAATGATCTGCAGAGCCATTGTGGAGCTTATCTCACGCCCATTGGGCGAGGGCACCCTGCCATGGGAAAAGGCGGGTGAGCCAAGCCCAAGCCCTTCTTCCAGGACCCATCCCCGCAGGGTGGTTAGGGAGGCCTTCCTGATCCACCCCCCCTCAAGGCCACACAACCTCTGAGTGGGTGGTACAGGTTAGCCCCAAAGGTGAGCCTTATCCTGCCAACCGGCTGCACAACCTGGAAGGCAGGCCTCAGAACCCACCGATCATCTTAAAGGGTGCCTAAGGGTGGTCACCAAACCCTGCCTTGTGAAATTCCACCACAATCCGCCACAGAAGAGGACAAGCAGTTTTCTGCTGGTGTGAAAGCACCAAAGATTTCAAGTGTGAGCAGAACACTTTTAGATGGTCCTTTGGATCATCTTTGTCCCTTCTGTCATGGAAACAGATGTAAATGTTTTAGAACAGTGGGGATGATTTTCCAATACTCTTACTAGTGCTGTGCCTACCTTTTTTCTAACCATTCCTTCTTCATCAGTTAAGGAGACAAGAAGTTGCATTTGAAAATTAACAAAGGGGAGACAAAAGTTCACTGAAATTTTCATGGGTGGAGTGCAGACTTTTTTCTGCTTAGTTACTTTTGGGGTGGCCAAGGGGTGTCTTTTCTTTCATTCTACAACTCATCTCTCTGGTGATATGCATGATGCAGCCTTCCTGGATGACTTTGTTTCCTGAAAGCCCCATGATGTCCTCAGGTAGGCATTCCTGAAAGTATGGGAAAGTGAGGAGAGTGCCTACCATACAGCTGACAGCTGTTCATTGTGATTTTTGAGGGCTTTTTCCTTTGAAATAAATAAATGCAGAATGTTGTTTTTTAATTTAAAAAAAGGTAAAAGGAAGACCTTCCTTTAAAAAATATCAACAATCACACCAATCTTTCCATGCTTCAGTGAAAGCTCAGGGAAAGAGGTCATGAAGTCACTACTCTCATGAGGCTTTTCTCAGATCAGGAAGTGCAGGTAGCTGGGGAGGCTGCAGAGTGCTGGATAGAAGGTTAATGGAAAGAAGGGGGAAGAACAGTACCCATGGCCACCTCACCTCTTTTTAAAATCCCATGTTGATTGGGATAAGGAGACACAAAACAGCTGTATGGTGTATTTCTTGGAAGGGACTTACTGGATTCACAATTACTCTTGTAAATCCAGACCTAATTATTTCTGTCCATCAATAAGCTGGGGGGAGTGTAGTTCTGCAAATTTGAAGAATCTGAAATTCTTTTGTATTATTGGTTGCAACAACAATTTGTTCTCTGTATACTTTTACATACCTCTGTATGTTTTTATGTTTTTAATGTATTTGTCATGGCTTTTGGCTAGTACAATAAATTGAATTGATTGGATTAATTGAATTGATTGATTGAAGAATATGATGCTGGTTGGTTGGCTCCTTATAAGGATACTTCCTTCACAATCCTCAAAAGAATTTTGCATTTTTAAACACAATCTTTTAAAATTAATTAATAAAGGCGACAAGCGGAGATCCTATGCAGATGTAAACCTCACTGAGTTGAAAGAGGCTTAATCTAAGGAGTGTGTATATAGGTAAGGTATATAGGGATACAGCCTAATTAACTGATAAAAACATGAATGAAAGTAGCACTTCTGGAGAAGCAGAAAAGCAGGTGGGTCCACCTGAAGCTCGTGGGGAAAAACAAGTCTGATAGTTGAGCCAATGTTCATTTTCCATTCATTTTGGTTATAAAACTGGAAAGAATATTTCTTCCTACTGTTGTTTGAACATCTTATTAATTAAGGTTAAGATGGAGAATTTAGTTAACCAATGTGTTCTGGAAGTGTAAAAAGTACCTTTAGACTCAGAATTTTACAATTAGTATGTGCAATGTGAAAATGTGAAACAATTTAAAGGCAGGGGCTCTCCTTCAAAGGACGTCACTGTGAATAAAGATTCTAAGATCTGCTTTGAAAAAATCTGATTAAGGAATGTTGTGCTATTTAGAGATGCTTGTTATATTTACTCTGTAGTGTCCTATATATTCATAAAATCAGAACATCAGTCCCCTCTAGATTTTTTCCTATGGGATAAGATATGAACAAACACCTAATATAATTAGTCTGAAAATTGTTCTTGCCCTTTATCATGACAAGGGAAACATCTGGGTGATCTGGAATGTTGCTTTCTAAGTCTCACTAAATTAAAATTAATTCCTTATTTTCTCCTGCTGACCTGCATTTTAAAATCTTGACAATTTGTGACCATAATCCAGAAAGTGGAAATATGTTAAACCAAAACTTTCTGGAATGTTTCTTATGAGTCAGACTGTCAGCAGAACCATGGAATTTGAGAAATAAGAGTTAATCTGAACGTGTGAACATGTGTGATCTTCATTACAAGGGAAGTTCAGGAATGGTGTTCAACTTAATTTTGAGAGAAGCATATCTGACATTCTTCATCTTCATTTTGAAAAACCTCTAATAATTTTCCGAGGAATTCCAGACTGGTTTCCTAGAACACAAGTTTAAACATCCCAGGCATAGATTCTTATATCCAATGGTGCTAATGAAAAGCGCTTGTATTTTTGAAAGACTGGACATCCAATTTTTGCAGATCTTCTTTACGCAGTGCTGCCCCCCAAGCTGTCCCTGAGGGTTGGGCAACTCTCTGGAACAGTAAGGTATATGGTGAGAAGACTATAGTAGGTGGGGGGCGGGATTGGCCAAAATTAGATGTCCTGCCTTATGTGAATGGAAGCCTTTTCTGTTACTGTAAAGCCACTATTGAATGCAACTCATTATTAAAACATTAAAAATACAAGCCAATCTATAGAGATTTTTATAATTAATATTATTTCTAAGATCAACACTGGTGACGAAGTGCATTTGTAAATCTTGCTAAACGTTTTCAACAGTGTGTTCATTTATGAAAATCAGAAGAGTTGAATCCAGTGAGATTAGTCATCTCAACCTAGCAGCAACAAAATCAGTCTCTAACACACATTATGATTTTGAAAAAACACAGACTCTTGAGCTAATGCCCTTGTTTACACTTGTACCTTTTGAACCAGAATAGCCAAGAATAAAATGCCGAATTAAATGTATAACATGTAAATAGCTCATGTTCTGAATGCTCTCTCTTTACTTTATGTGTACAGTAGGGCCCCGCTTTACGGCGTTCCGCTTTAAGGCGTTCCGCTGATGCGGCGGCTTTTGTTTTCCATTTTAAAGGGTTTTTTTTCCCTTTTGCACAGTTTTGCGCCGTTTTCGTGTCATTTTCGCGTGACGCGGCCCATTCAAGCCAATGGGGTTCCGCTTTAAGCGGGGCCCTACTGTAGTGTCATTTGGTCCAGAACACAACAAACCGATAAAAGCTAAAGCTTTAAAATCCATTTTGCAATCTAAATGGAATATGTTTACTTTATTTGATTCAGAATACAGTTACTACTTTCCCCACTTATTGCCAGTTCTCCAACCAACCAATATTAGGGGAACTGTGCATACAAATGAATATATTAGTGAAAATAACATACAAAAATGAATTATATTAGGAGAGATTGCTTGGAAAAATGTGTACGTTAGTTAAAACTGCATACAAAAATGTGTTTAGTAGGGGAAATTCAAACTGAAATGCTCAAGAATGTTCATGAAGATTTAAAAAAAAAATCACCAATTGCTGTAGCCATGTGGAGAACTGAATATAAGGTTGGAAAAATGAGAAACTGAGAAAACTGTGTTTTTTTCAACCCTAGTGATAACCTATCTCTACCTATCACAACTATAACAATTTCTTTATCACGTGTACAAGTTAAATGCACACATTTGTTTCGACAGAGAAATTCATTATTCTATGCATATTCAATAGGCGTAAAATAACTTCTGTTTCATAAACTTGATGAAAACATATGAAAAGTTTTGCTGAATTCCTTCATATTCTTCTTTAAAAACTACTTGGTTCCTGCCAAAAGATGATTTCTTTCTATGAGGTAAGTTGAGTGGCCAATACATATTCATTTCAGCTGGTATGCATAAATCTGCTCTGAATAGCTGCACCTGTAAAAAGAGAGGAATCGGAAGTGCATTGATTCATAAAGAAGCCTCACTGTGTTCAGTGGGACTTACTGTTAGGCATGGATGCAGAAGAATATAGGCTAAAAGATGGTACACAACAGACATTTACAGCAGATCTCCAAGGTATATATGGCCAGGGCCGGTTCTAAAGGCCAGCCAGGTTGGGCACTGGCCCGAGGGCCCCAGAGCTACAGGAGCCCCTGAGGGGCCCTCCACTCCCCTTCCACGATCTGCCTCCCCGACACCCCCCACTTACCTGTCAGCCAGCTTTTTAGCATTGCCCTTAATGAAGATGGCGGCTGCGGCTTCCCTAAGGTACTGAAGCTGCTGCTGCCATCTTAGTTGATGGCAGAGATGTGCGCGCATAGCACGCACGTGTGCCATCAACAAAGATGGCAGCGGAGGCTTCATTCCCTTTAGGGAAACTGCAGCCGCCATCTTCATTAAGGGCAATGGTAAAGACTAGACAGGTAGGGGGACCGTGGGGGGTGCAGGGCCCCCCGCATGCCTGGAGCCAGCCTTGTATATGGCAGAAGGCATTCCCTCACATATGGTGAACCCAGAGCTTGGAAGTAATTTGTTACAAGTAAAGAATTACTTGTAATTAATTACTTTTTTAAAGAACGAGTGGGTAATTTCCTTACATTCTGATTATAATAGAACTAGGAGTAATTTTATTACTTTTCTGGAATAATTGTAATGTTTCCAGCATTACTTTTGGGCATTACTTGAGGGGGGGAAGGAGGGGAAGTCTTCTGCTCCTCTGACTTGTGGATGAAAATCATGTGCCTCAAACTGGGCTTCTGTGTAGCGTCGCTCTTCCCTCATGCCCTGTGGGTGCGTATGAGGTGACAAAGGAGGAGGTGGAGAGTGAGACGGGGTGGAGTGGAGAAAACACAGTTTTAAAAAATGGATGGTGGTGGTGAAGAATGGAGTGGAGGGGAAAAGGAGCCAGAGGACAAGAACATGGATAAAGTAGGAGAAGGAGGCAACAGCAGAATGGAGATAAAGAACTGTGGAGGTGAAAGATGACAATGTACGTGTATGTATGTGTGTGTGTGAATACTGTGTTTGCACTTGGCACACAAAGTGGCCTCCACCACCCTCTCTGGCTACTTTGCTGCATTTGCAGTATTTTAACTTTTTTGCATCTCTGGGGAAAATGTTTGCTTGGGTGAGTGTCCCTTAGTTGGTTGCAGGGCAGGGTCTAGGAGGTGGTTAAGTGAGAGAGATTATGCTTGCTGGCTGAGTGGGGGGGTTGCACTTGGTTTGGCATGCAGAGATCTGAGTAGTGGGATCTGCCTCCCTCCCCACCTCCCTTACCAGCAGAGAGACCACCAATGCTATCTTATGGATAAAAAGAATTATTCTACTGCCTCTATATGGGTGTGTTTATTTTTAATATTGTTTTAGGCTACTTAGATGTGCAGCAGCCAAGGCCAGTATCTTGTAGGCATTTTTTTAAAAAAAGTAACTGAAATATAATTGCAGTGATTACGTTTGAGAAAAAGTAATCAGTTACTTTCAGAGCAATTGTAATTGCAATGGTAATTACTTTTTGGGCCATGTAATTGTAACTGTAATTTATTACTTTTAAATGTAATCTTCCAACCTCTGGGTAAACCCCGCCCATTTGGGGATTTAAAAATAAGCACAACACTTTGAATTGGGTTTTAAAAACTTATATTATGTGTGGTCAATGCATCATTGTGGGAGGGAGTGGTTCCAGCCACCTTGAAAGAGGCGGTGATCCGACCACTCCTGAAAAAGCTCACCCTGGACCCATTGGTTTGTGACAACTACCGACTGGTCGCAAATACCCCCTTTTTAGGGAAAATAATTGAGAGGGTTGTGGCGCAGCAATTGCATGTACTCTTGGATGAAACAGATTATCTTGACCCATCCCAGTCTGGGTTTGGGCTTGGTTATGGGACTAAATCAGCCTTGGCCGCCCTGATGGATGACCTTCATTGGGAGAAGGACAGGGGGAGTGCGACCTTGTTATTCTTACTTGATCTCTCAGCACCTTTTGATACCATTGACCATGGTATCCTTCTGGGCTGACTTGGTGAGATGGGTATTGGAGGCACTGTTTCCAATACTATCTCAAAGGTTGTTCTCAAAGAATAGCATTGGATGACTGTCTTTTGGCCCCATGGCAGATGTGCTGTGGGGTGCCACAGGGTACCATCTTGTCCCCCATGCTGTTTAACGTCTATATCAAGCCCTTGGGAGTGCTCATCAGGAGATATGGGGCGAGGTGTAAGCAGTACACTGACGATACCCAGCTCTATTTCTCTATAACATCTGAATCGGGAGAGGCCATGCAAGCCCTTGACCGCTGCCTGGACTCAGTGGTGGGCTGGATGAGGACCAATAAACTGAATCTGAATCCTAGCAAGATGGAGGTGCTGTGGGTTGGTGGTTCCCAAATTCAGATAATTGGTCAGTTGTCTGCTTTGGATGGGGTCTTCAAACCTCTGAAGGAGCAGGTTTGTAGTCTAGGGGTGCTCCTGGATCCATCTTTGTCGCTAGAGGGCCAGGTGACCTCCATGGCTAGGAGTGCCTTTATGAGCTTCAACTGGTAAGACAGTTGCAGCTGTTTTTGGACCAGGATAGCCTGACCACTGTTGTCCATGCACTGGTAACCTCCAGGCTGGATTACTGTAATGCTCTGTATGTGGGGCTGCCCTTGAGGTTGGTCCGGTAGCTACAGCTGGTGCAAAATGCGGAGGCGAGACTGCTCACTGGGGCAGGGTATCGTCAACATGTCACCCCGCTGCTGAAAGAAATGCATTGGCTGTTGCTACCGGGCCAAGTTCAAGGTTCTAGTTTTGGTGTACAAAGCCCTATACAGCTCAGGACCAGGATACCTGAAAGACCGTCTTATCCCTTATATACCCAGTTGATCACTGTGCTCTGCAGGTGAGGGCCTCCTGCAGATACCATCTTATCAGGAGGTCTGTTCTGCACAACACAGAAAACGGACCTTTAGTGTAGTGGCACCTCCCCTTAAATATTAGACAGGTGCCATCTCTGCTATCTTTCTGGCACCTATTGAAGACTTTCCTCTTTCAACAAGCCTTTTAAGTTGAAAACCATTACAGTCTGCATCTGTGTTGAAATTGCTTTTTAATATGTTCTTAAACCTTCTTTTTTAAAATGTTTTTAATCTTAGATGTTTTGAAAGTTTTTTTAAGTAATGTTTTTGAAAGTGTTTTGTTTTAATGTGTTGTAAAGTTTGTTTTTATGATGTTTTGATGTTTTAAGTGCTTTTGTTTGCCACCCTGGGCTCCTGCTGGGAGGAAGGGCGGGATATAATAATAACAACAATAATAATAATAGCAGCAGTGAGCTACAATCAGTGTAATGTGCTATATCTTGCTCCCATCAAAAGGATTTGGGCCATCTTTAGAGATGTCTCTCCCACCCATTCAAAAATTATGTTGTGGCTTTTGCACATATTACAGAGCAGACATGAGCAGGAACCAGGCCCATGCTAAGAAACCCCTCCTCTGGTGGCTATGGCTACACTGTAAACATTTGAAGGGAGGGATGGACCTAGTTATTTGTTTAAAGCTGAATCTATCAAATTCACACTTTCCAAAATACGTTGAGAACCAAAACAAAGCCATCCTTAAAAATTTACACTTATCCAAATTTTGCAGTGCAGTTCATCAACCAATGTTTACAAAATGCATACATTAGGTAAAAGTGTGCATAATATATATTATATATATTATATATATATATATAATATATATATATTATATATAATATATATATATTAAGACAGTTTTGAAAGCAACAAACAGAACCCCACTCAAGCTTGCTCTGGATCCCTATAAGGATTCCATTAATCACCTATATATATATATATATATATATATATATATAACTGAGAATAACAAACAACAATGCACTCCCTAGGAGAAATTGCTGGCAAAAAAGTGTACATTAGTCAAAACTGCATACAAAAATGTGATTATTAGGAGAAATTTGCATTAGAATGCTGAAGAATTTTCATTTTTTTAAAAAAAAAAACATGCAAATTGCTGCAGAAATGTGGAGAACTGAATTTGAGATTGGAAAAACGACAAACGGAAATTGTCAGTACCTGTTAGGGAAGAATTGCTGAGCTGGTTCTTCTAACTCACCTGCCGTTCTTCATACTCCACTGTTTCTAGTTTGAGCTTGTCGGACAACAGATGCTAAAGGGGAGAGAGCTTGTACATATGAGGGTGTGGCAAGTCCTTGCAATCCCAACGGTGGATCTATATCAATATTTATGAGTTGCACCCATTGTTCTTGAAAATGTTGAGGCATCTTGCCTGAGTATTGATATGTTTGCTTGTGAGCTACAATTAACCTCACTAACTAGATCCTAGTTCAAGTTGGTGGCCCAAAAGTTCAGAGAAAAGTCTGCTATCACAATACACATACTTTTGCCATAACCTTTGACTGGTGACTCAGAGTGAGTTCATGCAGGCAAGGGCCACTTGGGTCTCCAGATGTTGCTGAACTGCAACTGCCATCAGCCCCAGCCAGCATGGCCAATGGTCAGAAAGTATGTGGATTGTAGTCCAGCAACATCAGGGGACCAAGGTTGGGAAAGGCTGCTCTAGACGATTGTGAACATAAGCACTTCATATTGACTGCATGCAGGAGCAGCATTAATGTGGACCAAATGCCACATGGAGACAGCAGCCAGCAGCATTGCCCTTTCTCCGAAAGAATGACCAAAAAGTGGAGCTGTATTTTCCTGCTCTGCTACTCTTTTATTATTATTATTATTATTATTATTATTATTATTATTATTATTATTATTATTATTATTATTATTATTATTATTATTATTATTATTATTATTACCCCGCCCTTTTTCCAAAACTGGAACTCAGAGCGGCTTACAAATAAAAACTACACATAGATAAAAAACATACAAAAATATACAATTAAAATAGAATTAAACTATTCGTAACATTAAAACCATGAAACATACACTTAAAATACTAAGACAATTTAAAACATTAAGAATAGGACCATAGAACAATACAACAGACCTTATGAGGTCCTATCTTAAACATCTTCTAGTCCAAAAGCCTGTCGGAATAAAAAAGTCTTTGCCTGCCGACGGAAGGATAGTAAGGAAGGGGCCATTCGTGCTTCCCTAAGAAGAGAGTTCCAGAACCTGGGGGCAGCCACCGAGAAGGCCCTATCTCGCGTCCCCACCAATCGCGCTTCCGAAGGTGTTGGGACTGAGACTGACTGACTGACTCTTTGTTCATATGTGTTATATTGTGCACAGAGCTGCCAATTCTCATCCAAATATCCAGAATTTTAAAATGGGGCATCTCAAGTAAAAAATGGTGGAAATACACAGACAGGCTTCCACATGATCTGGAAGCCTGCTGTGGTAAGTGGTAGCACTGACTTGGTATCCTGACCACCATTTTGAATCCTCCACCGTGCTCCAGACCTCATGTCATTCTGGAGCATTGGGGGAGAGAGGGGGAAAGGAACCTGTCAAGAAAAAAAATGCAGAGGATATTTGGAGAAATTTCTTCAAAGGAGGGTGGTGAGGATTCCCATAAATATTCCCAGAAGAATGTCTTCTGAGAAATTTTGGTTAGTTCTAAAAAAAAAAAAAGTTGAGCATTATATACCACCCTGATGTATTATATGAAAGTGTGGATTACTTTACTATATATATATGAATTCATATATTTATATATGTGTGAAAGTGTGGATTACAAATAAATAATATAAATAAATAAAGTTATATATAGTTTGGACCTAAGCCATATGCTCTGTTTGGAATGATCACCAAGTCCTCCAACATTATGTGTGTATTGGGGAGGGGGGAGGGTTCTAAACAAGCAGTACTCTTTGTTTATGTTGATGAAGGGAGTGCTGTGCATAGTCCTTCAGCCAACCGCTGGAAAAACAGCCATTGAACTGTTTTTCAGCTCTGTAGCACTACTACCACCTAAGGAATTGTGTAGCATTTCCAAGTTCATGTACCAATGATCATAAAACCTGCTGAGAAACTGGGAGCAGTAACTTTAACTCTGAAAGCACACAACTGAAATTGAAATAAGAGTTCTAAATATAATACGTCAGCATTCATTGCAGACACACGTTTGGCCATGAAAGGTGCATTTGAAGAGGAAACAAATGGAAGCTGTCTGAACTAATATTGAACATGCCATTTGCAGGATGAAAGTTAGTGTTAAATTCAGTTTCGTCCTTCCCCCCCCCCGATGACCAAAATACATTCTAGAAGCATTCATTTAAGAACAAACGAAAGAAAAATATCAGTTCTGTTTTTCACAAATCCGGCCAATTCTCTGCTTACCAAATTGAACACTAGAAATGTGTTATACTTTTTCCTCGCCCTTTCTCCAAGAAGCTCAAGTTGGTGCACATGGACTCTCCTTCCTAGATTATCCTCACAATAACCCTGTGAAGCAGGTTGCTGTGAGAGATAGTGGCTGGCCAAAGGTCATCCAGTGACCTTTATGACTAAGTGTGGATTAGAACCTTGGTGTCCCCAGTCCTAATCATATACACTCCTCACTCCACCATAATGCCTTCTTTTCATTGCCTTGAAAAACAACCACCACCAAAACAGTGCTCTTATTAAACAGTGGCCTCTTTGGCCATTTTAAGCTTAATATGTGAAGCGTTAGTACTCTTCTTGTGTTTTTATGACACCACAGCAGTTTGGCCAATGGCTGGGAGTGGAACAGCTTGCAAAATAAAACAGAGCAGACAGTTTGTTCTACTAGAAAATATTTGGCCTACTTGAAAATGCAGAAACACCTGGAGTGGGAGACAGGTTCGTATGATGAAAACTAAGGCTGGAGGTATGGGACACACAAAATGAGAAACCAGATCATTATCACTACCCACCCATGAATTCAAACCACATATGAGCAGGTGTAGAGGATTTATAGGCTAAAAGGTGGTATACAACAGACCATAACAGCAGACCTTCAAGAACAGGGAACATATACATATGACTTTTTTTTTTACATAATATTGAGTGATAAATCCATATGATCTTAATACATACAGGCTATGTAGAAAAGCCAGTGTCAATGCTATGCATTGAAACCACTCAAGGATTTTTTCCCCTTCTACATACCCATCATCGATATGTTAAGAAAATTATGTTAAGCCCATTTCCTGTGTTTGCTCTGATTTCCTGTGTTTGCTCTGAGCTGCTAGTGTTTTCTCTAAATTGTACCGGTAATATATTTTTATACATATGCATTCTAATGTATGGGTTTGCCTCCTCATTAAGAGACATGTGAATTGGTTCTGTTTCAAAAGGAAAAAATCCTCCACATTTAGGCCCATTTACCACAATCATCAGGAGCCAAACATTTTGTACATGCAGCCAGTGGGGCCTCAGGAACTGCATACACACTGAGCATACAATGTAATGTGTGACCAAAAACATTTGTGCAAAACATAAACAAGGATGCTTGATTCCCACATTCCTTCATTTATTTTTGGAGGGGGAAGGATACAGAGAAGAAGGCATGAGTGTATGCTTTATCACATGTTATTGCATATGCACAATGAGATATGCATTACTCTAAATGCCTCTCTTATGTTTGAACGTCTAGCCGGCAATTGTTTTGACATTGGGTAGAGTAGGTTATCTGTCTTCTTCATTTCCTGGCTAGTTCTTCATTCACATTTTCAAGTTTGTAAATCATGAAGATATTACTAGTTCTTTTGAAAATCCTCTTAAATCGTTCATGGAAAATGTTACTGAAATAATATCACATAAAACAAAAGAGACTAACCCGAAGGTGCAACAAAATCTGTTTAATAAATCTTCCGTGATTATCCAAATACTTTTCAAGCCTGTACAGCTCTTTGTCAGGGATGTGCTCCCTTATCTCACAGCCTTATTTTTCCAAAGTCCATATTCAGGTGGCAGCATTGACCGATAGGACATGACAATATGTGATTCATGTTACAGAACATTTTGTATTTGTCTAGCTTTTCTCTCAAATATTATGCATTCTTTCCACATAAAAAGGTTTGTTAATGCCAAATTCTCTAGGCAAACAGCTGGTCTTCATATGCGCAACAGACTACTGAATATTCCATTCTAGGAATGATTTATAAAAGCAGACTCTGGAGGTACAACTTCTTGTTGTTGTTTTTAATGTCACCTGTATCTGAGAAAAGTTCTCTTTCAGTTTACTGTGTGAGCAAGGAATATGCAGACAATAAAAGGGCTTTGGAACATCCTGCCTGCACATGGTGCTGGCACTCACCATGAAGTAGATGTAATGTTTTTACAGCATTCTGTTCCTTTTTTGCCTCCTAGAATGATCCTTTGAAAAATGCCCATGGGTCTGATAACCAATATTGGCCTCTACATCTGATTTGAGTAAAAGTGTGATATTTTTCAATGGATCTAATTAAATCAGTGCAGTGTCTGTATATGAATAATGAAATATCAAAGAGGAGCTTCTTACATCAATGGAAACTACTGACAAAAAGCTTCTTTATTCTACATTAGAATCTAGCAGCAAATTGTATAGTCTTTCCTTCTTACCATGTGATAACCACAAGTGGATATTACATTTCTTCAGTATTTCTCATTTCCAACTCCATCTACCCCAAAAAATACTTTTCATACTTCAACACCTTTTTAAGCCTACAAATTAAAAGCATCTGAACAATTGCTATGAATTGGTGTGACCAACCTGTAAAATGCACTCTTTTGTACCTTCTCAGCTGTGTCCCAGGTTGCATCTACTGTGCCACACAAAACTTCATGAAGCCACTTACAAAAAAGCTTCCTTCTATTTTGCATAATACTACCTTTCATTTGTGTAGACCTGCTCTGGGTACCATTTCTTGGGGAAGAAGCAGTAAATATGTCTTGAATAAAGGGGCAAGACATGAGCAGGTGATTATCTGGGGACACTTCAGGTCTCCCAAAAGTGCTACTTTTACTAAAAATGTTCAGACATGAACATTCAGTGCAGCCCTTTCTTCACCTTCTAAAATCACCAGTGCAACACCACTACAGCGTACATGGGCATACCATCTTGTGTGATGTAATATAGGTAGGGGTGGCCAGGTGAACAAGAATTAAGAGCTGCAGCATTTTTAATAGCTGGACAGAAGAGGGAATTTCAGGAGGTATGCTTGTCATGTAAGGTACACCTCCTGAAATTTCCTCTCCTACACAACTATTACAGGCACATGAGCCCTGTCCAATTTTGCATCTAGCATTTGGTGTTGCTTTGCATACCTATGCATATATTTGCCAGAAGAACAAATGTCAGGATTAGATTACCCCTTACCTTTGGGGGTTTAATTACACAAGGCACAATCCACCTGAGAGCTGATGTATCAGCTATGCAGGTTGGGAATGACATTAGACCTAACAGCACCCTGTTTCCTATGTGTCTGTTTTCAGTGCAGGCTATTGTGTGGATTACACCTCCTGTTTTCCCACCCAACATTCCTTCCCAACTCTATGCAAATTACACAACCTTAGAGCTCAGATAACTTGCACCACATGGAAAGAGATTGCTGGCCTAGAATAAGAGATCAGAAACAGAGCTCCTGATCCCTGTAATGGTCTGGGTGGTGTGTTGTATGTGAGCATGTCAAGGGGAAAAGAGAATAAAAGGGACTCTATGGAAACTTATTGTGATCCTTCTGTGAATAGGTGCTTTAATTGCTCTCGCTTGGGTCATGCCCTAAAGTAATTGGCTTATTTAGGCATAAAAGTTAAGCCCCTTTTACTTTGAAATAACTTTATTTTCTACCTCTTTTACCACCACCCCATCTCTTTGTCTTTGTATTTATACCGTTCCTGATTCCCTTCTCACCAGGGCCAGTGCCAAGATTCAGTGTGTTTAGGCACCAGCTGAGGACCCTACCACAAAAGGGGGGCTGCTGACCAGACCCCGACAAGAGCCCTATTCATCATTGCAGCCTTCTTGTTCACCTACCTCTTGCCTTTCCTCAGATGGGATGAGCAAGCAAAACTCTGCTAGTAAGGGTGAAAGTAGTTTCCACTGACTGCTCACTCATTGGCTATGTCTGGCAAAGAAGCCGCTCATAGCAGGGATAAGGCAGAGAAACACCAGTAGCTGGCAGCAATGACAGTGAGGGGGTAGAGGGAGAGGGGCACAGAGGCTGAATTGCTCAAGGCCAAAGCTGGAGTCAGCATTGCTTCTCATTAAATTTACCTCCTTTCCTTTGCTCTTACACTTGTTATTTTTCTCTTATTGGTCCAAGGGCTTGTTCACATGGAAGCTGGACTCCGTTTTAAAGATGAAGCTTTTCCCATCACGATAGAGTTTAAAGGTTCACACTTCTTACCTTATATGAGCGCTCAATCCACTGTTTTCCATACTGAAGGGAAAGGGTCAGTCACACAGCTTCCTAATTACCATGCTCTCTTGAGGTCAAACTATCACTCCCACTGGTTACCTTGGCAACTGAGCATGGTCAGTTTGTTCCAGAGTAAGTTTCATTAAAAAAAAGAAAAAATCCTCAAGTGCCATTGTTTTTATTTTCAGAATCCAGCAGAAATATAAATATTTGTTTGAATGAGTTATGCTTTTTTGCACAAGGTAGGGGGGAAAGAACATAAAAGCACTGTTTGCAGCAGGCTTGCAGAACGGGAGCCAGCAAGAAATGACATAACAAAGGGAGGAGGAGGGAGTGGGTGTGATCTTACCAATGCATCGGGGCTAAGCGTCTACAAGCCCCTAGAGATGCAAAGCACAGACAGTTTTTCCTTCCCTTTTCAGATTAAAATGGATTGATTTGCTGCGGATTAAAAGGGGAAAGCAGCAGGACACCTTCCCTTTGCCTCCTACATCATGTGAACTGTGCAAATTAAACAGGCATGGAAGTAGAACCCATCTCACGTTAAATCGCCATGTGAATTCTGTTCCCCTGATATTGCTCTATTTTGCTATGTTTTCCAGTTTTGTTGAAAAGACTCATCCTATCCTCCATGCCTTTCCTCGGTTTGCATCCTATCCTCCATGCCTCTCCTCCGTTTGTCCCTTCTTGTAGATTGCAAGCATGCAGGCAGACAATTTGCCTAGCTGCCCAATGTATTTTTTTTCTTTTGTGTGTTAATGTGGACCATTTATGCATGGCCTAGTACTGTAGGATGTACTAGTCCAATCAGGAATTCTTTCACAGCAATGTTTGTGGTTTTGGTGTAAGCTGCTGTTTACAGTATCCTGAAAACCAGTCATTAATCAGTGCCTAATGTATTTCAACAGGGAACACAAAGACAGATGGAAAACAGGAAATTCTGTGCTTATTTCTTTCTGTTTGCCTTGGCCACTGTAGCATGCCTAGGAAGGAACAGTCTTGCATGATCCTGTTGCATTACTTTTATACCTGCAGAAGCTACATAAGACAAAATATTTTGCAAAGAGGAGTCTCATAAAACTATATTGATGCATATGCTCCAAGGCTCAAAGCATTTGACAAATGGATTTGGGTGAGGTACATGCATTGAGGTGAATAAAATCCCTGAGGCCATGCTCATCACAATTACATAACATTCATCATATAATTAAGAACAAACTGAGCAGGATGAATAAAGAAAAAAAAGGCCTTGGGTTATAGTTTTGGCTTTGGAAAAACAGTGATGATAGGATGAGTCAACTCAACACATCCAACATGAAATCCAAATATAATATTAATTTCTTAATAATAATTTTGTATTGTCAAAGGTTTTGGAATTCACCAAACTGGATCCCCCAAAGTGCCATTTGACACACAGTTATGTGATTGACACAATATATTTTGAATGTATAGACTTTAATTACTATTATTTAATAACACAGAGATTATTAGGCCAAAAGCAAGATCTGTCTAATCTATTATGATTTTTCTAGTGAAGGATAAATGTCTCCTCTCTGGCCTTCTAACAGTTATTTATAATATCAAGTTTCTTTTGTCTTGAAAACATTGTTTTGATGGATATCTTGAAGGCTGATGTCAAGAGCACCATCAATGGAGTGCAAGGTGAGCAGTTCACACACACACACACACACACACACACACACACACACACACACACTGAACATTTCATTTTTTTTCACTTAATTTTTATTCAAATTTTCAAAACCAAAATACAAAAAAAAACACAAATCAATAACTAATATAATAAAAAAGAAAAGAAAAGAAATATAAAAATATTGACTTCCAATTTGTAATAGTTCAGCTATAAATCTATAATATATAACAAACCTATCTCTTAATAGATTATAAAATCACCTTCCTCCAGCGGTTATCTTAATTGGTTTCAAATCTCATTAACATCATATCATTTTAATCTTCCACAAAAAGTCAAAGAGAAGTTTCCAATACTTGAGATATATATCAATCATTTTTTTTCCTAAATAAACATGTCAACTAATCCAACTCATCAAGTCTACTAAATCCAGTAATTTCAAATCGCTCTTCTGTCTTTATCCGTATTAGGTCCATCTTCCATCTTCCATCTCCACGCATCCAAAAATCTTGCTGTCATAGTCATATAATAAAAGTCTGATAGGAATTTCCTCCATCACAGATATTTTCTTGCCATGAATTCTGAACATATGACTGAAGTATTGCTGCAAAGCCGCATCTCTGTTCCTCTTTTCCACATGATACACTAATACATCTCTTGAAGATTTTTCCATTGACACAAACCAGGGATTAATTCTGTTAACTTTCTCCATTTCAAATTCCATCAAATTCTTCCAGTCCAGGAATTTTTTTGAACCGATAATATCTTTATCTCCAATCTTTTCAATTCCTTCAGGGACAGCGCTGAATTCCAAACTATAATATTTGTCTCCAGGATCCGTCAGAGCCAGGAAATCCAAATCTTTTTTCATGTCCATATTTAATCCAATCTCCAAAGTTTGAACCTTGCCTTTAATTTCTCTTTCATCTTTTTTTGGTTTTCCAGATCTATCTTTATTCTCCTTTCTCATAGAATCCTGAATTTCTTTCAGCTCCTGTCTCATTCATGAAATTCAATTTTCCACGCTTGTCTATTATTTCTCAGTTCTTGTTTTATTGACTTAATCTCATTCATTATTTTCTGAAACATGTCTAAAGATAAAGTCCCTTCTTGTACATCCATAATCTTCTTAATTGTCATTCTTAAAGCCAAAGGAACAAAACTCCTTCAATTTTCAATGTCCCAAGCAAAGAGCAGTTTATTTCTTTATCCAGTTACAAAGGAGTTAATCTTTCCAACCAACTGACGTCACACGCTAGACAGTCCTTATCTCTTATATGCCCAGAAGTGCAAAAACAGCTTTAGTTCACAGCGTCCAAATAACTAGTAGCAGAGAGAATGAGCAGATTCGTCAAAAAGAAAAGTAGATCAGGAAAAATAGTCCCATGCATATATTACACAAAAGTCTTATAAATCAAAAAGATTTTTCTTATCTCTTCCAATCAGAAATCCCTCATCCGTTGTAATCTTTAAAATGCTATTTTCCATATCAGCTTTTTGCAATAAAAGAAAGATAGGCTATTTTTGTTTTCTTCCCCCTTAGTTCCGTGAGTAAAGAAGGAAAGTCGTAACTCACCTAGGTTATCTTAATTGCTGTTACTTTGACAAATCTCTTTAGCTGTATAGATAAGAAAATGATAAGCATAGACAGGAGGATTCCTGCTAGTCCGTTATTCTTTAAAGAAAAAAAAATGGGTCACTAATTCAGCTGAGCTAGCATAGAAATCCTCGCTCCGTCTGAGCAGCTGGAAGCCTTTCTTTCGCAGACAATTCTGATGAATTCCAGACTCCCACAGTCACGACAAAGCTATGTGGGAAATCTCACGTTTCTTCCTTATCCAGAAGAAATTATCCCCAGTCAGAAAAGACCCTTCTGACTGAATTTATAGCTGAAAAAGTTTCATCTAAGACGGGAGCCCGTCTCAGAGCTACACAGGCGGAGGGATCCTCCTGGGAAAGTCACACACTGAACATTTCAGACCACATGTGATAATTCCTCAGGAGCATCTAAATCTCCGACCTACATACACTGAATTACATAAAGTGATCCTATGTAGTAGTTTCATATTCCACACGAACATATTGCTGTGTTGATAACATTGTATCCTTATTATGAGGGATAAAAAAGCAATCTCAAGAAATATTTTATTAAAGAATTTTTATCCCACCCTTCAAAAAAGAAAGAATAGAAAAGTCCCCCCCTCCTCCCAGATAATCTATTTTCAAAATTGTTTAATCTTACCCCATCTCCTCAACCACTGCAATCCACAAACCAGCCTTCAGAAAAGTTTGGCTAGTATTTATATTTTCCTTGATGGAGTTCTTTGGTTCAGTGTTGTGCCTTTGGTTACCAAGACATGAAGCTGGCATATAAATGTGTTAGTAATCAAGTAATTATAATGTAATTCTCCTATGGAATTGTGTGACTCCATCCCTCTAGCACCTTCTGTGCAATGTGCAACAGAAGACTTAGGCTTCAATCCAATACATAGTTACCTGGGACTAGGTCCCATTGAATCCAGTGGAGCTTACCTCTGAATAGACATGTGTTGGATTGCAGCGTAAATGGCCTAAAAACCCAGTGGGAGTATTGTTTTGCCCAGAGACAAACACAAGAATATGTATTCTCTAATTTTAGAAGGAATGGGCAATATAAATGGTTGTAAGATTCTTCAGTGACCCAGGAAAATAAAGAAAATAGGTCTGAGAGAGTAGGGTTTTATTGCAACAACTTGAGTGTCAAACAAGTACTTAAATTGAAGTCTGTTAAAATCATAGCTGTCTGGCCAGATCTAGCTTGGTACTGAGCTTGATACGTGCTCAGATGCCCACCAACAAAGATGGAAAGGTTGGCAGGTACACAGAAGAGGGCCTTCTCAGCGGTGGCCCCACAACTGTGGGATGTGATTGCATATGAAGTTCCCTTTATATTTTCTTTCCTCTGCTTACTTTAAAAACAACACCCATGTATTTTCAAATGGGTTTTAAAAACCCACCTTACTGTGGCTTTTAATTGCTAATTGTTGGACCACTCTGGTTTTCTTTGGTTATGCTATATATGGTATTTTGTTTTTCTAGTGCTGGTTTTAACAATTTGTTTGTGTTTAAATTAATACATGGTCATTATTGGGTGTTGAAATTGTGATTTCCTGCTTGTGACAAACTCTAGACCGCTTTGTGAAGCTTATGCTTAAAAGTGGTCTAAAAATATTTCAAATTAATAAATAAAACCCAGATCAGAATTGCTCCAGATTCTAGACATGGAGCTGAATTGTAAACATTACAGCAGCCACTTTCTCCCATGTAAAATAACTATTGGAATTGTATACATGACCAGTGTCTTTTTGGCATGCATTTGCTCTCAATCCTTCACTCTGATTTGTCAAGCCACTACATAGGTTCTGCCAACGAACAGGAGGGTAAAAAATGACAACTTTTGCTTTCTCACAAAAGTCATAACAAACTTTTTGGATCTGTGCAGCATTTTTTTTCCATGCAAAAGGTTGGTCGATTCCACATATTTTTCTAGTGAATATATTGTTGACTTCTGAGGTTTCATGGATTAAAAAAATATTCCTGACAGTCATTTTGATTGGACTTACCTCAACTCCAATTTTCAGTCTGGCAGTATTCAAGGCAAAGTTAGACCCTCTCCATCTTCAGAGACTTGCCTTTCAACACAGAGGAAAAATGCATATGTTGAAATGGCAAACAAGCTGTGTTTTGCTTTTCACATATGTGGAAAACAGGGGATTGCTTTTGGCGGTATTTCTTCCATAATGATAATTTATTCCACAAAACTTGCTTTCTTATGGCTTTTCTCATTTCTCTCACCCTCCCCAGCTTTCTGTCAATGATGCTGTTTCCCTTTTAACTATTAAGGCAGCTTTTTTGTTTATTTTTTTTCTCCTCTCAGGTCCAGGCTGTCATCAGCTCCTGTCAGTTCTTCCTTTATGACATCCCTAACATCTGTCATCTGCCCCCTCCTTCCTGCAAATACATTAGCCCATGTTTGGGCCATTCCCTCATCTATCCTTTCCTGGCCTCTCTGTACCTTCCATCACCGTCAAAAAACTGTTCTGAAAGGCTGCAGCAGAAGTCACCTTCAGGCCATGGGTTTTATCTGGTCATATTTCTTCACAACATTGTACACAGTCAAGCCTTTCATTCTCCTTTTTAATAATTTTAAACATATCGGTTTAGAACTCAGCATCTTTGCCTTCCTGGCCCCTTATCTTTATCTCGGGTTAGCGTTTAATAGCAAACAGAAGTCTGTGGACAGAGAAATTGCAAAAGAACACCACTTACGGCTGGTGATTCTTTGGGGTGGAGGAGTGAGTACACCTGTTATGTTCCCCCATGCATGCAATACAACATGTGATTGAAGTGGGCACTCCACAGAAATGGCCTGCACAGATGGGAAATATATTTCTTGAAGCCCCATGTGATGTATCTATGTTTGGGCTGTACCGTTTCACACAATAGGTAAAAGTCAAATGTTTGAATACATCCCCGTAAGTCCCATATTTTGAAACACAAAAAAAGTAATTTTACCAGAATCCTGACTACCAATGAAAGTTCAATGTCTCAATTTTCCAGTGCCATGTAATTCAAGAAACAAAGAATAAAAGGAGAGGATATATACATCCATAAACAAAACTGGGAAAATTAGATATAAATCTCTGTTCATCCAGTAAACCTATCAGTTTGACCCTAGGCAAAAATTGTAATCTCTTAAAAGGATTACGAGAAAAGTTAAGGGTGTGTTATAAACCAAAGTGTAAAGTACCAAGCACATTAAAGCCCTGTTTTAAAAGAGTAGATCTTATAAGTAAAGCACCCTTTCAGAAGGTCTCAAAAGAAAGCAAACATACATGAAATATTTGTCTGAACTTTCATATTTAAGGCTAGGAGTGGGGAGGGCAGCTATGAGAGAACTAGAAAAGGTCCTCAAATCCAAAGATGTATCACTGCACACTAAAGTCAGGATCATTCAGACCATGGTATTCCCGATCTCTATGTATGGATGTGAAAGTTGGACAGTGAAAAAATCAGATAAGAGAAAAATCAACTTATTTGAAATGTGGTGTTGGAGGAGAGCTTTGCACATACCATGAACTGCGAAAAAGACAAATAATTGGGTGTTAGAACAAATTAAACCAGAACTATCACTAGAAGCTAAAATTATGAAACTGAGGTTATCATACTTAGGACACATAATGAGAAGACATGATTCACTAGAAAAGACAATAATGCTGGGAAAAACAGAAGGGACTAGAGAAAGAGGAAGACCAAACAAGAGATGGATTGATTCCATAAAGGGAGCCATAGACCTGAAGGTACAAGATCTGAACAGGGTGGTTTATAACAGGTGCTATTGGAGGTCACAGATTCTTAGGGTCGCCATAAGTCATAACTGACCTGAAGGCATATAACAACATTTAAAATATACCTTCAAAAACCCAGGGGATGATATATGTGAGAGGAATAGTTACTTGAGAGGAAGGCATGTCATCATATCTCAGTTGGGGAAAAGGTGCAAGACCTCCATTTGTCACTTCTGGGGGCACCAGTTTACAAAATGGCATGTAACGACCCTCATAAGCTTTATCATCAGCTGAACAAATAATATGATTCATAGTACAGGTTGTGTTAGGTAGTATTATACCTGAACAGGGAATTACAAATGAATCTCTCCATGTGTGTCAGCCCCACCCACTCCCTGGCTGAACTTTCCAGTTGAGTGGGAAGGTCTGAAAGGGGGATTCTAAGCATGTTTAACTGAAATGTATTTGGAAGCCTCCTCATGATCAGGAACCCAGATAACACAGAAGCCTCCTTCACAGAGCCGCCCCTAGGCACCGGGAAGCGGGGAAGCGGGGCAGTTCCCCCGGGCCCTGTGCTTCGGGGGGCCCCCGCGCTTGGCGATGAGAAGCTGGGCTGCGGCAGGGTTTTTTCTCTTCAGCCGTGCAGTCTCGCCAGCCGCTTCCCGCTCTTGGGGAATCTCCTGCTCTTTGGCTGCATGCCTGAGCGGTTTTTCCCCTCTCCGCTCATCAGCTGTGAAGCAGGTGTGCGTGTGGTGCTTAGCTAACTAATTTTAGGTGGGAGGTTTGAATCTCCTGCCTGAGTGGCTTCCTTGTGCTGCCTGCCGCCCGCTCATCAGCTGTGCAGTGCGTTTACAGGCAGCGCTTGCTGGCTTATTCTGGGCGGAGGGGTTGAAAGAGAGAAATAATGTGGGGCGGCCCCAACTATGCTTTTGCCCTGGGCCCCGCACATGCTAAGGACAGGCCTGCTCCTTCAGATCTTACTTCTCAATGTCGAAAGGCTATCGTGGAGTTGATGGGGTTGTTGGGGGTAGGGCTGGCATGTGCAATTCCATGCCCGCTACTAGTGTTGCCATTCCCTGTTCAGGAACAGCACCTGAGCAGGACCAGAGCTTGGAAAAGTTACTGTTTTGAACTACAACTCCCATCAGCCCCAGCCAGCATGGCCACTGGATTGGGCTGATGGGAGTTGTAGTTCAAAAAAGTAACTTTTCCAAGCTCTGCAGGACTATGGACCAGGAAAGATTACAAGTTATTCTAAAAATATCTTGGAGCCTTGCCTCCCATTTTGCTTCAAGAAATTTTGGAATGACAATGGATTGGATTCAATATTTGAATAGACCTGTTGAAATTAATTGGTATAACTAACTTAGGCCCATTAATTGAAATGGGTTTACTTTGAGTAGAGCTTAGTTGAATATAATCCAATGTCATGATACTAAGGCAGCAATCCTTACTTAAGTGTGTATTAACACATTTACCTGAAATTAAGCCCCAATAAACACTGTGGTACTTATTATTAGTAAACATGCTAAGTGGTGAATTTGTTGACAAATACAATTCAGTTTGTCTCTCTGTAAATGACAGCTTTGTGCTACAGAGGCTGGAGCAAATGCTTACTCCTGTCCTAGGCAAAATATGCAAAAATAATCTACTCAGGATATTAATATAAAGCCTACATTTTTATTAAATTACTGGTATTGTTACTGCAGAGAATTCAAACTGCATGAGTGCTTCCCCATATGGTTAATCATCTGTATGTGAAGCAACCTTCATGGAATTGCAGTATGGTTGTGCCAATTTTAAAAATACTTTTAACCGCTAGCTAATTCCTCACCAAAAGAAATTTGATTAACTGGCATGGTTAGCATATGTTAAATTCAGAGACAGAAATATTGAATATAGTTCAGGATGTAACCAGCTGCTACCTACTAAGAAAGCCTTTATGTTCTTTTGAGCTACTATAATGATTGCAAAATGGTAATCAGCTTACTTACAGCAACTAAGATGCCAAAACACTGGAATATTCCCAGTCAAAGCAAGACTAGTACTTTTAGATCTGAGATTTTCTGTCTATACCAAACTAGCAAATGTGGTTCAAATCAAAGCAGGATGGAAGGAACAAACATTTGTGCAAAAATAGTTTCATTTTTTGGATTAAGTTTAAAGACAATGCAAATCCATGTGAGATGTTTTCTCTAATATAATAATGATTGATTGTTTTGATAAAATGTATTTTTTAAATGATGAAGCATATGAGATGGTCATAAAAACAGGTAAGACTGGGTCACACAAGCTGCACTTAATTTCAGACCAGCTAAAGTTTCCTTAACAAAGACACAGTACAAAGCATAGTACATTTGGTTTCCTAGATGTTGTGTTTAAACTGGGATATGATAGTAACAAGCTTTAAAGTTTCTTAGGGGAAAATGGTTAGATTTTCTGCTTCCACGCAATTCATATAAGCAAATCACTGCTCCTATGAAAATAGGGAATTTGGCTGTAACAGCAAACACATTTGCAGGATTTAAATGTATGTTTTAAAAAATTATTTCAGATGAGAGGTTCATGAAATGACCTTGCAAATTCTTAAGACACTATTTCTATATAACCCTTTTCAGTCTAACCATCCTTTCCCCTACCATGTACATCATTGTACTCACTCAGCCTAATGCCTTCCACATTGTCGGATTTTCTAGTTTTAAAAAACATCCTCATTAGCATTTTTTCAAAAATGTATGTTATCTAAACACTGTATGTGCATTGTATATCAGGCAGATTTATCTGAATGCTTTTTTCCTAAACTGTAACTCTGTTAAATGCATCCACACCTTCACAATCTTTGAGTGGAATTGGATGAAATTTACAGACATGATTGCGCCTTCTGAGGGCATGAATCATGCCAAATGTCAGAAGGATAGCTGCAGGGTTTTCCCACAGGAGAAGCCATTACACTTTTGGGATGGATAAAAAAAGGAATAATTTAATCTCCTCTAGTGTTTTGGGGTCTCAAAATTGCAGTCATGAGAGAATTTGTCCCTGCGTAAGAAACATGCCAAAATACAAACCAATAGGTCCAGAGACATTTGTTCTAGGGACCTTTAAAATTGATTGTGAGGAGGCAATGGTGAGTATGCCAAGCCTCCCGGTGAGTATGCCAAGCCTCCCTGTGCTTCCACTGCTGACCCAACCAGAAGTAAACACAGGTGGGCCATGGATGGTACACTGCAGCAGTGGACAAAGGGAGGGTTCCATTCATGGTCAGAATAGGTCAGAAGAGGAAACCAGGGAGGGTGAATTCCTTGAGCTCACTGGTCTGCTAAGGAAGAGAGGAGGAAGGGAATATTTGAGGGTCACATTCTCATTTAATAATAATAATAATAATTTTATTTGTTAGTCACCTATCTGTCCGACTATACGGACACTCTAGGCGACTTACAACAACAATTAAAATACAATATACAATATACAATAAATAAAATACAGATTACAATATACAATACAACTGATATCAAAACATCTGATTAGTACAGCAATCTAATCCATCCCGAAATTATAGGCCTGCCTGAAGAGCCAGGTCTTTAAAGCTCTATGGAAACCCGTCAGGGAGGAAGCATGTTGAAGATCATAAGGGAGAGAGTTCCAGAGAGTGGGGGCCACCACCGAGAACGCCCTCTCCCTGGTCCGCACCAGCCTAGCTGTTTTGACTGGTGGGACCAAGAGGAGGTCCTGTGTGGCTGATCTTGTGAGGCGGCTTAGTTGATGATACTGGAGGCGGTCCTTCAGATAAACTGGGCCGAAACCATTTAGGGTTTTAAAGGTCAACACCAACACCTTGAGTTGAGCCCGGTAAACCACTGGTAACCAGTGTAGGTCTACTAACACTGGGGTAATATGGTCCCAGCGACGGCTATGCTTAATTAAGCGTGCCGCCGCATTCTGTACCAGTTGCAGTTTCCGGACTGTTTTCAAGGGTAACCCCATGTAGAGCGCATTACAGTAGTCTAAGCGAGAGGAGACCAGAGCATGTATCACTTGCGGAAGCAGATGTGCAGGAAGGTAGGGTCGTAGCCTCTGTATCAGATGTAACTGATACCAAGCTGCCCGGCTCACTGCTGAAACCTGAGCCTCCATGGACAGCTGGGAGTCAAGAATGACCCCTAGGCTGCGGACCTGGTCCTTCAGGGGCAATCTTACCCCATTAAGGACCAAGTCGATGTTTCCCAACCTTCTCTTGTCACCCACAAGCAACACCTCAGTCTTGTCAGGGTTAGAATGGAACAAAGAGAGACTTGCAAAAAGGATTGTAGAAGGGTGATGCCCTCAATATCTGGGGATTTAATAGGCAAAGGTGAAGACTGGCATCAAAGAAAACCAAGGGCTGTTGATTCTGGGTCTAGAAGACCCAGTGGTGAGCCTAAAGCTGAGAAGTGGTGAAAGATAAGGGAAGACAAGAAGGGATCTACATTAAAGAAAAGTCTGGGTGAAGAGTCCAGTGATGAGAAGGTTCCGGAGCTCTAGAATTAAAGGTCCCACCAGGTATAAGAGTGTCCTGGGGCTCTGAAGATCCCCTGAGGAGTGAGTGGCTTTTATTAACAGAGGAATAGTACTTTTGGATGGGGAGAACTAAAAAAGATTCACTTCCTAGGTAAAATCATTCCACCTGATTATAAGCTTGACCCCACCCTGCTCTGATATTTTCTCTCCCGTTCCCCATCACCCCTCCCTGCCATTATGATGTTATGATAAGCTTAGAAGCATTCCTTTCTCTTTCAGCAGACACTGGTCTGCAGAATTCTTTAATGTCTGGATTCTCAAGATGTCATGAAGCATTTTGGGGGGTTCTGCTTTAACTTGTACCACCTCAGAGGGGTCTCACATTGCCTCAAAATTTGAGATTTGTCAGAATCTGATCTACACCCCTAGTTTAAAATGAGCTTAATTATCTGGATTTCTCCTTCATCAGTGGAGGATTCATAACAAGGAATTTTTAGCACTAGCAGAGCCAGTGTGGTGTATTGGTTAAGGTGCTGGACTACGACCTGGGAGACCAGGGTTTGAATCCCCGCCTAGCCATGAAGCTCACTGGGTGACCTTGGTGATTTAGTGTGTGTTTGGGGCTACTCACATCCCCTTTTATTTCTCATGGTTCACATGACATTATTGGCAAACAGAAGCTATCACACAGTTTTCCTCCTGTAAATTCATAGTAACCCAATCCTCTGATAACACGAAAAGGGAAGGAAAACACATCTTCATGCCATATCTCTAGTGCTTTTAGGTGGGTGTGTCAATCATTCCCCTCTCCCAAGTCTATGCTTGTTCAAACAGTTTTTAAAAGTTACTGATCATGTATAGGTTCTGTTCAGAAGATTAGATGAAAGTGTGAAGGCTGGGGTGTTCCCATGAGCATGATCCTGACCTCCATACACATACACATACACATATTTATTGTGCACAGCATTTGTAGGGCTTATAACTAGTGTTGGTGCCAAAACTGATAACTGTCTAATTTGATAGAGGAATTTGTCCAAATTGTAATCCTCAGCTGTTTTATGAATCAAGCGCCATTTATCCCAGAACATTTTCTCTAGTGCAGCATGTTAAATCAGAGGTGTCTGCTACCAAAATCAAAACTGCTTTCTGCAGCAACTGTGCATTGCATACAGTTGTCTGCAGAGAAATTGCAATGCATGAACACCTACTTGAATGTATAACAGCTTCACATGATCAGTGATCAGGTCACCCAGTAGCACAGGTGTCTCAACTGTGCAGGGCCCCTAGACCTGAGTAGGTGCTCATATTTTGGGATTTCTCTGCAAACAACTAAATACAACATGTTGTTGCAGAGAGCATTTGCAATGTTGGGGATGAGCCTAAATGTATGACCCCCACTCTGCCCTTGGAAATGCCCTACATACAAATAACAGAAGAACAGATGTAAGATTCCATGCACACATGATCAGCTTTCAGCAAATCAGGCACCCAAAGCTAGTTCCCTTGTTTTGTGGAATTTTTCATTCTGCTATTACAAAAGTAATGTTATTTTATTTTATTTTTAGTGTCTCTATGAGTCTTATAATGCCAACTGTTTAATGAGACTTTGGTTAAATTGCTTATCGTGGAACAACACTGCACAATTGCTTGGTAAGGTTTTAAAATATCCATGTTAGCCATTAATGAAGAAAGGAACTTTTAAGATATTGCTCTTAAGTGCTTCTGTAATGGAGGAATATAGACAGACATATCACCAAATTTTCCTACTTGGGTCCCATCTAACAGATTTTGAGATCAAGAATGAATGTTTTAGGAAACCTGATTAATAAAGTCAGTGAATATCACTTTCTCATCTAGTGCTGACTTCAAAACTGTGTGAACAGGAAGATGAAATGGCAATATAATCAATGGAGATTAGTTAAATACGTATAGGTTCCTGTGGATCTATCATATTTGTTCCCATGCAAAGATAAAAGTTCTAAGAATCTCAAACCTGATTGTTTATGCATTTGTTCCAGGATGTTACTTCTAAAGAGCCTATAATGCCATCAGAAGCAGTTTTTTAATACTTTTCTCCAACCCATATAGGCTAGCTACTATTCTTGAATTAAAATCTCCATGCAGCACCATTTGGGCTTTAGAGAGCTGGAAATCAAGGTTCACTAGGGATACAGGAAGCTATCCCTAGCTATGAAGGAATGTCAGTTTTTATTTCTCTCAGTTTCTTATTTTTCTGATCAAGTTCAATTTGCCACATTTCCACATCAGCTTATGGTTCGTTGGTTGGTTTGAAAAAGTCCTCATAAAAATTTGTCAGCATTTTAGCATGCATTTCTCCTAATATACACATTTTTGCAAGCAATGTTTCCTAATATAATGAATTTTGTATGCTATTTTCAGTAATTTGTTTTATATTTTATGTTTTTATAGGCACCTTCTGGTTGAAGAACTGCATCACAAAATGCAAAGAAATGCAAATTTCAAAGAAATGTTGCTGCATTTTGACTTGACTATTGTTTCCCATTCCTATCCTAGATGTTATCAGTACCTATGTTTAGAAATGGGGGGGGGAGATATAGTCCTTTGTATGTGTAGCTATTTGCCCTGGATCAAAAGTATCCAAATAACTCATGAGAGACACTATTCCATATTTGAACGTCAGCCTCTGAGTCATTAGAAACAAACATAGCTAAGTCACTGCCACCTCACCCTTTCAGATGTTTTTTTTTTTAACCGAGGGAATTGCAGACCACCAAATTCTGTGTCAGGGTTTCATATGTAACAGAACAGTTCACTCGCAATCTATTGAAAGCCAGCCTTTGACAAATTATTTGTAGTTCCTCTATTGGTACAAACACAGAAGTTCTTTGGGGTTAACCCCTTACTTCTGATGAAACTCTTCTTGACTGAAAGCAAGGTTAAAACAGACATATAACTTACAAAATATGTATAGTGGGAGGATTTTATTTTCCACGGCTTTTCAATATCTTATGGTATTATTTATTTATTTATTTATTTATTCATTCATTCAATTTATATACCGCCCCATAGCCGAAGCTCTCTGGGCGGTTCACAACAAGTAAAACATCTGATATACAATTAAAACCACATATCAAGCAATTTAAACATACATTAATAATATCAAAAAAATTAAAACATATGTATACACATACAAATACATATTAAATATTATAACACTGCCATTTTATCTCCTGTTTTTTTACTACTTGCTTTTACTACCTTTATTGAGCAGTGACTTTCTGCTAGCAGAAAGTGGTTATGCTTCCACAAGGATGGGCATCCAATTTTTGCTGGCCCCCCTACCTACTGTAGCCCTCTATAATATCTCCTATACTGGTTCAAGAGATCCCTCAGCCCTAAGGAGCAGCTTTTTTGACCAGCAGATTTTGAGTGCATGTGCGAGGAGATATGCTTTCCACTAATGCAAAGTCACAGCAGGGATGGGTAAGAAATTCGACTCAGTTCTCATTTAAAGCTGAATTTATCAAATTCACATTTTCTGAAACAGTATGAAAATGCAACCATCCTTCAAAATTCTCACTTATCCAAATTTTGTGATGCAGTTCTCCAACCGACCAGTTTTACAAAATTGCATACTTTAGGGGAAAGTGTGCACAAAATGACTATATTGGTGGAAATAACATACAAAAATACATTATATTAGGATAAATTGCTTGCAAAACATGTGTACATTAGTCAAAACTACATAGAAAAATGTATTTATTAGGAGAAATCCGTGCTAAGATGCTGAAGAATTTTCATCAGAACTTTTTTAAAACAAATTGCAAATTGCTGCAGAAATGTGGAGACACTGAGAGAACTGATATTGACAGATCATTCTGTCCCTAGTAAAATAGTAAATAAAACACATTGCTTTTACATATTTTTGCAAATTACCCTGAATTTTTTTGTTTTTGTTTTTAGATTGAAGGATGGGGTGTGTGTGGGGTGTGTGTGTGTAACAATTATTTAGAAACCACCTTTTGGCCATACAGCTGTCAAAGCAATGCACAAAACAGACTTATCAGTATCTGCAAGTTAAGTACTGAGCATAAATCCCACTGAACTCAGTTGAACTTACTTCTGAGTGGAGATGCATAAGATTATGCTGTAAACAGAACAAATTAAAACAACAAAGCAAAATCAAGAGCAGAGCAACAAAGTCTCAACAAGGGTAAAAGCTATCTATCAATCCCTGGATAAGCCAGGCATATGGTACCAAACTAAATCATAATTGTGAAAAGGAAATGTGATAGCGTGCATGTACGCAACACCGTAGGCACACATATGCCAATATTATGAGCTAGGAGAAAACTCGCAGAAAATAGACAAGGTTTTCCAAACACCTGTCAAGGAAGTATGTAAATATTCAGCCAATTCCAAAATGAGCAAGGGAAGATCACTTACCGCTACTGATAACATGCAATTGTTACTTAGCAAAAACATGCGCGGGGGTTGGGGGGGAGATAAAGATTTAGTGGCTTTGTGCTTATGCACATTGGGTTTTACGTTCTGTGCCCAATGTGCATAAGCGACCTGGATCCAGAAACAGGGTGGCTAGATGTGATCATATAGCCTCACTGTGTGTGGAGTATACATGTGCTAAGATACTTGCAGAAGGATTTTTTTATTATACTTTGTTTTCTAGTCCAGAGGGAATAACAATGCTTATATAAAATGGTTTTGGTTTTGCTCCCCATCTAGAATGAACTATCCAAGGGAGGGGTGCGCAATTGCTGCTCCTCTTGCTGATTTCTCACTCACCCCTTTAGGTAGATCATTCCAGATGAGGGGCTACATAATACTGGTTTTAGTGAAGAGGTTTATGCTGAAACAATACAGGATGAATGAACCGACAGTTTTCCCTCAATCGTCTAAGTGGTAGTTATGCTAGACAGAACATTTGACTTTTGAATGAAGCATTCATTTCCAGTCCCTCTAGCCAAAAATAATTGGGGGGGGGGAGCTTGGAAGAGGCAGTTAAGTTGAGTCAGACTGCAAAATTATTTCCAAAGCTTTTCATAGCTGATGAAAGAACATCAGGCATCGATCCCTAAAATTACAGAAAAAGAATTTAAATGTGGTGGTGGCAGTAGAATAAAAGTTTGTTTCATTTGGAACCCAGCTGTTTAGCTGAGTTCCTGCTCTTTGTAAATATCAGTGAAAACATTTCCTGCTTCCTTTGAAACCGGTCTAGAGATTCCCAATTTCAGCCTATCAACTCAAACAATCAAGTTCTTCTGGCTTAAATTTGGCTTTTGTTTCAGCAAGATATGTTATTATTCTGTACTTATTCACCTTTTTGTGCCACCTCCCCAACCCTGTGAAACAGCTGTTGCCTCAGACATTCAGCCCAAGACATTCTTATCAACCAAACTGAGGCGGCTTTCTCACTTGCCATCTGGCAACTATCTGGGGCGGGAATTCTTAATGGCAAAGCACAAATTCAACTTTTCTGAAACTCCAAGTTGCCCGAAATTTCAAATTTAAATATTCACCTTAGCATTTCAACTTTCTGCACACAAATATAACTAATTATAGCTTAACAGTCAGGAGCTGGAGATTCCAGGCCCAAATCCAGCCCAGTGAAGATTCACAGCTGCCTCCACAGTTGCCAGATCAGAGAGATATGTGGAGGAAACGCTGCATGGCATGCAATAGGACTTACTTGGCAATCCCCCTCTGGAAGGTGAACAAGTCTTGGCTTCAACCCTGTACCCCCTCAATGGCCATTCCATAAAATTTTGCTGATCAAAATGTGGACTTTTGTAGCACACTTATCTAGCTCATATTTCTGGCAGCAACACATGTACACACCCCTGATGATGATATAAACACAGTCGGTATGAACCAGCCCTTTGTGTATTTCCATCCTTTTAGTATCCCTTTAAAGGGAATATATGTTTCCACAAGCATATTGAACATTTCATAGATTTACAGAGCAATCCAACTCAGGGGAAGCCGGTGCAAGTGGTGCCGGCATAAGAGAAGCCAGTGTAAAGTTCCGCCACATCCAACTGCTGTTCAGGAGCCTCTGGGTTGACTGAATGCCAGCTCAGCTGGGAGCTGCACACAGGGACCAGAAAAAGTAAAAGCCTGTTCTCTCAAATACCCCTACTGGGGAGTAAGCCCTCCACATTGACTTCTATTATATTTTTTTTCTTAGACTAATCTTTTTCCTGGTGTAACTTTTGCCTGAATTGGGACCCGCAGAAATGTTCCAAACACGAGCTGGATGCGGCCTAAATCCCCTCAGCCCCTCCCCTGTCACACCCTCAATACTCCCAAAGGCACCCTCAGAACTTCCCTTTTTGGGGACTTACACTGGTCTCCAATGAGTCAGCTGAGCCCTGGCTGAGGGACTTACACCAGCATAGCCTAGCTGAGCTAGAACCCAGCCATCTTAGCTGGAGATCTGTTGCATCCATCGCCCCTCAGCCTGGCGTAACTGCAAGTTGGATTGTGCTCTAAAACATTGTCAGCACAGCTATAGGAGCCCTGAAGATGCTATACATGCCCATGCACTGTACGTGTGAGTTGAAATTCAGAAGTAAAAGATGCTATCAATCCAGTGTTGGTGAATGTACACATTTGTCCTTAGAAGTACTTCTAGAGAATTCACTGACTTGTCTTACATTGCTTGCTGAGGGAGTATGCTAAGACATAAGAATATATCTGTTGGCTAGGGATTGTTTTTTGTCTGTAGGTTGCTTGTGTGTGATGGTGGCTTTAGTAGACACTAATGGCCTCAGTTGTCCATGCTCTGGTGACCTCCCACCTCAATTACTGTAATGTGCTCTATGTGAGGATGCCTTTGAAGACTATCTGGAGGCTTCAGCTAGTGCACAATGCAGATTGGTTAGTGAGGCAGCCCGATGATACCATACGCCACCAGCCCTGAAAATGCTGCATTGGGTGCCAGTGAACTTCTGGGCCAAATTCAGTGTGTTAGTACTAGCATGCAAAGCCCTAAATGGCTTGGGACACCAGTATTATCTCCAGTATCAAACATCTCAGTCTCTAAAATCAGCAGGCGAAGCTGCTGGGTGCTACCCAGTTGCTGTTGACCCGTGGCAGGGCCTTCTTGGTGGCGGCTCCCCATTTGTGGAATACCCTCCCTCTGAGGTGCATCTGTCCTCCTCTTCCAGAAGGAATTTAAAAACATTCCTGTTTACCCAGGTATTTGATGAGTGAAAGCTTTTGTTCCAGGCAACCTTGAAATTATTAGCTGTGAGAACATATGGATGCTTTTAGATATTTTAAATATGCTTTTATTTTATTTCTAATTGCATTGTTTTAATGCCAATGTGTTTGCTGCCCTGGCTGCTTTGGGAAGAAATGAGGAATATAAATTTACATTTATAAATTTAATAAATGATACATTTATTCATTTATCATTAAATTTGCACATTGCAGTTTGTCAATTGCATAATTCTGATGACTAACAAATTCTGGTAGCCTTTCCCAGTCCATCATACATTCAACAAATCTTGCCAAATGTATGTGAAAAAGTATTCCATGGCAGAAATTGATTAATCAGTCTGTATGTGGACTAAGTCATTTTCATGTGTTTTCTGTCATTAATCCAATCCATTAATCCATTAATTCCACATTAGTCTGCTATGTTTTTTAAAAACATCTGCACAAAATTTGTAATATAAATATGTATCTACATACATATTTATAAGCATAGTGTCTCTCAAATATGCATTTTAAATGTATTTTGGTTTCTTTTTTCCAGCCGAGAACTGTGTCAGAGCATTCAGGAAGTGAGAAATCTGGTGGATAATTAAATTCTGATTGGGGTGGCCAGATGGAAAAGGAGACAGGGCTCCTGCAACTTTACCACTTGTGCAGAAGAGGGAATTTAATCAGGTGCAGATTGCATGACAAGCTACACCTGCTGAAATTCCTTCTTCTGTAGAACTATTAAAAGTGTTCTTTTGCATCTGGCCATCCTCGTTCTGATCTGCGCATTAATCTGGGAGGTCATTTCATATTGGAATTTACAAAAATTGTATTTCTCAGGCATTCTTAATCTATGACTCTGGTGGTGCCCTGGTTCCATGATGGGTGATGCTGGTATGGGAAAGAGCTATAGTCTATGTTCCTGTGGGCTCCCCACATTATACTGGTAACAAGGGAAGCATCCATGATGCAGCAGCTTCAATAGCACAACATTCAGAGGCACCTGTGTCTTTGAAGCCATTCTATATGAAAAAGCACTCATTCTGCTGGAAGAGTTACAAATGATGAAAAAAGTGTCATTTTAAAATTTTCATTATATTAACTGAAGCCACCCCATTCATTATTGTAGTGATGCATCCATCTCCAAACAATAGGGAAACATGTACTGAAAATTTCTAGCAGTGCCTAATAAAATGTCATTTATTGCTAGCAGTAGAGCTGCTCTTAAAATACTTGGAAGAAACAAATCACCAGGAACAGATGGCATACCAATAGAGTTGCTACAAGCTACTGAGACTGAATCTGTCCACATTTTGACAAAAATTTGTCAAGAAATATGGAAAACTAAACAATGGCAGTGATCCTGGATAGACCTTTTCTGTGATGGCCCCTCAGTTATGGAACTCTCTCCTTCCTGAGATACAATTGGTGTCCTCTGTTGACGTAATTACAAATGTTCCTCTGCTCTCCCAGGTTTTTGCTGAGGACTCATTGCAGTGCTCTTTTATAGTATTACTGTTATATTTTGATTTTTTAATATTTTTCATTTTGTGTATTTTTACTGGGATTTTGTAACCCGGCCTGGGACCATAAAATTGATAAAGGATGGGATATAACTGAAATAAATTAATAAATAAAATAGGTGTATATCGGATTGCTGCTTCCGACACGCAGCCAGTGCAATACATTAAAAGCATGGTGGTAGCAATGATTGTGCTTCGTGAGTTATGCATGAAAGCAACTCTTGGTCCCATATAAAAACTGTGTATCCCATATAAGAACTAACTTTATTTTACATATTGTTGCTACTATAAGAACCAGTCAAGAGCAATGATGTTCTTCAGTTTCAACATCCATCCCCAAAAATGCACCCCTTTCCTTTTGTAGGGAGAGGATTTGTTACATTATAAGTACTGTACAGCATTTGCCTTGGCTTAATTTCACTTATATGGCTCTTACTTATGTGGTGAATAAATCACTTTTATTCTGCCTAATCACAAAAAATGAAGCATTGATTTATAAATAAGGACACACTTGATATTGAGGTTCCATGGCTTTTCAAAGGTTAATAAATGACTAACAGATGTTATGTCAATGTTTAATAGCATGCTATTGCTCTTATGATTTGACAGAATGTTGTAAGGAATGTTATGGATGTTGGTAACATATGTTTGTGCTCCTGTGACCACTAGTGAAAAGCAACATACAAGTACAGGTATTCTTGATATAAGTAAAGACATTGCTGAGTTTTGTAATTTCCTGATGTGGAATATGAGCCTCAGCCACTTACAAGGCTTTGCCGTCAAGGTGAGGTGACCATTATCACACACACACTCCAACTTCTGAAGCCCAGACTTAACACTTAATTGGAAAAGAATTTACTCCTTTCCGTTCTCAAACCCAGAGCTTGGAAGATTACTTTAAAAAAGTAATAAATTACAGTTACAATTACATGGCCCAAAACGTTACTAATTACTGTTACAATTCAAATTGCTCTGAAAGTAACAGATTGCTTTACTTTTTCTCAAAACTAATCAATACAATTACATTTCAGTTACTTTTTTAAAGGCCTACAAGGCCTACAAGGTGCTGGCCTTGGCTGCTGCACACCTTAGCCTAAAACAACATTAAAAATAAACACACACATATAGAGGTAGTAGAATAATTCTTTTTATCCATAAGATAGCAATGGTGGTCTCTCTGCTGGTAAGGGAAGTGGGGAGTGAGGCAGACGCCGCTGCTCAGATTTTTGCATGTCAAACCAAGTGCAACCCCCCCCCCCCACTCAGCCAGCAAGCATAATCTCTTTCACTTAACCACCTCCCGGAACATGCCCTGCCACCAACTAAGGGACATTCACCCAAGTAAACATTTTCCCCTGAGATGCAAAAAAGTTAAAATACTGCAAATGCAGCACAGTAGCCAGAGAGGGTGGTGGAGGCAACTTTCTGTGCCAAGTGCAAACACAATATTCACACACATAACACACACACACACGTTGTCATGTTTCACCTCCATAGTTCTTTATCTCCATTCTGCTGCTGCCTTCTTCTCCTCCTTTATCCATGTTCTTGCCCTCCGTCTTCTTTTTCCCTCCACTCCATTCTTCACCACCATCATCCATTTTTTTAAACAATTGTTTTCTTCACTCCACCCTGTCTCACTCTCCACCTCCTCCCTTGTCGGCTCCTACCCACCCACAGAGCACGAGGGAAGAGCGATGCTGCACAGAAGCCCAGTTTGAGGCACATGCTTTTCATCCACAAATCAGAGGAGCAGAAGACTTCCCTTGCTTCTCCCCCCTCAAGTAATGCCCAAAAGTAATGCTGGATACATTACAATTACTCCACAAAAGTAATAAAATTACTTCTAGCTCTATTACAATCAAAATGTAAAGGAATTACCCACTCGTTCCTCAAAAATGTAATGAATTACAAGTAATCCGTTACTTGTAACAAATTACTTCTAAACTCTGCTCAAATCCAACCCATCCACTTACACTGCCTTGAAAAAATACTCAGACCCCTGACCAATGCTCTCATATTACTGAATTAGAAATGGTGCATTGTAATTTTGTTCTGTATGATATTTTATTTTGAAACACGAACTCAAAATCAATTATTGTAAGGTGACATTGGTTGGGAAATGTTTGTAAGAAACATAAAAATCTGAAACATGTCGCTTGCCTAAGTATTCAACCCCCACATTAATATTTGGTAGAGTCACCTTTCACTGCAACAACAGCTTTAAGTCTTTTGGGGTAAGTATGTACCAGCTTTGCACACAGTGTCAGAGGGATTTTGGCCCATTCTTTCTTGGCAGATTCACTCCAGGTCGTTCAGGTTGGTTGGACATCACTTGTGGACCACAATTTTCAAAGAGCACCACAGATTCTCAATGGGATTGAAATCAGGACTTTGACTGGGCCACTGTAGGACATTCACCTTTTTGTTCTTGAGCCGCTCCAATGTTGCTTTGGCCTTGTCCTTGGGATCGTTGTCCTGCTGAAAAGTGAATTTCCTCCAAAGCTTCAGTTTTTTAGTGGACTGAAGTAGGTTCTCTTGCAGTATTTCCCTGTATTTTGCTCCATCCATTCTTCGTTTACATTTAACAAGATGTCCAGTCCCTGCTGATGAGAAACATCACCACAGCATGGTTCTGCCACCACCATACTTCACTGTAGGGATGGTGTGTCTTGAGGCATGGGCAGGTTTGCGCCACACATAGGGCTTTAAGTTTTGGCCAAAAAGCTCTCTCTTGGTCTCATCTGACCACAAAACCTTTTCCTGCATCGCAGCTGGGGCACTCTCATGCTTTCTGGAAACTCCAGATGTGCTTTCAGATTGTACTTTTTGAGTAACGGCTTCTTTCTTGCCACCTTCCCATACAGGCCAGTGTTATGCAGAGCTCTTGATATGGTTGACTGGTGCACCATTACTGCACTCCCAGCCACTGAACTCTGTAGCTCCTTCAAAGGGATTGTTGGCCTCTCTGTGGCTTCTCTCACAAGTCTCCTTCTTGTTTGAGCGCTGAGATTTGAGGGACGGCCTTTTCTTGGCAGTGCCTAGGTGGTGTGATGCAGCTTCCACTTCCTGAGTATTGATCCAACTCTGATTATTGATCTATCTCTTGGATATCGCTGGGATATCCAAACACTTGGATATTTTGTACCCTTTTCCTAATCTATGCATTTTTATTACATTATCTCTCATTTCATTTTCCTTCAGATCCACAACCTGGCCAATGATCTTTCAACAGTGGGGGGTTTTATCCTGACAATGTGACAGCAACGTTAATGGTTCACAGGTGGAGGCCAATGGTAAAGTAATTGAGTCCTGGATAGGGCACTTTCTTTCATCTGTGTGTAAACTGGGAGCTTCTAAAGCACAGGGATTGAATACTTGTGCAAGCAACATGTTTCACTTTCTTATATTTCTTACAAACATTTCCCAACATGGCCTCCTGCTGGGAGGAAGGGCGGGATATAAATCAAATAATGAATAAATAAATAAACATAAAACCAATGTCACTTTACAATAATTGATTTTGAGTTTCGGTGGTTCAAAATAAAATATCATACAGAATGAAATTACAATGTATCATTTGTAATTCAGTTATATGAGAACATTGGTCAGGGGTCTGATTACTTTTGCAAGGCACTGTATATAGGTCCTGCACCAGCATCAGCAGCTGCTATTCTGGCAGCAGCTGGAAGGAAGAGAGGTCAGGGTTGCTCGCTCACTCTTTTCCTCACCCCTTCATCCTCTTCCTGCAGATGCTCTGAGTATTTCTTTTTTTATCAGAGTTGGTAAACTATTTTCTTTGGTTTTTGCTCTAACATATCAGGTATGTAGATGCCATTGTAGAACATGGACTGGGGCAGGTGAGAGAACATTAATTATGTGCTTTACAACTAAACTAATACGTATGGCCATCTAAAAGGGGGTTCCTGTAAGACCATTTAAGTCCAGAGTCTAAAGTTACCCAGCAGCACCACTGACATGAAGGTGCAAATATATGGTAAAATGGTCATCCATAACTCCAGTGAGAGCTTATACGGACAGCTCTATTGCAACAGATTCTACCATACATTAATCTACATATCTGCATCGGATGTGACAAGATGATGGTGAATATATTCCTTACCACAGTTGGGCAGGAATATTAGCATTACAACAATCTCCAGGAAATTGGCTAAGAGGGAAGAAATTCCTGCAGGAAAGGGCCACACCCAGAAACTTTCTGGTGCAAGTCTAGTCTCAGCCACAAACTCACTAAGTGGCTTTTGTTTTGTTCAAGCGCGTATACACACGTGTGCATACAACATTGGCCTTAGGAAGTATTTGTAGCTCAAAATATGGCATTTGGATTTATAAATCTTGAAATTTGGTTCTTCAAATATCAAAACGAATAACTCCTGAGAAACCAATATCAGAATAAAAAACTGAGTCTTAATTCTCAAATGCCAGAATGGCTGGAGAATTCCTCTATGGGTTGTGGGTTCTCCATGGGGATGGGTCTGCTAGGAGACCACAAATATAGGCTTGCCAGCAGTGGCCAAAATTTGAATTCTGATGACCAGCAGGGAAAGTTACCCTCAGCACAGGGAGGATCCTAGTGTTTCCTTCAAAATGCCCTCAGGCTGTGCTTTGTACTGGGATGCAGCATCAATGTCAAGGTAGGAGAGGAGAGGTTGTTACGAACACACACCATCCACTGTTCTTCCCCTTAAATCCATTGACTCCCACAGCCCTGAGTTAACATAAGAACAGGCCCTCTTGTGTGCCTTTTCAACAAAATAATTGGGCCAAACACCACAAAAAGGAAACCAACTCAAGAGCATGGTTGTTACCAATTTTCCTCAGAAAAAGAAGGCTTATTACTTCCTGCAGACCTCTTCTATTATGTTTATGCCTCTTGCTCTACCCCACAGTATACTAACAAAATGTTATGTGGGTAAGCTGTCTTACGCTGCCTTTCCCAATTAAATTAAACCAGCCAACTCTTATTTGGCTAACAACTAATCTTATTATAGCATAGAGGCTGCCACACACTCCTCGGAATGTTGCCTTCGAGAGCTAAAAATCTGGATGAGAAAAGCCAGGCCTTTCTGACAGTGCAGTAATTAAAACAAAGTCATCCACTTAGCTGAGATCAGAAAAGAGTAGAGTTTGAAACTCTCCTAAGAGAAATAAATTGGGGGAAACTGCCTTTCAGTGGGTTATTGTACTAACCTTTACATACCCTTGTAATAGCGTGCCCCACTGGAATTGAAGATTGAAGAATAGCTTTGTCCAGCTTGACTTGCTGGCAACCTCAAGTGAGAAAGGGAATCGGCTGCCTCATTATAAACACCAGTGCTTCACTGGCCTTGTGAGATATATTGAGGAGCGCATGGCTGAGAACCAAGACTTGCAACATTGTAGTTGCTAACTCTGAGTATGCTGGCTGCTTCTTAATTGCTTTGAGAGGGCCCAAGTTTCCCAACCAGCAAAGCACCCTAGGATTCCACCTCTATTCACTCCATGCCACACAACTATGGGAAAGAGTTCTAGCAACAATCTTTTGGATACCCTCTCTCTTGCCAATTTTCTCCACCAATGATGGGGAACCTATGGCCCTCCAAATGTTGCTGGACCCCAACTCCCATCACCCCCAGCTACTGGCCATCAGCTGGGGCTGATGGGAGTTGAGGTCCAACAACATCTGGAAGGCGACAGATCCCCTCACTTTTCTACACAAAAGTTCTGGTGGCATAGGTGCATTTTTCTTAATACAGCACATTAATGTTTCCCAGCACATCATTTGCAAATGACTGATCTATGCTCCCAAACAGGCAGGCCTAGATCAGTATCACTGCTGCAGCAGTTAACATCTCAGTCTGTTTCTCCTTCATTACCATGATATCTGCTTTGATTCTGACTTCCTTTACTAGAATTACTGGTTCCATTTACGTCAAGCAGACTTCATTTCAACTTCACAAATGGAACTTCAGATTGGCTGGTTGCTTCCTGAGAGGCCCAGAGCAATTCCTGACTTCTGTTCTTAGGAAATAACAAAGACAAATGCATGAAGAATAGAACAGAGGAGAAAAGCAGGTTTCTGGGGAAGCGCCTGTGGATTAACATAACTAATAGCAGAGAATCAAGCTTCTGTGCCCTAGAGTTTGATTCTTAACTTTAGCTCCTTCAAATGGGAGCCAATATTCTATATACTACTTGTGAACTCATTCTCCCAGAGTAGATCCTTATGAAACCAAAATGGCACCATCCATGCACAAGAGAGCGGCATCAGCAGGCTCAAGGTTTGCAGGAGTACTCTTAAGGGGAGGGAAAAAACCCAAATCAGCCCAATGAGGAATAAGAATACACGATCACCACCAAATGGTAACTAATTGTTGCAGGGAGATGGAAAGTGGGGGGAGAGGAAATGGAATCAAGACTGAGATGCTGTTGGTGAGGGGTTTCTCTGATCAGATGGTGGATATATACCCTGTCCTGGATGGGATTACACTCCCCCTAAAGGAGTGGGTTTGTAGCTTGGGAGTTCTTCTAGATCCTTCCTTGTCACTAGAGGATCAAGTAGCCTCGGTGGCACGGAATGCGTTCTACCATCTTCGGTTGGTAGCCCAGCTACGTCCCTATCTGAGCAGAGAGGACCTTACATCAGTGGTACATGCTCTGGTAACCTCGCGACTGGACTACTGCAATGCGCTCTATGTAGGGCTGCCTTTGAAGACAGTTCAGAAGCTTCAGCTAGTGCAAAATGCGGCTGCCAGACTGATAACAAGAACTAAGCGGTCCGAACACATAACACCTGTTCTGGCCCGCTTGCACTGGCTTCCAATTTGCTTCCGGGCTAAATTCAAAGTGCTGGTTTTGACCTATAAAGCCTTATACAGCACAGGACCACAATACCTGTTGGAACGCCTCTCCCAATATGAACCTGCCCGTACACTGCGCTCTTCATCAAAGGCCCTCCTCCGAGCTCTGTCCCACAGGGAGGCTCGGAGGGTGGTTACAAGAACTAGGGCCTTTTCGGTGGTGGCCCCCGAACTGTGGAACAGTCTTCCCGATGAGGTACGCCTGGCGCCGACGCTGCTGTCTTTTCGGTGCCAGGTTAAAACCTTCCTCTTTTCCAGGGCTTTTAATCTAACTTAATTCTGTTTTAAATTGTATTGTAATTGTTTTTAGATCTCCCATTCTCTGTACTTTGTGGTTCGTTTTATTGGATTTTATTGTATTTTGTATTAATCTGTTGTTCACCGCCCAGAGAGCTATGCTAGTCGGGTGGTATATATATTTAATAAATAATAATAATAATAATAATAATAATAATAATAATAATAATGGAGTGCCCCAATAAAGGTCCTGATAAAGGTCATGGCTTGCTGGAATCCTGAACAAGAATACACTACACTAGGGATGAGATCTGGTCGGTCGGTCGGTCGGTCGGTCGGATGGATGGATGGATGGATGGATGGAAGGAAGGAAGGAAGGAAGGAAAGTATTTTGTTGACCTAACAAGCTGGTATCTATTCAAGTTTGTTCTTTGTTTGCTGATGCATTTACCAATCTGGGTTTTTTTAAAAAAAGGAAATATAGATAAATGAAAGGAAACATTGATAAAGTTATCGTTCTTAATATTTATATTTTATAGGCTGATTTATTTTTTTAAAAAATCCATTTTCAAAAATAGCTGCAGAAAATCACTATATAAAAAGATCTAAAGAGCAGCCTATGCACTATGAGACATTGGAGGCAGGACATGTGTGTGCATTGTTGCCCTCAATCCCAGTTCATCCTTTTATGTGTTCAGATGAATGCCTGAAAACAGCATAGTGAGCATCATATGACATATTATGTAAGCATAAAAGTACAACATTAGTGGGAACTTTTTTTTTTGCAGAGCAGCATAGTTGCACTTATGAAGATGGGAGCAACCATACAACTGGAAATGAATTGCAAAGTGGCCATCAAAGTATTTGCATACCTGACACTGAGGCTACAATCTACGTACTTACCTGGGCATAAGTACCATTGAACTCAATAAGGCTTTCCTCTGAGTAGAGATGTGTAGGATTGCACTGTAAATGTGCATTTTGAGTTTCTCTATCTGTAGCTCAAATACACATTGGCTTGAAATATCTATCTTACATTAACAGTAATCACTCAGGCACACTCCCCCTCCTCTCCTTTGCCAACTCAATATCGCCATTGTAAGGCCCCTTTTTCATTCATGGGGAAAACATTTAAGGTCCCTGTATTTTCCCCATACCTCCCTCCTTCCTCTGCTTCAGCTCACTAAGGAATGGAAGAAAGTATCAGAGAGAACTCCACTTTACAAATAATTTAGGTCTCAGTTTTCTATTCTTGTGTGGCTGGTGTGCTCCTTGTTGGGTAATGTAGGATGCCAGGGTTATAACCACTGAATCCCACCCTGTCTTCCATTAAACCCCAATGATTAAGGGGAAGGGAGCCCCACAGTTTAGTAGCAGAGCACATGGCTTGCATGCGAATGGTCCTAAGTTCAATCTCCGTGTAGTACTGGGAAATACTTCTATCTGAAACATTGGAGAGCCTCATTTAGTGCTGATAATACTGAGCTATATGGACCCATGGTCTGACTGCATAAGGCAGTATATCCTTGAAAGCTATGTGACGACTCTCCACCTTCTTGTAAAGAGTTCTGTCCCATAGTCTGTAGCCTGACTATGGTTATGGTTTAATGGTTTGCTGCCATATAAGAGAAACACCTAAACATTGTTCCTGAAAGCAGACACAATGATTGCAAAATCTATGATGCTTTGTGTCTGAGCCAGATCCATTTATCAGGGCTGAGAAACAGTGTAATAATTGCACATCAAGTCCTGCTGTGGACGTCCTGCTAGCTTCACACACACTTTCACACCAAATTCAAAATGGGCATGCATTACAGTAATATGTGACTTTCCTCAATTGTTACTGAAAAATCTTTTTCTTTTATTTTCTTATGTCATAACACTGGGAAGGTAGCTATAGCCACATGCAGGGGCAGTTTCCCCTTCCTGCTGCTAATGGTACTGAATAAGATTGCAATCTGTTCTTGGAAGAGAAACCAAGCACACAAATGCACAAGCATATGTTGGCTATATTATTGTGAGCTGTTCTCCACAAATACTGAAGTTCTGAAATATGGTGATCAGGAAACAATACCAGCATCTGACTCTCACTGACTATTCCTTTTTTGTTGATGTTGACAAGAGGCTTTCTCCAGCTTCTTGACATTCTAGGCACCTTTGGAAATCCTGTGTTGATCTCAGACCTCCGTCCGGAATTATGTTCCTCTCAGCAAAGGAATGGTTTCACAGAAATTTAACACACAGTTCATGCGGTCAATTTTATCTGTATGCTTTGCTCTTAGAATGCAGTTATTTGGAGAATGTGTCATCTGACCCATAGTTTCAAAAGATACAGCTGTTGCTTTGGGCAATGGGGGGAGATACATCCCACTCTTGCAGAGGTTGAAAAAATGTACTGTTGCAGTTGTACATCCATGGAGATTCCAGCTCACATGAGACAGTCTCCAGTCAAATGTGTCTCTCAGGGTGCCTAAGAAGCATCTCATGGAAACAAAAATGACCATCTAGCAGTGTTGAGAAACAACTTCATAACCTGAGTGAACAATACTAGAGTTAGTCTTATCAGTTACAAAGACAGGTAATGTATGACAAACACATATATGGACCAAATTTGGGGTAATTTCTTTTATTGATGCATTCTGTTGGGATCTTTGTCACTTGTGTACCTTCTGATGTGGATTGGGCTCTCCACTGCCCTCAAAGAATTAATCCAAGATGGGATAATTGAGAGAGAGAGAAAGTAATATTCCAAAGATTAATTGCAAAGAGCAAAAGGATGATCAAAAAGTGGGCACATTCACACCAGACATTTATTCCACGATTATTCCACTTTAAACAGTCATGGCTTTCCCCAAAGAATCATGGTACGTATCATTTGTGAAGGGTGCTGAGAGTTGTTAGGAGACCCCTATTGTCCTCACAGAGCTACAATTTGCCATAATAGTTTAACAGTCATTTCCTCTTTCCAGGAAACTCGGGAGAATTGTGGCCAATGAGTGAAACAGTTTGGATTTTTCAAGGAAAATTTAGCAATTTACCCATGAAATAACATTAATTGTGGTATACTACATAAAAATGGGTTGACAGAGTTCAGGATGTGTGAATCGTATTATAATATGTATGCTTACGGAAACATTTGGAGAGTCTTGTAGTGGGATTCTGAGAGGAACTGCCAAGACCTTCAGAGAAAGGTGTCATCTATGACGGGGGGGGGAAGAAAAAGGATGAACATAAAATGGAATCACAGAGGAAGCAATAACACTGCAATGGAGATAATGGGCAGCTGTCCTTTCCATTGGCCATCGTAACTTATCTACAGGCTGGGCCCGAAATGATTTCCTGGATATGAAGTAAGACCTGCTTACAAGTCAAGAAATGGCCCGTGGCTAGAAAGCCACACAGTGAACAATTTATTTAATGGGGAGTGAAATCTGTTTACTTGTAGAAACCTGCTTGTGAGCAAGAGTGAGGCATGGAAGCCAGGAAATGGCCTTGGCTGGAGAGCTACATATAAAAAGCAGAGGAAGGCAAGTGGGAAGGTGCTCTGTAATTGCCTATTATTGAAAAGGGAGGGCAACCATGTCTCCTACTATACTGGTGATAGGTGAAGCATTTTCTCTTTGATGGCTATATGTAAGATAGACCCAGGAGTCTTGGAGAAGACAGAATTGGGTGATAACACTTCCTTTCCAGTCAAAGTCAAGGGGGCTCAAGGCTTTCCTTGCCCTGCCCTCCTCACAGTTAGCAATTGGGAAGCTGTGTCCTTATTAATGAAATATCTCCACTAATGCATACACAAAATTCAAAAATATGAAATGCATTTAATCTAAGGTCATAAGGACTTTCCAATATGAGTGCATGTTAAAAACTTGGCCATTACAGAAAAAGACATTAAGTTCTGATATGCTGTAGTGTGCAGTTTCTAGAAATTCATGTCTTTTCTCCAGTGGCCCTGAGTAATAGAATATTTATTTTGTTCACAGAAATCAAACTAATCTCCCTTCTAAACTCATCTCCACGTGGATGAATGCAGAAACAAATAGGTTTATGGGGAAATAAATTCTACCATTTCTTCAACTCTGCAAGTAAATGCCCACATCAATTTTGTTAAGCTCATGAAAAATAGATTGCAATAGAAGTAGTAGTGTTATTGAAGGCATGGAATCTCTGCCATTAAATACTGGAAGAGAATGGTACAAACATGAGGCTGGTTGAAGCAGCATAGATTTATGCCACTGAGCAGAAGAAAATCCTTAACACAAGAAAGAGCAAAGAAATCCCAATTTGCTTATTGAAGAGCTCTTTATGAGTAAACGTAATCATATCGTATATAACATATATTGGCATGTTATTGTGAACTTTACTGTTTAACGTCTCCTCTCTTAGATATATACTATATCTGCATAGAATATAATAGTCTTGGTGTACTTAGGAGGTGTATGAACTCACTCATTCATGGGTCTGTCACATGCAGATACTCCAGGACTCTAAATGGAAGAGGTCAAGATAGGAGTGCTCAATTCTGCTCTCACCAATTTGGCTCTTCCCTGTCTCCCCACAAATCATTCAGGAATTATGTTACCTTGAAACATGGCATGAAAGCCACTGTAGCACATTCCATCATTCCTGGGCTGTTCTGGTAATGCAAGATGTTCAAGGTCATGTGGGAACAGACCATGACACAACTTTCCATGCCAAGATTGTCACTGTCTCTGAGAGGGATAGCAACACATTATATGTGATTGTCAGTTTTGGAGTGGTGCAGGAGGAGCAGACACTGCATCTACTCTTATGCCATTGAGGTAATGTCTGCTGAGGCTCTTAAATCCAAAGCAATAACAAATCTTGAGTGCCACTCTAAATAGCCCAGTGTTATAAATGGCCAGATCTTAAATTAAATTAGCTGAACTCGTTAAATAAATTAGGTTTATATTTATTCATTTATTCACAAAATATTAGTAATATTTATAAACCACCAACTCACAAAATATTAAGGGGGTGTACCTTAAAATCAAAACATAAAACTATAAAATCGTAAAATTATAACAAATGACCAACACTGAATCAAATTAATTCTCTAAGAACACTTGGTGAAACATATTTTCAGCAGGTAACAAAATACCAGGATTGTAGGTGCCTGTCTTTTGTCAACAGGAGCAATATTCCCATTTATTGGTGCCACTATGCTATGCTGGGCTGAGCAGAAACTGAATGAATATGAAACAACTGTGGTTAGTCAGGAGGACTTCTCCAGATTATCACAATGATCTGGCAAGATGATCCTTCAGATAACTTGGCCCTAGGCCATTTAGAGCTTCTTACACTAACAGTAATGCCTTGAACCTAGCTTAGTAATGTATTGGCAGCCAGTACACAGCTTTGAGGACCAATGTAGTATGCTAATGCAGAGCTGTTCTAGCCAAAACTTGGGCTACAGCATTCTGCACTAGCTGCAATTTCTGAACCACCCTCAAGAGTAGCTACACAAAGAGTGCACTACAATAGTCCAGTCTAGAGGTCACCTAGTTCTGCACCACTGTGGCTAAGTTATCCAGGAATGGCTATAGCTGGCATACCAGCTGAAGCTGGAAAAAAAGCAGTTGTTGAGAATACACTTGCCTCCAGTAACAGTGATGGACCTGAGAATACTCCAAAGCTGTGTACCTGGCCTGCTCCTTCAGGGGGTGCAACCCCATCAAGAACTGGCAACATGCCAATTTGCTGAACTAGGGAACTACTCACCCACAGACCTTCTGTCTTATCAGGTTTCAGCTTTAGTTTATTGACCCTCATCCAGTTCATCAATGGCTCCAGACACTGGCCTAAGACTTGCATGGCCTCACCTGATTCAAACGTGTACAGCTGAGTGTCATCAGCATCCTGGTGGCACTTTGCTCCAAATCTCCTGATGATTGCTTCCAACAGCTTCAGGTGAATGTTAAAGAGCCTTGGGGAGAAGATGGTAATGTGATGCTCCTGTATTTATAATACTATAAATATGGTAAGTATGGGTTTATTAGAGTATATATGGTAAGTAGACTGAGTGAGAGGGGGGAGTACATGGGCTGGAATGCTGGAGAATGTTGTATTATGATTGGCTGAGCATTTGAATGTCTGAAGGTATAAATGAGAGGATGACAGTTGAGAGACAGTTCTGTTGGTGGGGCTGATTGAGGTGGTTGGTTGATGATTAGTGGGTTGGGGTTGGTTTGAATTAGATGGGTAGTGAGGCAGGTTATTGACGGCTAAAAACATAAAGAGTAACGCATCTGATGAAACCGTATGCTTGTTAAACAATACCTTTAAGTAATCTTGTTATTCCCTGTATATATAAATAAATATTTCTTGGTTTACCAGAAGGCCTGATCCTTGGCTGGGTTACACAGACCAGAAGGGTGGGCAGGGCATATACCAAGGTTGGGAAACAGTATCAGTGGTGGCAGCGGTGAAGAGATAATGTAATGTCATCAAGTATCCAGAGCAACCCAGGGCTGTATTCTTTATAGGCACAAAAATACAGGGGGTTTGTGGCCTGCAAGTGCACCTAGACACAAAGTAGCAATAAGCCAAGAGGAGACGAAGGCACAGTCTCAAGGCAATATTGTTTTACAGGAAGGTCTGGTGGTGCTGCCTAGCAGTGGGATCTTGAGAGATCTTTGCTAGAGCCGGTGAGAGAACCATTTAAAGACCAGGACCCTGAGGTGTAACCGTGACAAGGGGGTGACCGCAGGCGGAATCCTAACAGGTGGCGCCTGAGGTGGGATTCTGACAGGAAGGGTCCTGACAGGTACCCTGAGGGATCATATACTGCAAATGCAAAGGAACTGACAGTCAGTCACCCAAAGCCACCTTTGTGAACAGCCCTGCGGGTAGGAACTGAACCACTAAAGTACAGTGCCACCAATTCCCATCCCACAGAGCTACTCCAGAAGAATATTATGATCAATTATATTAAACACCACAGAGAGATCAAGTAACAGCAGCAGGGGCACACTTCCCCTGTCCCTCTCATGATAAAGGTCATCCATCAGGGCAATGAGGGATGATTCAGTCCTGAAATCAAACCTGAAGCTGGACTGAAATGGCTCAAGGTAATTCGTATCTTATTTATTTTATTTATTTAAAAAGTTTATATCCCGCTTCAGTTCCAAAGAATTCTAAGCGGCAAAAACAATGACATAATATAAACAAATTATACAATATAACAATATATAAAAACAATTATCTCTCACATTATACTTCAAAAGCTAACCGAAATAAAAAGGTCTTAACTTGACGACGAAAACTAATCAAAGACAGGGAAAAACGAATTTCCTGCAGAAGAGAGTTCCAAAGAGTTGGAGCTACCACCAAAAAAGATTTATTCCTAATGCCAGTCCGATGAATTTGAGAAAAGGAAGGAATATTAAGGCCAGGGTCTGATGAAGATCTTAGGGGACGAGCAGGTTCATAAAATGAAATACGATTTGATAGGTAACTAGGGCCTGAGCCAGATAACGCTCTAAATGTTAACATCAAAATTTTAAACTGAATTCGATAAGAAATTGGGAGCCAGTGTAGTTGTTTTAGGAGTGGGGTAGTGTGGGCTCGCCAACTCGCTCCTGTTAACATCCTGGCAGCTGCTGTTTGGACTAGTTTCAGTTGATGAAGTGTTTTAAGAGGAAGTCCTGTGTAAAGTGAATTACAATAATCTAACTTAGACGTAACCAAGGCATGAGTGACCGTGGTTAGGTCAGAGAGCTCCAGAAAGGGGCGCAGTTGGCGAACGAGTTTTAGGCGGGCCAAAGCGCTTCTGGAAGTTGCTAAAACATGGGCCTCCAAGGTCAAGGCTGAATCTAGAAGGACACCCAGACTACGAACCTGGGTCTTTAAAAGGAGTAAAGTTCCGTCAAATGACGGTACATTCCCTATTTCCAACTTGGTTCGGTCCCCAACCACCAGCACCTCTGTTTTATCTGGGTTCAATTTCAGTTTGTTCTGCATCATCCAGGTTTTAACTGCTGTTAGACATTTATTTAAGGGGAGGATAGCATCTCTCATATCCGGAGGGAAGGAAAAATAAAGCTGGGTGTCATCAGCATATTGGTGAAATCGAATTCCAAAACTCCAGATGATCTCACCTAGCAGCTTCATAGAAATATTAAATATTATTAATATCTTCCAAGAGTGTTTAAAGTTATACCATCACTACTCCCTTGATTGCCTTGCCCAAACCCAGATTATTAGCAACTGGACAGTAATTGTTCATCACAGTTTGATCTAAAGTTGTCTCCTTTAGGAGTGGTTGCATAATAGTCTCTTTTAAATCCAGAGGCATCATTTTTTTCCTGTAATGAGACATTCACTACTGTTCGGACCCGCACAGTCAAACTTCTCCGGCTAGCTTTAATCAGTCAAGACAGGGAAAGGTCAAGAATGCATGTGGATGGACGCACACTAACAAGCACCTTGTCCACATCTTTGGGCTGCATCAACTGAAACTGACCTCATAGAACTCAGTTAGATGGAATATTGGATGCCTCATCTAGACCTGCCATCATAATATTTGTATCCTGCCTCTGTATAGCTCAGAGGCAATGTCTGACAACAATTAAAAGCAATTTAAACATTTGAATAATAAAAAGCTGCAGCAGCAGAAGTGATGCAGTGGGTGTGCTCAGAGGCAAATGGATCGCATAAGGCAGTGATTGTGGGATTTGCACATTTACCTAAGTTATAAAACTACCTTGAAATGTGTATTTGTGCCAAAGTAAAGAAGAAGAAAGGACACAACCCTACCACTTGACTTCTAAAAACAACTTCAGAAGATCCCATCCAAGTGGCATTTGAGTTATGTCAGAGTACTCACTGCATGCATTGCAGCTAGAAGTGCATTTTACCAGCTTTTGTTGGTAAGACAACTACAGCCATTTCTGGATCTGGATAGCCTAACCACTGTTACCCATGCACTGATAACCTCCAGATTGAATTGCTACGCTGCACAACCCTTGAAGTTGAAGCTGGAAGATGCAACTAGTGCAAAATGTGGCACCTCAACTGCTCATTGGGATGGAATGTCACCATTATATTACACTGCTGCTGAAAGAATTGCACTGGCTGCCAATTAGCTACCAGTCAAGGTATTGGTGTACAAAGCCCAAATAACTGGGACCAAGATACCTGAAAAAATGTGTCATTTTCTACATATGACTGTGTTCTTCAGGAGAGGGCATCTCACAGATTCCATCCTATCTGGATGTCCATTCAGGCATGATGTCAGAATCGGACCTTTAGTGTGGTGGTATTTACCCTTTGGAACTCAGATATTGTATTTTCGGCACCTACTAAAGAAGTCCCTCTTTTAACAAGTTTTCTATAATCTTTATCCCAGATGGTATCTGTCTTGGATTTGAACTGATTTTATATATGTGCTGTTGTTCTCTTACGCTGCCTTTATACTAATAATTGCTTTTTAAAAATTGTTCTATATATACAATTGTTTTAACTTTTTATATCTGTATCTGTTTCATATATGGTATTATATTGTAAATTGCTTCGGGATGCCTCATGGGGAGCAATTCATAAATTAAATAAATAAATAATACATTAGATTAGAAGGTAGCAGGAAACAGTATCCAAGACAGAAGACAAACAGAAGTAATTCTCCCCCGCGCAAAAAAAAGATGAATGGTTAAATTCTCCTCTCCCCTCACTTCAATTGCAGTGCTGCAAGCAACACTCTAAACCACTTATTTATTTATTTATTATTTGATTTACATCCCACCCTTCCTCCCAGCAGGAGCCCAGGTTTTGTTGCAATTAAATTTAATTTGCATTTCATTAAATAAATAATAACTAAACACTTTGCACAGGTGTTCAGTGGTTTTGTGCTTGTATTTGAGAGCAAGCAACAATATTATCCAAATGAAATGGAATCAGGTTTGCCTCCTACTCATACAAACCAGCCAATAAGGGAGAATCAATTTCCTTCAATATTTCAAAACTGAAAATATCTCTAGGGTTCTTAACTATCCTTGTATAAAGGAGCTCCTCATTGCTAAATCTCTGCTTGCTGTACTGTTGTCTTCTGTTCTGCAGTGGCTTCAGAAGCAAGATGTGTTAGCAAAACAAGTAAGAATAATGTTTAATAGATGTTTGCAGCCTGATCCTATGCATGTTTGAAGCAAGTATGCATAGGATTGCAGCTGCTGGTTAAACAAGAGGTGTTGTTTTGGCCTCTCTTTCATCCCAGCTAACTAACAGCTGCAGTCTTTCTATTGTTGTTGTTGTTATGCCACAAGAGTGGCTGTATACTGCAGTCAGCATGGATTTTTTGCAGTCCGCAATGTTAAATTGAAAATACCCCCCATGCCATTCTGATGCTTCCCATAAGCTCAATTCAAAACAAAGCCTTGTTGTTGTTGTTATGTGCCTTCAAGTCAACCACGACTTATGGCAACCCTATGAATCAGTGACCTCCAAGAGCATCTGTTGTGAACCACCCTGTTCAGTTCTTGTAAGTTCAGGTGGTCTGTGGCTTCTTTTATGGAATCAATCCATCTCTTGTTTGGCCTTCCTCTTTTTCAACCTTCTAACTTTTCATGGCAATACACAAAACAGAGAGAATCAAGAGTTCAATGTGTAAAGAGAGAGAGACTGAAACCAGAGCCCTTTTGGACTTTTTTCTGTCAGAATTCTCATAATTTGTTGAAATTAATTAAAGATCAGCCATGTTCACAGAGTATCTGTAATCCTATTACTGACCTTGCCCCATACTCTGACCTTCATCTTCTGCAGTTTAAAAGTTTTTAAAAAATGCCTGGCTGATTTTTAATTAATTTAAGAAATTTAGCATTGAACTCAATGATAAGGCCAGGCATGCTCAGTAAGAACCAACTGTCAGCATTCCAAAAGCCAGACTCACAGCTGCTTGGCTTGCCTAATCAGGGGGCCCCACCCACACCAGACCTTGATTTCACATAAGACAGTCATGGCTTCCCCCAAAGGAAAGTGTAGGGAAGTGTAGTTTGTGAAGGCTGCTGAGAGGAGACTCCTATTCCCCTGACACAACTCCAGTGGCCAGACTGGTTTAACAGTCAGCCGCTCTGACTGAAGCTCTGTGAGGGGAACAGGGCAACTCCAAGCAACTCTCAGCTCCGAGCTGGAACACTAGAGGCAGCCTCAGCATGGATATTGAAATTACTCAGGACTATCATTCTGGGCACCTCCAATACCACAGCCAAGATGGCTTCCGCCAGCTCGGTTAGAGAAGCTGTTAGGCAGCAGAGTGGACAGTATACCAGCAGCAACCCTAGTTTACTGTCTCCTTGGCCAGACACCACGTGCAGCTCCTCACAGCCAGCCCCAAGACAGAGTGGTTTCCTGGTGACAGAGATGGAAATTCTGTAGACCACAGCAACTCCCCCCCCCCGTTCCTGCAGCCTGTGCTGTTGTTGCACCAAATAGCCAGGTGGACAAAACTGGTTCAGATCAACTCCTCCCAGCTCACCCACCCGGGTCTCAGAAATGCACACCAAATTGGCACCTTCATCCATGATCAAATCATGGATGAGTGTGGTCTTATTGTGTACCAATCTGGCGTTAAACAACAGCACACACAGGCCAGTGGGCACAGCAGATGAGCAACAAAGAACCTATCCATGGGAGGAGCGGGAGCAAGAAGCAAAGCATAGATAGCCTTGCCTTCAACTTCTGTGGTAGCTCACCACCTCCCCATGGCTATACCTCCCTCTACCCATGATCACTGAAATTGAGGTGGCATCACCCATGCCCCTCCTTATTGAGACTCCTCCTAAACTCTTGATATGGACCCAACAAGAGCCCACAAACAAAGCCTACCTGAACCAATTATCCCTCTGAGAGAATTAGGAACAGTCAGATCCATTCAATATCTTTCACACAGAGAACATCTACTCCCCTCCCTGTCTCACACCCAGGGAGGGCCAGACTTCTGCCAGTTACAGACTCTCATTCTGAAGGCATCTGGTGACTTTCTCCTATCATTCAGTTAACTGCACAGGCTCTCACCCTGCACAGGAACTATACATGAGCCACATGCCCTCCCCACTACCAATTGCCTCTAGATTGTTTTTTTTAAAAAATAGAAGGGGGTAGTGCCCTCACCCTTAGGACTCCCTAAGGGACAGCTCACCACCCAAGCACAGCTGGGCTTTTATGCCCCCTGACCCAGCCAGGTGCTAATCCAAGAGGCTGCAAGATTGACTGCAGCCTCTCTCTGGATTCAGGGTCATGTAGGAGGTCCCAGTCCTTGTAGCACTTACCAAGGACTTCAGCTGTCTCGTGAGACAGCAACCCAGAGCAGCGAGCAAGCAAGCACCCAGATGCTCAAGTAGTCATTCCCAGGGCAGTCTTCCAGTGCTGCAGAGAGTAAGCCCCAATAAACTCAGTGAACTTGCTTCTCTCTGGAAGGCAATATGGAGACATAATAGGGGTGTATGTTTTATATTGGGAATGAGTATCAGAAAACAGGGATAGTCACTTTTAAATAATATCGTGGAGTGTATGGAGCTGTACATTCCTCTACCATTGAGATGTCATTCTCTATGTAGGGATACAGTTTTACTTAAAGTTCTCCAGTCCATAAAGAGGCCTAGAGATTAATATCAAGCTGAGCTCAGGAAGAAATAACTGATGAGGAGAAACTGAGATTAAACCTGCAGTCCTATAAACCAGGAGCTCTTAATCTGTGGTCCATGGACCCCTAGGGCTTCAGGGAGTCTGGGAACCAGGCACACAAAAAATCAATTTCCAATGCAATAAAATAAATTGTATGCAAAAGTTTGTGTATGTTTTCTGGGGACGTGTTCCATAGCTTTCATCAGGTTCTCAAAGTGGTCTGTGACCCCAAAATGGTTAAGAACCACTGCTATAAACACTTACCTAGTAGTAAGCCCATCATAATCCACTAGGACCTACAACTGAGTAGAACAGTTGCACTGTTAGTCCAGGATGGAATCCAAAAGTCTGTATGCATTACCATGCATGTACTGCCATTGTTTCAGATCGTCCTTCCCACTGCAGCCCCTTGACACCTCCCAATGCTCCTGAAGGTTGGTGACCTTCCAGAGTGGCATCCACCATAGCTTAAAGAAGTTTGCAGTCAGAATTTAAAACCACCAACGACCCACTTGCACAGATGTTCTCTCACTGTATGTGTATAATGCAGGTTAGATGTTAGATGCAGGTCTAGGCTCCAGAAATATTTGCATTCCTGTTTAACAGCTACAGGTTATACAAAAAAAAACCCCTAAGATAAATGGGATTGTACCACCTAAGAATGTAATTGTGTCTTTAAAAGCAGCTCCTCAACAAAATTTCCTTGCATGCAAAACTTCTGGCCCAGGCTGAAATCTCTGACTTCAAAATTCCACCATTTGCACCATAAAACAGGTATCTCTTTCTCCTAAGCACTTCCTGCCCACTTTGACGGCCTGTGATCTCAGACCCAACAGCTGACTTGTGGCCTGTGTTAGCGATGCATTATGACTTCATTATGAGATATCAGATTTCACCTCTGCAAATGATATGAACTGGTGTTGTAATTGCAGACCAAACAGTAATTATATATGCTTTCCTGGGAAAGAAATTTAATTTAGTAAATTAACAAATGTTGGAGAACGCTGAATGCTTTGCTGTCGGGACTACAGCACCATGCCTTTCTTGTCCTCTGTTTCAGCCATATGTTCCATACTTTCTGTATAATAGGCTCTTGTTTTGCTAAATTCATTGGATCTGGCAGATAACTGAATTCCAAAGAAGGCTCTGAATTTACTTTATAACCGAGACTAATGTCAAATCTGAGCTCTATCTAATAGAAATATTGAATAACCTCATGCTTATCGTATCTGTATGCCAGCTATGACTAACTGTAATAGCCCCCCTCAGATCACTATCCCTGATCTATTTTCCTCTTCCCAAAGATTTGTTTTTGGTGAGGAGCCACCCTAGAGTTTACCCACATCCCCTGCTACAAGCCAAGCTGGTATGTTAAGGTTTAAAAACATTATTCATACCCTGTAATTTTAAAAACCTTGACTCATGGTGTCCAGAATTCAGCAAACCTACCCTGCAAAATGAGTCAACACTTCTTCCACATATCATTTTATCTGTTTATACAATTCAATATATTTGTGTCCCAATATTTTAAACATTGCAAGAACTCAGGAATTTATTTTCACATGAACTCTGCAAGATTATTATGGTATGGTTTTAAAATAGTGCTAAGAAAGGCAGAAATAATGTTCAGAATAGCAGGGTTTTTTTTTAAAAAAATCATATACTGTAGATGTACATTACCAAGAAAACAATATGTGATACTGAGACTGTGCAATACTGGAGAGTTGGAGGCATATAGTTTTTCTATGTGTGCATTTGTGCACTTTTGTCCATACATGAGCACTTTACATTTTTTTGCCTCTGATACTATGTTGAAATTTCCCCATCACAATATTTGGTGGTGCTTGATAGGATCTTTAGGCATTGTTGTGCATTGTTCCCACTCCTCAATTACTACTTACTTGCTCTTCATTACCTTCACTACTTTTTTCCCAGCTGGGCATGGGTGTGTAGACAAAGAGTTGGGTGTTTGGGGGAGGGGGAAGGCAGCTAGGAAAGGACAGAAGGAGGATTATGATGGTACTACTACTAATAAAAATATCTCCCACATCTCCCACTTTAATGAGTGCTGCTGTCCTCTGTGCCTCTGTCCCCTTCTGTCTCTCAGGTATGGTTTTAAGATGCACAGAGAAATCTCAAATTCTTCAATGCACAGAGGAACAAAGATACTTCCCCCTTCCCCCACTAGTCCAGAATTTTAACTTCTTCGCTCCATGAAGTTTTCTAACAACAAATGAACTGTAACTTAGGCTGGATCATGATATTCATTTCTTGTGTTTAAATAGATTTGCTGTTCAAATCTGTAATGGTGTGGTAATCAACCTTGATTTAGGATGCAATCTGTCTCCTTACCTGGGATCAAGCCTTAGTGTGACTGACCTGTGAGTAAATGTGCACTGTGAACAAATGTGGATTACTCCGTAGGGTATAATCCATGATCACTTATCTGCCATAGAAATAAACTCCGCTGAAAACAGTGGGTCTTTCTTTCAAGTAAGCGTTGGGCTCGGTGGCACATAATTGCTCATATTATTTATCGTAGAATCCAACTGCAGAAGAAACTCTTGACATTTTTTAAGAGAATGCAGTTCATCTTAACTGTATATCTGTTTTCATATTTTTGTTCATATTTTCTTTCCTACGTTTCATTTGTTAGCTAGACTTTATTATCCATACCAAACGCCTGCTTGCTGTGTGAGGTAGAGAGACCATTTCTGTTGTTATCATTGATTATTTCAAGACAATGTCCCCCTCAGCTTTCATCTGCAGAGAGTTGGAAATATGAAGAAGCACCTCTTAAGAGCTAACTTGAGACCTCCTGCCAGATTGTGACCACACAGGTGAACTGCCAGGGTTAATAAGCACATTGCAGTGAACCCAGCCCTCCACAGCAGAGGGATGCCCTCTCAAAGCCAGATTATCAGTGGAGCAACTGAAGCTGTAAAAGGAAAACAGTAAATTAATAAATCATTAAAAAAAATTAAAGCAGATCACTCTTCTTTCCGTAGCCCACCACCCTCATACCCACCTGAAATAATTCCTTAGAAATCAGTCCCCTGTGCACACTAACTTGGGAGTAAGCTCAGCTGAACACAAGTGGGTTTTATGCAGCTAAAACATGCAATAATCAGGTCAGATTGGTTGAAGTTTTGGAGCTGTACTAATTTGGGTGGGAGTCGGCCGAAAAGCATGTCCCTTTACAGGACAAAGATGCATCACTCTGGTTAATGGAGCCAAAATTTGATGCTTATGATACAAGCACCAAATCCTGTTTTGCAGGCATTTTATACATCATATATCTTCACAACAGCGGTGTACGGTAGATTAAGCTGAGAGGTGATGACTGACTCAAGGCAGGAAGTCAAAATAATGATGAGCTGGACTGCCTTCAAGTCGATCCTGATTTATGGTGACCCTATGAACAGGATTTTTGTGGTAAGCGATATTCAGAGGTGGTTTATCATTGCCTTCCTCTGAGGCTGAGAATCAGTGACTGGCCCAAGGTCACCCAGTGAGCTTCATGGCTATGTGGGGATTCGAGCCCTGGTCTCCCAAGTCATAGTCCAACACTGTAACCACTACACCACACTGGCTCTGTAATGATGAGTTAAGTGACTTTAAAATGTAAAAATCCTCAGAGTATTTTCAGGTTTGTTTATCAAGGTTGGCAAAATGTTTTTTGTTTCGTTTTTGCTGGGAGCTATGAATCTCCACATGCTCAGGGTATTTTTGTAGTTATCAAAAAAGCTTATGCCATAATAAATTTGCTAGTCTTTAAGATACCACAAGTCTTACTATGTGGTACCTTATTTCATGTGTTCCATTTTGGGAGAAGGGTACCCTATTTTGGAAAATGCACCAAGGCCCCCATGCAAGGCTAAGAGCAGCAGGAGTAGAAACAGAACCATTCCTAAAGGCATGGGGGGAAAACAGTCACTGGATGTGGCAAGTTGACAAGAAAGGGGGTGATGTAAGGTGCTGAATCCAGTGCTCAAATTAGGGTTGCCAGGTCAGAAGCATCCCAAAGCCTGAGATTTCAGGGGCAGGCCCTAGTGATATCATGGGGAGGGGCTGCAGTGATGTCATTAAGCATGATATATTAAGCATCAACCACAGTTGCTTGGAGCATACCATTCAAACAAAAACATTTCTCTGTTTGGAAATTAAGATAGAAGTCTTAGCTAAAATATAGAGCCTGGGTAGGAAACATTTAATCTAGCTTACTTGCTTCTGGAAAGAAGGATTTAAGTACCCTCAGGCCAGGCCAGTAACCAGAAGGCCATTGTAGGAAGAAAAATGTCTAGTGTTGTGGAGATGTTACATAGGAGCACTCAGGAGTAAAGACGGGTGTCTCTGAAGGCTGCAATTCTAAACACACTTACTAAGGCCCATAGAACTCAAAAGGACTTACTTCTGAGTAGATATGTATGGATTGTGCTGTTGGTAAAGCTTGACTAGGGATCCTCTGCAAAGATATCCATATCCAAGCAGGGTTGACAACCCCCTGCCTGGAATGCCCTGCCCTTATCTTTTAATGTGGCTGCTCCAAACTTCTTTACAGATTTGACCCTCCACTTCCAAAAGAGAAATAAATAAGAGTAAGAAGATTCTCTACCCTTTTCTGTCTACCTCGTGGGCTGCTCTAAACTCACTTTGACAGCCAACCCAATTCTAATGAGTAATAATTGACACAGAGAAAACACACATGGTTTGATCTACCTTCACAGACAGCAGCTTGGGAACAACAACAATTGCAGCCACACTACCCAGTATGTGAATTCTATTTTACCACTATTGGGCAAGAAACCAACTGTCATGCAACCAACAAGATGCATCATCAGTGGGTTTAAGGGAGTTGAGCTGAGCGCATGGAACCACTGTTGTTGCTTCTATGGATATAAGGGAGTGAGGTTAAAGGTAAATGAATTGCAAACAGAAAAAGAAAAACAAAAGACTGTGATGATTTTCTAAATACAATACCATACCAACAACAACAAGATTCCTATGAGTACAGCAGAAAACTCAGCATCCCACAGCCAGTCAGGATTCCTAACCAAAACTACAAAAATCCTGGCAGCCAGTCAGCTAAGGTCACAGAAATCCCCATGCAGCACAACCGGATGCAGGAGCTGCAATTAGTGCAGAATGCTGTGGCACGATTCCTGACAAGGGTGAGACCCTATCAGCACATAATACCTCTGCTCTGAAATCTGCACTGGTTGCCCATTTGCTACCAGGCCAAGTTCAAGGTGTGCTTTCCATGCTATGAGTGCCGCATAGTACTTGTTCTGTTCTTGTAAGAAATCATCCCTTTAGAGTAGCAGCACCTACGCTTTGGAATGCCTTGCCTATTGACATTAGGCAGACACCTTCATCATACTCTTTTCAGCACCTGCTAAAAACATTCTTGTTTAGGCAAGCCTAGCAGGCATGCAGAAGGTATTGTGGATGTTTTCTGGTTTTAACTCATTGTTGGTTTTATTATTTTGACCATTTTTAAATATCTGTCTTTAACTGTTTTTGCCACTAAATTCATTGTTTTAATTCCTTCTGCAAACTGCGTTGGAATTTCTTACAATAAAGCGGTATATAAATGTTGTAAATAAAATACATAAATAAATGTTGGAGTCACTGTGGTCCTATCTTATACCAGCTCAGGCCAATTGATACCATCCAGCTTAGTACTCGTGACATGGACTAGCATTGGCTCTCCATGACTCCAGACAATAGTCTTTTCCAGAAAGTGAATTTTGGACCTTTGCATGCAAAGCATATGCCCTGCCACTGAGCTACAGCCCTTCCCCTGTTTAATTTTATTTATTTATTTATTTATTTATTTAATTACGCTTTTAAACCGCCCTATAGCAACAAGCTCTCTCTGTTTAAAAAAGTATCTTTTAAAATTATTCTTTTCAATTCACTAATGAATGCACAGCATACCTAGGGCAGATCCACATCATTCATTTAAGGCACATTAAACACACATTTGAAGCACATGAATCCCACCACAGAATCCTGGGACCTTTGATTTGTTAAGGGTGGTGGGAACAATAACTGTGAGGGGGAAAACTACACTTCCCAGGATTCTTTAAGGGAAGTCATGCGCTTTAAATGCGAGTTGGATGTGTTTTAAATGTATTGTGTGGATCTACTTAATAAACTTTGCCTGCATGTAATTTTTTTAATAAATTTGTTAAAATGGAAATGAGCTATAAAATTTACTGGGTGATCATCGGCGACTCACCATCTCTCAGGATAAAAACAACAGAAGGGAACCATGACAACAACAAGAAAGAAGGGAACACTTAAAATGTAGAGGAAGTAATAATGTACAACTATAGTGTGAAATCAAATACTTATCGGGACCTGGTATAAAGAAATATTTATATAAGCATGACTACCAAAGATGTTTATTATTTACACAACCTGTAAAGATATTTGTAGTGTAATCCTACTTTTGTTTACTCAGAAGTAAGTCCCAATGTATTCAATGGGGCTTACTCAAATAGGGAAGCATGCACAGAACTGCAGCCTCAAGTGAAAAGGTACTTCACTCACCCAACCCAAAATTCAGAATCATGCCACTTTAAGCTGTTATGTACCTGTTTATACTTTTTATTGTTATTGGATTTTAAAGGGATTTATTTCTTGTGAGCTGCCTTGGTTTCCAGTTAGCAGTACTATCTCACAGGGTTGCTGGGAAGACTCCATACACACACACACACTGGAGATGAAAAAATACATTGACCCCATATAATAGTTTATTGTCAGAATGAGTTGGTCATTGCAGAACTTTTTATAAAAAAAATATAAAGTCAGTATTAGTTTCCTACATAACAAAAGCAGTGATATCTATGCGGGGCTGGCCCCAGACATGCCGGGGCCCTTGGGCAAAAGCCTGCCCCAGGCCCCAGCACTCCCCTTCTGTGACTCACTCACGGCAAGAGCTTTGGGACTCCACCATTCCCTTCCTTAACTTACCTTCATGGCAGGGATGTGAGCGCACAGCACACATGTGTGCCATCAGCCAAGATGGCAGCAGAAGCTTCAGCCCCTTAGGGAAACCTCAGCCGCCATCTTTCTTAAGAGCACCGCTGCATGCACAACTGCAGAACAAGGTAAGTTAAGGAAGGGAATGGCAGAGTTCTGAAGCTCTTGGCCTGCAATCCGCAGCAGCAATCCTGCCGCAAATCACAGAAGGGCAGCAGAGGGTCTCCCTGGGGGCTCCTGTAGCCTCAGGGGCCCTTGGGCCAGTGCCCCACCTGGTCACCCCTTGGAACCGGCCCTGTATCTATGTAAGCCCTGTCTAATTGCTTTAAAAAATAGGATTGGAGAGGGAGAGAAAGATTTACAACACAAACACAATCCTTTGCTCACTCAAAAGTCCCATTAATTTACAGTACAATCCTAATCATGTCCACTCAAAAGTAAATCCTATTGGATTCAATGGGGTTTACTTCAGGTATGTGGGATTAGCATTGCACCTTTACTCCCAGAAAAGCAAGTATTGGATAAAAGCTTCATATTGGGAAGGTTTTCAAAACACTGCCATTGTCAACAGCCCAGGAAAATTTAAATTTGTTTGACTCCTGCACACGAGAAAAAAAATACTTTTGATACTGCTGAAAGCTATATACTTACTCAATTTATGAGATTTTCAGATAAACAGGAAAAAACAACAGTTTTCTACCTTTGCAATGGAGTCTAGGTACGGCCCAGAAAGAAATCCCTTGTCAATCACAACCCTGACTTCACTTATTGGCTACAAACCTCGAAGGGTGGGGTTAGAGCAGCCAGCTAAGAGATAATTTCACGGAAGTTGCGGGGAGATGGCTGATGTTTTGGTGTATATCTTGTGAACCAGACCACCTAGGAACTTATATTTTTTTTAAATGAAAGCTGAGAGTTCAGAGATTAAGGTGACTCACCCAGAGACCCGGAGAAGGCCCACAAAAACTGGAGTCTCCGGGCAAAAACCAGACACCTGGCAACCTTAGCTCAAATAATAGAGTAAGAGGTAGGGAGGCCTTTAATGAAATTCGCAAGCCCTAACCTTGATTCTCAATCAATTAAGTCAAATCTTGGTCTCCATGGCCAGCTGTGTTTGGGTGTGGTGGAGGACACTGTCTTTTTGGAAAATTCAACTGTCAGCTTGGTCAGCTAATGTACAAGAATTGGGAGTGGGATGTAGAGGCAGAATCTTGTCCTTCACCTCAAACATCTTGGATCAGCCATGGATCCATTCACTTCTGTAAGGGAAAAGTAAATCATTCTGCTATGTAGAAGTTATGAAGGAAACTACTTTCAACTTTGGCTAGGCTTCCATTGATAGGAATCTTATACTAGGTGTGGTGCTTCTTTGCGCACAGAAATTCCATCCCTACCCCACCTCCCATAGCCCTTGCAGTATTTATTTTTATTTATTAAATTTATTAGTCGCCCATCTGGCTGGTTGTCCAGCCACTCTGGGCGACGTACAAGATAAAAAACAATACATTAAAACGTTAAAATTTAAAACCATAACAGTAAAAACCTAACCCACCCCAAAAGCCTACCTGAAGAGCCAGGTCTTCAAGGCCCGGCGGAAGCTCATCATAGAAGGGGCATGGCGGAGATCATTTGGGAGAGAGTTCCACAGGGTGGGGGCTACTGTTGAAAAAGCCCTCTCTCTAGTCCTCACCAGTCTAGCTGTTTTAACCGGTGGGATCAAGAGAAGGTCTTCTGAGGCTGATCTTGTTGAGCGGCATCCCTGACGATGCTGGAGGCGCTCCTTCAGATAGACTGGGCTAAAACCATGTAGGGTTTTAAAGGTCAAAACCAACACCTTGAATTGGGCCCGGTAAACAACCGGTAGCCAGTGCAACTTCTTCAGCACTGGAGTGATGTGATCTTGCTGGCGGCTGCCTTTAATCAGACGAGCTGCCGCATTCTGTACCAGTTGCAGCTTCTGGACCGTTTTCAAGGGTAACCCCACGTAGAGCGCATTACAGTAGTCGAGGCAAGAGGTGACCAGGGCATGTACCACCGGTGGGAGCAGATGGTTGGGAAGGTAGGGGTGCAGCCTCCATATCAGATGGAGTTGATACAGCACTGCCCGGCTCACAGCCGAGACTTGATCCTCCATGGACAGCTGGGAGTCAAGAATGACCCCCAGGGTGTGGACCTGGTCTTTCAGGGGCAATCGTACCCCATTGAGCACCAGGTCCACATCCCCCAGCCTTCCCTTGTCTCCCACAAACAGTACCTCGGTTTTGTCAGGGTTCAGCTTCAGCTTATTCCTTCCCATCCAGCCACTCACCGACTCCAGGCACTTGGACAGGGTTTCTACAGCCAACCTCGGTGAAGATTTAAATGAGAGATAGAGCTGCATGTCATCCGCATACTGATGACATTGCAGCCCTAATCTCCTGATGATTGCCCCCAGCGGCTTTATATAGATGTTGAACAGCATCGGGGAGAGGATGGAACCCTGTGGCACCCCACAAGTGAGAGGCCAAGGATCCGAGCCCTCATCCTCCAATCCCACTCTTTGGTACCTACCAGAGAGGAAGGAATGGAACCACTGCAATACAGTGCCCCCCATGCCTAACCTCTTCAGGCGGTCCAGGAGGATAATGTGGTCAACTGTATCGAAAGCCACTGAGAGATCAAGGAGGACAAGGAAGGTGCTTTCGCCCCTATCCCACGCCCTCCTCATATCATCTACCAAGGCGACCAAGGCTGTTTCAGTCCCATGTCCAGGCCTGAAGCCCGATTGAAATGGATCCAGATAATCCGCTTCCTCCAAGTGCGCTTGCAACTGCTTTGCCACCACCCGCTCAACCGCCTTGCCTAAGAATGGCAAATTTGAGACTGGGCGAAAGTCTCAAAGTATCTGGGCCTTTCTGCCCACCACACCTATCATGACAATGGACATTTTGCTAGTCACATAATAAGCAGCAAATGGCAATCACAGAATTGCCTTCTGGTCTCCCAAAGCCAGCTTTAGGCTTTGCCAAAGACTTATGCCATGAAATGTCACCGCATAACACTGCCATTAGCAGAGCTCAGAAAAGTTACTTTTTTGAACTATAACTCCCATCAGCCCAATCCAGTGGCCATGCTGGCTGGGCTGATGGGAATTGTAGTTCAAAAAAGTAACTTTTCCAAGCTCTGGCCATTACTATAAATATTATTAACTGACTGCTGTATTCTAAAATAAGACTTTCCCTCTGCAGATGGTTTTAGTTGTGAACTATAAATGCAATTTCCTTCTGAAAAGTGGGTCTCTATCACTTCATTAAAAGTGATAGATACTCAAGCACGACTCATTTCCTCCCAGAGGCAGGAAGCTGTAAGTTACTTGCAGTAGAGGGGCAAAATAAGACACAGACACATCTGCTTGGGTTGAACAAGGGCCACTTTATTAAACTATAGCAAAAAAAACCCTTTTGTAGTGACCTGCAGAGGGAAAACTTAGGTGCGGGAACTGTCTATAAGCCATACAGTTCTCGGGCAAATAAGCCCCAGAGCTCCGCCCCTCCATGCCGCACGCCGCGCGCACCTAACAGCTGTGACGCACAACGTTGCCCTTTCAAAAGATGGTGGCGGCAGCATCACCCTCATCTGCAACTATGCCCCACTTGTCCAGGCTGCGCGGGCGAGCGGGGCGGTATATGCAAACAAGTTACCTAACTCCAGCTGCATACGTATGATTTTGTGTACACTCACATACCTTAAATCCGACTTTGCTTATGGGGTTGGGGAAACAGATAGATAGACAAGGCTTATTCAGTCAAGGTGTTCACAGAAAAATCAGGTACAATCCCTAAACAGATAAGTGAGTTACTCAAGGAAAACTATAGATTTCCTATCCGCGATGTGTAGGTTTGAGGCAATAACAAATAAGTGAGACGAGCTGAAAAGATTTGTTGACATATCAGCTGGGAAGGAATCACACATTATCTCAGCAAAAGGTAACATCAGTGGGGGGAGCAGCATTTGTAAGACAGGAAGGCTTGTTTAATCCTTCCCTGGCCTGCCAGCTTTCTCTTACAATGTACAGTCATTTCCTTCCCAGTTAAGTCTGACTTGGGGGGAAAGATGGGATAAAACAGCTGTTTTATGGTTTTGCATGTTTTTAATCTGTTCCTTGCCTCTAGTGCTCCCTGCCATGGAGAAAAAGGGTTGTTCCCATTAGCACAGTATCACTCTGTTCCTTTGTCACACTGGAACAGCCTTCCCTGACATGGTGCACCGCCATGGGGCTGATGGGAGTTGTAGTCCAAAACATCTGGATGAGACCAGGTTGGGGAAGGTTGCATTAGAATGTTACAGAATATTGGGGAACGGCCTTTTATATTTTATATTTTAAATTGTATGGGCAGGATCCGATGTGCTGTTCTGCTAGGGCAAGGATTTATGCTTGCACAATGGAACTTCCCCCCCTCTCCTCTCCCCACACGTGTCCTTTCCCCTTCCCAAATCTGCTCCAGAGGGTTAGAGAAAAACCCCAGAACAGGCTTAGGAGGCACATGAGGGGAGGAGGGAGGGAAGAGTCCTGTTGCTCAACATAAATCCTTGGGCCAACAAAACTACTCACTTAGGGCTACATTGGATACAAGCCTGTGTCTTGGTCTTGGATGCATCATAACACCTTCTGAATAATTAATTCTAGGTCATACAATTTACAGCACTGAAAATTCCTCCATGGTCTTAAAAGTGATATGACACATGATGCGGTACCTAGGAGACAGAACATGAAAAGTGAATGTTGATCAGACTTGGCTATTGATCCATCTGAACCTGTAATGACTAATGCAATACTCTGTTGAAATTGAAATTGGAACTTTATTTTTACCCCGCCCTTTTTCCAAACTGGAACTCAGGGCGGTTTACAAACAGAACTACATGTAGTTAAAAACATAGAAAAACATACAATTAAAATACAATTAAACTATGCACAACCTTAAAACCGTAAAAGGCACTTAAAAATCTAAAGAAAAAGCAACTCCTTCAGGATTAGTGGCCTGTATTAATAGCTTATATGAGCAGGCTTTGCGTAAGTTGAATTGCCTGTGGTTCATGTGGGCTTGTGGAAATAAAGGGATGGGCAAATTCCAGCTTTTAGTGTTATTACTTTGAACACTGATTTTAAAACAGTGATTGCCTGTGGAAGCAACAGAGGAGCCTTAATATCCCAAAGAATGAGTCTCTTCGGGGAAAGATTTGGCAACTGCTAACTCAGAATATCAGAAATTTTCATTCTTTTAATTCTGTCACTGGAGACCCACACGTTACAGAACACAAAAGTAAATAAGTCAAAGAATCTTGTAGTACCTTGGCCCCACCAAGCTCCTTCTATATAGAAATAATGGAAGGATTTATCTCTGTGCTGTTGGATTGAGCAAAGAGTGACATCTGCTCATCTAACTTTTATCTGGCCTGACAAAATGTATCTGCATTTAGTAAAGACATCTGGAGGGAACACACTCATGGTTATGCTTGGTTTTCGTTTTTTTTCATTCGCTCACAAGAATCATGGCTTTTCCTCCAGCACCTTTCAAAATCTGTGATGTGATGGTTAATAATACTTTACCATTTTTAGAAATAAACCAAGCAACAGTGCTTTTAGCCTGAAGTTTGAACTGAAGCCAAACCATAGCTTTTACAAAAGTAGAAAGTCATTTCAGAGAGGCATCACTCCCGTCCCTCGGCACATACACACATTTCTCTTGTTCTACTGGAGGCTGTAGTCAAGCTGGTTGGGCAGGGTTTTTAAATGATATAAAAAATCTGCCCGACCTGTTCAGTAAAGCAGAGAGTGGGATGAGGGATCACATCATTAACTGAGATCCTGCTTTCAAAGGTTTTTGGGTACTATAAGCACTCTGTGACATGGGTGAACCATGACTGGATATCCCAATATTATTTTGCAAACTTAAACAGAGTTGTGGGAGTTTCCCTTATCAAGATAGCCCCCCAAACTGCTCTTAGCCCATTGGAAAAGAGAGAGAGAGAATCAGGCCCCTGAAGTCCCGTACCCAAACAGGGCTCCAGTGCTGAGGTAAAGTGTTCAACACCCCCTCCCCTAGCGATGCTACCTGAATTGCCCCTGATCACAGACCTCCCACATCATGTGTGTTTTGGCCCTGAAAAGCTAACCTTGGGTACCAACTTTCCCCCAAAACATTCCTGATGCTGTTGATTATATATTCTTTATGGGGACAGTTACATGAACTGCAACTAGTTCTATGAGGTCACATCATGCCCTGAGGTGAACTTGCTTTTTCACGATGAGATATTTATTTATTTATGATTGGTGAAAGATGCTGAGATACTAATGGATATGCATTTAGAGATACAAGAATTAGAAAGACTTAAGAGAGGATTTGTGGTATTGAAGTCCTCTCAACTAATGTAGATTTGCCCCTGCTGCGAGACCAAATGTGTAATATGCTGCCCTGGGCTCCTACTGGGAGGAAGGCCAGAGTACAAATCTTCTTCTTCTGATGATGATGATGAAGAAGAAGAAGAAGAAGAAGAAGAAGCAGCAGAAGAAGAATAATTAATCTTGGGAAAATATTTTCGCATTGCAGAATGCCAGAGTGACTTGTCACTGCTGCACATGTAACCAAATTCAGTACTGCAATATACATTCTTCACCTTGCTCCTGAGAAAGTACTACTTGTTTCTTTCTTATACGGCTAGAGATGTAATGAACATTCCTCATCCACAGTACTTTCTGACATACTCCTCTGTGTATATGACATCTAACAGTATTTGATATCAAAAGAGCATCTGTGGTTTGAACTTCAATGTGAGTTGATATTTGACAGTCAGGACTAACGCAAATTATATGTTAAATGTGTCTATGCATTTAAGGTGTAGGAGGAAGAGAAAAATAGTAACCATGGGTCCAGATCTTATCTGGACTCTGCTACATCATGAAATTTGCCCTTTTCCAAAGCTGTTATTTGCCCCAAGAGGGAAGTTGCTATCTCTTTTAAACTTCTGACGAGCTGCTAATGTCTTTTCATAATGTAGATACATAGTCTTATGGCAGTGAATTGGTTTCATGAAAACTAGCGGTTCTGAAAAACCTTCAGAAGATGAGTTGAATAGGCTATTGCATGTCAGTTACCACTGCTGAAGTTATTACATCTGGTTAAAAACACCAAAATCTGCTGAAACAGTTAACCCATGGCAATATCAGAGTCCTGTGGCATCTAAAAGTCTAGCAAATTTACCATGGAATAGACTGTTATAGTCTGGAACCCATTTAATCAATATAATTTTGTGAGTTCAGCCACAATAGATTATTTCTCCAGCATCATCGTACTGATGCCTCCTGGTCCATTTGTCATCTTGTACAGTCTCCCCTGACCCGGTGTTCTTCTTTATCTTGTGTCCATACTTTAGAACTTATCAATTTGTTCTCCGATGTACAGAAATTGTCGTCATGGAAATGGATTTCTTTCTTTCTTTCTTTCTTTCTTTCTTTCTTTCTTTCTTTCTTTCTTTCTTTCTTTCTTTCTTTCTTTCTTTCTTTCTTTCTTTTCCAGTAATATTCTCCAAATCATCAAGCTCACTTAAGATTGCCAACCTGACCTCAGAAGTGTTTTCCATCCTTCCTCATTTTTATATCATCTGTTAATGTAAGGCTCTCTCTCCAAGCCTTCGTTCAAGTCATTAATTAAAATGATGAACTAGAATGGGCCAAGGACAAAACAGGAACCTGCTTTATCTTCTTCTCAGTTTGACAGTGATCCATTAATCATAATTAATCCCCCCTGTACCGCTCTACTGTACTCATTGTAACCACTTGATGGTAATTGTCAGTCCATACTTATTTCTTAACCAGATGTCTGGTAAATGGAATTGGATCAAAATCCTTTCCAGTGTTCTGCAATGTGTTTCCTATTCCTGAGTCAATCTTAATAAATGCTAGAAGATGTTTTGGGATACTATGCCCTTATTTATTTATTATTACAGTTATACATTGTATAAAAGGACAGTAGTCTAATTTCATAATTAGGGGGCATACTATTTATGACTGTTACATGACTCTAAGCAAACTGACATGAATGTACAAATACTCAAAGAGCCATTCATACACTTTTTCATTCATTCATACAGTTCATTACAAAAAAAACCCATAGAAGCTGTACAGTGCAAGATTGCTTCCTTTTCTTCCTATATACTTGATTGCTTTTCTTAAGCAAATGTGCATTGCACCAGTTATAATATAGGCACCTTAAACATGAGAGGTCACTAATATCTAAATGAAAACACAGAATAATAATCTTAAACCTATATACATAATTTATCACTTTTATCCTATTCAGTTTCAGGTGTCCCTTTATGGCTGAGCTCCAGTACATTTAACAATTCACATGAGAAGATATTTAGTAGGTGAAGCTTTTCCTTGTATAGGAAAGCAGTGATGAGGAAAAGCTTCACCTGTTAATTTTCTGTCTGTTTCTAAAAGTGCAGAAACCTTGCCAGAAAATAGTGCAGTGCTCTCAGTCAGTGTGAGGAGACTTCAGGCTCAGAAAAGGATCAGCTTTGTTGTGTGGTTTCTAGAACCAGAGACTGGTGCAAAAGCCAATAGTGTAGAATTTAATAATTCTGAGCCGAGGAATTGGTTCTGAGTATCAAAACTGAACAGAGCTCACAGTCCTTCCACATAAAAATCCATTTGTGTGTGTGTGTTTCAATTCGTTGCTGCTATTCTTAAACAACTGGGATTCAGATGTCCTTGTTGATCTATTGCAAATCACCAGAGATCTACCAGTACATCCAGATCTACCTCCTCCTCATCCCTGCTCTAAGTTCAGTAGTGTAGTGTCATATTCAGAGGTGCAGGGTCCCTTCATGATAGTCACAGCCACGCCCCTCCCTCTTTTTTTGCTGCTGGGTTGAGAATGAAATCCTTGTTAATCCTTCTCTCACAACAACAGATGTACCTAGGAGCCAATACGCATGGAATAGGAGAGTGTTAACTACTGAAAAGGGTCTTCTTAGTGGCTGACTCACCTTTCACTCTGATTAGCTCCAATCATCAGAAAAGGACAAGGAAGCGTGTTAGAAGACTCTTCTCAGTGGCTAACACACTCCCCTTTTGTGTTGATTAGCTCATAGGATGCTGGAGACATAGAGACCCTGCTGGGACCCTGCTCCCAAAAAAGTAAGGGATCTAAGACCCACTGAGACCCTGGACAACTACACCACTGTCTAAGTTACTGCTGCTTTGGTTAATGGGATGTTGCGCCTGGGAAATCTGTATGTAAATAGCATATAGGGTCACTATTTCCTTGACTAGATAGCCTCTCCGCCTGCTTCTTTTTACAATAGTTCGTTTTTGCGCTTTTGGACCCCTACATGAGTCCCATTTAATCCCAGATGAATTTATCTGAAAAACAGCAAGGCAGTACTGAGAAGTAGGGATGGAAAGTCCTGTCAGTTTCAGTTCTCTCAGTTTCCCATTTCTCCAATCTATATATATATATATATATATATATATATATATATATATATATATATATATAGTGTATAGCTTAGCTCTGAGAATCAAACTTATTGCAACACTGAAGATAAATACCAGAGAAGGATCAGTGAACTTAAAGAACACCTTCTTCGAAGAGGATATTCTCCACATATTATGAATTGCAACATCCACCGAGCCTCCATTCTGTCCAGAAAAAACCTCCTCCATCATACTGAGGTGTCAAAGAGCAGAGAGCAACGGATTCCATTTGTGGTAGATTTCCATCCAGCATCTCTTAACTATCACCGAGCAATCAAGGAGAGCTACCCATTGCTGGCAAACTCTGAACATCTTACCAGAGCCATCAACAGGCCTCCTGTTATAGCATTTTGCCAACCTCCTAATTTGCGCAGACTGTTGGTGAGAGCTGTGCTTAAGCCACCTATCACCAATCCAGGGTCTCATCCTTGTCATTCCAAACGCTGTATCACCTGTGTGTACCTCAGGGAGACAGCCACTTTTACAAGCACTAGGACAGGCAGGACATATTACATCAAACAGAACATCACCTGCAGGTCCTGCAATATAGTTTACATCATCGAGTGCAAAAGACCAGGATGTCATATCCAGTATGTAGGAAAGACCACAACTGACCTACGCATGCGCTTCAGGAACCACAAGTCGGCAATGTTGACAAAAAAACTGGAGCAACCAGTTGCAAAGCATTTTAACATTGAGGGTCACAGCCTGTTGGACTTTTCCATTACAGCGATAGAGATGCCAGCAGATCCAGCAGCATTGACCAAAAGGGAGAACTTTTGGATTTACTCTCTGGACACATTGGCACCACATGGCCTGAACCTGGAGGACAGTACCACCACTACTTAGCTTCTGCAAATGAAGCCCCTCTGAGCATTCCATCCTCAAAGCTCTGTAACTGCCACCTTGGTAACAGCATTTGTATGTTGGCAGCTGATGAAGACGGAAGCTGAAACGTTTTGTTAATATAATAAAAACCTCTGTTTGGTTAATCACAATTACGTTCACACACACACACACACACATATATATATGTGTGTGTGTGTGTGTGTGTTTTAATTCTAGGCTGCCTTTTGGCCAAAAAGGCCCCCAAGGCAGCTTACACACAAATAAAAAACAGAAATACAAATAAAAACAGTACAACTTACAAACACTCAAACTAACAAAATTATAGCATTTCTAAAAAAAATCTTAACTTCAGTTCTCCACATTTCTGCAGAATTTTGCATTTTTAAAAAACAAAATCCTCATGAAAATTCTCCAGCGTTTTAGTGTGAATTTCTCCTAACAAACAATTGTTGTAGGCAGTTTTGATTAATTTATACATTTTTGCAAGCAATTTCTCCTCATCTAATGCACTTTGCTTCTTATTTTCATTCATAGATTCATTTTTATGCACACTGCCCCTAACATATGCGTTTTTGTAAACTTTGTTTGGTTGGCAAACTGCATTGCATAATCTGAATAAGTGCGAATTTCGAAGGATGGCTGTGTTTCAGTTTTCATATCGTTTCGGAAAGTGCGAATGTGATAGATTTGGCTTCAAATGGAAACCGAATTGAATTTCTCACCCATCCCAACTGAGCAGTAATAAGTGACACTTAAGAAGGTTCAGGAAGAAGCAAATCATCTCCATAACAACTACTCATGCCCTCCTTTGAAGCCTAAGTTTACAAATGTCTAAGTTAATGAACTTGTGTGCAATATCATTGATTTTGAAATAGCATTAATATATTTGTCTTTCATTTTAGGATTGGGAAAAAAAGAGATCACTTGGACCACAGGACTCAGTTGGATCATAGTTCCTAAGAACTCTTAGGAAATTATGTTATTGGAAGGTAAGAAACATTTTCAGCTATTTAAAAAAAAGGTAAAGGTGTCCCTGCACTTATAGTGCGAGTCGTTTCCGACTCTTAGGGTGCCGTCTTGCGACGTTTACTAGGCAGACCATATATATGGGGTGGGTTTGCCAGTTCCTTCCCCGGCCTTTCTTTACCCCCCAGCATATGCTGGGTACTCATTTTACCGACCACGGATGGATGGAAGGCTGAGTGGACCTCAACCCCTTTTACCGGAGATTCGACTTCCTCCTTCCGTTGGAATCGAACTCCGGCCATGAGCAGAGCTTTGGCTGCGTTGCCGCCGCTTTACCACTCTGCCATCTCTGAAAATCCAGACTTCTCTGAAGAAAACATACACCGTTTTGTTTGTTTTCAGGCCATGCTTGTCTCTTTGTCATAGGCCACATTTACACCATACATTTATTCCACAATTGTTCCATTTTAACCAGTGACCGCTTCCCACAAAGGATCCTGGTGAGTGTAGTTTGTGAAGGGTGCTAAGAGTTGTTAGGAGACTCCTATTCTCCTCACACAGCTATGGTTCCCAGAATGGTTTAACAGTCAGCCCCTCGTCCTCTTCCCAAAGAACTCTGTGAGGTGAATGGGGTCTCCTAACAACTCTCAGCACCCTGCACAAACTGCACTTTCCAAGATTCTTTGGGAGAAGTGGTGCATAAAATGGCATAATAGTGGAATAAATGTATGGTGTGAATGCGGCCATACTCTAGTTTGACCAAACATGGGATTCATGAGACAGCTAAGCAGATGAAGGGGCAGATAAGGCAAGAGGTTTAAGGTTCTGGTTTTGGTGTACAAAGCCCTAAACAGCTTGGGACCAGGATACCTGAAAGTTCATCTTACCCCTTATATACTCAGTTGATTATCCCTTATATACCCACTTGATCACCCAGTTGAGGGCCTCCTGCAGATACCATTTTATCAGGAGGTCTGTTCTGCACAACATAGGAAATGGACCTTTGGTGTAGTGGTACCTACCCTTTGGAATTCTCTCCCCTTAAATATTAGACAGGTACCATCTCTACTATCTTTTTTGCACCTACTGAAGACCTTCCTCTTTCAACAAGCCTTTTAAGTAGAGACCTTATCCCAGTCTATGTTGCATTGGAATTGCTTTTAAAGATGCTTTTAAAGCTTTTTTTAAAGTGTTTTTAAAGAAGTTTTGTTTAAATATTTTTCAAAGTCTGTTTTTAAGATGTTTTAGAGTGTTTTGAGTGTTTTTGTTTGCTGCCCTGGGCTTGTACTAGGCCGAAGGGTAGGATATAAATTTAATAAATAAATAAATAATAAGAGTATGTTTGGCTCTCTATGGCTCTCATTTAGTTTTATGGAACATAGTAAATGGGTTCTAATTTTTAAGTATTTGCAGAGAGACTGTCATGGTTCTGGCCTCAAAGGAGGCCTAGCCCAAGACTGGGGAAGTGGGGAGCTGAGAAGCTCATTAGGGAATTGGATCAAGCTCCCATCACTGAGCCTGAAGATGATCGTTGGGATCCTGCTGAGCCTAGAGCTGATAAGTGGGGGCTCACAGAGACAGAGACAGCATCTTGCCCTAAACCTGAGAAGTTGAGTGTCTTCTTCCACATGACCACGTTTCCCTAGTAGAACAGTGAGCATGCCAAGTGGGAAGCCACAGAGAGGTCGAGAAAAACCACTCATCTTCAGGTTAGATATTTGGTCCTTTTAAGAATCCCCATTCTTCAACCAAGGTGGTAAAGACTGGGAGACGTGACGGGAGGCAAAAGCTCATAAGGAAGGTCTCAGTTAACCTCCAGCCTTCGTTGGAGGATGTTGCTCACTAGAAGCTGTCCATAGGGCAGCAACCACTGGCTTGCCTTACTGCTGTGCATTATGAGTACCAGACAGATCAGAACAGGCAGTATTTACCTCAGACCCAAACACTCGGGTCTCAGGAGCAGCATAGTAGATTTACCCACAAACCCAACAGTGTTCCTGATTATACCTTATTATTTACTTCCATTAAGTCTACCGTAAACTCCTAGGGGCGGAAGGCTGATGCTGTAGTTGAAGGTCAAACCTCCCACCTTGCATAACACTTGGTGTTTAAGCTTCCACTAACAAGGATACATCATGAGGAGCTCTTCATTTTTGTACATAGCATCCCTAACGAGTGAATGTGTAATATATTAACTGTCCGTCACCTCCTGTCCAATTTGGGTCATTTTGCTAGTAAGTGATAACTATCACTTATTGACTGCAGAGTTTGGAAAAGTTACTGTTTTGAACTACCACTCCCATCAGCCCCAGCCAGCATGGCCACTGGATTGGGCTGATGGGAGCTGTAGTTCAAAAAAGTAACTTTTCCAAGCTCTGATTGACTGGCAAATTTCCTTTGATAACCTGGCAGCCATTGTTGGGTAATCACATGAGTTAAAAAGTAGAAATGCCATTGATTTTTGCTGTAATATTGCTGCTTCAAATATCAAAATACTTGGGGTTTGTCATTCTTTTCTCTCTAAGTATCTGTATATAAGAATTCCCTATGCATGCCCAGACCAAAAGCCTGTTTAGTTCAATATTCCGTCTCTGACAGTGGCCAACCCAGTTTACCCTGGGAAGCTCACAAGTACAACAAGATGGCTGTTGCCTGCTGCAGCATTTGCTGATCAAACCTATACTCGCACTGAACGTGGAGGCTGCATCTAGCTGTCATGGTTAATAGCCATCCTTCAAGCATTTGTGTAATGTTTTGAAAAAAACTGTAACCCTCCTGCTTTTATGTGTCTTGTCAACTACAGCTTTGCAGTTATTTATTTTCCCCTCCATCTAAATTGTCCTCTGTGTACCAATAAAATGAGTCACATTTTAATGAAGGACATTTCCTATGCACTAACAAAGTACTTTCCAATTTACTGAAGGGTGTGGTTATTTTCCCCAAGATTTGGAGAGTGGATTAGTAGTCATTGTGACCCTTAAATATACACCTGGAAGATAAAGACAGAGAGATTGAAGAGCAGATACCAGACAGCAATATATTTAAAAACAATAGTACAATGATGAGTGTTAGGTAAACAGAACGTTGTAGAATGTAGCATGCAGAGACAGAAATCCCAAGGAAACATCTGAACGGATTGTACTGCCAAGTCATTTCCCCTAAGCAACCAGACAGGCACTGGCTATAATCAAGAGCCATGTGCTCCTTGCTTTGCAAGTGTCAGGGTGTCGTAGAAATAAGGAATATGGTTCATTGTTGCATTGTTCTTATCCTGTCCTTGAGAACAGCGTGGGGATCAAGAAACCTAGACTGGAACAAACCTACCCAGGCAAAAGCGTGCTCATAGCAAGTATGCAAGACCAATTTGGGGGTGGGCATTTTGAAGATGGGAGTGATGAGTGGTGGACTATACAACTCAGGACCAGGATACCTGAAAGACTGTCTTACCCCTTATATGACCAGCCGATCACTGTGCTTTGCAGGTGAGGGCCTCCTGCAGATACCATCTTATAAGGAGGTTCGTTCTGCACAACATAGAAAACAGACCTTTAGTGTGGCGGAACCTACCCTGTGGAATTCCCTCCCTTTTAATATTAGGCAGGCGCCATCTCTGCTATCTTTTCGGTGCCTTTTGCAGACTTTCCTCTTTCAACAAGCCTTTTAGGCTGAGACCTATCCCAGTCTGCATCTGTGTTAGAATTGCTTAATATGTTTTTTAATAATGTTTTTAACCCTTTTTTAAAGTTGTTTTTTTTTAAAAAAATGTTTTTAACGCTTTTTTGTTTTAATGTATTTTAAGATCTGTTTTTATGATGTTTTAAAGTGTTTTTAGTGCTTTGTTTGCCGCCCTGAGCTCCTGCTGGGAGGAAGGGCGGGATACAAATTAAATAATAAATAAATAAATAAATAAATAAAATATCCCTCAAAATGGATTGCCAACTCTTTCTCTATATGCATTTCATGTCTGTGGATTGGCATTTGTGGTGGGTGCAGAGCTTGTACTGCTGAAGGGGCTAGATTTGGTACCAAAGCCTCCAACTGCTGTACTCTAGTCAAGCAGCAGTAGAAAAGAGCCATGCCACTTCTCCTCCATTCTCTGCAAAGAGCATTCTAAGAACATAAGAAGAGCCTGCAGGGTCAGGCCAGTAGCCCAACTAGTCCAGCATCCTATTCACACAGTGGCCAACCAGATGCCCATTGGAAGCCCACAATGAGGACCACAGTGCACTCTCCCCTCCTGCAGGTTCCAGCAACTGGTATTCAGAAGCATACCGCCTTCTCTGAACAGAAGCCCAGGTATAAACCTTCCTGAATATGACTTGCTTTTGGAAAAATTACTGACGTTGCCTATTGCTAAGGTGGCTAGATGCAAAGGTGGCCTGAGTAGACCTGTTTAGAAAAGGGAATTTCAGTCTTAAGGGAGTGAGAAAGGTGCATTTGTCCAGCTATTAAAGGCATTGGTCCTTTGTTGTCCTTTGCATCTGGTCACCCTGACCATTTGTAATAGAAAGTCCTGTACATCAGGATATCTGTGTGTGAATATATAAAGAAAACACCTCTAGACCCCTGTCTCTTTTCCTGTATCCCTAAATCCTCCAAGAAGAAATGGATTTAGTTTCTGAATGGAAGCTCCATTCCTTCTGGATCCAGAACTAACCATTCGGGCTGGATCCCTATGTCTGTTTTCAAAATACAGCCTTAACAACACTGCCCAGTGGGGTTTGCATTGATACGTACAAGCTAAAGTGAACTGAGGTCCAGCTGATCAGGAGTCGCTGTGCTATAAAGTCTTTCCCAGATGTTGAAAAATTAGGATGTAATGATTGAATTGTACTCTTGGGAATTAATGGCTAACAATTAGTATTGCCCCTACAGACTGATGAGGTTATTGACATGCCAATCATACCAGTTTAACTAAGTGTTAACCTAGTGTTCCGCTCCCTTGATACAACCATGCATATTATTATAATATATTTCATAAACTTGCACTGGTCTTAGAACTCTTTGCTTGAGTAGATAGCTCGTTAAATTCTAAGCTCACTTGTAGCACACAAAGTAGCTTCCAATTGTATGATCCTGCACCCTGAACAATTAGAGAAGAAGCTCAGAGTGGCCCCCCAAAGGATGTTGTTATAACCCCCTTCTCCTGACAGCTGCCACGGCATGCAGAGCGTTTCCTGCTGCTGGGGCGGCTTGCTCTGCTGCATTCTTAGAATATGCATTCTAAGCTATCATTGTTATGTTTTTGTACTTGGGTGTCTCAAAGCAACTTACACAATAACAAAGACATGGGAACATAAGAAGCTGCCTTATATCAAGTCAGACTGTTGGTTCATCTAGCTCAGTATTGTCTACACTGACTGGCAGCGGCTCGCCAGGATTTCAGTTAGGATTCTCTCCTAGCCCTACCTGGAGAAGCCGGGGATTGAACCTGGGACCTTCTGCATGCAAGGCAGATGCTCTACCACTGAGCTACAGCTCTCCCCTAAGACATTAAAATCAGATTTAAAAAACAGCACTAACTAAAAATATATTTAAAAGGAACAAGGTCTACCCACTCCACTTAAAGAATGAGCACAACAAAGGTCACTGACATATCTAACTATCCTCCGAATTGAAAACCAAAAGCCTGGGTAAATAAAAAAAAAATCTTGCCACCTAAAAACAGATAATGATGGTGTCAGGCATCCTTCCCTGGGGAGACCACTCCACAGAGCCACTACTGAAAAGGCACATTCTCATGTCACCACCCTCTGCACCTCCCTCAGAGAGGACACCCCAAGAAGGACCTCAGATGAACACAGTGTCTGGGATGGTTTACGTGGAGAGAGGCTGTCCTTGAGCTTTTGGAGTCCTGAGCTGCATAAGGGTGCCTGAATGTCAGCTCAACTGCAGCCAAGATCCTTGCTCACTGTTCACCATGTCACCACATTCAAGTCTATGACTTCTCCTGCTGATAGTAGTTTCCATACTTGGGCCCAGAAGAAAGGCAAGCTGGGTATTAATGGTGAAATGCAGGAGGGCCTCATTGGTGACTGAATGTCCCTGCTAAGTTACAGCACACTTGGCAGAGCAGCAGCACCCTTACACAGAGGAAGGGAAACTGGCAAGGGAGGTGAAGTTATCATCAAACTCTGTGGGAACCACTCCTGTCTGTGAATGCAGGATGCACAATTGCATACACATTAGGAATGAAGATGTGATTGCCTTGAAATTCTACTGAAAGGCTAAAATACACATTATTGTTGCATTTTTTAAAAAATGTGCTTAAACTGACCACTATTATTATTATTTTTTGGGGGGGAGAAGAATTTGTGGGGCTCCAGTCCACAACATCAATTTCCGTTGAACACCACCACCACCATCCTGATCTGCTATTTGCCTTGCATGTGCAAATAGCAAGGTGCAGTGATTTTTCAGCACAAAATTGGCAAGGGGCTCCAACCTGGATCTCATATTTAAACCTTGCCATAAACTATCCAACTCACCCATGGGCCCCTTCATACATTAACTGTATGAAGGAACCTCACCTGATAACTGGGCAAGCCCTGCTGGCTCCCCACCCAGCATCATGTGCCCGGACTAGCACCAACCCCAGCACACTGAATACTGACTTTGAAAGAGTATTCCCTACGTGTGAGTTTATGCACTTATTTTGAGGGTACTTCTGATACCATGCAGCGCTCCCACACTAACTTGGGACAAACCTACTGGTGTATATTAACTGCTGTGAAGAAAACTTGACTAATCTGCAAACTGAAGGACCTTCAAGGTTTTATTCACACTAAAACATCTACACATTTTAAAGGTCATAACGTATAGGAGTTTCAACAGTAACTTTAATCAGCTGACGTTTTCGTTGATTAATCTGTGGGTGCACATGGGATTAAGCAGGATAACTCCCTGTTTAATCATTTGAGCTGAAACAGAAATACAGGCTTTGTTTTTTGAAGCCATTTTGGCTCTGGTGTGTATGGTAAACAAAGACGGCAAAACACCCTGTTGAAGATAATGATTGTATCCTTATTGTGAGTCAGGATTTTTTTCAATAAAAAGCAGGTTATTTTATACTTCCTCATATTGAGGTTTTAGCAATACTGAACTTTTATTTTAATTTAGTAATTAATTGCTTAAAAGGGTAATTTTTATATACATGTATATACTTGTCTGCTCAGAAATACGCCCCATTTACTTCAGTAGGGATTTTCCAAGTTAAGTATGTATAGGATTGCAACTTAATAAGTGGACAACCTTATTAAATGTTTTACCTGATGTTAATGCAAATATTTATATAGAATTCATACCTTTCTAATGGTTCTTTATCTCAAAATGATTTAACGTGGTTATAATTAAAAGTGCTGGAGGTTACAAAACTGTATATTCCCTGCCTTTACACTAAAGTGGTGATGTAGCAGATGCCCATTAGCAAGGATGTTGCTGGTCTGCAACTCACATACTCCCTGACTATGGGCCATGCTGGCTGGGCCTGATAGGGGTTGGATTCCAGTACACCTGAAGGGCCATTTTTTGAGGAAAATAGTTGTTTCTCTCTCATTTTTGTAGTATATGTCCAATATAAGCAGTGTTTTTTTGTGGGACAGTGCTCACCGACACAGATTACAGTCACCTCTTTTTTTATTACCCATGGCAGTAATGTTGGTCAAGGGAAGAGTACCCACACCTCTATTTTTTATTTTTTAAATCTATAAGCCATCAGACCAAGCAGAAAGTGCCTTCATGAGACTGTTTAATGTGGTGACTAATATGGCTTTCTTACTCTTACTAATTTGTATCCTGATGAGAAGACATTTCATTGGTGAGAGACAGTGAAGTCATCTTCCCACCTATCTCGAACACACTGAGAAGGGTCATTACTCTGCCAGAAACATTTTTGCTTTTCCTAAGCATTTCTCAGATGTTTTGCTTGAAAGAGAACTCCCCAAGTTTCCTTTAAACTTTGCTGTAGGAGAAACCAGGTGGGTAAGCTAGTGCTGTCCAAAATCCTTTTAGGAATATTGCTCTTCTCACTGAAACTCTTTTCATTTCCTTTAATGTGCCCCAGATGTTTCAAATAAGAAGAAAAATCCCAAATTCACTTTGAATTTTATTTATGCAAAAATTTGGTTGCAGTTCTTCTCGGGTTTAGGAGGCAAATAACCACAGCAAATAAATAGCACTGAGCAACTGCTTCATGTTCTCACAGTGAACAAGGAGCCTTGAAGGAACAAATTTGGTCCCCAGGGCTGACGCCTTTCTTAATTACTAAATTCAATTAGGCTTGTAAAAACTAGGCAGTTCACAGGAGGGTGACGCCGGCATCAGAAGGTAGCACATAGGGCTCCTTCCCAATGTCATAAAACAATACTCTGAAGATAACTTCAAAAGACTTGGATGATTCAAAGTAATATTTGAGAAAATGAAAAAAGTGTTCTGAGGTCATAAGAGCTTTTGGTCCCTGATACACTTGCCATTTATTTCAGTAGGGGTCCAAATGTTTTGCAATCCAGCTTGAACACTGAAGCTGTCTGAGGAATAGAAAAGGAAACAAACTTTGCTTTATCCTATTTCCTGAACATTTTCATGATTTTTCACCTCCTTTCATGCATATGCTTTGAAAATGTACACAAACCTCTGTACTGTGGGCTCCTGCTGGGAGGAAGCGCGGGATATAAATCAAATAATAAATAAATAAATACTCGAGTGAGGATTATACTGCCGCACACAGATCCATTCTTAATCCACCCTTATCTGGATTTTGTGCAGGTAAATTAGAAGGAAAGTGTAGGATAACTTCCTGCCTCTTATCTTGCAGAGTTATGCTACAAAGGCCGCTGTAATGTAGTGATTAGTACTAGAGGGCAAAAATACACAAATACCCACACAAGCATTGAAGGTGGACGTTATGGGATACCTCAGTAAATTGTTCTTTCCCCACTACAAACAGCTTTTAAAATTATCACATGAATTTTAAACAGAAAAGAAATGTAGGGCTTTCATTGATAAGTCATAGAATCATAGAATAGTAGAGTTGGAAAGTGGCTATCCAGCTGCATCTTGAATGTCTCTAGTGTTGGAGATCACACCACCTCCCTAGGCAATTGGTTCCAGTGTTGTACCACTCTAACAGTTAAGAAGTTTTTTCTGATGTTCAGCTGAAATCTGACTTCCTTTAACTTGAGCCCATTAATTCCTGTCCTGCTCTCTGGAATGATTGAGAAGACATCCAGACCCTCCTCTGTGTGCCAACTTTTCAAGTACTTGAAGAGTGCTATCATATCTCCCTTCAGTCTTCTCTTCTCAAGGTTAAACATACCCCTAACTTTCTTTTCCCATCCTTAGAATATTAGACCAACCCTTCCCCACTCTCACCCGAAAACACAGCCTAGGACCCAAAGAGCTTCTTGCGCACATACAAGGGCCTTGTGATAGGTAGCCCTGTGGAATTTTTGAGTTTTTTTCTTTGGACAATTGACTGCCATGCCACATCACAGATGGCTTTCCATGTGGCATAAAGAGCTTCTTTTTTAGAAAAATCAAGTTCACACAACTTATTTCACAGTTCTTTGGATCCTGGCCATTGAGAAAAGTACTACGAAAAGACCAATGTATGCTCTTCAGGAATCCAATGTTCGGAAGACGTATCTCAAATATATTTACATTATACTTCCAAAATGCCATTTGGATACAAAACTATACATAATCACAGATAAACCAATCTAACAAATAGAAATAAACCATTGTTTTAAAAATGAAGTAAAACATTATACGTTTATAGCTTCCCAATAAAGGCTCACCTAATTTTATTCCCTTACCATGTTCAACATTTGCTTCTGTAGTTCTTCATTATAAGCTTGACTCGGGACAGGACTGGTAAGGAAAGAAGGTTTTGAAGAAAGTCAGTTGTTGTAGCTATAGTTTAGTTGAATGTGAGGCAGGAGGACATCTCACTAGGAACATGTTTGAAGTTCATTCTCCTGCTAATTTCAATTGCAATAGAAAAGGCTAGAAATTTGCCAGGCCTGTTTGGTTTCATATCCTTTATATGATCCAGTTTTGTTCATGGCAGAGCTTCATGGGCAGGCTGTAATCAGCCTGAAGTCTGCAATGTATCATTCACTGTTGTTGTGTTTTTCAAGTGCCAGACAGTAAAAGCAAGAAGTATGCTCCAAGGACAAGCAGTGTGTTGCTCACTCCTGCATCAAACAATGTGCATTCAAGAAAGCATAAAGAAGACTCTGTACATTCAATATTAAAGAAATCAAAATGATGCCCCTAAATGAATGAAGGCTGAAGGCTGTAATCTAAGTTAAGCTATTTTGCATTTTTATGCATTTATATTGCAGCAAAATATGGTTCCATGTGACCCTCCTTTGATATCTACAATTCTCCCTTCTGCCTTCTGGGATGTTATTTGGCATTGCCTACACTCTCCAATGTCTTTCTAGATTGGATGCTGAACACAGGGCTGTCTCTGAAAACAACTGCTCTATATTGAGTTTTCCTTCCTTTCCTGGTAACTTTCAGGCAGATGTACCTGTGTCATTCACCCCTTATCATAACAGTAGTAGCCAATTATGTCCTAAATATTACAGAGGAAAATTCTTGATGACACCCCACATTAAGGCTCACACCTTTTTTTGCTTCCCATGACTATAACCTCAAGTAGTGGCTAGGACTGTGACACAGAGGGGGAGGAGCCATCAAGGTTAGGAGGGCTAGTGGCACAAGCTGAGTATATACTGAACCCAGATCCTTACACTGAGTCTGAACTTGAGATATCGCAAACCTAGAACCCCCAGAGATGGCACTACCTTAGCCAGATTTCAGTGAGGGGCCAGCCCCATCAACACCAAGGGCTTTACATGTACCAGTGTTCACTCACCAATGCAGGCAATGCAAGAGGTAGGAACTAAAAGAGAGGTGATGGAGTGCTAAGCTTCAGGCCAAAGAGTTACCCCTCTAAGCCTCTTCACTCCTGAGGAAGGGAGAAAAGCCTTGAAACATTCTTATTTATTTGATTTGATTTATTAGTCGCCCATCTGGCTGGAAACCCAGCCACTCTGAGCAACGTACAAAATAAAGGCATATAAACATCAAACATAAAAGTATATAAACATCAAAAAACAAGCAATAAAACTAAACACAAAGTAGAGCTATTCCCCAACCTACACAGCCCAACCCAAAGATCAGAAAGTCCTCCTAAAGAAACTGCGTTTGAAGGCTGGAGGGTGGGGCAAGGCAGGTGGAAGCAGCCTCCCCTGATGGCAACAGAGTCTCTCTCCCCTCTTCTCTAGTTCAGGATTCTTAATTTTGGACTGGGGACATAGTTACTGCTCATTTATTTTTCTTTTGATTATCAGCTCAAGACAGACAGCCAGACCTGCTTCCCTTTCATGGGCATACTCTCACCAGGACTAGAGATAATGGCTAAAATATTCATAATGGCTAGAAACATGTATATATTTAAGCTATGCTTAATGTTCATCTGTGAACACACATTGCTTTCAAGTCCCCAAAATGTTATGCAACGCCCCCTCATTCACCTTGTTAGCAGCCTATCCAATCAGTTGCCACTTCAGCACGATTTTCTTCTTTGTTTTCTTCTTCCTGTGTATCACATAGCCCATCAGATATGGCTATTAAAGAGAGCAAACAAAGTAAATTCAGAGTGAGGGCAATGCTTTCTGAATTGTGTTGCTCTCCCTTTCAACCAACTGAGGCTCACACATTGGGTGTTCTGTATTATCAAATCACAACACCATATGGCAGTTTCGGATTCAAGATAATGCTTTCTGCCTTGTGTTGCCTCCATGCTGCATGCATGAACACTTTCACATCTCTTTTGAGGATCACCAGAGGTGGTTGGGGCAAACGTGTTTGTGAAAGTGTTCCCCATATTTTGGCTCAGGCTGGTGTTGGAAAACCATGAATTACACACAGCACTAATTCTAAGGCTGCTTTTCAGCTGTCCCTGTTACCTTTCCGCTGCAATAATGGATACATTAAAGCAGCGTTCATTTTGCTTATGACGTTTCTCATTTGAACTGCAGTGGCATGCAAGGTCACAAAGGACGCTACAAAGGGATTAGAATAAAACCACAAGATAAAAGTGAATAAAGATTGATTTCTCTTTCATTTTTGAGTGCTGCAAATAGGTAAGCTGATTTCAGTGAGGTCATCAGTCACAAATGGACAGTAATTTGAAAATGGATTACTCCAAAGTTGCAATTTCTGCTCCACAGCAAAAAGTAGTTCAGTGCTACAAGAGACCTTATAAACTGATGGAGATCAATGCCTACTTAACATGTCATAATATAGTGGGCACACACTGCAGTGACGACAGAGTTGCTTGAATTGTTTTCTTCCTTTCTGTCTTCTCTTCTTCATTTACCACTCATAGGTGCAGTGCGGCATTGTTTTGTTCCAAAACTTCACCAGACCATTCCCCAGCCTTCTTCTGGCAAAGTGTTCGGCTTTTAGGCTGTTTTAACATGTGAACTTAAATGACAATATTTATGGTACCAGTCTTCCTTACTTGAAAGCATGTCCCACTTATTTGAGTAAAAGCTACTTCCTCCAAGTGACTACTTAGTACTGAACCCTCCATCAACTTAAACCCAAGTCCAACTAGCTTGCAGATCAGACTATAAGATATTTACCCTTACCATTGTCTGCAATAATGTTGAAGCAGGAATGAAAAACTATATCTTTATTCACATTCTGTTAGGACTAACTACAGTGTGTTCTGCGACTCGCTTAGTTTCATAAGTTTCCTCAGAAAGGATGTTAAAGGAGGAATAAAATATTTTAAAATGGCATGATGGTGAACCATCTTTCTAGTATTGGAGTGAAACACCATCTCTCAGCTTAATTGATTTCACAGGCTGGTTGAGAAGAGAAAAGGCTTATATGAAAAAGATATCTTGGGATGCCATTATAGTATATTTGACGGTCTAAGGATAAAATAGTGTAACACCCTGAGCCCCTTGAAGTGGAAATGGACTGCCTTCAAGTCGATTCTGACTTGTGGCGACCCTATGAATAGGGTTTTCATGGTAAATGGTATTCAGAGGGGGTTTACCATTGCCTTCCTTTGAGGCTGAGAGGCAGTGACTGGCCCAAGGTCAGCCAGTGAGCTTCATGGCTGTGTGGGGATTCAATTTATTTATTTATTTATTTCATTTCATTTATAAACCGCCCATAGCTAGTAGCTCTCTGGGCGGTGTACAACAGAGTTAAAATACAATGTTACAATAAAATCAATAACAAATATCAGCAAAATTTAAGCTAAAACATTAAACATAAACATTAAAATGCCTGGGAGCATAACCAGGTCTTAACCTGGCGCCTAAAGGAAAGTACTGTAGGCGCCAGGCGGATCTCTTCAGGTAGGCTGTTCCACAATTCGAGGGCCACTACAGAAAAGGCCCTAGATCTAGTAACAGTCCTCCGGGCATCTAGATGGGTTGGTACCCGGAGGAATTTGAGAGCTGAAGACACAGAAAAGCCTACCTACTCTCTCTGTGACATCCAGTTCTGTCTCTCATAACACTAGAACTCATGTTCTTACTTTGGCACAACCGTTCCAGAGATGGAGGTCTCCCAGGTCAATCTGGTCTCCCAGGTTATAGTCCAACACCTTAACCACGTAATAAATAAATAAATAGCCCACTGAAATTTTATACAGGTGCAAATATATATTTATCTGACTCTAGGGCTGCAATCCTAACCTCACTTACCCTGAAGTAAATCCCATTGAATTCAATAGGACTTCCATCTGAATATATGGTTAGGATTGTGTTGTAAGCCACTTTGTATGGGTGCCTGCAATCCAACCATTGTTGTTGCACTACTGCAACAGTCTGCCATCCACATATTAACAAAAGGGTGCACTTTTGCACCAAAAAGGGTTTAGTTCAAATTATTTAGCTCTGCACATTATGGGGTGGCAGGGGGTGGGAAAGATTTCAAACAAAGCTGTTTCTTCTGTACCTCTCTGGCATGAGAGGAAGAAAATGGCAACTGTTATGTGTTGCACTCCTTGTGCCTTCAGTTATCTGTCACTTAGCAATTACAACTGTTGTTATTAAAGGCTAGTTTCATATGCAAAAGGTTTCAGATGCCAATCTTATGGGTAGCAATAAATACTAGGGGATAAATAAATACTAGGGGATAAATAAATAGGGATACTATAGGGGGAGAATAATTAGAAGCTCTCCTTTTGAGAGGACTCTATTTGTTTTAATTGAGAACAGAATCTGGAAATTCACCTGCCACCGTTAAGATTGGAAGAGCTTAATCCTGGCCTTTATGGCAGCAGGGGGCCAAGCTTGGCGGCTGAATGTGACTACACCTGTTTCCACCACAGGCATTTGTGCCCTTTAACTTGTATCTAATCTGCTAATCATTGTTATGTTTGGAGTTTACAGCCTTTTTCTGGAGATTGCAATCAAATGTCAACATCTGGTTAATAAACCAATGACACTGTGATTATGGCATAGCAAATTAGAAGTGAGGTGTGATTTCCTGCCTTCCAGTAAGCTCCCGCAACCAAAAAAAGACAGTTTCTCTGGGTGACACTGGTTTCTCTCTCTCTCTCTCTCTCTCTCTCTCTCTCTCTGACCCTGGGAAATGAAAGTGACTCTTCAAAGGATTATTGATAGAAAAAGATTCCACTGAACAAATGCAATTGCCAATGATGTTGATGAACAAATGCCCCTTTCATTAAAATATAGGAAAACAATCTGTGTCCATTTCAGTTTCACATATGTTCATCCAGAAGTCCATTCTGTCCTATTTCCACATCAATCAATAATTTTTAAAAATTATATGAGAAGTCACATTATTTCCCCACAAAAAAGCTATTTTTTTTCTACACAAAATCACGTTTTTGTATGCAATTTATCTTAAAATACACATTTTATACCCTATTTTGAGCCAGGAATTCTAATGCAAACTTCAGAGAAGTGCAAACACCGAAGGCTGGAAACTGCTTTGTAAGAGGGATAGGAATTAACCCTGCCCCTCACCTAAGTCCCACTCCTTCGGGTAAGTATGGATACCTTTCTAGGTCCCCCACTACTTTAACTGGACTCAGATTAGCCTCAAAGGTGCTCTGTATCCTTCCCACTGGTCCCATAGCCCTGAGCAGAAAGTGCCTATCTTTACCTGGTTATTCTTCCCATGTCTTCCTGCCAAAATGTGACCAGTAAGCCTAATTAAAAATGTCTCCATGCTAACTGTCCACAATCCATCAGAGCTATATTTCACAGTAGCTGAAAACCTGCCCACAGGGCCAATGTGCAAGCAGGCCAAAAATTCCTCCTTGGCAATTCCTCCTACAACAACCAAGGAAGGTTGGGTGCATGCTGAAGAATGAAGAGAGAGGCGGGGTGTGTGCGAATAGCCTAACACCCTCTGCCGGTGCTGACATATGAGCATATAACCACATTGTCTCTGCCCTTCTTCCCTCCCTGTCCACAAAACATGCCCTGGCCAAATGCTGTGGCACAGCCTTGGGTGGGAACCTGGTAAATCTTTGTCTTCTCTTTCCTCTGTCTGGTTCACTTACTCTAAAACCTTCTGTGTAGAACGTGTAGTGGATGCCACCATATATACTATACTCTATTTAGTATTAGCAGAAGTGGGTCACATGGGAGAAGCTAGCAACATTCATTCACTCACTCACTCATTCATGCCCTATCTTTCCATGATTCAGTGCCAACATCAAGACACAACAATAAATTATAACAATAGCAAAAGAATGTAATATAATTAAGAAGCAATAGCAGAAATAAATGTACACAGCAGAAGGGTAAAAAGAAAAAAGAAAATGACAACTCAGTCACAGATTAAAAGATCAAAATTATATACATACATACATACACATATATATAACATGTAAGAAATAAAGAAATTAAAAGTCTAGAAAAATAAAAAGGTGTTTCTCTGGCACATAAAGGACGTCAGAGTAGGTGGCTGGTGAGCTGGCCTTGGGAAGAAATTCTACCGGTAGGGCTCTAACTCCCTGCTTGCCACCTGCCTCACCTCTGAAGGTGGAAGCACATATTGAAGGGGCGCTGCTGCTGATCTTAAGTGACAGGAAATACGATTCCATTCCATGCCAGCATTATGCTTCTAACGGTCCATGGCTATAATGGAATGGAAGGAGTGTCAAAGGCTCAGTGGCGTCACTAAGGTTGGTGTCACCCGGTGCGGTAACTCCTTAGCGAGCCCCCAAATGTCTTGTTGAGTGTGCGCGTGCGTGCACAAGGCCAGCCACCCATGCCCCTCGGAGGGCGCGCTCCGGAGGGGCACCCAGCCAGAGAAGCAGGCCTGGGAATGCTGGTGCACCTCCCTCGCCCCGCCGACGCTGCTCCCGGTCTCGCCCGCCCACCTGCCTGCCTCCCTCCGAGGAGTTGGCTGCTCCGACGCCGACCCGGAGCGCTTCTTGGCTCCTTTGCCGGGCAACAGCACGGGCGCCCTGTCACGCGATGGGGCGGCTCTGGGTGTCACCCCCCTCATGGTGTCACCCGGGTGCGGTCCGCACTCCTCGCACCCTGCTAGTGACACCACTGCAAAGGCTCCCCCCACAGGACCTCAGCCCTCTGGCATTACAGGATCAGTGTGGCAAGCAGACATCCTGCAGCAGCTCCCATCCTGCTGGGGCAAAATACAATAAAAATAAAAAATCAGGAGCTGCGCTATAGCCACACACTTTGCATGCAGAAGGTCCCAGGTCCAATCCTTGTCATCTCCAGGTCCTGTTTGAAATCCAGGAGACCAACTGCCACTCACTATAGACAATTCTGAGCTAGAGAGACCAATGATCTGACTTAGTATGTTCAATATGTTCATAGGCAGTAATGTCCTCTCTCTCTCTCTCTCTCTCTCTCTGTCTGTCTGTCTCTCTCTCTGCAAATGAGAGGGGGGGAAGGAGGCTGCCTGTACCTGTAGTTATTTTTTTATAAAAAAATAATAAAAACATTGCCAAATAATTGGAGGCACCTTTTTAATTGACCAAAAGGTTTTTGATCAAGCAATTTAGCTGATTTAAGGCTGTAATCCTAAAGAGCAAGGGGAAGGGGAAGAGAACACAGATACAACACAGTACCCATAGTGGATTTTTTAAAATTCAACTATTTCCTTCTCCTTTATTCACACCCCCTTTTTGGATGCATCCTTTGAATTCATGGCTTCCCCCCGTACACTCCAGTACACCCCCAATACATCCCTGGCACATACTCTTTTCAGCCCTACCAATGTTGGAGTTCTGATGCTGGTTGGACAAGGGCCACAGAGATCCAATCCTTCCAACAGCCAGGTCCATAGGGCTGCCGGGTAATTGACTCAAATGTTTGTTGCAGCGCTAATTATGGTGTGTGTATATACCACACTTGATGCCCTGCCTGCACTAATGGTGTTGTTTGGAACACACACATCCCATTCTGAGTCAAAAATATTATATATATATGAACGTAATTGTGATTAACCAAACAGAGTTTTTTATTTTATTAACAAAATGTTTCAGCTTCCGCCTTCATCAGCTGCCAACATACAAATGCTGTTACCAAGGTGGCAGTTACAGAGCTTTGCGGATGGAATGCTCAGAGGGGCTTCATTTGCAGAAGCTAAGTACTGGTGGTACTGTCCTCCAGGTTCAGGCCATGTGGTGCCAATGTGTCCAGAGAGTAAATCCAATATAGATAGATAGATAGATAGATAGATAGATAGATAGATAGATAGATAGATAGATAGATAGATAGATAGATAGATAGATAGATAGATAGATAGATAGATAGATAGATAGATAGATAGATAGATAGATAGATAGATACAGATACAGATACAGATATAGATATTTGTACAGTGGACTTTTCAACAAAGCTGTTTTTAATTCTCCATAGATTAATGCAGGCTGTATTCTGAGTAACAAAAAATCTGCTTGTTCATTGCCCTAAAATTATTACTGTTATTGTTACAACACACTTGTACTGAAACATTTCACTTGGAAGAAATTCTATATAATTTGTCTTGCTCTATTAAGATATACCATAGGATATTGCTATTTTTAACACATCCAGGTGGAATGAAGTTTATTTTGAGAGATATGTTACAGTTAACATTTTTTGTTAGAAAAGCTTCAATTCAGTCTATTAATCAGGACTGTTTTAAATTGGACTTGTTTAATGCTTCTCCGTGGAACTCAGCACCTGCTATTTTAGCCTGTGCATTATAGTGGAATGTGCTTTGGAGCTGGCATTGCCGATTAAACTATCCCCCCTTATAGAAATGTTATCATCTACCTGGGAACCCGTAATAAACTCCCCCCCATCCCTCCATTATATTTTTACATTCTGAAATTGTATTAAACATATAGAATCGTAACAGTTCCCCAGAAATTGTTTTAATTTGTAGTAAAACAATTCAGTTTTCCATAGAATTACAACACATCCTCTTTCTTTTCTAAGAATGTTAGCAAATTTATCTTCCAAAGAATGGCACTCTAACAGTGTAATGTTTTGTGGTGCATATTGCTTCATAAGCTTTATGCCTCTAAAGATGAACTCATTTGGTTTTAATTTGAGCAAGTTTTAAATTTCCATAAACTATAATGAAAATCCCTGTGTTCACATTAGCAAATGAGAATAACTAGTATTTTTTATATATGGAGTAAACCTTTGCTGACTCTGGCTCAATATTGTCATATTGTGTGTGTGTGTGTATTACCACACATTTTGAAAAACATTCTAGAATGAGAAAATATAATAAGTAGAGAGCATTTGAAGGCCACACTAGTTCTTACACTGAAGGAGTGTGAATAATCTCCCAATCTTTTGAAAGAAGAAACTGAAACACAGCCTCGGAAAAATTAGCAGAAGGATGGGCTGATTAAGCCATTCCCTTTCTGCAGTCAAATTCCCCCCACCTCACCCCAGCTACTATCCTTCCCATAAGAGAAGACATTGCAAGGTCTGTATATCGTTTCCCCTTTGGAAAAGAGAAAAGGTCCACATAACCTTTCTCCTATGGGGAAAAAAGTGGCTTCAGGAAGGCAATTTTGAGTGGATTAACAGTAGGGAAATAAGCCACTCTAATCTTCCCCCTACCATTCCTGCAGTCAAACTGCCAACCTCCAGTTGCTGCTTCTCAGGGTTTAAAGGCAGGACACTGTTAGGGTGTCTTACAGGTAACATCTCATGGTTTCCCAAACTTCTGAGTTCATTGACTCCTTGATGAGTTTATAAAGTTGTGATCAGCTCCAACCCAAATTCTTAGGAATGTAAATGAAATAAAGTCAAGCAACATCAAACATTTATTATTAATCATGAATCACCATCTTATTAAATACATTGGCATTGGCAAGGGAGGTGCACTCTGTATATGCCCATATCCTTTATTCTTGAGGCTCATAGTTCCTAATTTAATTTCTCACACTATACCTCATTAACCTCTCTTCTACCCCTAGGCCCTTTTTGGCCCCCTTTTGGCCCCTAGGTCTTTGTTCACTCCTTGCCCATTCCCATCAACACTAGGGGATCAATAGCAATCACTTTGGGAAACCCAGATCTAGTTTGATATTTCAATCAATCCAAAGCTTCACAGGCAAACGCGGAGAGCTCTAGAGAGCATGGGCATCAACAATAATTTGGATATTTCTGTTGGGTATTTGAGTCTGTTGTAAGCATAGTGGAATTGTCTTTGTTACTGAAGACAATAAGGGAAGACCCCCAGATGTTGAAGCTCCCTTGCCTGCAAAAAGCACACCTGGATCAGACACAGGGTAATATATTCTCCTACTGGGAGGAAGGGTGGGATATAAATTTAATAAATAATAATAATTCAACAATCTTTTTATTATATGTAGTATTACTATTGTCTTCCATCTATACTTGGCTATATTGAAGGAATGAATATGACATGTTTATGATGTAGTCCAGTGGTTCTCAAACTTTTTTGGTTCGCGGCACACTGTAAAACATATAAAAATTTTCTGGCGCACTTCGTGTACAAAATTAAAAATATATTAATGTATTTTAAACTATGAATAAAAATAAACTATAGAAAACTATTACTTACCCTATACAAATGGGTTTCTTCTCATTTTTAAAATATACTTTCCTAATATTTGAGGCACACCTAGCCACCTCTTAGGGCGCACCAGAGTGACTGGACGCACCGTTTGAGAATCACTGATGTAGTGACTGATAGTGTGAGCTGATTGGTCCTGATTTATTTATTTATTTATTTATTTGTTTGTTAAATTTTTATACCGCCCCACTAGCATAGCTCTCTGGGCAGTGTACAACAAAGAAGTACAAATATATACAATAAAATCCCATAATAAAATACAACAAAAATATAAGAGAATAAGAAATCTAAAAACAATTACAGCACATTTTAAAACTAAATTAAGTTAGATTAAAATGCCTTAGAAAAGAGGAAGGTTTTAACTTGGCGCCGAAAAGATAGCAATGTCGGCGCCAAGCGCACCTCATCGGGAAGACTGTTCCACAGTTCAGGGGCCACCACTGAGAAGGCCCTAGTTCTTGTTACCACCCTCCGAGCTTCTCTATGAGTCGGAACTCGGAGGAGGGCCTTCGATGTAGAACGCAGTGTATGGGCAGGTTCATATCGGGAGAGGCGTTCCAGGAGGTATTGTGGTCCCGCGCTGTATAAGGCTTTATAGGTTAAGACCAGCACTTTGAATCTGGCCCGGAAGCATATTGGAAGCCAGTGCAAGCGAGCCAGAACAGGTGTTATGTGTTCAGACCGCTTGGTCCTCGTTATCAATCTGGCCGCCGCGTTAGTCTGATCCGATTGGCCCCTATCTTATCTTTGCCATAATAAGCTGGCCTTAGGCAAGCTGTTAGCCCCCCAACTCTTCTGCAATGGGTGGATAATTGTTGTGACCTTTTTTACAGGAGATCTCTTACACATTTCTTTTTTGTATGCAACATTTTCCAGTCCTGGATTTCTTGAAAATGTAGTTGCTACTGCCTGCCTGATAAGGCACAATGTGTCAACATTTTAAATAATCTATTACACGGCAGCAAACCCAGGTTTGCTATCTAGTTCATACTTTGCAGGGAGCTGCCATCAATCCCAGCTCTCTAACATGCCTTCCTGTATGATGCATAAATCTGTCACGCCTGCTTTACATAGCACCTGTTCGTTGCATTCACATTTTACATTTTTAGGTGTACAGTTTTTTAAAAGATTAGGTATACATTTTAGATACTGAATATGTGAAGCAGGACTGAAAGATTAGGTTTGTGAGTAAATTAAATAAATTGTATTCAGATTTCACAATAAACGATGAAAAAGTGCTCATACTCAACACCTGTTACCCTGGTTTTTCTCTTCCCTGTTCTTTTCTCTTCCTTTATCTTCTTCACTGCTGATAGTTTTATTTATACTCATTTTCCAAAAACTTCTATAATGCCATCATTATGAAAAAGAGTATCATGACAGTGAATGCCATAAAATTAACAAAAATCCAGTCATAAAACAAGTACAAAATACATCACAAACGCACACAAATAGTTGTAAGCTTTTTGGGGCATATGCCTGTCTTTTCATTTATTTTTATTTATGTTGCCCTACCAAATTTCATATAGATTGATGCCGTTCAATTATTATTGTTGTTGTTATTTTATTTTATTTTATTATTATTGATGATGATGATGAAATCTCATGAAAGAGGAAAATATGCTGAGATTATTTAAAAAAGAACTCCCACTCCTCATTTTTTATTTTTTCTAATTTTAATATGGACTAGAGTGCTTTTAGTATTGTTAATTTTGTCTTCAGTATAAGCTCTCTTGGGATGGTGCTGTACTGACTGAAAGCTAGCTATACTAAGGAAGTGCTCAGCTATGGCCCACTGGCTGAAGTCAAAAGGCCAGCATCTGGTACTATTCTCTTGATATTCAATTGCTTCTTTCTTTCTGCTCTTTTCTGCTCAATGTGCAATGCAAGGAGTTGTGTTTTTCTGTTAAAGAGCCCTAGTGAAATAGCAGCCTTTTCAGCATAAATCTGTTCTCACTGCCAACACCCTGAATAAGCCAAACAGCCACAGGCCTGATGCCAGGTGAGAAGGATTTTTTAAAAAATCAAATCTATCATCTCCTTTCAAGCTGCTAGAGGCCTTTCCTTCTAAATGTGAGCCTAGCTTAGAATTGCCTATTGTATAAATCTAACAGTAAAATTACAGGGTGGTGATACATATTGCAAGCTTTTTCCATTTTATACTTAGATACAGAGCATAATAATATATTCTCTCTGTGGTGATTTTAAGGAACGCTTGATAATTTATAACAATAAATGAAGTGGTTGCATAGAGCAAAATTCAGCACATGAAGCAGTAGCCATATCTAGGTTGGAAATCTGGGTTTTCTCCTAGCAGTATCCTATAAGAATCACACAGAAGCAAAAGTGAAAAATGGCTTATCCAATTGAAACTTCATGGGGAATTTAGGTAAGCACAACATAATTACTAACTTAGGCGTCTGGTTAGGGGGTTAACACCCCTACTGATGTGGCAAATTCCATGGGACCTTTAACAGCTACTAAGTGGCCAGGGTTAGGGTTTTAGGTTTCATCTGAAAATGCAGTTCACTAGGCCATTTCCTAGTGATCTGTGATGATTATTTTTTTCTGTGTGACCAATGTTTATGCCAAGTTTAGATAAGTTGTGATTTATACGCTGAAGGGATTTCAGTCTGCAAGAGAAGAGTCTCTGCAAAACAGGGATGCTATCATGGAAAGGGCAAAATAGGAGACATTTGGTTTGGTTCACTTCAGAGAAAACAGGAGACATTCTGTGTCATGCCACAGCAGACAAGTGTCTTGCCACATGGCGACATCTGCCACATGGAGCAATTCAGAGGAGCTTCCGTTATAGCAACAGTTTCATATGAAACTGCCATCATGCTGAAATCTGTGAAAAACAAAAAATAAGGGCCCTGTTAAGAACATACGCTCCAGCATTTCATATATAGGAACACCTGCATATTATTTGTAACACCAACAGCCCAGTCCCAGACACGCCTCCTCAGAGGGAAGGCCCACTGAGTTCAATGAGGCTTGCTCCCAGGTACACTTGTATAAGACTGCAGCCTTATTCTCACAACAGAAGCAAATAAGCAGGGTGTTGAGGCTCGGCTCTCCCTGAAGGAGCAGGGAGGGGAGAGGCATGAGCTTCAGGCGCCTCAGCTGCCAGAAGGCGCGGAAGGCCCAGGAGTTGTTGAGTCTGCTCGGGACCTTGGGGGGGGGCAGTGAGCCTGAACTCCAGCCAGTTCCCACGGGTGGCGCAACCTCCAAAGAGGAGAGTGTGCCACCTCCAGTTGTTCCCGAGGACCCATCAGGGGACGCCCCAGAGATTGTGCCAACTCCTCCCTTGCCAAGCAGTTCCCAGGACACTTCCAGCGTGACGCCCCCTTCTGACCTCGAGTCTGCAGCCCAAGAGCAGGTGTCTTCCGATGAGCCGTTGGAAACATGCCCCCCTTCACCTCGTGCCCGCCGCCGCAAGAAATGGACAGGGCAGAGACAGGACTTGCGAAGGAGTCAGTGATTATGATTGAAAATGTTCCCTGCTTAAGCTGGCAGATCACAGAGGGTAGTCGCTGAGTCAACTTCCTTTACACGCCGCAGAGCATCTCTAGAGTGCCGATAGGGATTTCTAGTGAGTAAGGTTTCTATATGAAGCACAATGTCTGTGATGTATCCATTACTTTAATAAAGCAAGATTTAATTGCACCCGCGTCTCCGCCTCGTGGTTCCAGCTCTGGACGGGACACAGGGTTGAGGAACCTATGGCCTTTCATATGGTGCTGGCTGAACTCCAGCTCCCATCATCCCTGACCATGGCCATGTTGGCTGGGGCTGATGGGGGTCCAAAAACATCTGGAGGCCACATGTTTCCCATCCCTGTGAATAGGGAACGTAAAGACAAGTAAGGGATGCTGTGGATATACAGGGTGGCCCCACTTCCAATGTCCCTGCTTGAAGCCTAACCCTACACACTTCACTCTCAGCCTGAGCTGGAAGGAATCCTGGTTCTGAAGGACAGATGTGCAAATTCTCAGCTTTTCTGATAATCAGGTTTCTTGGAGGGTTACGTGTGTACCAAAGTTCAGCTTTCTTGCAAGCGTAGGAGTAGTTTTAAGTATTTTGTGCACACTGTTTGGTACACATCTAGACTCTTGCTTTGAGCAGAAAATGTGCAAATATTTTTCTTACACTGTATGGGCACCACATTTCAAGTCTCAATCACATGTGAGTAGCTTAACAATTCCAATACCCTTGTAAATCAGAATAAAACAGGCTGCAATTTATTTAATGTTTTACTTGCTACCCGCAGTTGCTCTTCACTGGGACTGCAGTCCTAAACTCACTTGTTCAGAATAAGTTCCATTAAACACAGTGGGGCTTACCTCTGAGTAGACATGCCCAGGTATGGCTGATAAACCTGTTTGCCACAGTGTGAGCGACATATAAAGAAAATCAATCAATGTATCATTATGGTATTATTTGTTTGTTTTTTGCCATTCCTGTATCTGAATTGAAAAATAGATCTATTTGTTAAGAAAAGAGGAAAGCAAGAAAGTCCTGTGACAGGATTTATATAGAGTATAGAAGTTCACATAATAAAATTGGCTATGATGCCATTGAATAAAGATGGAGGGGAGGGGCTGAGGAATATATATTTACCTCAGGTTCTATATGTGTGGAGAAGGAGGGCTGCATGGAATCTGTCCCTTTAATTTCAGAGATATGTGTGCCACTGTGCACTGATGGCATTATTCTTTGGGACAGTCATTTGCACAAGCAGATACATTGTTTTCACAAATGCGATACAAATCATGGTTGTGGATTGCTTCTGTATTAATTCTCACAACTGTGCATCATGTTCTGCTTTCAAAGGCATAGACTATAGAAAAGACTGTGCAGAACTATCGTCTCACAAAAGCATGCATAATTAAGCTTCTGCTTTCTTTGTGTGTAGATTCAACTATGCTACTTGGAAACCTGCTGCTTTTCAGGATACATTTTCAACAGCAAGTGTTTGGTTTTCACTTTGAGAGCAGAAACTATGGATGTGTGTGGCATCCCCAGAGAGGATGTCTATTTTGTATTTGTGAAGAAAACACCCAATTCAAATTCTAGGTAATGGTAGATGTTACAGTTTCCTAGGGAACCCTGAGGCAAAACAAGCATGGGCGCATAGAATTCTAGAGACATACAGTCAAAGATGTGGCTGGTTATTTTGAACTGATATGTGAAATGCAGAATATCACATGTACCAAATCTCTATGTGCATCCTGCCCAAAAGTCCTATGTAAAGGTTTTCTCTACCTTCCTCTTTCCTCTCTTTTGAAAGAGGTGTCGTTACAAAACTAGGTCCTTTGGTAGGAACCCGTAGCTAATAATCACGGTATTACTCCTCAATTGCCCTTGAATATGTACTGATTTGTGTCATGTTCTCTTTTGATTCATTTTCTTTTGACCAGAACACCAGTCAGACAACTAACTGCATATCTGGCATGCATATCACGACAGGCAATGTGCGCCTGCGTACATCATGCACACAGGTGTTCCAGTCTATATCCTTTGCCCTGCCAGCAGTTTCTTTTCCCCTCTCAATTGGCAATCAAGACTTTTGGCAGTCTCATTTGGATGGTTAACAGAAATGCATGAAGCAAGTGTAGCCCACCCACTGTGAATGAATGAAGGCTCATTCAGCTTCTCTTGTCACTTCCTGGTCATTCTCATTCCTCAAGCAGCACGTCAAAAGGAGCATGTGAATCATCTTGGAAATATTTCCAGATTAATTGGGGTGGGGGGTTGATAGAGAAAGGATGGGAGTGATTTCCCTAGCAAAGCCCTATGCAGATGAAGCATGAAGTGTCCAGGTTGTTTTTGTGAAATACTGCTTGTTTTCTTACTCATCTCTTTGACTATCTTTACGAAAGCACACAGAGAGGTCAAATGACTATCCCCAAGGTCAGTATGAGTCAATGCCTGCATTCAGACTGAACCACCACCATCCGCTTGACTCCCGATCTTTTGTTCTAGCCACTAAAACCACCCAGAATTAATTGGTGCGGCCTTCCAGCACATGGCAGCAAGTGGTTTCCTTTATGCTTCTGACAATACTGTGGTAGGATTTTCATGCCAAAGTTATAAAAAAAAAAAGTTGCTGCAGAACAGAAATCACAAAATGTATGAAGAGGGCTATATACAAAACTGGGGAACTTTGTCCTAGAAACAGAGAGTGTCCTATGCTTCATGTAAAGTAATCTAAGTATTTCCCACAAAGGACTGTTTCCTTTTATGTCAGCCTTTCCTTGAGAATATTTTTGCTGTGACCAAGCTTTTCATAGCATGGGGAAAAGTGAAGTCAGAACAACTGTTGTTTGCATTTCCCTCTCTGAAAGCCCTAATTGGAAGAGTTGTTACCCCACATTTCACTTCAGATGAAACTGGAAGTTGATTCAGACATTTGGGGTGGGAGACATGTACAGAGCTTAGGGATGAAAAAAAGGAGTATTGATATAATCAGCAACCTCTTACAACATGCCTAATTCAGATACACACATTCACAGGTGTAAATCTGGGTGTTACCTGCCTCTGTCCAGTACTGGATGTCCTGTTCAGTTTGGGACTCAGTAAGAAACTGTCCATGCAGTGGAAAAAGTTAATAAGAGGGTTAATGTTGCCAATGAATGTCACCTGCAGTGAACTTTGGGGACAAATGTATTAGTTCCAGCTTGGAAGAAACATGAGTTTAGATAAGACTAGGAAAATTCCTCACAGGGTAACCTACCAACTTCTATGAAAAGCAAAACTCAAATCTAAATTGGAGGATCCTGTTCAGGCAAATTAAATAAATAAATAATGGCTGAGGGAGGCTGGAAGAGTGTTAGGAATGCTGACAAAAAATTCTCAAGGAGAAGGGGGGATCCACACTAGTGATGGGCAAGAATTTTGATTCAGTTCATATTTCAAGCCAAAACGATCAAATCCATACTTTCTGAAGAATATGAGAACTGAAACACAGCCACCCTTCACAATTCACACTTATTCAAATGTTGCTATGACGTTCACCAACCAACCAATGTTCACAAAATGTATGTATTAGGGGAAGATGTGCATAAAAATGGATATATGAGTGAAAATAACACGCAAGAACGCATTATAAGACAGAAATGGCTTGCAAAAATGTGTACATTCGTCACAACTGCCTGAAATGTATGTATTAGGAGAAATTCACACTTAAATGCTGGAGAATATTATTATTGTTATTAAATTTATTTATACCCCGCCTTTTGTCCAAAGCCCTCAAGGCAGCTTACAAAGAAAAATGAACACAAGTATAAAAATTCATCAGTAAAAGCAATACAATTTACAAAAACTAAACTAAATAACAAATAACATTATTAAGAAAAAAATGTCCTTCTATGCAAGCCTCACAAGGGTCTGTCCTATCCTTTTGACCCTCCGCAAGAGTTTGTTGCCACATTCCAAAGTGGGTGAAGTTGACTTGGCATTTGGACTTCTTGGTCATGGAGCACCCACTTGCCCAGGATGTATTCCACGTTGTTGTGCACTGTGTTGTCGTCACACCCCTGGTATGGCTAGCTATTAAACGCGACGTTGATAGCATATCTCTTCGCTCCGGGCTTGCTGATGTGGACCGCAAGGCCATTTTCCCCAAACTAAGCCCACTCTTCATTGTCCCTTCATCTTCTGCATTTATGACCATTCTTCTCAGCTGAGACTCTAAAGTGTTGTCGTATTCTGTCATGGTGTTGATGCCATCACTCATTCCACAAGCAGCTCTGATTGTACCAGTTTCTTGTCCCTGTGCCCGCACCATGGTCCTAGAATCAGTTTCATTTTCTTCTGAATTTTCTTCATCATCATGATACATCTCACGCTGAATTTTCCTGAATTTTCAATTTAATATCCATTGCCTCATTAATCAGGACTCGCGGGATGAAAACTCCTTTAGCACTTTTAACGAATGGATGCTGGAGCAGCTGCGTGGCAGTGGCTCTTTTTTCTGGACATTTCACAAGACACTGTTTTACAAAGTCTGTGAATTCATCTGACCAGAGTTCTGTCTTTCGGAAGGTTGGAGGTGGATTTGTTGGAATCATGAAAATTGCCCTCATAGGGTGAATATCAGCATACGGTGGCTTTCCTTCAGCCATTTCAATGGCAGTCATGCCCAGAGACCAGATGTCTACTAGACAATTGTATCCAATTTCTTGGATTACTTCAGGTGCCATCCAAAACGGAGTTCCTATCACTGTTTTTCTTTTTGCCATGGTATCTGCAATTTGGTCAGCTACCCCAAAATCTGCAAGTTTAACATAATAATAATAATAATAATAATAATAATAATAATAATAATAATAATAATAATAATAATAAAATTTTCTTTATGAGTCGCTTATCTGGCCGAATTAACGGCCACTCTAGGTGATGTACATTACACAATAAAATACAATATAAAAAACCACAATCAATGAGTAATCTAAAAAAAACCCTTCCAGTTAATAACAGCATAAAAATTAATCCACTCCAGAGATCCTGTAGGCCTGCCTGAATAGCCAGGTCTTCGAGGCCCGGCGGAACCCCATCAGGGAGGGGGCATGGCGAAGGTCAGAAGGCAGGGAATTCCAGAGGGTGGGAGCCACAATTGAAAATGCTCTCTCTCTGGTCCGCACCAGTCTAGCAGTTTTAACTGGCGGGACCGAGAGGAGGTCTTGTGTGGCTGATCTTGTCAGGTGGCATAACTGATGATGCTGGAGGCACTCCTTCAGATAAACTGGGCCAAAACCGTATATGACCTTCTGTATTGAGTAGTATGTTGCCAGCTTTATGTCACGATGTATTTTCCTCATGAAATTGAGGTATTCCAGTCCTTTGAGTGTTGATTGTATTATCGTAGCAATTTCATCTTCCATCAATGTTATATTCCATGACAATCCAGAGGTCCGTGTTCTTAAAATAGCTGCCATAATATTTGACTACATGAGGACTATCACATTGCTGCATTATGGATATCTCTTTAATGATCTCCTGCAAGTCAGACTCAACAGGAACTTGCTTAATTGCAACAACTTGGCCTGTTTCTTTATAGATAGCTTTGAAAACACTGCCCTAGGACCCTTCTCCAAGTTTTTCTAGCACATCATACACTTCTGGTTGTTTTGTCAAACTATCTTCATCTAACTTCCTTAGCTGCCAGCTGCCGGCGCGGGTGACATAGCTGCACAGTCTCCATGGCCGCAGGAAGAGCCGCCATGTGAGGGAGGTGGTGAGGGTCGGCGCACCTTATTGCCGCTGACCGCCGCTCCATCTCAGACACCCTCCTTCACTTCTAAGCACTTCTGACTGAACCTCACAGCCCCGCCTCCTGAACACCAAGGACACTTCCGCCTCGCAGCCCAAATCCCGCCCATTAGCCAGAAACCAGGGGAGGGGGGAAATTATTGATATTAATGAATATTTTTTTTTAAAAAATGCAAATTACTGCAGAAATGTGGAGAACTCAGTTTAACATTGGAAAAAATGAGAACCTGTGAATTGACAGATCTTTCCACCTATAATCCACACATGTTTAGCTATGTAGCTCTTATATTGCCTGAAGAAAATATATCCCTTACAGACTGAAAATCATACATCCTTGGCTTAGAATGGGAATTTTGTTGTTCCAAAATGCTTGTATTTAACTACAAGATAACAATTATGATTCCTGACTTCTTATCTGGCTTGGATTTATCCTCTCCCTCCCATCACCCACAGAAGAGTCTCCAATTGCTCCCACCAACTTATCTGGCTGCTGCTCCAGCAGTAGGAGGAAGAAAAGGATGGGGTCTTTTCCCCCTTCTCTGTCTGGGGCTAAAGCATGGCTACATCAGTGAGCCAGCACATGGAGTTCTGGAAAATGTGATTTTCTAAGTCTACCAATGTCCTGTGGATGGGGTTAGCAGGTTTGCAAATGGGTGAGGTTGAAACCAGATCCAGTTGTACTTCCAGTGATGTAATGAGGGGTTCTGAGGTTATGATCAGACCATACCATGGTCCTGATGATATTGGGGGGGAGGCATAACTGGGTCTGAACTGAGATTTTCTCAACTGAAGAGGGGGGAATCATTTGGTTTTCCAAGCCCAAGTACAAATTGCACTGGGCATGGTTGGTTTGCCCATCACTCATTATCTTTATTCTCTAAAGAATTTCATTTAAAGAGCTGGAAAGTTAACACTTCTGGATTTCAAAATCTTTTATTATGTAAATCCCCTCCAGAGCTTACCCTAACCTGTTTCCAGGATCAGCTTCCTTACCATATGGGGTGGAAAATGAATGTCTAAAGATCCATTTTGTGTAAGTCTGTCAGCTTGTCTTAGAAATATGCAACAACTATAGTTCTTCCCTTGTCCAAAATAGTGGATGCTAGTGCTAACTCACTCATTTTTTTAAAGTGGATGTTTTCCAACAAGGATACCTAGAAATAGGTATTAATTAATTAATTAATGTCCTGCCCTTCCTCCTAGAAGATAGTTTCCTTATTTTTATTTTTAAAAATTAATCTCCCATTCCCTTCCTTTTGCGGCAGCTTAAATAATGAAAAGTAAAAGTAATGCTATTGTACAAAAGAATTAACCCCCTTAAAACACTATTTTTCAACAATCAAGATAAAACCCCAAACAGCTGTGCCAGTTTAACCAAAGGCCTGTTTGAACAGAAAGATGCTGGCTCACTAAGAATGGCATGTGAGAGGACCTGGTGGGCTCTCTCCCTGCTCCTCTCCTTCTCAACTGCTAGAGGTAAGTAGAAGTTACTTTGGTAATATTTATAATGAAGTCCCTCAAAATAGGTTTCATAGACCCCAGTTACAAGTACCTCCTGGAATTTCTACAGGTTTTTTTCAGGGCAGAATTTGGATTATACTTGTTGAAATGTGGATAGTTATGGCACCTATTTATGTACTGATTCACATGTTTCAAACTGTCCCTGTTTATGTCGGATAAGTCCTGTTTTCTGGTGCTGGTCTCTAGTAAAACACTACTCCTGTTTTGTCTTGGGGAGGGGTCTTAATTTGTCAGAGTTTCCATTTGTCAGGTTTCAGTTGCCTCCTTTGGGATCTCTGAAGGATAATCTGAATGAGGAGCAGATGGAATGTGATTCTAGTGTTTGAGGTGCGGTTGTAGTTTGTCTGAAACAACCAGATCCAATGAGAGATGAAACATTCTATTATACTTCATTAGGAAACTGTAATGGTCAGTTCGCTAACACAGAAGGCAGTACAGCCCAGGCTGTTGCAAAGTAAATGCAATACATTGCATGCAGAAAAGAGATCTCAGCAATGCATAATTGGTCTGTGCAAGTGATTTAGTAGTCCTTGGCATGATGGTGTTACAAATATACCTATCCGATTTTAATCAGGGACGTTGGAAGATATGCAACTTTGCTCTAATGTTTTGAGGAAAGTAGACTACCCAAAAACATCTTATAGAGCAGGTGACAAAATGTAATCAAATTTGCTGATGGCTAAAGTGTAATCACAGGATGTGCAATATTGATCATTAAGATTCTTGACTTTTGACTGAGTACAAGAGTATATTGTATTATATGGGGGGCTTGTTTGCAGACTTGCAAAGGACCTGATGATTGATCTACGGCTCAGGTTTTTCTTTTTTGTTTTATAAAAATGAGCCATATTTTGGAGTGGTATTGGCATGCTTTGTCTTCTCTTTCTTTCAAGCTTTTAGCTAAATCTGCAAAAATCAAGCCATATCTCGAAGGTTAACACGTATTTTTTTCTGTGTGGTTTTGTATATGTGGTGTGCATGGTATGAAAAGAACAGATCATAATTTGCTATATTGTTCAATTTATGACAATACAAGAAAGGATATTCGCTTGAGTTATTGAGACATATTGAAAATGAAAATGATGAATCAAAGGTGAAATTTCTTCTATACAATCAAATATACCTATGCCAATTTCATGGTTGCTACATTCACTCAGGATAGCAGGAGAATGTTTTTGCATATAAAAAGTGGTGACTGGAAGTGATGTTATTGTCAAGATCAGATCACCCTCATAGAACAGACTGGTTTTATTTTATTATGATTTTATGCTGTTTCCAGCAAAGACTACGATGCAAAGAGTTATTTCAGGTGTGCCAAGAGTTTGGGTAGGCCCAGTGGAACTTTTGGCTTTCCCTCTCTGCTTTAAGCAGCCAACCCCTGTGCCAGATTACAGTGTGGTCTGGTGGGCTGCTTTCACACTGCACTTTATTCCATTATTCTGATGATTTCTTACCTGCTACTTTGCGCATTATCTTTGATCTTTCACATCACGTACAAGCTAGTTCTGGAATTCTAGGGAAATATAGTGCAAGTTAGCGTTAGTTTTCGTGTTAGATGATACCAGAAATAACCAGTTTGCAAGCTTGGGAATCCGGAAAATTGTGGGAGCTTTTCACTAGCTGCAGCTGCTCACATGACAGGCATCCCAGCATGCAGTGTGTTCCCGCCCTTTAGGAGCATGGGATTTTTTTGTCTGATGAAAACTGTACCAGTATTCCAGCGTAGACACAGGTAGCAGCAGCCTTTCACGCACACACACCTGTGTCTCTACAACTAAGCACAGAGGGGTTGCATGGCAACAGGATGAGATCTTAGACCTCCCACACAGTGGGGAACACAGTGTGCATGTGTATAATGGGTGTAGGGACGAAAACAATATGTTCATTGCAGCCATGTAAAAGACAGTTGCACAAAATGCCAACATATCGGCTGAAAAAGCTGCTGTTCTTTAATGCCACGGGTACTGCAGTGTGAAAGGAATTTTAGAAATCAGGACAGAAGCACTACCATTTTCATCCGTTAAACTAACGCAATAAGCCCCATGTCTGAAAGCAGCCATGTTTGGAGTGTTAGAGATGGACTGGAGATACTTGGAGTAAAACCCCACTTGAGCCACAAAGATCACTGTGTGACCCAGAGCCAGTCACTATCTCTCAGGCTAAACAGGGTTGTTGAGATAAAGTGAAGTAACCTTATCCAATTATGCCGCTTCCTTAAAGAATGCTGGAATATAACTGCGAGTAGCAGGAATGATCATAATCACAAACAGCTTTTGCAAGTCCTCTTGGTTTCAAAAGAGGACTTCCATGTTGGGCAGTGAAGCAGGGGACTTTTGTTCAATAAGCGCAAGGTCAAAGCCTCCTGTTGTATAGTTTTTGAACCTACTCACTGCATTTTGTTTTATGTACTTCTGAGCTAATGTTATTGTTTAGATCTGTGTGGTAGCTACAAGGAATAAACTGATGATAATAACAACAACAGGAGCAAGGAGGGGAGGAACCATCCAGCCAAAGATGGAACTGTGTCTGACAAGGTGGAAGGAAAGAGAAAAATGATTTATGTGGCTGGTTAGGCAAGTGACTGGTTTTTGTTCTAAAGCTTATTAAACACCCTCTGCATGATGCTAAAAGCCATTCTACACATTATGCATAATGAGACAGCAGATTGCAGTGGTAAGATTCTGGTCTATACCACTTCAGACTACAGTTGCCTGGCATTTTTTAATGCTCCCGCATACAGAAAGCTCCCTACATGTAGCAAACTAGCACAAAAGAAAGACAGGTTCAGTCAGAACCTCTTTTTCTGATGTGTTGCTTTGCTATGGAAGTTTTTTGCACTGGGGAGCCTTTAGAAATATTCCCCACCTCCAATATTTGGAGTTTAAAGTAGTATGTTCTCATGAACCTATAAAAATGTGCATATCAGCCCATCTCTTTATTTTATGGTTAAAATGAAGACAGTGATACTATTGCCCATTAGAGTGGCAAAGTCTTCGTGACAGTCCCTATGTTGTTAAAATTTTATAGGTGTTAATTCACTGTTTGTTACATTTGCACCACACTCTTCCTTCTTGTGGTAGACAGGGAAACAATCCCATTTCATCCTCAAAATTTATGAGATATTGATTTATTTATATCCACGTTTCTGTTTGGTTTAAATGAAATAGGAACAGTTTGTAGTCCTATTTCTTAGCAAAGTATTTACACAGCAGCGGAACTTAGAATAACCAGTCCCACCTTCCCCTCTCATGCACACTACTTAAATTGAAATAAACAACAGTCTTCTTAGGTAAAAAGTATAGAGAATGTTTACTCACGACCTTTCATAGTTCAGGAAACATAGGCTCTAGCTTGGATAGAAAAATAGAAGTCTTAGTCCATGGTAATGGTCATCTTGGAAGAGAAGCATATGATGCTTCTCACTCCCTCCAGCTTAATAGAGAATATGCTAAAGAGATCAACATCCTTTAAACAAAGAAGGAGGGAGAGAAGTAAATAACCCCACCCTTTAAGGAAGTTACATCATGGTAAACAAGCACAGAGATGTCCCCCAATTCTAGCTAGAAGGGGCATCTCCTTATCAGTGGGGATGCATGCAAGTTTGTTTATCCCAACAGTTTTCCCCCAAGGATCTCAAGGTAATGTACATGGTTCTCCCCTCCTCATTTCATCATTACAACCCTGTGAGGTAGATTAGCCTGAGAGATAGTGTCTCAAGGTCAATTCATGAAGCTTCATGGTCAAGCTTCATGGCTGAGTGGGGATTCAAACCCTGGTGTCCCAGGTCATAGTCCAACACCTTAGCCACTACACCACACTGGCTCTCAAATGAGAAACCAGGAGGACCAAATTTGACAGGTTCTTCCATCCCTATGACATTACATAAACAGTTGCATCCAAAAATCAGAGTCATCCTCTCAATGTTTGCTATTACATAAGAAGCTGCTTTATACTGAGTCAGACTATTGGTCCATCTAGCTCAGTGCTGTCAAAGCTGACTGGCAATGTCTGACCAGGGAGTCTCTCCTAGCCCTACCTGGAGATGTGTGGATTGAACCTGGGACCCTCTGTATGCAAAGCATACAGCTATGGCTGAATGCGCACAACAGGGCCCAAGATCACCCAGTGAGTTTCATAACTGAGCAGGAATTTAAACTCAGGTCTTCCAAAACTGTACCTGCCACTCCCCCACTGCACTAACTCTCGGGCTTGGACTACGTATGCTGCTAAATGTGGTAAAATCAATATTTTAGAGTATACCACTTCAGACTAGGGATGTATGAACCTGTGCTGCATGTGAAAGTAAGGTTGTCATTTTTCTCCTTGCACACTGAATTTCCATTGTTTATGTTTCTTTTGTTAGCCTGGCACATTCCTATATGTTGGGGAGAATGGGTCTTTGCATAATTGATGGCTAAGCAGGGGAAATGGGTGGGGCTCCCCAGGGCCTGGCAAGCCACACTAAGAGTAGCTGAGAGCTAGATGCCGTTTGAGGGCTTTAGATTGCCTGCATGTGTTTTAGAATATATGTGAGACAAATGGTGTCCCATAGCTTTTCTAGGAATAGGGTGTTTGCGTGATCTTTATTTATGGAATTTTTCAGGCAAGGGAACAGAGATTGTATTTCCTCTGCAGAGTTTCAAATATAATTACATCCTTATTGCATTAATTTCCACTGTGACTAGTGAAGAACAATACCCCACTTCATAAGGCCATGTGGATGGCTTAAAATATTTTACACAAGGGAAAGGAAGTCCTTTGGTTTTATCGACATATAAATAAAGAATTGACTCTGTTTCACTTAAATTATAACCCCTCTGTTGCCATCCTACATGCTACAAGTCTATGACCCTGAGCCATAGATGAGTCTATAGGTTACCGGGAGAAACACTTCATTGCACTTTCAGCAATAAAAAGGGTAATTGGCTTCCTGCATTATATATAATTATCCACTGATGCTTCTCATTTGCTAGCAGTTTGGGATGCCTCCTGATAATCAGAACTCCCAGTTAGTTACAGTTATTTAACAGGATTTTTTTTTCCCTGCAAGATGGCCGTTTATTGTGCAGAAGGTCACAACTCCTTAATGGGTCCTTCTTGCCTTAACATGTGCCAGTTGTTGTAATATCTGGGGTTGCGGGATTTTCAGCAACTGAAACAGCATAGCGGCTCTTACTGACAGTAAGAACTTAATATTTTGTCTACACCAAAACAATGTCAGTAAAAATAAGATTCGTGCATGCATGGGTGTGTGCATGGGGTGGGCAGAATTCCCAGTGTTTTGAGGAATGCCCATAAAATGCAAGGCTTGTATTGAAAGAATAAACCTCCAGAAACTCTCCACTTTGCGTTTCAAAAAAAAAAGGAAAGGGGATCCCAACATTCACTTTTCACTCAGCATCAAGGGCATTGTCAGGAGGTGCTAAGAAGGCCTGAGCCTCAGATCTTTTGTGCCGGTCCCCAGATATCATGCCCTTTCCCCCATTTTTTGTAAAAAAGAAACACTGTTCTTGTTTTTTACTCTACTTGCTGGCAACTGGATGGACCGCAAAGCCCAGTGCTGGTGAGACCCCAGCTATCCATCACTTTAATTCCCCAGAGACACTTGTTTTATTTTTTTAACAGTTTTTATTAGATTTTGAATATTTTATGTGCAAAAAGAAAAAACAATACATGCAAGGGGAAAAAACATACTCACACAAATACACTAAACAATAATTAAGGAAATAATGACATTTACAATAAACAATTGTTATGTACCTATGTGGAGACAGAGAGGGAGAACACAAGAACATAAGAAGAGCCTGCTGGATCAGGCCAATGGCCCATCTAGTCCAGCATCCTGTTCTCACAGTGGCCAACCAGGGAGATTTGATTATTGGCCCCAACTTGCCCATTGTTCATTGTTTATGCAATCAAGTCTGTGTAGGAAGTCCATATATCCAATCGGTTTCCATCCTTTCCCCACTTATAGAAGGCCACTTTCTCATAAGCTGCTTGTTGGGTCACGTTTTCGGTCCACTGTAGGATTGGGGGAGAGGATCTTTTCTTCGACTATCGAAGAGTTAAGCTTTTAGTCACCATGAGTGTTTACAGCAGCCAATCACGTTGCCCTTCAGTCAAGTTCCAAAGGGTTGGTACTTAATTCAAAAAGATGCCGACATCTTTGAAACTCAGGGATGTGTCTAGAACCATATTTATGTGGCTGATTACCTCTGGCCAAAATGTCACAACTTTTGAACAAGAACATGGCATGTAACACAGTGTTGCGCGAGAGGCATCACAGCACCCACACCTATCTGTTGTGGGGGTCTAGTACACAATAAAGATGGCTTTTTGCTGTGTTAGGTGTAGCTTAATATCCACAGCAACCAATCTGAACGAGGTTAATATTGTTTTCCACTACCTAACATGCACAGGACATTCCAACTTGCAGCCCTTGTTCGAGTTTTATCATGTGCAGAAGAAGCTGCTCTTGGTGACAGATTGCAGGTGGGGCTAAGGACCCAATCCACATACAGCATACTGGGCCCACTGTCACCTCATAGTTCAGAGAAAACCCTGATGGCCATAGTTTCCCATTGTTTAAAAGTCAGCCTAAATTTGCATCTCTACATATAAATGAGCATATGTAAATTTGCGTGATGGATTTGTACCTTGCAATACCCCTTCTCACCAGGGGTTTGGCAGGAAAGGGAAACCTCTAATTTATTCTTGGAGGAAGGAACAGACTGCATAGCAAGAACTAAGTGCTCCTGTCTTGGGTTGGTGCTCCACACATGTTCCTTCATCCACAATGTAGAAAGCACAAAAGAAAAGAACAGCCAAGTCCAGGAGCAGCTGGTACAGTGGGGTAGAGCTGCACTGGTGCCCTCCCAACAATGGGTGAGGCAGAGTGGGGAGGTTGAGGCTGTTCAGGCTCACCAGTGCAATCAATCCAAAATTCCTGCCAGTGCACCCACACAGGCTCGACCTCACTTCCACCCTCCCAACTCCCACACCATCCTGGTAAGTGACAGCACCATGGCACCAGCCCACCAAGCCAGCTGCTCCAGGCAATGTCACCCTAGAATAATTAGGAACAATAAATTATGGCTTTTGTAAAAATCCTCTCTCTTGGTCCCTTGCTCCTTTCATTCCACAGCTGATCTTTATGTTGCTTATTCACGGCTCAGCCAATTCCTCGTGAGATTTCAGTCTATGTGAAACATGCCATGTTGTGTCGCATGGTCATTTTATATCCCCCACCAACATCTGCCACAGACAAATGGGCAGGGAACAGGGAGAAACTCACAAAATATGCTATTTCATCGTGTGTTGCTTGTACACGGTAGGACTTGCATGTGCCTTTTAGGTATGTATTTCATACTGTGAATCAGTAGCATAATAATATTGTTTAGCTTTTACGTAGCACCTTTCAGGTGCTCAGAGGATAAGCTTGTGATTTTTAAATTCAGGGCTACCTACCTACTACATCAATGTTTGAAAAAGTTATATTAAATAATTATGGTCAACAGTATGATATTGGGTTTCTTGACACACAGTAAATAAAACTGGAGGGTTACTCCTTTGCTTTTCTTTGAAGTCTTGTGTGGAGAAAAAGAATTAAGTTCAATAGGAATCTCTTTCACTAGGCATCAGTCATCAAGTGTCCATTTGCAAGGGAATTAAGGTGCCTGTAAATGAAATGACACAACTAAGCAAGCATCACCTGACCCTTAGGAGTTTGAAGACACACTCTCCCAAACTTCTGAGGACTGAGTTATTGCCCGTAGCTCCTTCCTTACCAAAAAATGGCCCTGAGTAAATGAAGTGCTGCATATGAGTGTGCGTGATAAGGGAGGTGGAACAGATTCCTCTGTGACCCTGAGCTAAGGAGCGTTGACAGGCTAGACACAGAGATTGAGGTTTGAAAGAAAGTACACAGGAACATATCTCTGCAGCAAGATGGAAACAGCTGCTATGCTTATCAAGCAGCAGCACTGAAATAGGGTGCCTTCTGTAGCAGCCAAGTCACAACACTACGTGTGCCACTATGAGATTCGAGGTGCCTCTAAAATGGGGGTCAGAGGACACAGTCAAAAGGTTTTATCAATGGTGTTGACACAATGGGACTCTCCATTGCCTTCTTGCTGTTTCATCCGTTTGCGGCTTCATCTGTCTTCTATGTCTTGGTGGTCAAATACAAAGGAGTGATATTGGGCAGGTGCATCTCTCCAGAAATGTCGTTTTCTGTTCAGTGACTGAATGTAGCTCCCTTTTCCTTCACACTGGTAGACTGGTTCTCACCTTTGCCAGTAGATGGTTAGAAAAGAAACTCCAGGGTCTGCAGGTTAATTTGAGACACATTCACCAGGGGCATTACGTTATTTCAAATGCAATCAAAAAAGATAACACCACAAGGGAGCTAACATGCTTTGAGAGGCTGATACTAGAATATGGACATACTATAAGAGGCTTGTTTTCTTTATTAATTTCTACTTTATTAATTGAGACAGAAATAATTTCTTCCAGTGCTTTGAGGATGGCATGGGAGAGTGACCTGGGTGTGCAGATATGTGTGGAATAAACTACCTGTTCATTCTATCTCAGTGGTCACCCAAGAAAATTCCTTAAAATGGGTTCATAAATGGTATTTGACACCACTCAGACTGGTCCATATTATAAGCGCAGGGAATAATAACTGCTGGCGAGGTTGTGAACAAGGAGACACTTATATAACGAAGCATTGAGCAGGGGGTTGGACTTGATGGCCTTATAGGCCCCTTCCAACTCTACAATTTTATAATATCCATATAGTCTGGCTCAATGTGATAAGGTATATAAATACTGGGAGACATTTTATTTTTGGAAATGAGAAAAATAACAAAACAGTATTGTTATGTCCCCAGTGTTCATATTGTTAAACATCTGGGAGGAAGAAAATGGTGGAGGTTTTCAACAGGCCTTTGATTGGCTTATTATTGGCAGCTGCCAGGATGCAGATTGCAAAGAAATGAAAACAAGCTGATAATTTAACAAGAAAACTGGGTCACCTGTCTCTGTTATATTGTAATGGCTGAAAAAAAATGACTTACAAATTGTGACTAGCAAAGGGAAAATCATCTGCAGTGGACTTTCCTGCAGTATGGGACATGTTTGTATTTTATGTTCGAGAGCATAGGTCCACAACAGGAATGACTGGGCCATTCCTCAGGCTCTGGGACAAGGACAAGAATTGTAGATGGAATTGTTACAAAACTGGAATATCCTACCTCTATCATTTGGTTTGAAGAAATGAATGCTGCATAGTTTAATTGGCTATATTAATATGTGTAGTGTCATCTTATTGCTTTTTAAAAATACATTTTAAAAGAAAAATTCTAGAGATTTATCTTCCTTCTTTAGGTTCCCAGGGAAAGGTCTAACATCTCAGGGTATGGACCTAGAATCAAGGAACAGGCAGTTTTCTGCTTAGCTGGAGAGACTTTGCCACTTGTGCCATCCCATCATGTCTATCAGGCTCCATCCCTGGTGAAGCCAGGTGCCACCAGGCTCCAGTCCTTGATCTGCTGACTCTGGTCTCAAGGTCTGGGCCTCGGTATTGGAAGTCACCAAAGTCTGTTGCAATAAAAACAGTTTGTTAAGACCACTGGTGAAGGTGAGAAAGTAAGCTAAAGGTTTATTTTCTTCTAGCTTACACAGTCATCTCTGAGTGGGAGCTCAGGGTGGCATGTCCTTACACACAGATGGAGAACAAAGGAGAGAGCAATCTGGTAAAGAAGAGGGAAGAGGGGCAACCTTCCCCCAACCAAACAAGGTTGCTTCCTGAGTTACAAAAGAGTGAGTCAGTGAGAGGAACACAAGGATTACTTTTTCTGTCTATCACCCCCTGCTGGTTCAGGTAACTAACTACAAGCTTTGTTGTCCGCCATTCTAACACTCAAGAGACCTGGAGTCCCAAGTCAGTGGCCAGAAGTGCACCAGCTAAATCATATACCATTGATTTACAAAGCCACAGAATATAATTATCACAATATTTAGCATTTTAAATACAAGAGAATTGCCCTAAATCTTTTCTCTAATTCTTCTGGTGGGTATTAACATTTTAATTCTGGTATGAATAATTTAGTTAAGAGTTAGAGCTTGTTATGCATGATCATTTTATATTTAACATGCACATGCTTCAAGGTGACATGTGTTACTCTGAGCCACGCTAACCCTGGCCTGAAGATTCTGTTTAGAAGTTGTAATAAAAATGCCAAAAGGAAATGACAGGAGTGTTCAAATATAGCAGTTACAAAGGAAATCCAAACAAAGATTTATATGCCCAATTAAATTAACGAATTCCCTAGGTAAAAATGTAAGTTGTTAGATAGGTAGTACACTACACAAATATCCAGCAGAACTGAATTATAGATGGGCTGCCCACAGAAAAGGTTCAAGATCAAAGAATATCAACAGTCTTTTTTTTTTAAAAGGGGGTATTTCCAATGCTTATTTGACATTTATTACATTTTAAAAAAATAAATGTTTTAATTATTTAGAGACGCTGACTTTTCAAGTTTAAGGAATGTACTAGGAATCAATCAAGTACTGATTATTATTACTTGATTCACAAATACTATAGGTACTATAAATGTAAATGTACTGCCTTCAAGTCGATTCCGACTTATGGCGACCCTATGAATAGGGTTTCATGAGGCTAAGAGGCAGTGACTGGCCCGTCACCCAGTGAGTTTCATGGCTGTGTGGGGATTCGAACTAGCAGCAGCACTAAATATCTTGCTGCCAGGATCTCAGATGCCAAAGACTTGGAAAACACATTCCATAAACATGCACACACAGAGGCCGTTATACTATACTATACAGTGCCTTTTAGGGTTCATGCTCTCAAATAGGTTTATGCTGGAAGGCATTTACTTAATGCTTACCACCAAGGATACTTTCTTAAATCAAGGCTTTAAAAATATAGCATGCCTATAGGGTCAGCTTAGCCCAATTTGTGCATTCTGCAATTCCATAGGAGCAGAGAATTCAACTTTTGTTGAAAAATAATTCGTTTCTCACCTTTATGGCTGTGAAAACATGCTTGAAAGTTTATGTGAAGAATGTACTGTATGTTATAATCTTAGAAGACAAGGAGTGGCCGAATAAAATATCTAGTAGGTGAGGGACGGGATCCATTAGCTCGCTGTGTAGCTCCTTGCAGTACAAAATTATGCAAAATAATTGAAATTTTGCAAATGTGCATAATTTGCACAGGTTGTATAATCTTTTCTTCATAGAAAATTTGGTAGTGCATTGTTTTTATAAATTTGGTAGTGCATTTTTTAAAAAGCACACCCAGCAATATGTGTGTGTGTGTGTGTGTGTGTGTGTGTGTGTGTACACATGCATGCACACACACATATACACACTGCTTGCTGGATCAGATCAAGCATTCCATTTTGAGAACAAAAGATGCCTTGGGCAGCAAAACTCACAAGTGGGACATGAAGGTGAGAGAGTGATTCTGTTGTTTGGCTCCAGCATCCATTACATGCAGACATGCTGCCTCTGATCTGCTGAACTTATTCATATACAAAAACTAGAGCTGTGTGGGCATAGGCTCTGAAAATTCACCATCCCATTCATTGGCTAAACATTGGAGTGATCATTTCACTGACATTTTCCAGGGAGTGAGAGTCACCATTAGCAGTGGCAATAGCACAGCTTCTTCCTTTTCCCCTAAGTTTGTGAGGGGGGCAGGGAAGCATGCTAGCTACCACGTTTCATTCTCCACAAGGTCCCAGACCTAGCATCATCCCAGGGTATCATGTATGTTTGTATGAGGGGAGGGGCAGAGAAAAAGAGAGAACAGCAGCCTCAACAACAATCACAAAAATATAGACAATAGTCAGAGAAAATTGTCCAAAGTCACTTTTATTTTCAACTGCAAAGGGTAAGAAAAGAAAATGTCAGAAATTTTCTCAGAAAAAAAATGCTGAGAAATTTCAGCTCACTGTTAAAGAAATAAAGTTTTCAATTCTGCAGCTGATCATTGTAAAGGCATCATGTTTCCAACAGTGATCAGCCATATGCTTTGGGAAGCTCACAAGCAGGACTTGGAAGTTACAGTTTCCCCCTCTTGTTTATCCCCAGTAACTGATATTCATAACTACACTGCCTCTGTCCATAGGGCTCCTATTTATATATCACGGTTATTAGACCTATTTTGATATCATGTGACCCCATCCCCCATCATCATCATCATCATCATTATTATTAATAATAATAATAATTTGCTTTCCCATGACTTGCACACTCTGATTGTGGTAGGCAATGCAAGTGGCAAACACTCCACCACACGGCATGGTGATGCCACTCTTCTGTTTTTGGAAATTTAACAGGGGCTGTATATTCAACATTTTCTAACATGTGCTGCTCAATTAGTACATCCCAAACAGAGTCATGTGATGCAGTTGATTTGGGGGTGGGGAGAGAACACCATAACTTAATCTGGAAAAGGTGCTTTTTAAATCGGTTCAGAATCTTGTATATTTATATCCGTGTGTTTAAAAATACAACCCAAAAGATGTTAACCATATGCCGTCCTCTGTTTTGTGACTTCAAGGCCTATATAGTTACAGGGCCTCTTTGAACTTGAGACCAAAACCTGCGTTTTGCATTCCAGTGCATGTCAAGCCAGAAGGACCCTGTCATTCCTGCACTGCGATACACCATGTTGTGGCTTTAGTTCTATGCCACACAGTATGTCAAATGTTACATTTATGACACCCAGTAAACTTGGATTCTTTTGAAGCAGATGTTTTGGTCTGAACGGTCATTTAAAACACACACACTTTCCATATTTCAATTTAAAATGTTGCTTACTCATGCAGGAATTTTTTGCTTAGAAACAACTACCCAGTCATCCAAATGCAATGTAAACCTTGGGCACTTTTGTGAAGGGATGTGCAGGCGCTCAAAGTCCGACTTCCTCACATCTCTGTGCATCCCAGCTGAGATCAAGTTAACTGAAAATGCCCAGGCAAAAGATTGTTTTCAGTTTGGAGGTTTCTGAATCCTAAAGGTGTTGCTTCTTTTGTGCTATAGTTGCCCACCAAAAGCCATGCCAACACTGAATCCTACTGTGCTGAAGAGATCTCCACCTGCTGCTCAGTTGTGTAAGGTCAACCTTCACACATGCATATTAGGAGAGAGAGAAAGAAACTCATGCTGCCCATTATCAATCACAAACAAAAACTACTTGGGAGTAGCCATCAATCCTCTTTGTTGAAAGCAGAGAGGATTATACTACCCAAAGGGTGTATTGCCATTGTCGCAATGCAAGCAATCATCAAAGTAATTTTTGCTTTGCCGCAAACAGTAGGCAGAGGGTTCAACTGAGGTTAAACTGTGTTAACAAATGAAAGCAGTTGTATAGACCTGAGTAACATAGCCCTGTTTGTCTTTCAGTGCAACCCACAGACTGTTCCAAAAATGGCTTAAGCCACTATAATCCATTAAAGTTAATGGGATTTGTGTTGTGGGCTTCAATGTCTTCCTTCAAATCCTCACTAAAGCCCAACTTTGGGGGGAAGCCTTTGGTGTAACCCCTTAATCTGCATCCTTCACAAAAATAAAAGCGAAGTGTGAGCTACAAAATTTGCAGATGTTTATACCCATCCCTTCCATCCCACAATAAACTGTTTTTACATTATTTCAGTTTTATATTGTGATGTGATGTGTGATGCGTTATATATTCTTTGAGGTGTATAATAAAATAAAAAATAAAAATAAACGGAGGTCCTAGATTTTGCTAAATGAAATCCTAGATGGCAAATGCAGACATATCCCCTTTTGCCCCTCCATAATGAACCCATTTGTATTATTAGCAAACTTCTGGCCTGAATGTTCCTTCATTAAAAAAAAAAAAGCTGCACATGACATTTAGCATGTCACTCTGCCCTAAAGTGAATGGTTGTGGGGGCTTTTCGTTAGCAGGTGCAGTGTGCAGGTCCAATCCAAATTAGCATGGGGGGTATGGATCTTTAACCTTTTGCATGCCCTATGGTCCCAATCCAGATTCTCCCACACCTGCAGTTTGCATTGCCGAACAAAGGTCCCCAGTGAATGGAACTTTTAGTGGCAGTGCAAATGCAGACAGAGCCCACAATGGAGGGCAAAGGGGGTAAAGGCCCCTACTGTCTATTTGCCAAAACAATCCTGCTATTAAGGGCAAAGCTATGTGGTGGGCAGAACAATTCAAGTCATGGGAAGCTGGTGGAAAACTCGCTGTTTGGGTGCTGCTGGGCTGGCTGAACACTGGTTCATTTGGGAGTGAAGCACACAAATGGAAAAACAAAGGCCGGGTCCGACGAATACCCCTACCAGCAAGTAAGCACTCCCTATTGAGCACCATTGTAATTATTTTTCCTATGCAGCAGAAATATTGCCCAGATCAGGACCCATGGGAGTGCCCCGAACATGAGTAGGATGTCATGTAAGCCCCCCCCTTGGCTCCTCCTCCGCTAAGCCCCCGGAATGCCCTGTTTTCGGGCCTTCTGCCAGCTCTCTGTGCGCCAGGCTGGCCATCCCCAGCGGACCACTGGCTGAGCTGACAGGGTCCTGGCCATGTCACGGCTCAGCCAGAACAAGGGCTGCCAGCAGAGCCCAGCGGCGCCAGGAGCCTCCTGGCTCAGCCACCTCCCCCTAGCCCAGCGCAAATACAAGTTGGATTGTGCCTTAACATAATATGTAGTTTGGTCCTAAATGTCAGAGAGAAGACACTTCTCCTAGCTTTCTCCCTGACATGCTAGTTTTCTATATGCAGATCCTGTTTTTGTATTGAGGAAGATTCCATCATATGAACCCATCCTGCAGCAGTACAGCCAAGACACTGATTCACCAACTTCAGGGAAACTAGTCTAGTCTACTAGAAATTGGCTCATGACCTGATAACATATTTCATGTTCTCCCACCTCACATCATTGGGTAGTGGATAACAGGAGAAAGGGGAATATCAGGATGCAAAGTAAGTTACAGAGGTGGAAGATGTCATTTTTTGTGAGACTGCACATGTGCAGTTTAACAGGATTTGCTCCCAGGTAACAGTGTATAGGATTTCAGCCTTAATGTCACTTCTGCTTTGGACCTTTGATTGGAAATTGTTCAGAGTTTACCATTCCTTCGATAGAGGGGGAGAATTCCTTTAGACCAAGCATCTCAGTGCATCTTTTTTGCAAGTCCAAAAAAAGAAAAGAGAATGAAAAACTATCCTCAATGTCTTGCCTTTGTCATGAGCAAAACACACTTTGTAGCAACTTTTTTATATAGATTCACTGTTTGTTTAGAATAATGAAAAAGGGGTTGAAAGCAACTTTTCACCAGAAATGTGCAGAATATTTCTAAGCAGTGTACTAAATTGCTTGAGCATTAGATAATTCAGCTCCCTCCAACCTACAGCAATTTTACCTAATGATAAAATTAAATGTGTAAGCCTTCAGGATGGGTTATTTCTGGAGAAGCTGCAGCCCGTTTTCAGACAGACAAGTTTCAATAAACACCCTGTCAGCTCTTGTTTATAGAATTAAAAGAACTTCCATTTTATTCTCCCTTTAAACATACCTTCTTCTACACAAAGCTCTTTGATGTCTTTTCCCTCCCCTCCCCCCTCCACTTTCTTTCTGCCTAACAGCAAAGGCCCTGGAGGGAATTCAATAAAGCCTCCATTTACAGCCATAATATGGCAGTGTTCGCACTTCAAGTGAAAGCTGTTTATGGTGCTTCCATTTTTAGAGAAGGGGAGGCAGAAATTAAACCTTGCAGAGGACAAAATCCCATCCGTCCGCATACAATCCAGGTCACTCAAAGGCCAGTCTTGACAGTTTAGCTGTGACACTGTGTGAAAAATGTAAAGAGATCCCTTGATTGCTATAATTTTTATTCTTACCAAGAGCCAGTTTTACATTTCTCTTAACACCGCACTTCCATAGAACCCTGCTTTTGTAGAAGAGATGGTAAAAGAGCTTTGGTTAGACTGCCAGCTCAGCAGAAGGGCGTCCCTTTGGAGAAGTATCACAAGCTTGCAAAGTGATACCATCAGTTAGATATTATACAGGCTTGCAAAGACACATCCAAGAAGGAAGCTCTTTTTCTTCTTTTCGCTAAAAGCAATCCTATCACAGCTTAAACGATCAAGTTCTGTGGGGACTATTGCTGACATGGAACACGCACTTGATAATTCAGAACTTCCCTGAATGTTTGTTGTCTTTTAAACACATTTTAAGGCCCTCCGTGGCGCAGAGTGGTAAGCGGCGGTAAGGCAGCCAAAGCTCTGCTCACGGCTGGAGTTCGATTCCAACGGAAGGAGGAAGTCGAATCTCCGGTAAAAGGAGTCGAGATCCACTCAGCCTTCCATCCATCCGTGGTCGGTAAAATGAGTACCCGGCATATGCTGGGGGGTAAAGAAAGGCCGGGGAAGGAACTGGCAAGCCCACCCCATATATACGGTCTGCCTAGTAAACGTCGCAAGACGTCACCCTAAGAGTCGGAAACGACTCGCACTATAAGTGCAGGGAGGCCTTTACCTTTTTAAAACACATTTTAGAACAAGAATAAGACTGAAGTCCTGTGCATACTCACTTGGGAGTGGGGACTAACCTCTGTTGCAACCAGTGAGAATTCCAGGTAGGAATTGGGCTGCAATACTGCTAGTTTATTTAATTATTATTCATGTTGGGGTGTAACCCCTGTATTACTATTAGTAGTTACAGATGCTGTTAACATAGTGTCATCAGTGTACATCGTGTTTTACATTAGCAACAAGAAGGTTCTCTGCTGCTTCAGGGTGTGGTCTGATGAGAGGAACATGCTGCAGAGAAGGTTAGATGATGGTTGCCTGCTCTCCCACATGATCCAGCTCTCCTCGGAGTAGCAGCAACAAAAAAAATTATCTGCCCTGAAGAGCTTGCTTTCTAAAGAGACACATTTTGGGAGACAGAAGAGAGGTTGGAAAAATAAAATGACAGAATATTCTCAAATGAGGTCACATGTATTTACAGTGAGACTTACTTCCAAGTAAATATCCATCGGATTCACACTGACTGAGCCAAAGAACTCAAGAGTTTATGGAAACGGTGTCCTTTGAAGAGGTAGGAATGAAAGGAAGAAACAGAAAGCATGAAATTCAAGCTCTGGGAGGTATGATACAGGACAGTAAAGCCAAAAAAAAAAAAAAAGCAGACCTATTCAGCAACGGGAGATTTTGGGTTGCTGAGGGTGCTAGAGTTGGCAGAACAAAGGGCATGGGTTTAGTTGTGGTGAGATATAATGGGAAAAATATATAAAGAAAGGAAATTTATATTCAAAGCCACCTTAATTTCCAATAAAGGTCCAGAATATTACCAAAAGTGGAGTGATGTCTGTGTCATTTTCCTCTGTAATTACTACCCCAAAACCTTTGCATTTTGATGCTTCTACCACATGTAATTTAAACAAATGTAGAATCTGCACACCAGTGCATTGCATAGTCTTGCAGATGGTGTGGCCACTTACACATCACCAAAAAAAGAGGAAATTCAGCCCTCAAAAGTGACAGAAATTTACATACAATTTGCATATGCTGATTTCTATCCTTAGATACAATTTTTGAAACAACTACGATAATTGAAATATAAATACAATACTTCCCACCGTAGGGGAAGACAATGACCAGGAGCCGTGGACCTGCTCAGTCTGCTCTCCAGATGCTAACTGCTGCCAGGCAACTTCAAGCATTTCTGCTTTTTCTTCTTATGGTTCTTTATCCCTAAACAGGCAGAGAGCTGGACAAGCCTTCAAACACTGTCCTCTGCAGGGCACATGGCCACCCTAACCCTGGAGATAACTACGTGGCATATCAAAATTAAAAGTTGCATATATTTGGACAGACTATCACAGTAAAGGCATATCAATGTTACATTCTGCCATGTGGATCTAGAGTTGCTATGGGTTTTTGTGATTATATCACATAGATAAAGAACAATATAAAAGCGCAGAACATTTTACACAGAATAGAAGGCTGACACCAGCATCCAAGATCTCCACTGCAAGGTGCAATATTACTTGCCCTGTTTTGCAGCTACATCGAATGATATGTTAGCTAGGATAAGGAAACTGAAAATGGAGGTATTGGTTTTGGTGGTAGCCCTTTATCCTGAGTATGGTGTGATTGTGGTGTATCTTGAGCCACAGTGACCAATCATAAGAGTTCCCAAAGTTCTTATTCCTGGCAGACCAAACTCCTTGCCAGGGCCGGCTCCAGGCATGGGGAGGCCCTTAGGCATCAGCTTGCCCCAGCCCCCCGGTGGGTGGGTGTGCACGCGTGCGCATATGCACACACACGCAGCCCCCCATGCGCTCCACCCACGGCCCCCTACCTGTCTAGTCTTTACCATTGCCCTTAATGAAGATGGCGGCCACAGTTTCCCTAAGGGGAATGAAGCCTCCACCGCCATCTTTGTTGATGGCAGATGTGCGCGATACGCGCACACATCTCTGCTATCAACTAAGATGGCGGCAGCAGCTTCAGTACCTTAGGGAAGCTGTGGCCGCCATCTTCATTAAGGGCAATGCTAAAAAGCCGGCTGAAAGGTAAGTGGGGGGGCGTGGGGGGGTGCGGATTGTGGAAAGGGAGCGGAGGGCCCCTCAGGGGCTCCTGTAGCTCCAGGGCCCTCGGGCCAGGGCCCAACCAGCCCTGCTCCCTGCCAATTTCTTGTCATTCTAAAACTCTATGTTACTGTGTTCAGCCACTGTTTAAATCTAAAGCACAATCCTTCTCTTTTTCACTTCAGGGCAGTTCTTTCTGATATACCCTGGTGAAAATGGGTGATTGTATCTGATGTGTGGAGCCTGGTGGATTGGGGGGGGGAATGAAAGCTGAAGTAATTTCTCCCCCCATCCCTGCAATACATGCAAAAATTTCCCTTTTTTGTGTTTTAGGATTTTATCCCCTCTATCTCAGAGGCAGAAAAGGTTTACACACACACCCTGTCTTGGGAAAGCTCTAGTTTACAACCACAGTGTCTGTAGTAAATATTGTAATCACAGCCCATCTCTGTCACTCCTTCTGATTGCGTCCTGCTGTAACTCAAACACATGTAAAGGTTGTAACCTCTGTTGCTACAGGGTTTTTTCCTCCTTTTTTATTGTCCAAGTCAAAAGGATTCTCAATCTGTAAAAAGAAGAGATGGTTTTCAATAAAATATAATTGGAGTTGTGTTTTAGATAGAGTGACAACCAGATGCTGAGCGAACGTTGGCTACAATTAGAAAAGATTTTCAGAACATTTAGTCTATCCAGAATTATCAGCAGACATTTTGTAATTCTGCTTCCCTTCTCCCCCCTTGAAATTTACATATTGCAGTACCCCTAAGACACAAACCCTGGAACCCATGGGAACTAGGGGAGAGTGGGATGGGTTGGAGGCTGGTGGGGGTTGTTTGCCCCTAGCGGGTGAAGTCTAGCGGGCCATAAAGCTTGGCTGTGCATTGTGTCTAAGGGGGAAGGTTGACGGACATGGGACAGAGCTAATAACACCAACAAACAGAAACGCCAGTGGCATTCACTTGAGCCAGGCTCAGAAATAAAGTTTGGGTCCTCCATATCTTAACTCTCCTGGAGTCCAAATCTTGAAGCCCCCAATCTCTAAACTAGAGAATAATCCATTATCCCCTCTGCCCAAAAGCTCTGTCCCTCAACATCCCCCCAATGCAGTTCCCACCTCCCTTTTTCTTCCTATTTAATAAGTGCAGGAGTGGAAGAAACAGCAGAATCACACAGCAGAGGGAGAGGACGGAGTCCTGCCCACCCTTTCCTTCCTTTTTGGACACTCCAGCAGTGCACCAGGATGATGGAACCCAGTGGCCCCTGGGAAAAGTTGTTCTCCCAAAGGCTTGTGCAATTACAGCAGAACAAGCCCCTGAGATTGGAGTGGGGAAAAATACCCATCTCTGTGTATAAATTTTACTGCTCATGCCAAAGGTCCCCAAAACACATAAATAAACACATAAATAAACAGAACACAACATCTTAATGTATTCATAAATTAACACAAGCAAGCAAGCAAATATGCTGTAGAATTCACTCCAATATTACCCTGAACAGAGCTTGCAAAAGTTACTTTTTTGAACTACAACTCCCATCAGCCCAATCCAGTGGCCATGCTGGCTGGGGCTGATGGGAGTTGTAGTTCAAAAAAAGTAACTTTTCCAAACTCTTCCTTGATAGGCTTCAAGGAGAAAGAAAAAGAAATTAATGGGAACGAGGAAAGATTTAGTTTCTTTTTAAAAATTAATTTATTTAACATTAATAAAATACAGATCTAGAACAAAAAGTAATCTCTACTGTCAAGAGAATAAGGCATAAGAGGGTAATTTTAGTATTTTTAGTATTTTAGTATTTGTATTTAATGTTTGTAAAGATAGTTATATGTTTCATCTTTTTTTTCTCTAATTACTTTTGATTTGTATTTAATATGGGTTTATTATGTTAATCTCACTTTTGTTGTATGTTTAAATCGTTGATTTGATGATCAGGTGGTTTTTAAATTGAATGTAAATATATATATATATATTTATCCAATGTACACCGCCCAGAGAGCCTTGCTATGGGCGGTATAAAAATTGAATTAAATAAATAAATAAATAAATTGAGGAAAAAGGAAATAAGTAAACACTGAGAGAGAGAAAACAATTGAAAAACTATATAAGAAAGATCAAAATACCATAGCCCCTGACCACAAGAAAAATGAAAAAAGACAAACGTGGCCTCTATAAATATATCCATACAAAGTAACTGTGCATCTCCTTGTAGCACCTTAAGGTAATGAGTGAGTATTTCTGAAAAAATGATGTACAGCATGTTTTGAAACCAGTTATTCATGGTAATGCGGGTGGCATCCTTCCAGCCCTGAGCTATCCCAAGCCTTGCACTACTAACAAATAAATCACTAAAGTTTTTAGAACAAGAGTATAATTGGCCCCTTTAGATAACCAACAAAAGGCCTGGATCAAGGTGTATTATTTGGCCAGTAGTAGCACTTATTTCTGACACTACCTCAATCCAGAGCTTGGAAAAATTACTTTTTGAACTACAACTCCCATCAGCCCAATCCAGTGGCCATAGTGGCTGGGGCTGATGGGAGTTGTCGTTAAAGAAAAAGTAACTTTTCCAAGCTCTGCCTCAATCCAGAACTGATTCACTAGAGTCAGGCCCACGATAAATGCCGGTAGGTCCCAAAGGAACCACAATTGCGCCAACAATGTCTGTTGTTGATATTCTGAATATATGCCATTCTGAATATATGCTATTTTAATTTCTTGAGATGTTAATCTGTCCCCTTGAGATGATGACATAGATGGATCTATCCATTGTGCTCTACATTAGTCCTAATTAGAGTGGTCATGTGTTCTACATTACAGGGGACAATCCTCTGTCTGAAGGGCTATGAAAGGACACACCTGTCTTTGAAAGGCTGTCCTGTCCAAGTCTAGTTTAACAAAAAGAACCCTAAGAAGGGAGAGGAGCAGGGGCCTTGAAGTTGCCCATCAGTAGTTAACACCTGACCAAACGTCTGCACAGACACACAGGCCATCTGGTCACAGTCTTCTACACTATGGTGGGATGAATTGCATTTCTCCTTAAATTATAGTAGTTATTTCTAAATTTGGATCTATAGAAATTCTCACATGCAACTTTTATACAAATCGGAATCCTCTTTTTGGGGTTCATTACAGCAATCCAAAAGGAACATATATGCAGTTATATTCATAGGGTGCTTGTAACTCATGAGACTTATTCAAGAGGTGGGGCAGCTCAGTGACTCAAAGATGTCCCTTCCATTGAATCAAATGAGGAAGTCACCACCTGCAGAAGTGAATGCACATAAACATTACTTGTGCAGCCCTCAAGTGCAGCAGGTAGTATCCCCCAGTGGAATGAGGTAGTTCAAATCCAGGAACTCTCTGAGTGGTTGTGTGGACTTAATTATATCTGGGCAGAGTCATGTGTTTCCTGTTGCTGTTATTGTTTAAGACTAGAGACATTTATTTATTTATTTATTTATTTATTTATTTATTAGATTTTTATACCGCCCAACTAGCAATAGCTCTCTGGGCGGTGTACAGCAGAAAATACAAAATACATCTCATAAAAAGTGCATAATAAATATTACAAAAACGTATAAAGTGCAAAAATCAGATTACATAATTTTTTTAAATTTAAATTAAAACGCCATAGAAAAGAGGCAGGTCTTAAGCTGGCGCCGAAAAGACAGCAGCGTCGGCACCATACGCACCTCAACGGGGAGACTATTCCAGAGTTCGGGGGCCACCACTGAGAAGGCCCTAGTTCTTGTCACCGCCCTCCGAGCCTCTCTATGAGTTGGGACTCGGAGGAGGGCCTTCGATGTAGAGCGCAGTGTCCAGGCAGGTTCATATCGGGAGAGGCGTTCCGACAGGTATTGTGGTCCCGCGCCGTATAGGGCTTTATAGGTTAAAACCAACACTTTGAATCTGGCCTGGAAGCATATTGGCAGCCAATGTAAGCGAGCCAGAACAGGTGTTATGTGTTCCGACCGCTTGGTCCTCGTTATTAATCTGGCCGCCGCATTTTGGACAAGCTGTAGCTTCCGAACGGTCTTCAAAGGCAGCCCAATGTAGAGCGCATTGCAGTAGTCTAATCGCGAGGTTACCAGAGCATGTACAACTGATGTAAGGTCCCCTCTGCTCAGGTAGGGACGTAGCTGGGCTACCAACCGAAGTTGGTAGAACGTGTTCCGAGCCACCGAGGCCACTTGAGCCTCAAGTGACAGGGAAGGATCTAAGAAAACTCCCAGACTACGAACCCGCTCCTTTAGGGGGAGTGTAACCCCATCCAGGACAGGGTAAATATCCACCACCTGGTCAGAGAAACCATCCACAAGCAGCATCTCAGTCTTGTCTGGATTGAGCCTCAGTTTGTTAGCTCCCACCCAGTCCATTATCGCGGCCAGGCAGCGGTTCAGCACATTGACAGCCTCACCTGAAGAAGATGAAAAGGAGAAGTAGAGCTGCGTGTCATCAGCGTACTGATGACAACGCACTCCAAAACTCCTGATGACCGCACCCAACGGCTTCATGTAGATGTTGAAAAGCATGGGGGACAGAACCGATCCCTGTGGGACTCCACATTGGAGGTCCCACGGTGTCGAGCAATGTTCCCCAAGCACTACCTTCTGGAGACAACCCGCCAAGTAGGAGCGGAACCACTGCCAAGCAGTGCCTCCAACTCCCAACTCCGCGAGCCTCTCCAGAAGGATACCATGGTCGATGGTATCAAAAGCCGCTGAGAGATCAAGGAGAATCAGCAGAGTTACACTTCCTCTGTCCCTCTCCCGACATAGGTCATCATACAGGGCGACCAAGGCAGTCTCAGTGCCGAAACCGGGCCTGAAACCTGATTGAAATGGATCTAGATAATCAGTTTCATCCAATAGCGCCTGGAGTTGGCCAGCAACCACTCGTTCCAAGATCTTGCCCAGGAATGGAACATTTGCTACTGGTCTGTAGCTGTTGAAATTTTCTGGGTCCAAGGAAGGTTTTTTCAGGAGTGGTCTTACTGCCGCCTCCTTCAGACAACCAGGGACCACTCCCTCTCGTAAAGAGGCGTTTATCACTTCCCTGGCCCAGCCAACTGTTCCATCCCTGCTAGCTTTTATAAGCCAAGAGGGGCAAGGATCTAGTACCGAAGTGGTTGCACGTACGTAGTAAGATCCTCCATGGCGCAGAGTGGTAAGCGGCGGTAACGCAGCCAAAGCTCTGCTCACGGCCGGAGTTCGATTCCAACGGAAGGAGGAAGTTGAATCTCCGGTAAAAGGGGTCGAGGTCCACTCAGCCTTCCAGCCATCTGTGGTCGGTTAAATGAGAATCCGGCATATGCTGGGGGGTAAAGAAAGACCGGGGAAGGAACTGGCAAACCCACCCCATATATACGGTCTGCCTAGTACATGTTGCAAGACGTCACCCTAAGAGTCAGAAACGACTCGCACTATAAGTGCGGGGACACCTTTACCTTTTTTTTAGAGACATAGTAAAGTACCTGTCTAGCTTCGAGACTGGTATGTCTTCTGAACTTCCTATAACAGTGTCTTTCAGCAGGTCATTATTTCACCTGCAATATAGGAAAAGTCCCACTCCGCCCACCTGAGTGAAGCCTGGATAGGCAGTGCATATTTGCGGCTGGGGTTGAAGCCCCAGTCACCATGGGAAGACAGGGCAGCCATCGCCTGTCACACAGGGAGTGTGTGCGCGGCACACTGCATAAATGGACAGGGCAGCAGCAGGCCTATTTAAGCCCAGGCCACCCTCCCAGTCTTCCTCTTGACGCGTACTCCCTCCCCGCCCTCCCATTACTATGGCGTGTTCACGGTCGCTTTGGGGCCGAATAGGAATTTTTGACCTGCCCACCCTGGTTGGCGAACAGGTTTTCGGCCTCTTCCACACTGTAGCAGTGGGATGAAATCGGGTTAGGGGGCATTGTGTTTAATAGGTGATTTCGGCTAATTTGGCTAATTCAACAAAGTTAAGGTTAATTCCCTGAGTTGGGTTTAAGTTGTCTGGTCAGTTGTGCGGCTAGGTGCGGGAAGGGAAGTAGGTAAGGACAGATAGGTGGCCCCCTTAGGTATCTTTGGAGGTGATTGGTGGTTCCAGAGGCCTGCCAGGAAAGGCTTTACAGCCCGAGTAGGCTTCTGGGGCCCACTTACCTCATCCACCTGGAGTTGTAGGGCCCTGGGGGGAGGTGATGTGGGCTTACCCTTGCCCCAGCAGAGGCTGGTTGCCCGAGAGCTGTACTCCAATGCTTGCTTATAGACAGTTCCCTCACCTTTGTTTTCCTCTGCAGATTAGTTTTTGGTTATAGTTTAACAAAGTGGCCCTTTGTTCAGCCCAGTTTACTGTGTCCATGTATTATTTCAACCCTCGGCCGCAATAACACCGATTTGCCTTGCAGAGTTATAGGAAGGACTGTTAAGTTAATGTAAGTGAAATGCTTTGGGTACTGGCGGAAAGTATTATAGATATACCATTAAAGATTCTATGGCCTCCTGTCCTATTCATCCCTATGAACAATAAATTATGATAATAAGAAAATATAGAGGAGGAAGGTGGACAGAATCAGGCCATGTGTGTTTTATTTTCATAGATATATGTTTTTAAAGTAGGCAATTCAGTATTCTTGGATTTCTTTTTATCCCATGGAGTAATCAAATTATTTGGCATGGGTGCATGTACAAGTCACTAAGGAAGCCTTGGAAGAGGTAAATCTGGTTGTATGCACTGAACACTGGAAAGGATTGGAGCTGGAAATGATATGGTTAAATATATTTGTCCTTGGCAAAGAAAAATCCTCTTCTATTGTGTTAGCAATCTTGTTTCATGGTGTTAAGAGGCCTGCTTGCACTGGCTGCCTTTATGTTTCCGAGCTCGATTCAAGGTGCTGGTTTTGACCTATAAAGCCTTACACGGCTTGGGACCACAATACCTGATGGAACGCCTCTCCCGATATGAACCCACCCGTACAATACGTTCAAGATCAAAGGCCCTCCTCCGGGTGCCTACTCCGAGGGAAGCTCATAGGATGGCAATAAGGGAGAGGGCCTTCTCAGTGGTGGCCCCCAAATTATGGAATGATTTATCTGATGAGGTGCGCCTGGCGTCAACACTGTTATCTTTTCGGCGCCAGGTCAAGACTTTCCTTTTCTCCCAGGCATTTTATCATGTGTTTTATATTGTTTTAAATTTTTTAACTGTGTTTTTTAAAAAAAATTTAAAGATGTATTTTAAATTGTATTTGTTTTTAGTTATTGTAAACCGCCCAGAGAGCTTCGGCTATGGAGCGGTATACAAGTATAATAAATAAATAAATACATTATTCAACTGCCATATCTGCCCTTGCCTTAGCTGGATCCATATATAGGAACATGGGAAGCTGCCTCATACTAGGTCAAACTATTTGCCCATCTAGCCTAGTATTCTCTGCTCTCCAGCTTCTCAGGCAGAGGGTTTTCACATCCCCTTTCACATCAAGCCAGAGATGATGGACGCTGAACACAGGAACTTCTACACGGCCAAGCGTCTGCTCTTCCACTGAGCTACAGTCCCTGATGTTATCTCCTGTTTCATATGAGAACTAGGAGGTCATCTAATTAAAGAAAACCGAAGTTTGGTTAAGACAGGAGTATCCTGATCTCTCTCCTGTGAATGATGTGGGAGTGAGAGCTCACGTGCCAAGGGTGTCGGGGAGAGAGGGACAAGTGGGTGCCTGTCCTCCCCTGGAATTCTTAATGGTGGGTAGAGTGGGTTGCTAATGACCTGGGTAACAATTCATAGACTTTCCCCCCTCCCCACAATATTTCTGCGGACACTCATGCACATGGCACACCCATTCTGCCTCTGGAATTACTAGAAACCAGCTAAAGTTTTTAAAAGATCCATGCAGACACTATGTGGCAAGCAGGCATCGCTGTTCAGGCCTACACAAGTTGGCCTGAATAGTTCTCTTCCTCCACTATGATGTCTAGGTGTGCCCAACAAGCACCTCAGGAATATGCAATGTAGCTTCTTACCACATGTAGGAGAGAGACTGGGGAAGAGTATATATTGTCTTCACTTGGCTTATGTTAATTATGTTAATGCATCTTAACGTTAGTATGCTAGAGTTTATTTTATTTTATTTTTAAGTTTGTTTATATATAAAAACTGTATAATCCAGTCTGTTTATATGCAATTCTTCTGCCTTTCTGCATTTAAATATTTGTGTTTGTATGGCGGGTCATTAATCACAAACAATAAAGTAAGTAAGTAAATTATGTTAATCTTCTTGAAGATGATGCCACCTGCAGTTTTTATAAGTACATATCTTTTTTTTTTTTTTTAAAAGGCTTCCTAATTAATGAGGGCACCTTTTAGTCAATCACGAAGTTTGAACAGATTAATCTAGCTGATTAATTGGCCGGACATTGCAGTCCAAATAGAAAACTTTCTGATATTTGTTTTGGTGCTATGTGAGACTTGACCTCAAATATGCCTCACATTTTTTGGTTTGCACAAGCAACGTTTAGCTGGAACATGATGGATTGAGACACTATAATACGTGTCAGCTTCAAGGGTGATATTTAACTGTGTGTCTCTTTTTGACAGCATCTGGGAGATGGAGTAGCTAGAAGTAAAACCAGTTTTTTTTTGTAAGTGATAAGAGTCCTCTGGCTATAGCTAACATCCTGCCTCTCAATAATTGACTTTTTTATCTCATTGTAACTCTTCAGAATGTCTTTATCAGCCTCTCCTTGTGTGTCACTGTATGGATTTAATTCATATTTTTCTTCTTCTTCTTCTTTAGAACTTAAAAAAAGTTCTTATAAGCCAATACAAATGTAATGATTTCACAGGAAGAAAGAAATTTACAACTTAATGCAAACTTATACATGTATACTCAAAAGTAAGTCTCATCGAATTCAGTGAGACTAACTCTCAAGAAACTGGGTATAGGATTGCAACTTAATCCAGTGCAAGTATCTTCTTCATAAAGTAAAAAAAAATGAAGCCTTTACATAAATACCAATAACAAAACACTTAAGCTGAAATGCATGTATACTAGTAGTGAGAAGTTTGTTCCTTTCACTGAGGGCTAATTTGCATTGATGAAGTGATAAAACTCAACCTTTATCACTTCAGGTGTTGGATCTTATCTTTAAAGCTTTCCCATATTTTAAAAGGCAAAAAGGCACAAAAAAAGAAACAGATATCAGGAAGGGAACTCTAGCTTAGCTTTCTCCCTGGTATGTGTGTGCAAGGATTCCACACATACCCCAATTGGAAAGTATTCTGTAACAATGCACTTTCCCACTTGTAAGTTGCAGTAGTAGTCGCGGAACAGTTTCACCATCTCATCTACTATTTATGTGAACTGGGCCTCATTGGGATTATTTGCAAATAAAAATGCATAGGGACTGTGCTGTTAATGTGGTTGATGTTGTACATGCATGCATGTATGTGAACATAAATATACATGTATTGTAAATAAAAAACATTTTTGAAATGGTTTAAGAGTTCATTATCAGACTGGCTTTCAGAAAGCAGCTTCAAGGTGATGAAGTGTATTTATCTGATAAGGTGCCTGCACCTTTTTGCTTGATTTGAATTATAAGACAGGCTGGTATAGCACAGTGGGGAGGACAGCCTGGCTATGAGTCCAGAGTCTGTGAGTTCAAATCCCCACTCGTGTCTCCTGGATGTCAAGGGCCAGCTAAAGATCACCCCCACAGGGAGTGGCTCAGGGGTTATGTGCCCTGCCACCTGTGCAGCCGTGGGCAAACTGCATAGTCCCAAGGAGTTGCCCCCCAGCTGGCAGTTGCAGACAAGGAAGGAGCTGGCTTGTGCAGCTGTGGCAAGCTGAGCAAGCCCTAGCCAGCTGGGGAGGACTAGCCTTAGAGGGAGGCACTGGTAAACCCCCTCTGAATACCACTTATTCATATTATTACCATGAAAACCCTGTTCATAGGGTAGCCATAAGTCGGGATCGACTTGAAGGCAGTCCATTTCCATTTTTCAAATTAGACATGTTGGTTGTTACACTTTCACTTTTGGCCCTATATGTACCATTTGATGAATGTTCAGAGCCAACATTTCTGCATTTGACCCACTTTTAACACTTTTAACATGGCTGAATTGTTCAAAGACGAAGACCATGCAGACATTTCAGTTTTAGAGGCTTCTGTTTATTGAAACAAATCTTACTTGAAATCAAGCCTGCCTCCTTGTAGGAAGAGCTGGTCTCTAGAGTTTTGCAATAGAGACAGGTTGGTTGCTTTAGAAAGGGCATAAGAATAGATTACCCTACTGTAGTTTTGTCTTCCCCAGCTCTGCCTCACCAAACACCAGGAAGAGTTACGTAAATGATTTGGTTTTGTTTTCAGAAGTGAACTCGTTAAGACCCAGGAAAAAAATGTACTCTTATTAAGTTTCAGCTGTCTGGTTGCTTTTTTTTTTAAGCCACTCCATCCATCGCTAAACACTAGACGAAATGTCTCACCAAACTTTGCCGCTCCTCAGAAACAGTTCTTTGGCCTACATTTTTTTCCAGATACTAATCTGGAAAGAAATCATGCAGTAATTCTTCCTACCCAGTCATTCCACGAGACTTGATGTTGAGAATTATTAGGAAGTGGATTGGATATAAATCTGCCAATATCATAATGCCCTTAATAATAATAATAATAATAATAATAATAATAATAATAATAATATATGGTGCAACCATATTCAGAATACTGTGTACAGTTCACCAAAAAACACACAACAATATAGCACTGGGAAAGGGCCAGTAAAGAGGGTTTCATAACGATCAAGAGAGTAGTGGGGCACCTTTCCTATGACGAAAGGCTAAAACGTATGGGCCAATTTAGTTTAGAAGAACAAAATACCTTTTTTTGTGGTGGGAGGAGAGAATATAGTAGACTGTTCTGTTGCTGCTGCTCATCAAAGTGAGTGTTATTTCTCAATTTATAAGACCTTTTCAGACAATTTAACAGAATGTGCTGGGGAGGGAAATAGGATTATGCCTGCTGACCCTGCCCTTACGTACAATTAGTAACTGACCTAATTGTAGTGCAAAATTGGTTAAGACTTGTTGCACATGTTACGACAATATAGATGTATTTGACAAAGTTACCCTCCAGTTCACTGAAGCTTATGCTACAATGCATCCGCTATTGTTGTCTTTGCATTTTAGACTAACATGGCTAATTGTTGCAGGGACAAGCCTACCATAAGACACTTCTTGTCTCAAGTAGTGGATTGGTAGGGGTGGGGAAATGAGTACACGCCCCCATTGCCACCTTTCCAAGCCTCTGCCACATTGCTAGAAGCCAGTGCTTCCCTGCCTGTCTCTGCAGCAGCCCTGCTCAAGTCCCCACTGCCAGCAGTTGCCTCTGGCCAGTTGCTCAGTGACCAGGTCTGCCATACTGGTGAGTTGCTTTAAAGAGAAAGTGTGTAGTGACAGCTCCCCAGCAGGGCATTCCAGTGTTTGCTTAGGCTGGCTGGTAGCTGGAGCACCAGACCGGACAGTAGTCACCCACCAAATGAAGCGAAGTCACAGAGGGAGAAGCCTTATATAGGCCCCCTGCTGCCATCTCGCCAAAGTCTTGTGAGACCCTGCAAAATCTCACAAGCAACTTCTCATCGAACTTAGCTGACGTCTTGCAGTCTTTGTGTTGGCCTCTGCACGGTGCCAAAGCACCTTTGGTAAATTGCAGCTGCCAGCAATGCGGGCTCTATTTCAGACAGCAAAATGGCTTGGGCCAACCCTGTCCTCTGGAATTTTTTAAGAATAATGTGTGCATGGTTCTTTTTATGGGCCGTTGTTGGAAAAGGGATCCAACTATCTGCCTGATCCAGCAAAGCTCATCTTGCATTCTTAAGTTCTTTGTGTCAGATCCATGAACTGAAGAACCTGTCAAAATTGCCACTGTCCTTGATTACCCAACATCCTTAATCTTGCTCTGAGAAGCACAGATCTAACGCTTCAAATGTAAGAATATATAGTGATGCGATAGGTTGCAATACATGATACATTAGGGACACAGGTGAAGACAACTGCCATTTAGAGAATGTGAGTCAATCATTGCGTTGCACTTCACAGCTGGCAGTATGTGTATGTGTGCACAAATCACAGGGTTGATGATGGTGATAGTAATCATTAACATTTATATGTTAAGGGGGAATGTAAGTTATGCAGTGAATGTGCATAATAACCGGCACATTCACCAGGCCTCATGGAGAATGCAAACATTAACCTTCCATGAAGAGGAAATTATGCACATTTTCTGGTCAATGTACATAATCTCCAACAGGCCTTGGGAAATGTACATATATTGCCTGAATTTTATACATTCTCCGATTAGTAAGCATAATCTCCAACTAGCCTTGGGGAATGTGCATATATCACATGAATTTTGTACATTATGAATTTTGTACATAGAGCTCAGCCCTGACAAGTAAAAATGCCAAGCTTTTTCTTTTTTAGTTTTTCCCAAGATCTCAAAGCGGCAGTCTTTCCTGTCCCAGATATCCTTCTATAATCCATTTTAACTGAGAGGGGCTCTTCTGTCAATTTCCCATGCTCTATCTAATCAGCTGTCTGCACCACTCAGCCAATCCCAGACCAGAGGTGCTGTATGGCCAGGAGGTCCCACCTATCCGTCTCCAGGCAGAAAAACTTTCTGACAGTAGTTTTTTTATCTTTAAAGGCTAGCAAATGTATTATTACATGCATTTTCATCTATTACCAAGAATAATGCATCTGATAAAGTGCCATAATAACTTTGTTAGCGTTTAAGGTGCTGCTACTGTGTTTTTGTTGTTGTTGTTTTGCTAAAAATGCTCTAAGAGCTGTTGTGGCTGTTCACAACAGGGCTGTTGTGAAGACAGCAGACTTTGGCAAATTTAAAATACTACTGTATTTCAAAAAGTAGCATGGTACAGGGGATGGTTTAGATGAGAACCCAGGGTGCACAGCCTATACGTCGTATGGGAGCATGACTTGCACCCTTCCTGCACATCTCACACTCAGGCAAGTCTGCCCCAGCAGACAGCTACACACTGGATTTGCTGAGAACCTACATGTAAAGTCCAATGTTTGTAGACCTGAATATCCTGGTTGTGTCCCAGGGTTTGTTTTTTTAAAGTTTTTTTTTCATGATTCCAAACCTGCCATCCCCACCCCTTCAGAGACACCTCCCCCAATTCAAAATCAGAGATGGGCTAGCTGGAGATTACATTTATATCCATTCCACCTTTCCTCCACGGAGCTCAAGGTAGCATTCGTGGATCTCCTTTTCCCCATATTATCTTCACAAGAACCCTGTGGGGAAGGTTAGGCTGAGAGACATTGACTGGACCAAGGTCACGCTGTGGCTGAGTGATGATTTTAACCCTGGTCTCCCAGGTCCTAGCTTATTTAGTGTTCCTCCATCATATTCCACTCTCCAGAAAGAAGACACAGAAGTGAATAAGAAGCTTAGGCTCAAAGCATGAGCCCTGGAGCCAGTCACCATAGACTCTCACAGGGGAAAAGTAAAGGCATGTGCAGATAAAGGAAGCATGAGACACCTGTCCTTAGTCAGCCCACCTGAGATAGGCCATGCAGCCTCCAATAGGACCTGGTTCACGCCTGAAAGCACGTTGAACTGGAGCAGAAGAGATGTGTACCGTATTCCTGATGGATCTGTATGCCGATCCTTGCTCATGGAGAGTCAGCCTGCTATATTGATTGCCTGCCTCAAATGAAATAGGCAGTGGGTGTTCATAGCAGAAATAGATGTGTGGCTGTCGCTGGTATAGAGTGAGGGCTGAACTCCTGCCTGGCTTTCCACAGTTTGGTGGGGCTAGGGCAAACCACATGCCAAGGTAAGGGAGCAGTGTGCATGTGTGTGGTTTGCCCCTAGCCCACCCAAGAGTGTGTGTGTGTGTGTGTGAGTGAGTGAGTGAGTGAGTGAGTGAGTGAGTGAGTGAGTGAGAGAGAGAGAGAGAGAAAGAGAGAGAGAGAGAGAGAGAGAGAGAGAGAATGTTTCCAGTAGTGTGCGCTATAGGTTTATCTCACACTTGGGGCTTGACGTCTGAAGCACTTAACCAAAAAACACTGGCCACTACTCTCATAGCCAGCATTCAAACATAACCTGGTAATTTTAGCCCAGTTCATCCCAGTTTGGCACTTGTGAATGCATGAGAAATTATGAGACCTGAGAAATTAAACTTTGTTTGCTTTCGCATGCATAAAACAGGCTATGGGCAGTATAAAAATTTAATTAATTAAATAAATAAATAAATAAATAAAATAAGTGTCTGTTATTTTTCTAAGGTACTTAGTGCACTGAGATGCAATATGGAGGAGAGTTGTGCTGCTTCTGAAAGATAGGGAGGGCATGCATATTGAGTCAACAGCCAGTGGCGTCACTAGGGTTGGTGTCACCCGGTGCGGTAACTCCTTGGCGAGCCCCCAAATGTCCTGCTGAGCGTGTGCGCACATGCGCACATGCTCACAAGGCCACCCACCCATTCCCCTGCCAGGGCATGTGCCGGAGGGGCACCCAGCCGGAGAAGCAGGCCTGTGAATGCTGGCACGCCTCCCTCGCCCCGCTGACTCTGCTCCCGGTCTCGCCCGCCCACCTGCCTGCCTCCGAGGAGGAGTTGGCTGCTCCGACACCGACCTGGAGCGCTTCTCGGCTCCTTTGCCAGGCAACGGCGCAGGCGCCCTGCCCCACGACGGGGCGGCTCTAGGTGTCACCCCCTCATGGTGTCACCCGGGTGCAGTCCGCACTCCCCGTACCCCACTAGTGATGCCACTGTACAGCAAGGATAGAGGAAAATATAGCTGTGAGAGAGTGTTGAGCACCATCCCCACGTTTGTGTGTGTGTGTGTGTGTGTGCGTGTGTGCGCGTTAATGGAGAAATCTTTACTAATATAATCAGAAATGGATAGTGGGCAAAGACAGCACGCTAACAAACTTATCACTGTCGTATTTCTGAGAAATGTCCCTGGCTTAAATATATTCTTGCTGAGGTTACAATATGTTTCTCATTTTGAAAGATGTCACATATTTTTAAAGATCATCCCTTGGTTCCAAATTCTGAAGCTCCAGAATGGCCTCCTTTTCAGGACACTTTAGTTCCAAAGAAGCTCATAAAGCAGCCATTAGATTGGATTTATTTTGAAATTTGGGTCTGGCAGCATTTATGTCTAATGGCAAAAAAGTCCTTCTGGAGGCTGTGGGCTGATAGCAACATTCTTTGGCTTAATAATATTTATTTTATTTGCTTGTTTTATTTAAAGTATTTCTATCCTGCCCTTCTACCCTATAATAGGGCACTCAGGGCAGCTTACAAAAATAAAATCAAACATGTACATAATAAAATTGTAAACAATAAAATCACAAAAACATTAAAATAAATTAAAATACATAAAATACAATTAAAATACATAAAATACAAGATAGATAGATAGATAGATAGATAGATAGATAGATAGATAGATAGATAGATAGATAGATAGATAGATAGATAGATAGATAGATAGATAGATAGATAGATAGATAGATAGATAGATACAGAGCTTGGACAAGTTACTTTTTTTGAACTACAACTCCCATCAGCCCCAGCCCACATGGCCACTGGATTGGGCTGATGGGAGTTGTAGTTCAAAAAGTAGCTTGTCCAAGCTCCCAAAGGCTCTCCGGAACAAGATCGTTTTCAGAAGTCTCCAGAAAACCATCGGGGGGGAGCAGGGTGGACGTCTTGGGGTAGGGTGTTTTAAAGCTTGGGGGCCACAGCTGAAAAAGCTTTAATAAAAATGTGATTCAACAAAACAAGTGTTTTTTTTTAAAGAGAGAGTGAGAAAATGTGAAAGCTTTACTTTATGTTCAAGGGCAAAGTATGGCCAAGCATCTGAAACTGTAAATGCATTTTTCTGTCATTTAAAATGCTTGTATTCACCCTCAAGCAAACTTTTATTTGTTTTGGGAAAGGTGAAAAAAAATTGTGGTATTGGCCCTCTTTTTTATAGTGGATTTCACCCCCGCTAGAGATGTCTAATGAGAAAAGATAATGAATGTAAGATGTCTTTAACGATACAATTAATCGTTTTATTTTAAAAATGCCTCTTGCCTTTACTGTATTGCTGATCAGACTCCATGAGCCCAGAGAATGCAAACATTATGTTAAAATGCAGTCACTACATTCCCCCCCCCTTAATGAGTAAGCTCAATTTCCTCCAGGCTTTTTTATGTAATTGTACATACCAGCAATTCAAGTGCTGCTGATTCAGTCCTCAGTCTTGTATGCCGTTCCCCATGCTTCAGGCAGACTGTCTGCCTTTTTATTTTCTAAAGTGTGCATTTCATTAAACATTAAATTGCGGACTTAATTTTTTATTATTTTAAAAAAAATCAAAATCAATTTCAAAATAGTTGGAAAACACCTCCAGGAATGAGGAAGGTGGATTCATGACGACACAGGTGCTAGTTAATCAGTGCTGTGCACAACCAACTCCTGCCAGTAGAGTATTCCTTGAGTTCTGAAAGAAAGCTGTCCATTTGAACAGAACACAGTGAGAACACTTCCCCAGCAGTTGCACTTCTCAAACAACATTACTTGCTGTGCAGGGCTTTGGGCAGGAAAGGAATCCTTCTGGGGTTGCCAGGAGTCACATTCAGAGTCTTGGGGGTTATGGAGCATGGTGACTCAGGACAGCCTCTTTCGACACCAGAAAGGTGTGGCCAGATGTAGAAGCAGGCTGTGCACTGCTCAAAGCAGGTTATGGCTTTCCCTCAATTAGGCAAGCAGGTGGAGGTCACACGATGGCTCCAGCCTCCACCAGTTGTGCACTGCTGATCATATTTATTGCAGATCTCCACCATTAATGTTAATAAAGTTGTTGCCTTAGTAGTTCACCCTGTACAAGTATCTCTATTCTGAGCGTGGGCACAAAAGCTTCCCCTCCCCCATTTGATTCTTGCTGAATGTATAAGAGTGGCATTAACCAGATGCTCATTCCTGATTGGTCTCAACGGGGGGGGGGACCTCCCCTGACCACAAGTGGAAGAATATTTGTTCATGCGCGTTTGACCTAAAGCTGCCCTCAATGCACATTTTTGCCTGCAATGAAATATACGAGTGGAGCTAACCACAGCAAAATGACAGAGTACTGTTAAAACCATAAGTGGAATCAATGGAGTGAAACTTCCTCCTTATTGTGCTGTTTGGATTCATAGCCCTTTATTTAACATTTATGTTCAGCCCTAATGTTTGGCTTGTGTTGGTTCAGTGATGGAATATTGGAAAGCCTCTCTCTCTCTCTCTCTCTCTCTCTCTCTCTCTCTGAAGGGTTGAATTGGCCCAAGACATCTGGCATTCTTGAAGTTACAACTTATCTTCAGCAATATAAGAGCAAAGAGAGAGAAGAGCAGGAAATCTGCTTTTTTGTTCTTCAATAACACGCTTAGAGGGGCAAACACTTGTAACTCAAATCATGCTTTTGTTGGGATTGGGTGAAAAATGTCCCACTGGGTGTCCTTAATCCATCTTGAGAGAGACATCCTGGGGCAATTGACTCATTTGCAAATTCTCCACATTTTTCCTCTACTGGAGATGGAATTGGTTTATTGCCAAAACCTGCTTAAACAGTAACCTATATACAGTTCATTCTTTAAAGAAAAGAAAAGAAAAGAAAACCCACTTCCCACTCCTTTATCATTCATAAATTTACCTTCTATTTATTCATTTATTATTTGATTTATATCCCGCCCTTCCTCCCAGCAGGGGATGTTCATGTGCTAATAAAATAGATGCTCATATTTTCATTGTCATGTTCTCCTTCAGGAAAAGGATTGTGCATATGTGCAGAGATCCTGAAAGCCTACCAAAACATTTAAGGTGGCTATTTACATGGAATAAAGTGTAATTTGTGATGAATAACGCATAGTGACTCATGCCAAATGCATCACTGCCTTTAATAGGAGTCTGGAAATGTGGTGAAGGGGAAGCCTTCTTAGCTCTTTTTATAATCACATCTGCATAGTAGTGGTGGCATAAATAAAAGATCACATGACCTCTTTATTTTCTGGATGGAAGCTAACATGCCCTCTTGGCAGACAGCAAATCACCTTTTAAAGCTACTTCTGAACTTGAGAATGAAGGTAGAAGATCATATGCTTGAATGCTGCCCCCTAAAAGAACTTGCTGTCCATAGAAAACTAGATTTCAGGAGAAAGAGTTCTAGCCTATCCTTCTCCCAAACATAATGGTGTGTGTGTGTTTCACACACATGTTCAAACAAGAAATAGAGTCTGAACATGAGGTAGCACAGCTCAGAACAGTTTTACCATGAGATTCACTGTTTGTGTAGACAGACGACACCTAATTCAGTGACAGAAGAAATTATTTAACTAGTCACTGCAAAACTGGTAGAGAGTATATTGTTAAACCAAAATAAAACCAACATAGATGTACAAGTATGAACAAAAGTAAAAAGCAGTATTCTGATAGAATCTGTACATTTGAAATGCAATGAACATAGGTTTGGACTGAAATTCTACTCCTTCCCATTTTTATAAGCTCTGTTTATACTCTGAAAAATGTCTTGCTCTTAGAGGGTGTTTCTGTAAAGGAAAGACCTGTAAAACTTGTGATTTTTTGACACCTCTCTTGTTCCCAACATGATCCACAATGTATGTTGTCTGTCATGTATCTCAAATTCCCATTCTACAGGAATATGGTCAAACTTAATGACTTACTTTTCATTCATTTACTGGTTGTCTCACATGTCTGGCCCTACATTTATACAGCCTCTCCTGAATACTTAGAGGATTAAGGGTGCCATTAAGTGAGAGCAAAGGGCCTTACCCGTTTGTTTCAGTCCAATTGCAATTAATCCTCTAAAGCACCTCTGTGTCTATCCAACTCATTGGTTTTGGAAGCAGAACAAGTCACACACACACAGAGGCCACTGCTGCCACGCTGCTTGTGGTGGCAGTGACCGAGGGTGGGATGCTGACAGAACAGGCCCAATGCCAGCCAGTGCTGACTTTAAGAGTGACTCATGATCCAGCAGATCCTGGCCACCTTAGCTCTGTCCCAAAGAGACAGGCAAAGAGGATGCAATCTTACGTTCTTCTCCTCTGATCTTCACGCCTCCTTTGCTTGGGTCTTGCGTGGGTCCCGTTTGACCCAGTCCCATTTGACCCAGTAGGTTGGAAGGTGAGCAGTGCTGAAGAAGACGAGGAATCAAAGAAGCAGTGGCTGTATTTTATCCTCTGATCTATTACACAGACACAATCCCTGGGTTTACCACCTTGCAATCCTAAATTAAGCACATGCCTTTAGCCCTTTAATTCTTCTGTTAAAATCAATAAAACTTAAAAGTGGTGGACTCTGGCACTGAATAAAGGACTCTGGATTTACCCAGAACATATTAATGATAGGAATGGAAGCAAAAAAAAAGAATAGTTTTAGGCAAGTATGAGTCAAAACACAAACACCAAGAAAGTCAGACGAGCATACCATTGGAACACTGTTGCCTAGCCCTGCCAAAACATCTAGCAATACTCTCAAGCCAAAAAAGCGCAAGAAGATGCCAGCTTGGGAAACCACCCACTAACCCACTGGCAGCTTCTAAAACAAATCAGAGTTTCCAGTCAGGCCCTGGATCAGCTGCTTGTCACACCCTAGCAATGAAGAGAACAGTGCATCTCTCATTTGGGTGGAAGGACTGTACACAGATGGCAGCGCCATAAATATTAACTTGGAAGGTTTTAATTTGGAAAAATAACATCAATGCACCCAAGCACATATGACTTATTTAGGGTTTGGGGAACATGGTTGGCAAAACACTCATCCAGTGAGTCAAATTTGTTTGCACTATTTTTTGCCGAACATATTGGTTTAGCTCTTTCGTTGCAGCCAGTCTATTATAAACAATTTGCACACATACTGGGCAGAATTCACAGTGAATTAAGGCTGATCAAAGCTGATGTGGAGCCCTAGCCTTCTAGCATTGTGGATAAAAGCATAAAAGGGCCGAGGCTGAGGATGCAGTGTCATCGAAATTCTGTGTTTCCTGTCTTCGGCTTGTATTACAACATGTAATTTTCATTATAGCTTTTGATTTGGAAATGCCCTTCCTTTAGGGATTTACTTTAATGACAGCCTCCATGAAATACTTCCTGGAATGTTCTGAATGTATATTTAAGATCTGATTTTGTAAAATCTGCATTTCATTTTTAAAGTGTGCAATTCCACATGGCTCTACTAATAATCCAAATTTGTACAATAATACAGCCGTTCACCTCACCCACACCCAGTAAAATGTAGATTGCATCATTGCAGAGAGGCTACTTCGTGCATAGAATTCCCATTCTACTTGGGCTTTTCTTCATGCAAAGGTACTGCTGGCAGGTATTGCTGAGACGTGGTAGTAGGGCAGTCACCTTTTTAACTTGGCAAATTATAGATAATCCAGCCATTGACCACGTCAGCAGAGCAAAGCAAGCAGGACCTCAAGGGGCTTATTGCAGCCATTGTGTAATAACAAAGGCCTAGACCAAACCTCATCTTAAAATTATTTGGCCATAGCAGCCTAACTGTTCATTATGCCCTTTATTACTCTATACAGTTATTTCAATTTTCAGAGTCTGTAGCCAGAAACAGCAGGGAGAAATGTTGCAATGTGCGTGCCAGTGCTCAGATGAAAGCAGTGATATCAAAAGATGGGTGGTACTGGCTTATCAATTTTCCACTGGAAATGTTACTTGGGCTGTGAGCTAGCAAATCCTCAAGATTGGCATTGTGATTGGCATTCACAACTTGCAGCATTATGGCAACAAACATTATGTTTTATTAATGAGATCGTGCATGTCTTTTTGAGGAAATCACCTGAAAACGAAATCTCACTGGACGTATTCCAGTTGGATTCCAGATATTGACAGTGCTAAGACCTGGTCTAGAATCAGCATGTTGCTTCAAAGATTAGTTGATAAGTATTTCAGCTATTTCCTTACCAGCTGTAACCTGCTCCCTTTGGAATGATCTGCTTGCCTGTTTTGTTTACTTCTTAAATATACTTGATGCCATCAGGGTGGATCACAATATGGCCTTTCATGAAGAGTTCTGAGTTATAAACAAACTGGGATTTTGTAAAATGCCTAGAGAATGATTTGCACCCCATATGCTAGAATAGGGAAACTGACACAAAACATGTAGCTATATGTCTGACAATTCCCCACTATCCATATGCACACTGAGCACACTGTCATAATTAACTTCCTCTTAGATCGTTATCATTTATCTGAAAATCTGAGAGGTGGTAATCCTGTGCTCACAGTTAGGCAGCTTAAATTACACTGAAGACCATTGGGATTTAAACAATTTAACTGCACAGGATGGCACAGTCCCTTTGCAGATGCACAAATGAATGACACTGAAGTAGCATGTGCCACACAGTAAGGAACTTGACAGCACACACATTTAATTTATTTCATTGTGATATGCACAACGGCACATATCAATAACATTAACGTAACATCATGCCTTAGGAGTAGAAGAAACACTAGTTCGTTACTGAAATAAACACTTTATCATTATATTTCTTTGGGAAACTTCAGAACACCTATCAATTAGATTACAGGGTTCTCCAAATTTTGTGATACAGTTTCAGTTGAAAAACTGAACATGAAATGCATATTTTATAAGAAAAATGCATATAGAACTGTGCTGAAAAGTGTCAAGGATTGAAAACAGTAAAGGATTGGCAAATTCCTACCATTACCAGCACAATGAGCAAAGTAACAATATGCTCAGCATTCAAAGGATAACCTGTAAAACATTTCTGAATCCTCTGATTTTCTGTTTTATTTGCGTTCATGTGTCTTATATTGCTTTTATTGGTTGTAGGTTGTGTTGTTGGTCTTGTTTTAATGATACATTGTTTTTTAGAGTGTAGATCAGAGAGATTTTTGTGAGAATAAGTTTATAAATGCTTTTAAATAAATAAGCAAACATGAAACTTGGAGAAGTAATTCTCCCATTCCTCAATAAACTCAATGTTGCCCAATGGTGAGATAAAAACTGCATGAGCAAGGTTTGCTAACATACATATAAGCACTTCAGTACAATATGGAAAGATCTTCTACACAGCAAGACGACAAGTGGGGTGTAGAGGTTATGAAAGGGACCAGCAGTCAGATTCCTCTCCAGATGATGAAGCCGAGGGTTCCAAATCAGAAGAGGAAGGGCACCCAGGGCCAGTCCCAGAAGCACTGCTTGAAAAGTGTGCAAACATTTGTATTTTATGACCAGAATATGTAAAATTAAATTGCAAATGCTTTGTGCTTATTTAAAAACTCTTCAAAAATCAAGAAGGAACAAACCTATAACTGAGCACATGCAAAACTGATGTGAAATATAATAGGCCAGGACTGGATTTAACTTGGAAACTCTAAAGCATCTTTACAACTGTTGGACAAATGTAAGATATTGAAGTGCTGAGGCATTCTCAGAAGTCGTTGGCTTTGTACACATTTAATGTCATCTATAAAAGCAACAACAGTGAATCTGTCACTAGGCACAGAATCAAAAGTTCCTCCAATGAAATTGCCAAGATCAAAGGGCATATATAATAGCCTTAAAGGCATCTCTTCTTACACAGGGCACTCTTAGCCCCTCTATTGGCCTTTGGGATAAATTAAGCACCTTAGGATAAATGTTGAATAAAACATAAAGCAACGAAGGGTTAGATTTCACAGGAGATGAATTAGTTGGATTATGGACAGGGAAATAAGGAGCCTGGGAAAATACAGAGCATTTGCATTTCAATTTTTTAAAAAATAATAAAAAAGAAACAATGGCAATTATCACATTTAGCTTTGAAACGATCTACCCATTTACTTACTCACCTCTACAACAAGCCTTTCAGGCCTTGGCTGCTGTTAAACCAGACTTTCCTGTTTTCTGTGGTGAATTCTTGTTTCTCATCCATTAAAACAAATTGCAAAGTTCTTGTTAAAAATGAAATATTTTGAAAAATGGGAGCACAGATTCGTAAAATAAAGGCCAGTCGCTTCAGCTGAGCAATTTTATGCACACGCTCAAGAACTCATAACGATTCTCTTCTTCATTTCAGTGGAAGGTAGTAATTGATGCACATATTTGTCATTTTCTTGCACAATTCATTGAAATGAATTGATAAACCCATGCTCACAAGCATTCAGCGTATGCACTGGAGCACATGCAAGACCCTAGAATGAGCAGTTTTCATAAGTTGCAAGTTAAGAATGTCAGAGGAATTAACTGAAAATGAACTGTCAAGTGAATTTCCTTCTGTCTGCCCATTCAACCCCCATTGCACTTTTATAGATTACACTAAATGTGAACAAATATTCTATGAAAGCTCTTCACCATAGTTTTCTACAATGAAGAGATTTTTTACAAAAAAACCACATATATACATTATACGTGAATAAGTAAATACATAAATTGCAGTGCAATATACGTTATATGCATATTCACTGATGTAGACATGTGGCATTCACTTTTCTTGTTTCTGAAGTGTTTGTTGCCAAAGGTGGCCTATATGCACTAAGACCGCAACCATAACCATGTTTACTCAGAAGTAAATCCCACTTAATTCAATGAGACTTACTCCCAGATAAATGTGGATAGGATAATCTGCTTCCTATTGTGGATTTTAAACACCAATGGAATGTATCTGACCCAGAGTGCGGCAGCTGTGAAAAAGGCAAATTCCATGCTAGGGATCATTATGAAAAAATAAAACTGCTGATATCATAATGCCAGTGTATAAATCTATGGTGTAGCCACATTTGGAATACCGTACATAGTTCTGGTCACCTCACCTCAAAAAGGATATTGTAGAGTTGGAAAAGTTTAAGAAAAGGGCAACCAGAATGATCAAGGTGATGGAGCAACATCCCTAATCACAGTCTTGTCTAATCTGATGCCTTGCCCCTGCAGGAGCATACAGGGCTGCTGCTGGGCTCCCAAACCAACAGGGAGTGCATGAATGTGCTAATTGCTCAAACTGGTGCTTCCATGTGTGGTTTATATTTACTATCAACACCATTTATATAGTTGCAGCAGCTTGAATATGATGATCACGTAGGAGCCACCAGGCATCTGAACCACGCCTAACAATTACTTTCTGCTTAAATGCCAGAGCTTGGAAAAGTTACTTTTTTGAACTACAACTCTCATCAGCCCCAGCCAGCATGGCCACTGGATTGGGCTAATGGGAGTTGTAGTTCAAAAAAATAACTTTTCCAAGCTCTGTTAAATGCATAGTTTGCAAATAAAAATGAGAAGAGCCTGTGCATTTTGGAGGCATACTTTTGTATTGCAGAATTGGCTCTTTTGGCTGAAACTACAAAAATACTGCTTTATTTTGAACAAAGTATTATTTTATCAATTCTGCTGCTTTGCTAGGAGTGGGGAGGGGCATCCCCAATTCTTTCATTAAAAAGATACCCTATATAATGTGCAGGGTGCTTCTAGCTTTCCTACAAAATTTGGCATGCAGTTGTTGGCATATCAGCAGCTCTCCATAAATGCTTTTAGCTACATGGCTAGGAATTGTTATTAACATTATTGTTATTAACATTATTGCAGCATGTATGTGGAGAAACAGCAACCTTGAGCTAGGTCAGTAATATAATTCCTACCTTACAGGGAGGGGAGTAATAAAATCAAGATAGAGTTGCTTGCCTAAAGTAATAACTCCACGGAAAAGTCAAGATTTAAACCAGGAATTTTCTGAAAAGTAATGAGTTTGTGGAAGAGTCAAAATTTGAGCAAGGGATTTCTTAAATCTCTTTGATACTGTGCCAGTCCAAGGCACTGGAGAACTGGAATGCATTGATGTAGGTGGTCTGCCTGAATATGTGAGGACCCCCTATTATCAGGGGTGGTGTACCTGTGTTCCTTCAGATGTTATGGCACTCCAGCACAGCACGGGATTTGTAGTCCAGCAACATCCACATGCAGAGGTAGTGATCTAATTATTTTGAGTTGCAACCTTATTTTGGGTTGCAGACAGCCCATTACTTTTAAAATAGAGGGGGGGGGAAAGATGCCAATTTTCCTTATATTTCCAGCCACCCAAAAGATGGAATTCAGTCTAGTAACTGTGAACGACATTGAAAGAGATCGTATTGACTTCACATGTCATACATGTCAAAAGTCAAGTTGTCTCCATGACTAGGAATGCCTGTTACCAGCTTTGGCTTCTGCTGTCCTAGCCAACCCCATTGGATTCAGACTCAGGCTTACTGTTTTTCTCCATTATGGTTAACGTGGAATTTCAGCTTAGAGCATATCATGAATCAGCTTACAGATTACCCAGGATTCTGCATCTTTACACAGTGGTGCAGAACCTGACTACTCAAGGTAAGATGTTGTTGCAACAACTAGATGTACCCCTTGAGGCTTTTAAAGGAGGCTCAGGGTGAACTCTCTATTTGCGTGGGGAAGGTGTCTTTGCACGTTAGCAAGTGGGCATTCCTACAAACAGGGTAAAAAATGGGTGCTTATTGTGCCTGCCTGTACATCTGCCAGTGCATCCTTAGTGATGGGGGAAGGTCAGGCAGATATTCTTTGGACACTGTCTCTGGTCCAGCCTCCAATTCCCTCCCCCAAAGCAGAGGCAGCAGCAGTGGCTGGAGCAACAAGGGTGGAAGAACAGATGCCTTCTTAATGTCAGACAGTAGCGTTTCTTCAGTTGGAACTGAAACTAAGGGTGCAGATCTGTCACTGTCTAAAGTACTGAAGCCTTCTCCAATTTCAGCCTCCTCCCTTGGAAACCCACTGGGTCACTTCCCAGGGTTGCAGATCCCCTCCTCCTCCTCTTCCTGATCACTCCAGGAATACTCTGTGGAGCCCATGACAGCTATGCTAGCTGCAGCCATTTCTGGATGGGTCAAGCAGTAATGATCTCAAAGCTCAATTACTGTAATACTCTCCACGTGGGGCTATCCCTGAGGTTGGTTTGGAAGCATCAGCTGGTGCAAAATGCAGCAGCTCAACCGTTGGTGGCCATGGCCATTGTCAACATATTACACCTGAGCTAAGGGACCTGCGTTGTCTGCTAATCTGCTACTGAGCCAAGTTCAGCATTTTACTGTTGGTCTGTAAAGCCCTGAACAACCTGGGAGCGGTGTATTCAAAGGACTTACTCCTTCTACCCCTGCCCAGTCCTTAAGATCTGCAGCTGAGGCACAGTTGACTGTGCCCAGTGGTCAACCTTTAATCTACTGAAAACAGTACTTTTAGTATGGTGGTCCCTAGAATGTGGCACACTCTCTTAATTTAGGCTGGCACCATCAGTGATGACATTCTGGGTGCCAACTGAAAACCTATTTCAATAAGTTTTCTCATGAAGCGATACCTTGTAATTCAATGTCCTGTGTACATTTTTACACTGTCCTGATTTTATTGTTTTTGTTTGTTTGTACACCACATAGATATTATTTATGCTCTGCAGTATAAAACTCAAATAAATCATAAATACGTTATCAAGGTCATGTGAAAACAGTAAAGGATTGGCAAATTCCTACCATTACCAGCAAAATGAGCAAAGTAACAATATGCCCAGCATTCAAAGGATAACATGTAAAGCATATTTGAATCCTCTAATTTCTGTTTTATTTGCTTTTAGGTGTTCATATATTGCTGTTTTATTGGTTTTAGGATGTGTTTTTGTTTTAATGATATATTGTTTGTTCTTTAGACTGCAGACCAATTAGAGATTTTTGTGATAATAAGCAGTTTTTAAATGCTTTTAAATAAACAAACATGAAACTTGGAGAAGTAATTCTCCCATTCCTCAGTAAACTGTGTGTCTTATTTATTGAATTTATTTATTGAATTTCTTAGTCGCCCATCCGGCTGGCTATCCAGCCACTCTGGGCGACGTACGTGTCTTCCAATGGTAAGATGAAAATTGCATGAGCAAGGTTCACTAGTATACATAGAAGCGCCTCAGTGCAATATGAAAAGATTTTCTACACAGCAAGACAGCAAGTGTGATGTAGAGGTTATGATCAGGAGTCAGATTCCTCTTCAAGTGATGGAGCCGAGGAAGGGCACACAGGGGCCCCAGAAGCATTGCTACCCAACAAGCCTTTGGGACCAGTAGCCAGAGGATGTGGCACTCAGGACACCATTGAAAACCCTGCCTCAGTAGGACACTCATTGAGAGGTCTGGGCCCTTTCAAGGAAAGCAGCACCTTCCAGGTGGGACTAACAATTAGGGTGCATCTGTGGTTGCTGTCACATAAGGCTGAGTCTCAGTTTGCTCCTTAATGAAGCATTGTTGGAGCTTTGTGTTCCCAGTACACAGCCTGAACCCTGCCCTACCTTGTCATACCTCTAGTCTGAACCTTGACCTGCATCCATCCTGAGCTCTGCTTTTCCAGAGAACAGGACAAATTAGAGCAGAGTTAGCCAACATGATGTCCTCCAGATGTTGTTGGACTCCAATTCCCATAAGCCCTGGCAAGCATGACCAGATGCTGGGAGTTGTAGAGCAGCACATTAGCTATTTCTAGAGTAGAGAACCCCTAGGACTGAGGGGCTCAGATTCTAATCCCTGCTCAGCCATAAAGCCTCACTTGTAACCTTGGGCCAGTGCCTATTTCACAGCCTTACATACATCACAGGGTTATTGTGATGATATAGGTTGTTGCCTCTTGACATCAGGCAGGCACCTTCATTGTACTCATTGTAAGAACATTTTTGGTTCAGGAAAGCCTATCCAGACATGGAGAAATAAATCTGTATTTTAATCTGTTCTCATCTGATACATTATTAATTATTATTATTATTATTATTATTATTATTATTATTATTATTATTATTATTCCTGATTTTCATTGATAATGTCAGTGTTTGTTTCATTTTTTATATATGGCTTAAAGATTCTCTTTACAGTCAAGTGGTATACGCATTTTATTAAATAAAATAAAATAAATAATACAAATAGGCATAGGCACCATCTAAATACCTTGGAGCAGCCTTTCCCAACCAGTGTGCCTCCAGATGTTGTTGGACCACAATCCACATCTTTCCTGACCATTGGCAATGCTGGCTGAGGCTGATGGGAGCTGTGGTCCAACAACATCTGGAGGCACACTGGTTGGGAAAGGCTGCCTTGGAGGAAGCATGGGTGCTCATAATAATTTCAAATGCCTCATGGGATGCTCCCTTTCTACAGATCCTCATTCGTGAGCATATAGAATACAACCAAATAAACACAGGACACTTTTATTAAACTGCATAGTAATCCATGCAGTAAACACTCAAGCTGTGACCACATTTCTTCATTTCAAAGAGCAAAGCTTCTGCAAAACTCTTGGATTTCCTTTTTTAAATGAAGGAGACTTTTCTTTTTAAATTGTTTAGTCCCAAGAATGACTAAAAAGTTTCACATTCTACGATTCTGTTATGAAGTTAAGCTGGCCTGGTCCTGTAAGATGCTAAGATGGGAGAACACCTAGGAACTTTATTTAACATTTATGTTCAGCCCTAATGTTTGGATTGTGTTGGTTTAGTGATGGAATATTGTAAAGCCTCTCTCTCTCTCTCTCTCTCTCTCTCTCTCTCTCTCTCTCTCTCTGTCCACATATGCTGCTCTGAACTCTTTGGAGTAATAGTGGTGTATAGATAAAAAACTGTAATATGTGGGTTAACTTGAGATCTTAAGCAAGACATTTTCTCTGATAAAATGTTAACATTAAAACTGGCAACTTTTCAAAATGAAATAATTTAATTAAAATACTTAAAAAAAAACCTTAATGATTACATTTTTGAGACACACAGCTCTGTTCTGCTGTGATCTAGGGTTGTTGTACATAATGATCAGCCCTGTCTGAAGTATTTCTTGCTGAAATGTACAACTTTGTTAACAACTTCAGATTGAGGGTAGGAGAAAAATATTTGAATAATGCTACACACATACCTCTGTGCACATATCAGAGGTTTACACATCATATTAGGGTGTCACAAGAAGGTTCTAGTCTATTCATATATGCCTGGATGGGCCAAGAGCCCTCAGTGCCATTTGCAGACAAAACCACCCAGGAGTCATTGGAGAAAATTGCTGTAAATATTATTGGCAAAGACTCCACGTTGTCTGGCATGGGGCTCAAGTTTAAGTTAGCCCAAAATACCAAAGATTTTCCCCCTCAAAGTGAAAAGGTCTCATGAGTATTTTCCCAGTTATTTTTAACATTCTTGTAGTGTCAGAATCAATCACAGGAATATCTAACAGTTGTTCTGTGCTTCCAATAGTTGGACAGAAAAGACAAATATGAGCTTCTGTGACCACTCTGGCCATCTGAAGAAAGAGGAAAATTAGCCTGTGGTGCAGCTCTAACTCCCTTTGGTTATGTGATTTTTCAGTTCCTCCATTGGTGGGACCCTGTCATTTATTTTCTTCCTCAATTATCCTGATAATGTGGTCATCTGATGTATTTACAAAACTTTACACCATTGCAGAGAAAGGAACTGATGAACGAATGGCCCTCGTAGCTCTTAATCTTGCCAGGACACAAGACAAATTATAAATGAACGCCAAAACCCATTGCCATCAAAGAAAGCACTGGTTTCTTCACCACTCATATTGGTTTCAGTTGTACAAGCTGAAAATGCATCACAGCTGTAGCCAACTCTTTTGCAATTATTTTGTTTGAGTGCCTGGCTATCTGCCCCTTTCAACAGTTTGTGAACATGGCAAATAGTTTAATATTCATGCCACTGCTATTTTGGCACAATATAATGTGAATCAGATGCCCCGTAGTTGGAAGTGAAAAGAAGAATTACATCTCATTTATGGCTCTTCCATTGTCCCATAATAAGATGCACTGTGATGACAAAATGTCATACATAAAGAAGATATTGTTAGTGGCCTGTAAGTTACTGTGGGCACTGAGTATGTGTAGCTTTTTAGTAAAGGTCTGCTCTCAACTTAGTGGTGATTTCTAATTCTGGAAGTTTCCTAGAGGGGTTTATCAATCAAATACCCTTGTATGCCAAGCATGTATAAATTATTTCTGGATGCTTTTATGAATGCAAGATTTCCAAAGTACTCAGCATAATCAACCATTTGTGATGTCGTCCCACATAGGTCAGGAGCATGTGTTTGACCTCAGTTCATCCAAGTTTTGGAAGGTTGCTTAGGCAGTAACAACAGCATTTGGTTGCCACAATCAATTTTTAATTTCTTCCTGCTTCTGGCTTAGTGCTTTTGGAATCCCAGACGTTCTTTAGCCACAGCGCTATATTTCAAATCTAGTCCCAGCAAAAACTGTATATAAGTGGTTGTTTGCCAGACATCTGATAATAACCAAGGCACATTTTCTCTCTAAACTTAAATTGGAGGCACGCTTCACTCTAAAAGTAAACATTTCTGTTGTAAGAGTGTGGAGAGAGAAAATTACCTATCTTCAGAGCACATTCTCTGTGTTCTTTATGAGTCACTGATCTTGGCTTGCACCCAGATTGGAAGGATGTAAGGCCAGAGCACTGCACTGATGGATTAGACAATCTCTTATGAGGGTGGGTAAATTCTGTTTTCTCCCTCATTGAATGTAATTGACTCACTTCTGTCAAACCTCTTACAAAGACACACCAGGATCATCCATCTTTAGAAGAAGCTGATTGGAAGGAGGCACACCCAGAACCGTGACTCATGCAGAAATGCAACAGGCAGACTCTTATCAGGGTGAGGAAATTCAAAAGAGCCTTATTTCTCTCAGTACACTATCACATCTGTTTGGGACTGTACTTTACTGTAATTGCAATTAAAGTTTTGTCTAAGAGCCTGATCTCATAATCTTTTTTGTACACCATAAATGTTCAAGAAGTGCTGAGCTCCAGTCACGGCAGTGCTGACTGACGTTTGAACACAGAGTGAGGACTGGCCCTTAGAGACAATGAGAGATTATTAAATATTATAATGATGTGAACTCTTCTAGATTATTGTAATACATAGAATCATCTGGAGTAAGCTGCATTGCTATGGGCATTTTTTATATTATACAAAACTGGGCTGTACTAGATATTCACATAACTCAATCTGGATTGACTTTGAGCTCTCTTTTATCCATTGGCTGGCTACCTGGCTACCCAGCAATTACTTTTTCCTTCTGGGTGGCAGAAGTGCCTTTCCAAAAATCATCTCACTCATAGGGATGATTTGGTGGATGAAGTGTCAGTTACGGGAACTCTCGGGGAAAGTGACCACACCATCCTTGAATTCTTGATTTTAACAGAAGCAAAAGCTGAGAGTAGCCATACGCACACCCTGGACTTCAGGAAAGCTGATTTTAATAAACTCAGAACAATTGTAAGTACCGTTCCATGACAAGCAACCCTAATGAGAAAAGGAGTCCAAGATGGGTGGGAGTTTCTAAAAAAGGAAATTCTAAAAGCTCAATGGCAAGCAATTCCAACAAGGAAAAACGGGGGGGGACAACAGAAGAAGCCAATGTGGCTTCACAAAAAGCTTAGAGAAGACCTGAAAACAAAAAAGGACACATACAGGAAGTGGAAAGAAGGCCAGACCACAAAGGAAGAGTACAGGCAGGTATCACGGAATTGCGGGGATGGTGTCAGGAAGGCTAAAGCTGAGAATGAGCTGAGGTTAGCGAGGGATGCTAAAAGCAAGAAAAAAGCTTTCTTCAGGTATGCCCATAGTAAAAGACAGAGAAAAGAAATAGTGGCACAGCTACTTAATGAGGATGCCAAAATGATAACAGATGACAAAGAAAAGGCAGAAGTGCTCAATTTCTACTTTGGCTCAGTCTTCTCCCAAAAAAGGGTCTATGACCCTCACGGGAAACATGAAGTAGAAGGGGCAGGATTGGAGCTTGACATTGATAGGCAAATGGTCAAGGAATAACTAATCACTTTGAACGAGTTCATATCTCCAGGGCCTGATAAACTGCATCCTAGAGTATTGAAGGAACTGGCTGAAGAACTCTCAGAACCGCTGTGTATTATCTTTGCAAAGTCATGGAGGACTGGTGAAGTGCCGGATGACTGGAGGAGAGCTAATGTTGGCCCTATCTTCAAAAAAGGGAAAAAGGAGGAACCGGGGAACTACAGACCAGTCAGCCTAACATCAATCCCTGGAAAAACTCTGGAGCAGATTATAAAGCAGTCAATCTGTAAGCACCTTGAAAACAATGCAGTGATTACTAGGAGCAAACATGGATTTATGAAGAACAAATCCTGCCAAACTAATCTTATCTCATTTTTTGACTGGATAACCTCCCTTGTAGACTGCGGGAATGCTGTGGACATAATATATCTTGACTTCAGCAAAGCTTTTGACAAAGTGCCCCATGATATTCTGATTAGCAAGCTAGCTAAATGTGGGCTGGATGGAACAACTATCAGGTGGATCCATAATTGGCTCCAGAATCGTACTCAAAGAGTGCTTATCAATGGTTCCTTCTCAAACTGGGTAGAAGTAATGAATGGGGTACCACAGGGCTCAGTCCTGGGCCCAGTGCTCTTCAACAGTTTTATTAACGACTTGGATGAGGAGGTACAGAGCATGCTTATCAAATTTGCAGCTGATACAAAATTGGGGGGCATAGCTAATACCGTGGAAGACAGAAACAAAATTCAAAGGGAGCTTGATAGGCTGGAGCATTGGCCTGAAAACAACAGAATGACATTCAACAGGGATAAATGCAAAGTTCTATACTAAGGAAAAAGAAACCAAATGCACAGTTATAAGTTGGGGGATACTTGGCTCAGTAATACGACATGTGAGAAGGATCTTGAAATTGTCGTTGATCACAAGCTGAATATGAGCCAACAGTGTGATGTGGCTGCAAAAAAGGCAAATGCTATATCAGGCTGCATTAACAGAAGTATAGTTTCCAAATCGCATGAAGTATTAGTTTCCCTCTATTCAGCACTGGTTAGGCCTCATCTTGAATACTGCATCCAGTTCTGGTCTCTGCACTTCAAGAAGGATGCAGACAAACTGGAACAGGTTCAGAGGAGGGCAACAAGGATGATCAGGGGACTGGAAACAAAGCCCTATGAAAGAACTGGGCATGTTTAGCCTTGAGAAGACTGAGGGGAGATATGATAGCACTCTTCAAGTACATGAAAGGTTGTCACATAGAGGAGGGCCAGGATCTCTTCTCGATCGTCCCAGAGTGCAGGACATGGAATAATGGGCTCAAGTTGCAGGAAGCCAGATTTCGAATAGACATCAGGAAAAACTTCCTAAGTGTTAGAGCCATATGGCAATGGAACCAATTACCTAGAGAGGTAGTGGGCTCTCCGACACTGGAGGCATTCAAGAGGCAGCTAGACAGCCATCTGTCGGGAATGCTTTAATTTGGATTTCTGCATTGAGCAGGGGGTTGGACTTGATGGCTTTATAGGCCCCTTCCAACTCTACTATTCTATGATTCTATGTTTTCTCAATGTTTACAGGCTCTGCTGGGTGCGAGGCAGCCTTTAGTGTTTGGCAGGGGGAGAGGCAAAGCCCAGCTATCACTCACTTCACGACCATCAATAGATGGAGTGACATTGGGTAGGAAGACATAAGGTGTGCCAGTATGGAGATAAAAGAACAAATTTTCAGGTGTCTCTGAAAGAAGAAGGAATGACTTCACAAGTGAGGAATAACTGTGACAGAGGAGGAAAGGTCCCAAGAAACAAGAGAGTCTTCTTACTTGCCTGGCACCTGGCAGTCTGGGAGTGCAGTTTGGCCTTCAGCCCTTTCCATCTGTCCCTGCCCAATGGCAAGGACCTCCCCTTATTAGGTGTACCACAACTGATTCCTCCTATACCCCTCATATGAACAGTAACAGGAGCACTGGCAAAATCTTCCCTTTGCCTCAAAGAGGGACATGAGCATCTTAGGTGAATAATAAGAGGAGGGCTCTACCAAAGCCCCTGTTGCTGTTCCACACCGGGGAGAAGAGATTCAGCGGGCCCTTTGCTAGCACCTTGCAAGACTGAATCCGTTGGCAGAGCTTCAGTTGCTGGTTTTTCAGTCTTTGGTTCGAGATATAAGTTGTCAGCCAGAATTACCCACTCTTACAAGGTGAAACAAAAACAAAACCAATGGGAAAAAAAAACAACTTCAGAGCTGTAGAAAGCTTCTTTCCCTATAGGATCTGCACGCTCCCCTGAACATGGAAACACCTTATTTATCTTATATCTTCTGGAGCTGCAGTGACTGCAGTTTTATAAGTTCACAATCTTAGGTCTTAGTGATGTTGCCAGAAGCTACAAGAGAAGCGTAGAGTTCTGACCTTAGGCTTCATCTACTTAATCTGCCGAAACTATTTTAACTGTCAGATTTTCCCCTTTCTGATCTGAGCGTTTAAAGAAAAGATCGCCACTATATACAGTGTGGAGGAGAGCCTGGCTGGGAGTCCAGAGTCTGTGAGTTCAAATCCCTGCTCGTGTCTCCTGGGTGTCAAGGGCCAGCTAAAGATCACCCCCACAGTGCGTGGCTCAGGGGTTATGTGCCCTTGGCACCTGTGCAGCCTTGGGCAAGCTGCATAGTCCCAAGGAGCCCAGTTGCCCCCCAGCTGGCAGTTGCGGACTAGGAAGGGGTTGGCTTGTGCAGCTGTGGCAAGCTGAGCAGGCCCTAGCCAGCTGGGGAGGACTAGCCTCAGAGGAAGGCAATGGGAAACCCCCTCTGAATACCGCTTACCATGAAAACCCTATTCATAGGGTAGCCATAAGTCGGGATCGACTTGAAGGCAGTCCATCCATGGTGATGAACACCATGGTAGCCATTTAGCCACTATTGAAAACACAGCAACAGGCTCCTGAAAATTGATCATTACTGTTATATCTGTCCCGCTCTGTTGTCATCTGTTAACCAGATTTCGTGCCAATAGTACTGGCTTCCACATGCTACTTGTTTTGTTTTAAAGTCTTTCTATATTATTTTAATATTCCATTCCCATTCCTACTAATGCTTTGCCCGGCCAGTTCCTTGAGCCAAAACACTGGATTTTGACAGGGGAGGTTTGTATAATCAGGATTAAGGTTTGTGGGAGGTTTCTGAGGTTCCGAGAGGTATTTCATGCCACTGGCAAGGAGGACCATCTAGGCAAGAAAATGAAGTGGAAAATATGGAAATAATTTTGCAACGAGAGAGGAAGAGCAATGCTTATGTTATTATTATGCACAAAGGGTTTTTTTTAAAAAGTTACTTAAGAGAAATGAATATTAGTACTAGGAGATAAAACTTCAGCAGGAGGAGGATAATCATGGCCAATGGGCAGACTGAAAGACTCCCCTCAGCTTGATTCAGACTCACTTTATTATTGAAGAGCTTTGTCAAAGAATTCTCAGGAGAAGAAAAAAAACTCGCCTGTTTTCTGAGAGTTCTCTTGTGACGCAATGTTGATTGCACCTTATCACACTGCCTTATCGTTGTTGACTGTCCCTCAACATTTGATGTGGGTTTTTTTGTCCCAGTCCTGGACACTAATCGCAGTCCCTGAGCTACTGATTCAGCATCCAAGCTATGAGAATGGGGTGAGCCAAAGACAAAAGGGTGGTCTTATATACATTTTTCCACCTTTCTCCATCCAAGCACTTAAACATTTGACAGACTTCAAGGCCTTTTTATGCCCTCGATGGTTTAGAAAACATTTCATATCCTTTTAGAGAATTTTTGGCAAGTATTAACAATGGGGGTCTACCTCAGTTTTTGAATTTTGTGGAAGATCTGCAAAAATTACGTCTATTGTAACCAAATGGCTGGGTGGGGGGAGGCCATCAAAAAGTTGCAGTTATTGAAAGGCATGATGATGACAGAAGTCATATTATTACTTCTTCTATTTTGTATTTTTCTTAATGTAGAGTAAAGGTTTTCAGTCACAGCATGATTGAAAACAGCTGATGATGCAAACTTAATGTCAGAATGAATGAATGCAACTTTGCCTGTATAGCTTCAAATGATATTTGGATTACAGAGCTTTTTTAGCAGAACTCTTTCCCCTTCACACATGGCACCTCTTTGGGTATAAATGACAGTTCATTGCATGAGCTATAGACCCTCCTGAGCCGCTTCTGTTAGGGAAAGGTAATTTCGGAGGGGAGTAAATTGGAGTGAGGAAGTGGCACAATTCACTACTCTCCCACTGCAGCATCTCCTCCTTCCGTGTCTGCTATTTCCCTTGTGGGGCTCCAAACTTGAGTCTGCAGCATCACACAGAGAACTTCTGACGGAAAACATGGGGCCAGTGGCCACTGAGGGAATTTGTCTGGCCAGTAAGCCCCACCCCAAACTTTGTACCCATTTCAGGTCTCAAATATGACCTCGCCTTTTCTCTGCCTGCAGATTGGGTGGTGAAATTCACAAATGCATCGGAAAAATTGGCAGGAAAAGCAGCTTGAGAGAGGAATTGCAGTAGAAAAGCTGTGTCGGGGGGATGAAGTGGCCCCTCTCCCTTTTTGCTTCTTTGCTCCTAAGCTTCCCTCCCGACTAGGAATTGATGCCTGAACATGGTAAGCTACGCACTAGACTCCCCTACAGCAAACTTCCCCAAACTGATGCTGACTCGACTCCCACCATCCCAAGCTAGCACGGCCAATGGTCAGGGATGATGCGAGTTCTATTTCATAACATTTCGAGGGTACCAGGTTGGGGAAAGCCTTCTCTACAGGGCATTGTGTCTGCTCATATTCTTATAACTGTCATTCCATCTATAGCTTTGAAGGGCAGGATCCCCTGGCTTGGTGGGATTTCCTTTTCAGAAAAACACAGACTAGATTAGATAATGAAATCTCATAGCCCCCCCCCCTTGCATTTCATTGTTCAAATTACAGTTGTGCGTAAATGGCCCCTCAGAATTTTCTACAGAGGAAACATTTCACCAGATTTCTCCAGGGGGAGGAGAAATTCCCTAATAGTTTATTGGGGTGAGACTCACCAGTAGCAGTAGCAGTAATACTACCATTTCTTTATTCTGCCCCCCCCCAGTTTTGTTTTGCATTTGCTGCCACTGCCAGAGCTTGGAAAAGTTACTTTTTTGAACTACAACTCCCATCAGCCCAATCCAGTGGCCATGCTAGCTGAGGCTATGGGAGTTGTACTTTAAAAAAGTAACTTTTCCAAGCTCTGCCACTGCAAATATCAGTTGCAACTGTGGGAGGCAGACTGGGCATTACAGGGGAAGGGATATAAGACATCTTTGTGCTTGCATCCCTTCTGGTCCCCCTTCCAACCCTCTGGACACTGGTAGCTATGCTGGGAACTCCCTGGATCTTACTGTCCTGCTGATGAATGCAAGGTCAGTGACTAATAGAACCACTTAAATTCAAGACTTAATCCTAGATGAATGCGCTGACCTTGCTTGTATTACTGAAACCTGGCTAAATGCCCGAGGCGGAGTAGGTCTCTTCCAACTCTGCCCACCAGGTTTTGTGGCACTCCAGCAGCCTAGATCCAGGGGATGGGGAGGTGGGGTCACAATTGTCTGCAGGGAATCTATCTCCCCTCTCACGTACCCTGTCCCTAACACCTCCAGCTTTGAGTGTGTGTGCCTGGCGTTTGGTCAGGGAGACAGAGTGGGGATTCTCTTGGTGTACTGTCCACCCCACTGCCCAACAGTCTCCCTCCCTGAGCTGGTGGAGCTGGTCTCGGTGTTGGTGTTGCAGTTCCCCAGGTTGATGGTCCTGGATGACTTCAACATGCATGCTGAGGTTAGACTCACAGGTCCAGCTCAGGACTTCAGGGCTGCCATGACAACCATGGGGCTGTCTCTAATATCATCTGGACCAACACATTTGGCAAGACACATACTTGATCTTCTGTTTGGGACAGGAAGAAGGTGATCTGAGGGTGGAGGGTCTCTTAGGGACTCCGTTGTCATGGACAGATCACCACCTGACAAGGTTTAGGCTTTGTGCCCCCAGTAACCTTCGTAGGGGTGAACAGCCGATTAGGATGGTCCGCCCCCAGAGACGCATGGATCCAGATGGTTTCCTGACTGCTCTGGGGGATATTCCCAGCATGGCTGGTGATACTGCCGAAGCCCTGGTCAATCTCTGGAATACGGAGGTGACCCGGGAGGTGGACACTATTGCTCCAAAGCGCCCTCTCCCACAAGGAAAAGCCCATAATACACCTTGGTTTACTCAAACTTTGGGCCTGATGAAACAGTAGGGATGACAGCTAGAGCGACAATGGAGAAAAACTCAGTTCGCTTCCGATCGAACATAAGCTAGAGCTCATTTTCGAGTCTATCATGTGGCGGTGATGGCAACAAAGAAAGTGCACTTCTCTGCCACCATTGCATCTGCTCAGTGTCTTCCGGCGATGCTTTTCTGGGTGGTTCGGGGTCTTTTGGGTTCTGGCCCAACATTAGACTCTGAGCCCTCAGTCACTCGCTGTGACACATTTGAGAAGCACTTTGCAGATAAAATTGCTCACATTCGGACTGACTTGGACTCCTCATTCACTACAGTTGTGCCAGATGTCCCCGAAGTTTCCTCTGGTCATTTTTCTATGGATATTTTTCAGCTTGTAAAGCCTGAGGATGTGGACAGGATTCTGGGAGAATCGAAGGCCACTACTTGTTCCCTTGACCCTTGCCCATTCTGGTTAATCAAATCTGCCAGAGGGGGAGTGGCTGAGTGGTTGGCATATTTAATTAATACCTCCCTAAGGGAAGGTTCTATGCCAACATTGTTGAAGGAGACTGTAATAAGACCTTTGTTTAAAAAGCCTTTGTTAGACCCTGTGGATCTTAACAACTTCCGCCTAGTCTCTAATCTCCCCTTTCTGGGCAAGGTGATTGAGAGGGTAGTGGCTGCTCAGCTACAAGTTTTCTGGGATGAATTGGACTATCTAGACCAGCCTTTCCCAACTAGTGGGCCACCAGATGTTGTTGGACCACAATTGCCATCTTTCCTGACCATTGGCAATGCTGGCTGAGGCTGATGGGAGTTGTGGTTCAACAACACCTGGTGGCCCACTAGTTGGGAAAGGCTGATCTAGACCCTTTTCAATCAGGCTTCAGGCCTGGTTATGGGACAGAGACTCCCTTCGTCACCCTGCTTGATGACCTACGCCAGGCATCAGACAGAGGAAGTGCATCCCTGTTGGTGCTGCTGGACCTCTCAGAGGCCTTCGATACGATCGACCATGGTATCCTTCTGAAACGTCTAGCTGGGATGGGATTGGGAGGCACTGTTTTACGTTGGCTCTGGTCCTACCTGACGAACAGGACCCAGAAAGTGGTGCTGGGAGACTACTGCTCGACCGCCTGGCCATTGGCCTGTGGGGTACCGCAAGGTTCCATTTTGTCTCTCATGCTCTTTAACATTTATATGAAACCGCTGGGAGAGGTCATCAGGAGATTTGGAGTACAATGTCATCAATATGCTGATGACACTCAGCACTATCTGTCCCTACCACCTGACTGCAGGGAGGGAGTGCTCATCCTAAACCGGTGCCTAGAGGCTGTGAAGGGATGGATGTGGACTAACAAACTGAAACTTAATCCAGACAAGATGGAGGTACTGCTGGTCAGGGGACAAACTGCATCAGGGACGGGGTTGCAACCTATTCTGGATGGGGTTGCACTCTCCTTGAAGGAGCAGGTCTGCAGTTTGGGAGTCCTCCTGGATCCTGCCCTGCTGCTTGAATATCAGGTGGCTGCGGTAGCCACGAGTGCTTTTGGCCAACTCAAACTGGTCTACCAGCTGCGTCCGTTCCTGGAGGCAGTTGACTTGGCCACAGTGACACATGCATTGGTGACATCAAGGCTTGATTACTGTAATGCACTCTATGTGGGGCTGCCTTTGAAAATGGTTTGGAAATTGCTGTTGGTTCAAAATGCAGCAGCCAGAATGTTAACTAGAGCACAGCGCAGGGAGCATATCACCCCTGTGCTTTATCGACTCCACTGGCTCCCAATTTGTTTCCGGGTCCAATTCAAAGTGCTGGTTCTGACCTTTCAAGCCCTAAACGGCCTTGGACCAATGTACCTGAGGACCGCTTATACCCATATTTACTGTCTGGGATTTAAGATCATCTGCCTCTGGTCTCCTCTGCATGCCTGGAGTGAAAGATGTTAGATTGACAGGCACGCGGGAGAGAGCCTTTTCAGCTGTGGCCCCCAAACTCTGGAATACTCTACCCCAAGAAGTTCGCTCTGCTCCCTCCCTGTTGGTTTTCCAGAGACTTCTGAATATGATCTTGTTCCGGAGAGCCTTTGGGAGGGACTGAAGGTAGAGCCTGACACTGATTTTATGTCTTCTACATTAAATTTTACCTTTGTAGTCCCTTTAGTATCAATCCCTATATATATATATATGTATGTGTGTATTGTATTTTATGTATTTTAATTTATTTTAATGTTTTTGTGATTTTACTGTTTACAATTTTATTATGTACATGTTTGATTTTATTTTTGTAAGCCGCCTTGAGTACCTTATTATAGGGTAGAAGGCCAGCATAGAAATATTTTAAATAAATAGATAAACAAACAAACTGTGTTGGTAGTTTGGCTGCCATTTTGCATCTCTGCAATGCTTTGGAATTTAGCGTTCTTCCACAAAAAATGGTGGAGAATATTCAGACAAAATTCTGCAAAGTGGTCTTCTTTTTCCTGAAGAATGAGAAAAAGAAATATCTCAGAATTTTTCGCAGAAAAAACGTTTTGAAAAACTTTGGCTCAGTCATAATTCGCATATTTTGGATGTTTCTGGAGGCAGAGTTTCTCGTCAGGGAGATGTGGCCTCCCACAATAATAGGTGTGATTTCTAGGTGACAGGAGATAGGGCAACACTTGCCCTAGCATTTAGGTTAAAATCAGTAATGGTTAGGGTAAGGTGGAGTTGGGCTGCACTGTTTACCTGGCTTTCAAATGCCAGGATTGCTGCTAGATGCTGAGGGGAAGAGGCACAAGGCAGTGGGAGGTCAGCAAAGTAGAGGTGCAGTGTCAGGACGGTCAAATTGGCTTCACTGCAGCACTTGCACCAACCTCCCTGCCACTTTGCCACTTCCCCTCTCAGTGACCAGCAATGACCCCAGCGTTGGGAAGCCAGGTAGGCAGCACAGACCCACCCCACTGAATGAACTGTGGTGCCGATAGCCTTCCTCTTTACATTTGCGTGATTCACGATCAAGTCATGAAACCACTAGAGTTAAAACTAGCCATGACTAACCTAACTCCATTGATTTCAGTGACTATGCTCTTAAAATGACTAGGTGCTGATCAGTCCAATAACCCTGCATGATCTCCTACTTTGGATACGTGCTTTAGGTTTTGCATTAAATAGCTGATTGACGATATTTGTCTTGGTGGGTCATAAGCTGCACAGGCCTGCCCTCACATGATGATTGCTGTGGGCTGCAGACAATAACTGAGATTTAGATCAAAGAAAGGTGATTTCATGTGGCCGCTCACAGATAAATTTATTGTTGAATTCACTCCATTAGCCATGAAATGATACAGTGATGCTTTATGCTTACATCAGCCATACTTTGTTTCTGACAATAGAGTGATCTCTGGCACTAGGGGGTAATCAATTAAACTCTGATCTGATCCCTTTGCGGTCTGCTTTTTATAGAATCAAACATGATTATTTCTAAAATTAATGTTTGACATATAGACATGTCTGTATTATAGGCAACATTTTTCACTTATGTAGGGTAGGAACTGCTGTCTTCATGTCTAAATTTTTTTTTATCAAATGCACAACCTCCTATATGAATCACAATGCTTGCTGAAGTCTATTTAAATGTATATGTCTTTAAAATTAAAATCAAATGAAAAATACTGGGAAGCCCCACGCTATTTTAGAAGGTTTAGATTTATTACTGTATTGGGGTGGGGATGCCACAGATTATGTTTCTGCATGAGAAACTAAAAATACTGATGTTTCTTATTATATATTTTCTATTTTAAAAATGTCTTTATACTTCTGTCCAGACATTTCGATCTGTCTGATCTTTGTTCTTCTGTGTGCTAAAGGGGATGCCACATATGATCCCAAGTTTAAAATTGCTGCTTTTGCAAGTTGCCTATTTATAATTCAGCTACTTTGCTATAGTCTTTGCTGTGCTAGTGGCTTGGGTGGATTTATGGCCTTTCCAAGACTGCTTGGCTCACACAGTTTGATTTTTCTCTAACTAAACATATGATGATTTTTATACTTTTCTCCTTCCTATTGCTTATGGAAGACAAAAGGATCATCTATCCAAGAAAGGAAAAGCTTCATTTGTAAAGATGCCCAATTTCTTTTTCTTTTCTTTTCTTAAAAAAAGTGCTGATGACCTCATTAAAACATTTATGTGTCATCAATTTCAAGCTGTCAAATTATGTCATGTTTCATCTAGGGCAACCCAATTCCTCATTAGGCCTTGAGCATCCTTTAGTTGAAGTCACTTGAATCTTAATGACTTCAGAGGAGCTCTAATGTGACCTCTTCTTTTGTATGTTCTCATCCCAGTGTTTCCTTCCTCTGCCAAAGTGGTAATAAAATAATCAAAGTCGCTTATGCAGTGAGTTACTCTGCTTTGACAAAGACATCCAGACCAGATCCTTAAACAGCAGTGGGCAACACATAGACCATAGTTGATGAGTGCATAATCGTTAATTCCAGTGGATTACCTACAGCCTGTGAATTTCTGGGATTCTAGGAAAGAATGTTGCACTAGGTAGAACTTTGTATGAACCAACAAGGCATTTATTTGCAAGGACAGAGAAGTGCTAATAGGCTACAACTTTGTAAAACAGCAATTAAAATTCTGCAGAACATTACAAATTAACAAATGCAGAATGAAAAGCTAGTGATGGAGGAGAGCACCCTAAGATCCCTTATCCACTGGGACCTGGTTTGCTTGTCCTGCCAAATGGTCCTCAGAGGCCATTCCACTATTGAGCTGCCACAAACATCATTATGGCCAGCTGCCATCTCATGGTGGATAGCCTGACAGCTGACAGCCAGACCAAACAATCAGGCCACCTGCTCCTCTGCCCAGTTTTCACTGACAGCAGCTCAGGAAGCCATCCTAACTCCCCTTACTTGAGACCAGATCATGACTAGGGTTGCTAGGTTCAGGGCCTGAGACTGATCCTGTAGCTTTAGGAGAAGAGAAAGTCAGCCAAGTGCAGGTGTTCTTGCAACACTGTAATGGGAAAAACCACAAGGTGGAATTCTCTCTTCCCCCTGCACAAATGTTAAAGATACAGAAGACCTCTTGGAGGCAACCAAGAACCTGAACCTGGCAACCCTAATCATGACAGCCATTCTATCTGAGCTTTAACCTGGCTGCTCTTCCGCCACCAGTCTACCTCTAGAGTTGGGACAAGAAGAAATAGCAATTAAAGCCAAATACATTAGACATATACCACCCTGGCTTAAACGACCACAATACCTGCTGGAACACCTCTCTCGATATGAACCTGTCCGTACACTACGCTCCACATCGAAGGCCCTCCTCCGAGTTCCGACTCATAGGGAAGCTCGGAGGATGATAACAAGAACTAGGGCCTTCTCAGTGGTGGCCCCCGAACTGTGGAATAGTCTTCCCGATGAGGTGCGCTTGGCGCCGACGTTGCTATCTTTTTGGCGCCAAGTTAAAACCTTCCTCTTTTCTCAGGCATTTTAGTCTATTTTAGTCTTTTATATATGTTTAACTGATTTTAGATTTGTGGATGCCTACATACATGTTCCTTGCACTGAATTATTGGATTTTATTGTGTATATTTATATTCCTCTGTTGTACACCACCCAGAGAGATATGCTAGTCGGGCGGTATAGAAATTCAACAAATAAATAAAATAAAAATAAATAAAGGCAAATAAGATGCAGCCTCTCAGCCAATCTGAGGGTGCACCAAAAAATTCCTTCCCAATCCCACACAGTGACTTCAAAAAGGGCTAAAGACACAACAACACAGAGTGGGTGTGCAAATTGCCTAAGTAAATTACTAAACTGACCTGATAACATCAGGCAGGCCTGGCTTTAATACTCAAGCCTCCCACCCTTTAGAATACACTAATTCCTGAGTAATACCTTTCCAGCAGACATGTCTAGCCCTCTCATTTGTTATGTACACCTGGAAATCACCACTCCCCAGCTTCAACTGCTTTGGTGAAGCGCTTTTTTTCCCCCAAAGCAAGAGTACAAACTTGGATGGCATAGGCTGCAATCCTATACCCACTTACCTGGGAGTAACTCCCATTGAATTCAATAGGGCTTACTTCTAAGTAGGCATGCATAAAATTGCACTGTTAATGTTGATTATTCAGAGATCTTGAGTAGTTATTTATGTCTTGTGAATTTAAAACTGTGGTAGACCAAGGGGATTGTCTTTTTTAAAAAAGACAAAAAGCGCAAGACTAACGCCTACTCATCTGCGCCATATATTACACTGGGGTAACAATTTTATTAGTCCCTCATAAACATTTGTTTATTTTAAAAATGTATACCCTTTCTCCTACACTTAAATGGCTCACAAAGAATAAAACATTACAGCTGAAGCTCTGCTCACGGCCGGAGTTCGATTCCAGTGGAAGGAGGAAGTCAAATCTCCGGTAAAAGGGGTTGAGGTCCACTCAGCCTTCCATCCATCCGTGGTCAGTAAAATGAGTGCCCGACATGTGCTGGGGGGTAAAGAAAGGCCAGGGAAGGAACTGGCAATCCCACCCCATATATACGGTCTGCCTAGTAAACATCGCAAGACGTCACCCTAAGAGTCGGAAACGACTCGCACTACAAGTGTGGGGAGACCTTTACCTTTAGGGATTGGTGAGAAGTTCAATTCAGTTCGCATTTCAAGCAGAACTTATCAAATTTGCAATTTCTGAAACAATATGAGAACTGAAACACAGCCATCCTTTGAAATTCACATTTATTAGAATTTTGGGATGCAGGTCGCCAACTAAACAACATTTTAAAAAATGCATAAAAATTAATACATGAGTGGAAATAACATGCAAAAAGGCATGAAATGATGAGAAATGGCTTGCAAAAATGTGTCCCTTTGTCAAAACTGCCTATAAAAATGTATTTATTTGGAGAGATTCACACTAAAATGGTGGAGAATTTTCATGAGGATTTTTTAAAAAAAAAATCGCAGATCACGGTAGAAATGCAGAGAACTGAATTTAACGGTAGAAAAATGAGAAACTGAGAGAACCAAAAGAGACAGATCTTTCCATCTATGCAGTCAATGCAATATCCGTGAATTAAGAATAAATAATGGAAAATATTAAAGCCAGTAAAAAAAGGAGCAGTAGGACAAACAAAAGTTCTGAAAAGGTAGACTGGAATAAATAGAACTTGAATTTCTTTCTTTAAAAGATACACTTTTTGGCAAGGTACATATTCTATTGCGTTGGGGCCACTGGAGAGAAAAGTCCTGTCTCACCTTGTCCCCTTTATTGGTGGGACATTATCATCTGCAAACATTTCAGCCAACTGCACTGGCTGCAAAAAGCCAGAACAAATTTTAATCTCTAGTCATCAGGTTTTGCAGGTTCTTGAAACACTGTGAAAACCACAAAAATGTGTTAAGAACAATAGAGCAGAGTGGATGTACCCATACACATTATAGCAAAGATGGCACTATCATTTTACAACGTTCAGCTCTTTGTGTGGGAGGAGGATCTTTTCCCACCATTTCAAAGCCAAGCCATTCAGACAACCAAACTACATTGTCACTATACTGTTGTCATGGTAAAAGTCCACTTTAGATGTGGAAAGTAAATCTCCCCATATCTGTTTTCTGACATTTCTGATTTATTAACTTTGATGAAGAGTGCAGTTTACACCTCTTGGAGTTCTGTGTTAGGCTTTGTGAAGATTTCTGCTTGTATTGTTCAAGGTTAAGTTTGCTATAATCTGAACTAGTGACATCTCTTTAAATAAATCTAAAAGTTTAAAAAAGTTACAGGAAGAAAGAAGGAAAATATAGTGTTTAGTTGTAATGACTTCCATACTCTGAAAGTCTGCCCTCATAAAAACTGCCAAAAGCTAATAACTCTTAATAACTCTTAATCAGCAATAAGTGTGCAAAAAATTCAGATGAGGAAGTAGATCACAGCCAACTGTTTCACTTAACGCAGAAGAAAAGTATGCCATTAGCCATGCCTCTAAAAATTATTTTTTTTCTTTCAAAAGCAAATGAGTTCAAGACCTTCTGTTTTGGTGCTAACAGTAGATAACTACTTTCAGGTCTTAGCTTCCTATGCCAGACTCTTCAAAGAATGAGAGCATGATGGCGTGAAATATGATCTGAGTCTAATTTCAAAATCATGAGAAATGCATTATCTCAATCAATATCATTGCAACGTTTGTTTCCATAGTTATACTCCAACATTTTAGACTATTTTTTCATTCTCAGAGCACATGTTTATTTAATTTCTCAGTGACAGAGACCTTAGAATGTAAATGTACTTAGACTAGTAAATGATTAATCATCTGTCCATGCAACTTTGATTCTGCATGAAACTATGAATGATGCTGTCATTCAATTATTCAAAAGTGTCGCTGAATGAGCCTTAAGAGTTAAGGACAAGACTCTACTCTGGTTCATCCATTTATACCACATTCAACCTGGGGTCAAAGTTCAATTTTGGGGAGAGTAGTGGCAAGAGCTACTCCCCACAGCACAGAGAACTTCTAGTGTGTGAACTCTGTGCTCCATGCAAATTCCCACTTGCAAGTATTTACTTTGAGTGACCTGTTGCCCCTCATTTTTTTAAAGGGGGAAGGATCTCATGCTCCAGGCCATCTAGCAATCAGATGTCCACATGGGATACCCAGTTCACACACTAGAAGTTATATGTGTTGTGAGCAGAGGTGTAATTGTCTGGGGTTACAGGGGGGTCATAGACCCATTACTTTTTTGGGAACAGGGTCCCTATGTACGAGCCAATCAGAATGAAAAGGGAGCATGTTAATCACTGAGAACAGTCCTTGTCCTTTTGTGCTGATTGGAGCCAATCAGAGTGAAAGGAGATGAGTCAGCCACTGAGAAGGCTCTCCTCAGTAGCTAACACTCAGCCTCCCCTTTCATACTGATTGGCTCGAGGGATATCTGTTGTGGTGAAGTATGGATTCACCAGATGACAGGGAGAGCAAGGGAGCTGAGGGAAAGTGGAAAAGGGGGCATGGATGTGAGGGGGTGTGGCGTGACTATCATGAAGGGACCCTGCACATCTGAACTTGCCACTACATTGCTGGGTGTGAAGGGAGTGGCTTGCACCATTTCTTTATCATGAGAATGGGAAATAAGTCGTTATCTCCATAGCGCAGATGCAGGTGGTGAGAGAGAAACAGAGCGTCCACCTAGTAGATATGTTTTATGGCAAAGATGAGATTTGATCTGAAGTAAGGACTACCTGATTTGGAAATCATGGCCTTTCCACACTTGCCTTTTATAGTAGCACAGCTGTTGCTGGGGGGTTTTCTGCAGATTTTTTTTTTTTGCATGCTTCCACACAACAATGCCAGTATACAGCTACTATTCCAGAAAAATGTACAAAACAATCACATTTTTGTCATCTACCACAAAAAAAACCCTGGTATTTGTGAAAGATCCAGAACAGATTCTCAATATTTTCATTTGTGTGGCATGTGTTAGACCATCATACCTGCTTTCTCTGTGAAGAGGTTGGGGGACATGGTCTGGGAGACATCCGTTTCACACCACTTCCCTCTGACCAGCATGAAATGTCAGTTTAGAGGTTGGGTGATGTTCTGAGGAGAAAATGGCAATAGTGATGGGAGTTCTGCGAAGAACTGTAGTGACCATGGGGTCCCATACTCTGGTCTGACCTCTTCTAATCTATACTCCCACAAGGTCAGAATTCTTAGGCATTATATACCAAACACAAAAAATCGTGAAAGGGTTCATGCTCATAACTCCATTTACTGGCTGGAGGGACAAAGAGTGTATAAAGGGGGTAACTACTGCCACAGTACTTTTCTCAGTTTAGGCCCAGCCTGCCATTAGTGTGGAAGGGAAAAACTGCACTCACTCTCTTATAACAGCAATACGATGTGACTAAAAATGAAGACAGTCAGCTTTACATGCACTCTTAAAAATGTTGGATCAAACAGCAACTATAACACTAAAAAAGGTAACTGCGGAAAGGCCCCCAATCTCTTGGCCACTCTACATTACCCCAGCTCTTAGTTATCCTCCAAAAACCTCTCTAGTAAAGATGAAACTCAAACCTCTGCCTGCTGAACAACTGTAGGTGTTAGAGCCTTAGGACAATGGAACCAATTACCTAGAGAGGTAGTGGGCTCTCCGACACTGCAGGCATTCAAGAGGCAGCTGGGCAGCCATCTGTCGGGAATGCTTTGATTTGGATTCCTGCATTGAGCAGGGGGTTGGACTTGATGGCCTTATAGGCCCCTTCCAACTCTACTATTCTATGATTCTATGATTTCTCTTTCTTCCATTCCTCTGAGGGAAGGGGAATGTAGAAAGTCAGAATTTAGGGTGGGCTTTATGAACTTCCACACTCTTGCCTCATCTTGAAGACACATTTAGGCATGGTTCTTAACATTATCTACAGAGCATGGTTTCCGCTGCTGTGTGGTTGCATCTTTTGCCACTGTGATAACAGAGAGACTAGATCCCCCTCACCAGAGCTGATCCTCCTGGGTCGTTTGTCCCTTGGGTTGTGAACAGTTGTTATCTCTGTGTCTTTGTCATGAGGTTAAGAGGTATGTGCATTACAAAAGTATAGTTATCTGATAACACCCTTGATTTTGGTGGAATCATTCTTCCATTCATCAATTATTACAGCTTCTGAACATTTTCATCCGAAGAAACATGCCGCTTTGTGATTTTCTTTCTTTTTTTGACAGAAGCAGGAGTTGTTGGGTGCGTGGAACAGAGCTGTTTTGTAATTCTTTAAATGTGTAATCGGAAAACGGTGAAAGCTTGAAACAATTTCTTTTTCAAAACCACACGCGTGCAAAGTAACGTTTGGTTTCTAGACTTAAAGCTAGCAGCAGGAAAATATGGCCATAACAGAGCCATTTCTAAGACCACTAAGTTTTAAAGCACCCAGACACACGTACACACATACTTGCATTTGCATAAACCTGGAACTATAACTCCACTGTTGTGTATTGGGTAATAAATGTAATCATGTTACTGTAAATGAAAAGATTGTTAAGCTGATTAGATGAAAAGAACTTTTCATGCAGATTTGAAAACTCACTTATGGTAAGCTTAGAGACTCTATATTATTAGAGTGCCAAGAGTTCTGCTCATATTTGAGGACTTTTCAGCTTCCCTTTGCAGGGCAGTCCCCTGTTTCCCAAATCTGAGGGTCTCTCTGGAGTAGCACTCCATTAAGTACAAGGAGCTCCTGCAAGAAAGAAATATCACTTATGACTAGAGCTGTAAACGCCCCCCAAAAATGGAAAAATTCAGAAAAAAATGAAGAAAAAATGATTATGGAATGTTTTATTTTAACATAATGAATAAAATGTTTCATTGAATCTTGCCCCGCCTTTTTTTCCCTCAGTTCTTTTTATGGGAATGGATGCTTTATGTCTGCTTGACACCGTGGAGGACTAGCAGAGACATAATTTTCTTTGTTATTAATGTTGATGGTTTCTTCTATGTCTTTTTAATTGTTTTTTGCCTGCTCCTCATAAACAGGCAAAATGAAAGAGGTTCCTTACAGTTCAGGTGTTCCTTACAGTTCAGGATCTTATAGATCCATTAGTTACAAAAAAAAGTAAAATTTTTAAAAAGAAAATTCAATTTGTAATAATTGTTTGAATAAAATGTACTTTTAATATACCAAATGTATATTAAAACTCCTTCATGACAACATGACAGCGACAATTTTGGATAACGATGGCTTTCAGAGCAATCCATTCAGAGTCGGATCAGGCATAAATCATGGATGTGTCATTGCTCCTACCTTATTTGCTATCTTCATTGCTATGATTCTACACCTTCTTGAGGGGGAACTGGTGTGGAAATAATATATTGAGCAGATGGAAAACTTTTTAATCTCAGTAGGCTGAAAGCAAAAAGTAAGGTACTTACAACCTCTGTCATAGAACTTAAATATGCCGATGATAACGTAGTCTCCGCACATTCAGAGAAACATCTTCAAACTGTCCTAAATGTCTTTGCAGAAGCATATGGTTAATATCAAAAAACCCAAAGTGCTTCATCAACAGGTGCAAACTAGTCTCTCTGTAGCACCATCAATCCAGCTTAATGGTGCGATGCTGGAGAACGTTGATCACTTTTCCTATCTTGGCAGCCGTCTCTCTGTAAAAGCTGACATCGATGCTGAAATTCAACATCATCTGAGCATTCCGAGTGCCACATTCTCCTGAATGAAGCATAGAGTGTTCAAGGATTGGCATATTCGCAGGGAGACCAAAATGCTTATTTACAAAGCCATTGGACTACCGACCTTACTGTACACCTGTGAAACATGGCCCATTTAAAAACGCCACTCACAACTTCTTGAAAGATGGTTCCTGAAGATGGTTCAGAAGCTGCATCTAGTGCAGAATACGGCTTCCAGAATGCTGAGCAGTGTGCATTATTGTAATCATATAACACCAGTTTTAACTGAGTTGCATTGGTTTCTTGCCCGGTTCAAGATATTGCTGCTAATGTATAAAGCCCTGAATGACTTAGGATCCAAATGCATGAAGGCATACGTCTCCTGTATCAAGTTGCCTGGGCCCTGAGATCTGCAGGGGAGGCCTTTCTGGAGGTCCTGTGGAACATCAGGCAGTGACATGAGATAGGGCCTTTTCTGTGATGGAACCCTGACTATGGAACGCCCTCCCATCAGAACTATGGCTGGCATCTACATAGTATGGGTTTTGACACCAGCTAAAGACATCTCTTCACCAAGGCACTTAGATGTAGTTGATCATTTGAATGGGACACTGTTTTCTTCTGGTGGCTTGGTATGGATTTTTGTTTTGGGCTCCCCCCCCCCATTTTATACATGTGACAAGGAGGGCAACCTCACACGGAGTTCTACAGCAAGTAAGCAGGAAGGAAAAGGGACCTGAGGGGGGTCAAGAGGATTGCAAGCAGGATTGGGTGGGTGGCACCGCATTGTGACCATGAGGATATCCATCAGAACAGCATCTGAGTCTGGAATCCAGCTCTGGAAAAAAACACAGGTATTTTCTTTTTCTTTCTTTTCTAAAAAAAGTTCAGATCGCTGAGGGCGTTGAGGGAATTTGCCCATCATCACTAAACAGGACTGTAGCAAAACCTAACACAGGGGACAAAGAGACCTGGAGCTGGGCACTGTTGACAAAAACGTAGTGGGCAGGTGAGGGGGATTTGGATGGCAGGTAGCCAAAAGGGTACCTAGAATGCTAGAGGGCTGCTGTGACCTTTAAGAGTTGCGTGGAAGAGGGATTCTGCCATTTGTGGGTTTATCTGTCACTGCAGCGTTGTGACTTGGCAGCCACTTCTTTGGCTGCAGGCTGCTACAGGCTTTCTGTTTTATTTTATTTTATTCATGCTGGTTCCACTGATAATGCACTGAAAGCCATAAAGATAGGCTGCGTTTCTCCATCTAATTTATTTCACGTTCCCAGTAATTTGCGACCAATAAATCTATGGTGGCTTTCACAGAATGACACAGTGTAGAACCGGTAGCTCTAATTCTACCATAGTTTTGGTTTAGAGGGTTTTGATTTGTTTTTGTTGCTTGGTTCAGCTTTGTAATATGATGCGACTAGACAATATCCTCCCACAGGATCATGTGTGAACCATTGTGCAAAGTAACATACGCTAACTCACACAAAACATACGTATAAGACCCTTGCTTATGAGAATTTTACTGTAATCAGTGCATTTCTAGAAGGCTGGTCTGTGGAGTTCACTTTTTGAAATACGAAACAAGGGTTCTCTTTCTGAAATGAGTCGGGAATGCAAAGCTGAGGCTTGTTCAGACAAGCTATCTAGAGTATTAACCAGGAGTCTCATGAACTGCAGCTGAGACCTACCCTAGCAAGTTTTCTCTGAAAATGAAGATGCACTGCACATATTTATATAACCATAATGTAATGTTCTGTTTGCATTATTTGGGATTTTGAAAAATGCTTAATGTCTGAATATAACAGAGATGGGAAAAGGACAAAGGAAGATAATAGCTTGTTGAGTCGTTTATTATATTTACAAGTCATTCTATAACAATATTCTCTGAGTGATGAACAAATAAAGCAGCTTAATGATGTCAGAGAAAATAAACAGTAGAAAGCAATAACTGAGGCAGCACACTGCAACTCTAAGTACATCTGTTGACATAAAAAGTGCAAGTCCCATACGTCTAAAATACAAATCCAATTGACAGGAGCGACAAACTTCTTCAGTACTGCATGTAACGTCTGACAGCGCTGAAACAATAAGATCTTAAAAAGACTATGTGAATAGAAAAAACGTTCGCCACTCACCAAAAATATATTAATGTAGGCTCCGATCAGACTCCTCTGGGGGCAGCATTCCCAAACTGAAGGGCCACTATACAGAAGGCCCCCTCCTTTATAGGTATCCTCTGAAGTAAGGAGATACCTCAGGAAGGGCCCCGACTGATATCCTAGAGCACAGGATTTGCATATAAAAAGGTCCCACCTTCAATCTATGGCATCTCCAGGTAGGGCTGAGAAACACACCTGTCCGAATCACTGGAGACCTGCTGCCAGTCAATATACACAATACCGGAACTAGATGGACCCGTGGTTTGATTCCTATGTTCCGACTGAAGTGTGTAAGTTTATTATCCATGATACTAGAATCAAGCTATATTATGAGTAAAGCCTATGGCTGAGCCAAACCTATTTTTACAGTCAGAATGGAGGAGGTACCTTTTTTTTAAAAAAAAAAAACATTTATAATCCCACATATTCTACTATTACATGGCTTTCTATCAGATCATGGTCCACATCTGCTTATCATCAGGTACTCCTAGACCATTGGTTGGAATTTTATTTTCAGACAGAAAGAATAGTAGCCTTCAAGGAGTAAATATTTAGGAATTTCCATAGAATTTCTAGGCAAGCCAGAAAGCAGCCCTCCAAATGTTTTGGTCTACAACTCCCATCATCCCCAGCCAGCATTTCAATGGTCAGAAATGAATGAAAAACCCCTAGCAAGCCTTTCAAAGGACACTGGACAGTCTTCCAAGGGAAAGCTGGAGACTCTCCAGCCTAGTCCACGGGGCCTGGCTCCAGTGGACTTCAGTTTGAGCTAGACTTCACTGAACTTCCCTTTATATGCCCTGTGTAAATTCTCCCTCTAGACTAGGGGTAGCCAACATGATACCCTCCAGATGTTGTTAGACTACAACTCCCATCATCCTTGACCATTGGCCATGCTGGCTGTGACTGATGGGAGCTGTAGCCCAATGATATCTGAAGGGCACACATTGCCTACCCCTGGCCTAGACCATGTGAGTCTTGGTACTGTGACTGCCATTTGACCTTCCACCATCCAGGAGTGTTCCTGAAAATAATTATTTCTGAGCAGGTGCAATGCACAATAAAGTGGCTGTGATCTCCATACAAATTGTGCCATGCCACCCAAACCTTTGCAGCTGTGTGTGTGTGTGAGTGAGTGAGAGAGAAGCAATTTAAAAAGAAGGCTATATTGCATCATGCATCAGTTTGACATATCTGAAACAAGCAACCACAAAAGATTTTGAGGGTAGGGGTAAGACAACTGAAAAAGCCATAAATTCTTCAGAGGATCCTCTGAAAGGAATTGTTTCAAGTGCACCACTCCCATGTACGCAACAATATTTAATGACATTTGGCTGAAATTAGCATGTCAAGACTGTAAGCCAATATGATATTATGGGAGGTATCATAGCAAACAACATTTTTCAGATCAAGTTTTAAACCCTTGCTTTTGGCTCTCACAAGCGGGCACGGTGGAAATGATGACTATGTCACAAACAGAGGATTATCATGTCAGGTGGGGAATGAAGAGCAAAATACATTTATGTGAAACAACAGCAATTCTGTTTTTACGCACTGGCTTTCTGAAAAGACAGAATGAAAAATGGGGATCAGAGTGAATATGCTGTGTCGGCTACATAAGAACTCCCTGTTCCTTAATAGGATATACATTTTTTTCCCTTCCAGAAGTTTCCATTAATCAACAGCTGCTGTTTCAAGGGCCACATTTTGTTTTGACTTTGCTATTCCACATTCACATCATTCTAAGCAGACCAGTGTAGCATAGTGCCAAACAGTGCAATCCTATACATGGCTGCACACAAGTAAGTCCTATTGAATTGAATGAGGCCTTCTCAAGTAGATATCGGATTGCAGGCAGTGTGAGAGAATGACATGTAAGCAAAGTCCCTAGTTCAAATCTCACCTTGGTCAAGAACTGACTAGGTTGCCTTAGGAAAGTACCATTATCTCATCTCTGTCCCCTATTTGTAGTACAGTGATAATAATTCTGACTTTAGAGGATTGTTCTAAGGATTGCTGAGAGAAAATATGGAGAGAAAATGCTATACATATGCAAAAGAGATTCAAAATATAAGTACTTCATTAATGCTTGGGGGTTCCCCCCCCCATAAATTGTTTTATAATGTAAATGAGACCCTCCCCATCAGCCATATTATTCATGTGCATTACAAATGCCTCTCTTTGGCATTACCAGCAATCAAACCTTCATATAGGTAGCACAAAAGGAGACTCAAAGATTATTCAGGCTTTCAGCATTTAAAATATTGTTGCTGTTTGACTTTGATGAAATTTCTAAGCAATGAAAGACACTTGCTTCTCTCCAAATAGACAAGGGTAGCTCCTGGGGTTCTTGGGCCATTTGCCCTACCAAGGCCTCTTGAACGTCCAGAGACGAGAAGGCAGAGGTGTATCCAATGAGGTCTTCAGCCTTCACAAACTAAGGCTACAATCCTATGTCCACTTACATGGGCGCAAGCCCCATTGAATTCAGTGGGACTTGCTTCTGGGTAGACATAGTATTGTGCTGTAAAAGAGTCCTAAGCTATCCCCCGTACTTGTACAAGAATCTGGGGTGTGTTTGCACCCACTGGATCACCTGGCTTTGCAGAACCTGCTCTGAGCAAGAAGCTTGATTATCAGTGCCAGCCCTTGGATGAGTGAGGGTCATGGTACTTGCCCAAATCCACCCCACCCACCCCGACATTAGCCAGAGAAATAGGCAGCGGAGCGAGAACTGAACAAAAGTGCCTGGGCAATATTTGGGCAGAAAATTAAGAATCTTTGTTTGAAAACATTTCCCCTCTTTCTCCTATCCCCCCCCTCTGCTGAAGCACACACACAAAAAAACCCCACCTTGGAGCACCTCAGGAGCTCTGTAAGCAGTTGGTCTCTTGCCAACACAATAAGCCCTTGTAGGATGCTAATTCTAGGTTTCCGTGCACTCTCCTAACTGAAAATACAAGGAGGTTAAAGTTCTTTAGCTGCAGCAGTTCAAAGGATCTGCTAGGGTGAAATTAAGGTGGCAGTAATGTTACATCAAATCCTTTAAATGAGCAAAGAGAGAGGCTTTGTAGGCAGCAGCGGCACAGCATGAAGCCACAAAGGAGGGTGTTGCAAACCTGATGCAAAGAAGTCTGTAAGATGTTTAAATCTCATCATGCAATCCTGTACAGGGCTATTCAGAAATCAGCTGCGCTGCGTTCAGTGGGACTTACTCAAAGGATTACACTGTCAATGTGTTTCTGCCAATCTTGTGGTTTTTTTGTGGAGATATCTGATGGCAAGTGTAGGGCCAGTCACTGTGAACCCATTGTAGGCCTAATCACATGGGGGGATCGCACCCCATGTATGGGCTATATAACTTTAAACTGCAAGAGGGAGCTCACAAGATTGAGTGTTCCTCCATATAAAAACTTCCCCACAGACAGAAAATTATGTTAAAGGAAAAGACTCCTGTTCTAGCCAGGGCCAGCGTCAAAGGACAGCCAGGTCGGGCCCTGGCCAAGGGTCCCTGTGACCCAGAGGGGCCCCTGAAGGGCTCTTCCTTAGCATGGGAGGGTCGTGCTTCTGTTCCACGATCTGCAGCAGCATTGGCTCCCAACCCTGCCACAGATCAAAGAGAGGGAGCTCACAGGCACCCCCCATAATACAGTCAGTACAGGCTTCAATAAGCCCGCACACATGGCCCACCTACCTCTCGCATCCCTCTGAATGATGTGTGTGCTGTGCTCACATGCCTGCCATCAAATAAGATGGCATCAGAGGCTTCCCAAAGGGACTGACGCCCCTGCTGCCATCTTGGTTGATGGTAGGCATGTGCATGCAGCAAGCATGTCATTTGCAGAGATGGGAGAAGTATGTGGGATGTGCGGGTGGGCTTATTAGCCCTGCGCTGCTTGTATGGGGGGTTGGGCTAAGCGGTGCTGCGGGCCCAGGGCAGGCTGGTGCCCAAGGGCCCAGTCATACCTGGCACCAGCCCTGGTTCTAGCCTCGCTTTCTGGTTGAAATGCCCATTTTCAATCTACAAGGTCTTTGAAACAGAATATTTTTGAGCAGTTTGTAAAGAGAATGAGTGAACAAGCCCTTGGAAAGGGCACTTGAGACAAATGCATCAGGCTAATTTAATAATAAACAGTCATCGTTTCCAGCATCTTCGAGATCCATCTCACTTTCTTGCTTATGTATTTAAGCAAATTGCGTATGCAGTACACATCCTTTTGTACAGCTCTCTCTCTCCCCCACCCCCTTTTCCTTGGAGGTTCTGCTGATAATATTCTTAAACCTGATGCCTCTCTGGCAAACTTGTCTGCAACAAGGCATGCCCTTTTTTTTTTTTACATTGAGGTCAGAAGATCACAGTTTTTAGCAACAGCATCTCTAAGAGCAATATTTCACATGCTATTTTTTTTAATATGGAATCCTCGGCATCCACAATCAATCCACAGTGTATCTGAAGTAGGATACCTGTCTGAGAACCTAGAGAGCTTCTACCAGTCAATAGACAGACCCAATGGTCTGACATGGTACTTGGCATATGTCTACATGGAAACAGGACAAGATATCCGTTTGCTTAAAAGCAAATGAAGTCTTTCATTTCAAAACTTCAGTGCCCGCAACTTTCCTGTCTTCATCTGTATTCAACAGATGCCTCGTTTTTTCCTCCTCGCTGCCTAGTCTGTACTGATGAGTATAAACAATGGAAGTTTTGTCTCTCATGAATATATTCTTGTTCCATTTCACTTGAAGGTGGAGATAAACACTTAGAGAAGAAAAAACAGCACAGAGAGGTAGTTATAATTTAAAATGTAAAAATGCAGAAAGCTTTCAGAAACAGTTGATAATTTTGACGTGCTGTAACTGTAGGATGGATACACATCAAATGGCGGTGCGAGGAGAGAATGGAAGGAAAATCATATGGAAAATAATCTTAAGTACAGAGGACCCAATGGAATAAAGAGGCTGAACACAGAGGACACATTAAAATTCTATCTTGTGTGAAAATACACGGTATTCTTTATATGAATTTTATATAATTTCAGACATGATAAAGAGTATAGTATTTGCCTGTGCATGAACCATCATAAGAATGTTCTCTTTATTTAAAAAGATGCCAAATACTCAAATATGCAGGTGTGTGTTTAAGGTAAAACAAACAAAGACAACCTAAAGTTACCTTAGATAGGTTATGAATGGGGAACTTTGGCCTTCTGGATGTTGTTGGACTCCAGTTCCCAATCCTATCAGCACAGCTAGTATGGCCAATGGTCAAAGGTAACGAGAGTTGTAGCCCAACACCATCTGGAGGGCCACAGGTTTTCCATCCTTGTCTTGTCTCCAAGATACATTCGTAAACAGCCCTGGGCAGTACTTTGAAGTGCTGATGATGAGGAGGTGTGAAGTCACCACCAATCAGCTGATGGGCTTTTTGTAGGTATCAGCTGCATGACTGAGTTACCTGCATCGGTTGCGCAACTGATCCGGTTGGCTTGGAGACATCACCCATCAACTGATTCAGCAAGGATTAGCTGCACAATCAAGTTCCCCATGAGGAACTTGGTCATGCAGTCAATCCTACCACATCTCTCCCTGCCCCATACTTGACATCTGTTGGAAGTACAGTAGCAGCGATCATTTCGTTAGGCTGCAATCCAATACACACTTACCTGGGAGTAAGTCCCATTGAACCCAATGAAGCTTAATTTTGAGCAGACACGTACTGGATTGCAGGCTTAGTAACCTAAGAGTTAATTCTGTTGATAGTTAGACAGCTAGTCAAGAGGGGGGGCAGATGAAGGTGTTGCCTAGCAACCAGTCAGAATGGCCTGATCCTTGCTGAGGTAACTTGTGCTCCAATTGGTTATGCGGTTCTGAGGGAGTTTTTCCCTGTATGTGTAGTTGAATGTCTTCCTTTCTAACCCTCAGAACTACTGCAACCTGGGGAAATGGTGGTCCCCCAGGGGTTGTTGGACTTCAACTCCCATCAGCCCCAGCCAGCACAAACTATGGCCAGGGATGGTGGTAGTGGTACTCCAGCAGCATCAAGAGGCCCACAGGTTCCCCACCCCTGGCCTAGGGCAATTCATATAAAGGGGAGGATGGGTGAGTCACACTGCCTGCCCAGCCTGAATGAATCCTCTTACCATATCTTGCTCCCAGGTCTGATGACACCCAGAAAATTCCTTGGCAAAATGTGTCCTTAAGTAATGCTTCTTGCTTGCTTAATTGGAGAATACAGAGAGGTATTCAAATGTGTGTATAGAAACTAGCCCATTGTACAAAGGTAAAGTTTACACTTGCTGCTTCACCCATTTAGCTTTTGGCCCTGGCCACCACTTCCATATGGCCCTCAGAAGGTTGCCCACAAGGGAATGAGGCCCTCAGGTTAAAAAAAAGGTTTCCTACCCCTCCTAATCCAATCCCCTGCTCAGTGCAGAAAACTTGCAAATACAGCATCCATGATACTGCAGCAAAGCAGAGTCCACTGTCTCCTGTGGCAGCCTGTTCCACTGTTGAACTGCTCCCCTAGGGTTTGGCTGAAATCTGCTTCCTTGTCATTTCTACTTGAGTTTTAGCCCTGCCCTTTGGCGCAACAGAGAAGAAGTCTGCTCTATCTGCTACATGACTTCCCTTCAGATATTTGAAGACCACTGTCATGTGTCCCCTTAACCTCCAGGCGAAACACATCCAGCTCACACAACTGCTTGTCACGGGACTTGGCTTCCAAAATCTTCATCTTGCTTTCCCATTCCAGTTCTTAAAATGTGGCACTTTGATGTGGACATTGTGCTCCAGATCTTGCAGTTACCAATACCGGATAGAAAGAAGAAGCCAAACTCCTTTTTTTAAAAAAAAAAATGTACCTCTCAAAGTTCCTGCAGTGTTGCATATAAATTCATTGTTATTAACAAGTTTAATGTTTTATGAAGCAGTCATAAACCCATTTATCTGAGAGTTAGCTCCAAATTGAACTCAGTGGGACTGACTTCTGGGTAGGCATGTATAGGGTTGTGCTGTTCAACTGTCATCTTGATGATGATGATGCTGTTGCCCTGAAATCTTGTTATTACCTTTCTGTTTGAATGGCAAGACATGAATCAATAATAAATGGTTCTGCTATAATCGTTACACATCTCTCTTTCTTTCCTTTCCTTCTTCTTTGCTTTGTGACTAACTAGGCCCATCTCTTGTTATCTAGCATTGCTATTATATAACATCCCTGAAGAGATATTTTAATCCTTTTGTCCCTGTTTATTTCAAATATTTGGAAGTGCAGTGACACAGGTACCACTTGGATACAAAGAGACAGAAGGGCAGCTTTTTTCCAATTTGTTGCAGAATCAGCCCAACAGAGAGGAAGTACTTCTTTCCCTTTCCTTTCTTTTGTTTCCTTTAAAAAAAAAATCCTGATAGTGTCTATCAAGAAAAGCAAAGACAGAAAGTGTGTGTTATCCTTTTAAGTCTGTAGTTGAGTTGGTTTTCTTTTTAATCAACCAGCTCGCACTGCCAGCTTTCATGAACATCAAATTATGAAATGTTTACTTTGAGTTTTCCTACATGGTACCATTCCCCCTATTTCCACTGAATACCTTTGAATTGATCAGATAGCTGTGGTCTTTTTTTTGCCTCAAAACAACATGTTCCAACTATTTAGCTTCCAGTTTGTGTATGATCTCTTATGATCTTCTGCAGAACATCACACACACACAGAATCACTGTTTCTAATTCTTAGTATCAGAAAATGCCTCATTAAAAAAGAGTTATTCTTCCTCCCAGCCTAGAAGGCAAGCAACGAGAGCAGATATGTGCAATGATGACAACCTGTTATTATAATTTTGTTGTATTTTTGTCACAAACTAATGAACCATTCTGGAGGAGAAAGAAGGGGGGAAGCAATAGAAAGAGAAATGATCATAGCAGATGTTGTGCTGAGATTCTCTTGTGGGTTTTGTGCAGAACTTGTCTCAAACTCAAACATACCTCATTCATTTCAGAGACTTTTAATGAGTGTGAGACATGGACAAATGGAGTTCATCTCCGCCTTCTCAAACATTTAACAAAAGTCAATGAAAGTTTTGCGGGAGAAGTTGGAAACACTGAGGCAAACTGGATGGTGTTTGAGCTAATCTGGTTCTAAGAGCTGATCTGGACGTTGCAGTAAATGTAGAATCTGAACAACAAGAGTGGCTCCAGGGCCAAAGGGGTTGCATCACTAAATGCATTGTTACTTGGGCTGTGCATGTACCCCTGATCCAATTTGTGGCTTCAGTTTGTAAATACAGATCACACCCAATCTGGTCTGGATAAATTTGGACTCGATCCAACCCAGTTCAGATATAGATCTGAATCTGGATATTACAAATCTCTTGAAATCCCCTTGACTTAGATTGCAAAATTGAAACAGCCATAACTTTCTTGTTTTTCACCAAAAGACATGAAACTTAGAGTCATGATAGATACTATACAGGGGATTGAACCTGCCAAGTTGCTTGTAGATAGCTCCAGTTTTCACATGAAAATGGACATAACAGCGTTGTTTTTTCACACAGGGACATGACATTTGGTGACATGGTACCCTCTATAAAGGGAATTAAGCCACCACCACCCCCAATTTCAGGTGGGTAGCTCCAGGAGATTTCCTGACAGGCGCCTTTAAATTTTGCTTTCTCCTAAATTTTTTAAAAAAGAAGACTGAGTGCTCAGTCATGCCAATTCTCATGATCTTGTGTTTCCCCTGTTCCTTTCTTCAATTTTCTTTTTTTTTGGGGGGGGGGATGAAGCTTTTTAAAAATTAGGTTTGCAATACTAGACATGGCCAGGTAGCATTAGTCAGGCACAGGCTGGCATCACCATAGAGGTAATGTGCACATAGGGACGTGAAATTTGGGGACATGGTAGTCCTATAGAGAAGAGTACCCTGGCCAAATGTCAAGTGAGTAGCTTCAGGGGATTTCATGCTAACCACCTTTAAAATTTGCTTTTTTCCAAGATATTTTTTTTAATCTTGTCATACAGAGGGCAGATTGCCAACAGCAGTAGTGAGTGAGCGAAAAATAAAAATACTGTTTCATATAATAACAATAATATTAACTCCCCCCCCCCGGTGTTCCCCCATATGATGTTGTAATTGTTCTTTTTCAGACACATCATTAGAGACTGTTTTGAGCTACAAATCTATACAAATTTCCACAAATCGATGCAGGACTAGCCAATCCACACTGTGGAGAGTTGTAGCTGCTTCGATTTGGACAGGATACATAGAAGCTGGAACTGGCCCTATTTGGTTTGTTCTTTGTGATTTTTAAAATGCAGTGCACAGCCCTAATCATTAGCAACCATGTCAGTCTTTTATTTTAAACTAATAGCAGGTGAGGGGGGGTTTCCATCAGACCACAGTGCATAGGAAAGGCAGTTTTAACCATTTTGCCCTCACTGTAATCTCAATGAAAATTGCTCTCCTCATGCTATTATTAGCCCTGGAAGAAAATCTCTCATTGGATCAATGGAAACTTCCCTTTCATTTGCAGCTTTGGAAGTAGGTGGGTTGCACTTCCATGGTAAAAGGAGCCAAGAAGAAGAATTAAGCCTTCCTTCCTTCCAATACGCTGTGATCCTGACAAAAAAAAAATGGCATGATTGGGTATTCTTCGTGTTAATAGGAGCAATGAATTCCATCTTATAAAAAATATACAGTATATCCATTCATTATTCATATTTTTACGTACTTGATTTTTCAATACTTTGAAGGGACCTTGGTCAGAAACCTGCTCCTGAAGGAGAGAAGAACATCAGTGGGAAGAAGCACTGCACTCTTGTGGTGGCTCGCAAGCTCCCCAGTAAATTCCACTGAGTTTATTTATTTATTTATTTTATTTTATTTATATACCGCCCTAAGCCCGAAGGCTCTCTGGGCGGTGTACATAAAATAAAAACAAGTACAATATATAAATACAATAAGTACAATGAATCAAAAACCAAAGACAAACAATACAAGAACCAAACAACGTCAAAATACAAAATAATGCTAAAATACTGTAATACACTTTAAAATGCCTGGGAGTATAAAAAGGTTTTCACCTGGCACCGAAAAGATAGCAGCGTCGGCGCCAGGCGCACCTCATCACGGAGACCATTCCATAGTTTGGGAGCCACAACTGAAAAGGCCCTATTTCTAGTCACCACCCTCCGAGCTTCTCGATGAGATGGAACTCGGAGGAGGGCCTTAGATGTTGAGCGCAGTGTACGGGTAGTTTCATATTGGGAGAGGCGCTCCACCAGGTATTGCGGTACCATGCCGTGTAAGGCTTTATAGGTCAAAACCAGCACTTTGAATTTAGCCCGGAAACAAATAGGAAGCCAGTGCAGATGGGCCAGAACAGGTGTTATATGAGCGGACCTTCTGGTCCGCGTCAACAATCTGGCCCCTGCATTCTGGACTAACTGTCTGTTGTCTGTTTTGGTTATTTTTAGTTCCTCTCCCTGTTATTTTAATGGTGTTAGTTAAGTAAGGTAGAATGGAATTTAATTTCAACATGCAGTGCCCATGGGTTGTATTCAACTAAATCCTACTCAGTTTAGGCCCATTGGGATTAATGAACCCAAGTTAGTCATGCCCATTCATGTCAATGGGCATTGATTAGCATTGAAAACCTCCTCATGGAAGCATGCAAAAGGAAACACCACTGGTTGTGCTAGGTCTGTCTGCTTTTTAATTATTCCCCTGTTCCATGTTGATGACAGAACTAAAAACAATGACCACAGGTTCCTTACCATTTGGAGCTTACCTTTGGGTCCAGAAAAAACAGCAGAAGAGTGACTGGGAATTAATATACTGATCTAATCAGCATTACATAAGACTCCCCTCTCTGCTTCCCTTGAAAGCATGTTCAAAGACCTTCTTCATCATCATCATCTCCTCCTCCTCTTCTGGTTTAATAGTGAATCAAGACCCTATTATCGACACCTACTGGCGGAAGAAATTAACACATCTCACTCACAGCCTTTCATAGTGCTTTGACAAACTGCCAAAGAATCTCCAACATTGAGCCCCAAAGATCTTATATCAAGAGGCCAATCCCACAGACAAGTTTGTAAGCCCCAAGTTGCTAAACCTGTGGAGGAGAAGCTCTCTATCTTCCACATATCCCATGCAATCCTCATTTACTTTTACAACCCATACCTCCATTCTGAATAGTCTTCAGGCCTGACATGGAGTCTGAAAACACAACCACAGCTCAGGTCTTTTGCAACAAGTGGTCCCTTAAATAGCTTTAAATGTTAAGCATCTGCTTAAGTACTTTGCTGATGCGGGCCTGAAGAAAGGAAAGTTTCTGCCCCCCTGTGGTCTAGATTATTTAAAAACTAACTGTAGACTCTTGGGGTGTTTTCTCTGTTTTGGCAGGGAGCCAACAGTCATTTAAGAAAACCAACACAACAACATTCTGTTGGTACAGTTTTATTAAAATATGAAACTCACACATATTTTGCCTTCCCTCATATCCATAGTTTCTTGTTTTAAAAGTCTGTATCATTTAGAAACAGGCCTGGAGATGAGAGTAAAGGAAGACACATTCAGTTCTGAAGCAGATTCAAAACATTCTGTTTTAAAACAGCTCTGATCCCAAATACACTACGAGGAAGAAGTTATATTGATTTGAAAAGGGAATGGTTTCATATAAGGTGTTTCGAATCAGGATAATAATTTGAAGCTGCTTAATAGTCACTTGCCTGGTTGCCTGAGATGGGTAAAACGTTGTGTCCTGGTAACTCGGCAGGGAAGCTGTAAAGAGGCTCCTTCCTCACCCCTTTTCAGGAATGCCATGCATGACTAATAGCGATGGCAGAGAAATGTGGTTCAGTTCACCTACCTAATTTGTACCTCTAAAACCATATGTGAACTGAAATGCATCTATCTTTAGAAATTTGCACTTCTAATTTTGTGATGCAGTTCTTCAACACACAAATGTGTACATAAAGGGAAAGTGTGCATAAAACTACATAAAAAAGGTAAAGGTGTCCCCGCACTTGTAGTGCGAGTCGTTTCCAACTCTTAGGGTGATGTCTTGCGACATTTACTAGGCAGACCGTATATATGGGGTGTGATTGCCAGTTCCTTCCCAGCCTTTCTTTACCCCCCCCCCAGCGTATGTCGGGTACTCATTTTACTGACCACAGATGGATGGAAGGCTGAGTGGACCTCGACCCCTTTTACCGGAGATTCGACTTCCTCCTTCCGTTGGAATCGAACTCCAGCCATGAGCAGAGCTTCAGCTGCGTTACCGCCACTTACCACTCTGCGCCACAGAGGATCTTATAAAACTACATATATTGGTAAAAATAACATACATTATATTGGAGGAAATTGTTTGCAAAAATGTGTATATTAGATAAAATTTCGAACAAAAATGTGTACATTAGGAGAGATGCACACTAAAATTCTGATGAATTTTCTTGAGGACTAATGCAGAAATGTGACAAACTGAATTTAAGATCAGAAAGATGCTGAGCTCTAAACCAAGAAGCCACTGCTTCAAATTCTACCTCAACCAGGAACACACTGGGTAATTTTAGGCAAGCCTATATTCCTTCAGCTTCAGCACTTAATCTGCAATATAGGAATAACAATACTGTTATAATACCTTCTACAGATTTGAGATAACATGTGTGAAAAGCTCTGAGCACTCTAAAGCAGTGGGTTTTAACCTGTGTTCAGAAGAGCCCCGGGGATTCCTTGGAAGCTTTTCAGGTGTCCCTTGAAGATCAGAATGGTAGACAAGTTTGTCTGAAAGTCACCTGCCAATCACTATTGCCTTAACACAGGGCTGGATATGTTCTTGGGTGTACTCTCAGTTGATGCATAGAGACAATCAAGCACAGCAGACCTGACCAAGAAACCCCTATGAACCAGATGTGAACCCTAGGACAAATGTTCCAGATCCAATCCTCCGTGGCCGAGAAACTCATGTGTTTCTTGAAGATAGAAAGTTAGAAAACCACAGTTCTAAAGTGTTTAATTCCCATTGGCTCAGCTGGGCAAGTGAAGTTGGAAAGATACTAAGCTTTTTTTTTTAAGCAGTCTTAACTTCCACATGGGTTTGCAGCATAAATATGATGCACCAACAGAATTGTATAAATGATGCACTTTACAAAGTCCCAATGGTGGGTCATCTTTGGTGTTTTGTTTGCAGTGTGCTCCGGCACAAAAAGCTGTAATTCACTGAGCCACTTCTCCAAATAATCTCATTGTGTCAAGGGGTTGTTCTGCTGAATGAATGTCTGCGGTAAGTAATCCATGGAAAACAGACAGGCGTCTCTTGTCATTTTGGAGTGTTAATCCATTGCCTCCAGAGCATGAAAGTCCACAAGGATAACAAGTGTGGGAATGACCAAAACTAACATTATGTTTGGATCTTATTTTCTCAACAATGCCACAGATCAATGGAACTGCTGAGTGTGTCAGATAAGACATGGTAGGATTAATGAATTAAGCTCAGGAAGCAGAAGGGGTTTGTTGAACATGCAAGATCTCCTTTTTATCATGTTGGTGTGCTGCCTGTTAAATGACGAAAATGGTAGGGGCAAAATGTTACGGTCCTTGTTCATAGCAGGATTAAATCCCATCACAAAATAAACAGCTACTCCAACTTGTACATGGAATCCAGGAGTAAAATGAGCTAACCCTATCGCTATGTGGCACCTGTGACAAAGAAGTGTGTACAAAGATAGCTCCAGTGGTATCCTGTACCAGTTAAATGTATCGAGTCCATTCTTCTTTGCTGCTTGTCAGAGTCCCATTATAAAGAAGGTTCCATAAATTATTAGGCAGACTGCATTGCTCCAGTATAGCTGGCTTTATGGTGGTTAAAATGCCATTAAGAACAGAGATGAAATGGATTTGAGGAGTTAAACTCAAATTAGTTTCCAAAAATTCAGGTTATATTCCCCTAATTTGAATTTTCCTCATCACTACCCAATATGGAAACACTCTGATACAGACATGTGATGTGGACAGTCTTGTCCTAAAAATCAGCATTATGATTAAAGCTTTAAAAATCTCTCGGAGATGAGTTCGAAATTAAAAATGTGAAAATTTTCAAGATTGAAATTTGAATTTCTGTATAATTCCTTTTTTGTCTCTGCTATAGAATATTGTATAATTCAACTCTATGCAGTCCATCTCAACCCATCCACATTACTTCTGTCCAACAACTTGCAAAAACAACAACCAATACTGTGTCAATAGCTGATGTTAGGAGAGAAGCAACCTCTCTATGGTGGAACACAAGCTTCACATGCAGGTTCAACTTCCAGCTTCTCCAATTAAAAGGAGATTTCATATCAGAGCTAGAAAAGATCCTTGTCCTTCACCATGGAGAACTGCTGCCACTTGCAGTAAATATTATACTAGGCTAGATAGACCAAGGGCCTAAATTAATATGAACTTTATATGTATATAAGTAAGGTACCATCTCATGCAACCACCTTGCATACTTTCTTGAGCCAAGTCATTTCTTCCCATCATAAACAGTAAAATACATATTGGTTTACCAGTTCAAGTCCACTTCTTGTAATCCATGTGCACTGGTGTCTCCATCCCATGCTGACATGCTGATGGTGACCCATCTATGCCCAGTGTCCACATAGCATGGCATATTGCTGTTGAGCAGAAGATGAGTGCAAAGCATGCAGCCTGAAAGCTGGTATAGAAGTTCTAGATTAACAGCTTCCCAGACGTCAAACCTAAGGTGCAGGCACCAAGAGAAATCACAGGAAGCTGTCAGAAAGGTTCCTGCAATATATTCTCTGCCTTTCAATGGCCAATCAGTTGGATGAGTATTTGATCTACGTGGGGATGAGCATCCCTATCCTAGGCCACAATTGTGTTATGCTTAATTAATTGTCTGTTTCCAGAACTAGATTGGAGCATTAAGACTTGTGGGTGTAAGGACTGTTAAGTCTCTGTGCAGCTACACTGAAATATTTGCATTTTTGTGTAGGTTTCTCTAATTTTAAAGGCAACGTGTTTTTTTTAAAATGTTCAAAATCAGTAGATGTTCCTCTTTATGGGAGTAACTTCGTGTTGTGACCAACACAGCCTCTGCATCCTCGTATTTAACTAGCCTAAAACATATGTAGATTATTTCATCCTGGAACAGTTTGAAACACTGTAGGAGAAGGGCAAGGAACCATAAACACTTTTGGACAAGAAGCATGTTTAGAAAAGACTGGCTTCTTGTATATTTGATTATGACGTGGAAAATCTAGGAATGCAAAAATAGAATGTTCTGTATGAGCATGTCTGCATGAGGCTTTGTTCCAGAGACCAGGTGTCTTCATTTAGTTATCCTCTAATATGCTAGGGGTTCCAAAGAGGAAACTCTGGCAACTTCTCCCTGCACCACATTGCTGTGGTTTACCAGGAGAAGGAGCTGGTGGTGCTTTAAGCATAATATCCACTGTTCTGGGATGCCATCAATGCAGGTATGTGGAAGACTGTACTGCAGCCTGCTATCTGATGGATCTCTCCCCCACCCCCACCCCCAGCCAATTTTGCTGTTTGGCAAGTTGTCCAACATAGTTTCATCTTTCCTAAAAATCCCTAGAATCTGACCCAGGTTCTCCGTCTGAGTAAACTCAATTTCACACAAAAGAATGAGCTGGATGTTGACTAACAATGCTACTTACCACACCAGTGCTTCACTTCCCAGCAGTGCCTGTGTAGGAAGAAGTCACCTAATGTACTTCATGGACTCAAATGTTACTGATGTGGTGTGGGACCCAACCATACGGCTAGAGCAGCCATACTGTATAGATGATGATGATGATGAATAAATAATTTGCTTATACACCACTTAGGCTGCTAAGCAGTTTACTATAAAAATCAATTACACAAGCACTAACATATAAGCATCCATAATTAAAATACACAGTAAAACAATCCCATTAAAACAAAAAATAAATATCCATAATTAAAATATGCAATAAAACAATCTGATTAAACGAACAGCAATTAACACATGAGACTCAGGTTGTCTTCAATAGATAAAAATAATATTTATTGATTACATTTTTCTCTCCCACCCTTCCCTCAATGATCTTAGAGTGGCATATGTGGTTCTCCTCCCTTCCTCATCCCATTTCATTCTCACAACAAGCTTGTGGGGTAGGTTAGGCTGAGACATAGTGACTAGCCCAAGGCTATCCAGTGAGCTTCCTGGCTAAATGGGGATTTGAACCCAAGTATCCCCAGTCCTAGTCTGACACTCATCTAACCACTACACCACATTGACTTTCAAGAAGAATAGTTTCTTGAGAATGTGTGTATTGATGAGCTTTTTTAAAAAAAAAACATTACTAGATATCAGCGTGAATACAGACTAACTTATGGAAGCAAAGAAATCCTGGTAAAACAGAAACCACAATGTGACCAAATTAATGTTTAAGTGTGCATAAATGTGAGAGCCATGTATGGGTTCTTCCTTTCCTCTTTTGAGACAAAGGTGTTGGGGAAGGGAGTTCAGTAACAGATTATTTCATTAAGCTACAGCCTCCCCAAAGAGAGGAAGACAATGGGATATTTTTAACATGGGGTGGGAGGAGGTCTTTAGAGAATGTCCTGTGTGGTTTACTAGTCTCATTGGACATATATATGAGTCTTGACATGAACTTTTCACTAGGAATTTCTCTTGCGGACTTGAAGGTTATTTGGGAGGAGGGTGTTAGAGTTTCCTAACAAGGTTTTAAATTAAACTCCAGTAGTAAAGTTATGTTGATGGAAGGCTCTCTTAACTTACTTTTTATAATTTGTGAAGAAGTTTTAAAAAAATCATGGGTCAGATAGATTATTTATGGGGGTAGAAAGATTCAAGGACTTTAAAAAGAAATATCAGGGAAAAAACTACTTAAAAATGGAGATGGGGAAACAGCAGGGGGAGAGAATGTTTGTGCGTTTGACGTTAAAATTTATTGCTCCCTGCCTTTCCCAAATGGGTCCCTCCTCAAATCTTTGACTAGATGTTTTTTGCATGTGTTTGGTGACAGCAGGAGGAAGGGAAGTGGGTTGTGCTTTGCTTGTTCTCCCATTGTCAGACACTCTAGAGAGAGTGTTGGGTTAAAGAAGAAGGAGAAGGGGAGAGAGAGAGAAACTCTGCAGATTCCTGTGTCATCTCTCCCTCTCTCTCCCTCTCCATGTGTACAAGAAAACTCAGTGTTGCTGCGCCTCTCTGCCCCCTTTTTCATTCCTCCAGCCTACAACTGAAGTCGGAGGGGAGCAGGAGAACGGGATTGGCTTGTGCCACAAGGCGATCACCGAGTATAGCTCAGATTTTGAAAAGAGAGAGAGAGAGGATGGCTAAGGGGAAAGCGCTCGCTCCTCCACAAGCATAGAAGCTGCGGCTCTTGTCAATTTCGCTGGTCAATTTCTCTTTACCATTTACCGGTTGTGCCTTTTTTCCAGCCAGTGCCAACTGGCTCCCTCCCTCTGTGTGTGTGTGTGTGTGTGTCTCCCCCAACACCGTGTTTCTCTGTGTGTCCGTATGTGTGTGGTGAGGGTGGGAAATCGCTGGAAGTTGTGTTTTTTTGCCCCCCCCCTCCTGCTCCGGCGACTGTTCTTAAAAGCAGCAGCAGAGGAGATGTTACAAACCTGGCCATGAGGTTGTTTGATCGTCCTGCGTTTCTGAATGAAACTGATCCGGATCACCTGTTACCTCTCAGTTTTTAGATCGCTTTGAACTTCTGCGTGGATTCATCTCCCATCCCCCCCCCCCCACTCCCTACACACACGAGACAAGAAGGGAGCACCGGGGGGGGACATCGGCGGTAATATAAAAAGGGGAACTGTACAGTGTCCTCTTGCAGCATGGGCTGGATCAGCTGGATTGCTTGGCTTTTCTTGGGAGTATTACTACGAGGAGAACGAGCACGCTGCCAACATGTCAAGAACAACGTGCCACGGCTAAAATTGTCTTATAAAGGTAAGCCTGCCTTTTTCTCCGTTATTCTTCCTTGCTGGTTGCATTCCCGCTGATCTTTCCCCATTGTCCCAGTTTTAACCGACCAATTTCCTCCCGATTTGTCCTCGCTGAGGCAGACCAAAATCACTTCAAAACCCCGCTCTCTCCTAGATATCGGTCTCGTAGCTCTGCCCAGGCAGACAAAGAAGGAATCCGCGTTAGCACCCAAACGCTTCCAGAACCGCATTTTGTTCTGTGCTGAGCCTGTTTTCATTTAATCACCGCAGACTTCGAACACGAAGCCAAGAAATCCTCCCCCTCTTTGCATTATATTAATGGTGATGTTCAGGGTTTATAGCGTTCTCGACCACCCTACTTCTGTTGGGATGGTCTGTGTCGTGATTCGTTCTTCTGAGGGCACGAAAGGGTTAATTCGTAGTCATGAATATTCAAACGAGCACAAGTCTGACAGTCAGATGCCTAACATAAGCAGCGGAGGACGGGTTTGCCAAGAAAACTAGGAAGTGTTAAAAAGACGATTGGAGGTGCGTTAAAAAGACGATGGGAGGCGGGGGAAGCGACGACAGGATACTCACTGCCTTCGATAGACGGCAACTTCTTCTATGTTACGCACACGTTGTCCGCATGAATCCGATCAGGGCAAACAACAACTGAGCGATCGTGAAGAGATGACAACTAGGAGGTTGTCCTCAACTTATTCGGATGAACCCCCGTGACACCATCCTGCACAATTTAGCACTCAGCGGTAAATTTGAGTACAATCTTGCTGCTGTTGCAAGTTCATGCTGTTGGGCACGCCCATTCCCTCCTCCTTCCAGGACTTTAAAAGCACTGCTGTATGTAATGTAAGGTACCTCGTATGTGTCTTTGGCTCATGGATGGAAAGAAGACACAATTGCTCCATAAACTTTGGATTGTTTTAGAATAGGAAGGATTATTCCACCTTCAGATGTGAAACAAGTGGTGAAGCTTATTTTCCCTCATGCGGAAGACACGGAGCATGGGTCTGTTGTTACAGATCTCACCCCACTGCACGCTGTATTTATGTCTGTGCAGGTTATGGCAGGGGAAGGAGGAAAAAAGCATCTTGCGGTTTTCCTTTTCTTAAAAAGAGAAGGATTCATGTTTTTGTTTCCACCAGTTTATGTATTGTTTAAATTAAAAACCCAGTGAAGTCTGAGATACTAATTAATAGAGCGATTTAAACGATGTCTACCCAGAAGTAAGTCTTGCTGAGTTCTGTGAGGCTTACTCCCAAGTAAGTGGGGTTAGGACTGCAGCTTAAGTAACGCTCCAGCTGCTGGCGCTGGGGTCGTTCCGTGAAAACTGATGAGGCTACTCTAAAGTAAAGGCTGTGAGGGCCTTGCACGTTAGCTTAGCTGCTCAGGGGCTGGATGATGCCAGACAGACGTCATTTGCACTCCTTGCCTCAGCAAATTAAAAACCGATTTGGAAAAACACACAAAAAACTAATGTGTGTTCTGACTTCAGTGTGAAAGCAGTGTGTGGACATATTCTAAAACAAGCACATATGGTGTGTGTGTGAAGAACACCCTATAGTTCTTGGGATATGCTAATGAATTTGCCATGAAGACACAGCTAATAAAAATGCAAGAAAGTTACCTTTTGCTTTCTAATATGAGGTGTCACTGTATAATCAGACTCCTAAATTCCCTTAAATTGATTTTAATTGCTTATGATCTAATTAACTTTAATGTATCTATTGAAATGCAATTTCATGTACCCTTAGTGGGTTATTTAAGTTGCTGATTTAAACTGATTTGTTAACAAGAACAATGGCTCATTAGAAGTAATGTACTATTTTTAACTCTCATAGGCTGCAGTCCTTTACACCTAGGAGCAAGTCCCTTTGGATTCACTGGGATCTACCTCTGAGTAGACAAGCATAGGAGTGTACTGTTAGGCTGCAATCCTACACACAGTTTCCTGGAAGTAAACCTCACTGAATACAGTGGAACTAATTTCTGAGTGAATAAGGACAGAATTTAGCAGGGGCCCTTATTCTGCCACCCCACAGCACAAGGAATGATGATTTATCCCATGGGCTTGGGTGATGTTTTTCCTGGTTATTTTATCTTGATGGGTTTGGATGCAGACTGGGATATTAAATCAGTTTGTTGTTTTGCTTCAATACATATTTTATTTATTTTGATGAAGATTATACCTGTATGGTGGTTTCCTGCTTCTGCCATTATTGTTTAATATCCATCAGTTTAGACATCAAATTGGACACTGGAAGATGTGCAGCATGACCCTATGCGTATTTACCATGAAATAAGTCCTACTGGATCCAACAGGACAATTACAGCCCTAGTGATCTTCTTCCTTTGGGGTACTATTTATTGTACATATTTGCATTCTACAATTCCAAGGAGCTCATGACAAGGTACATCAGATTATTCTATATTAACCTCCCAACAACAACCCTATAAGATAGGTTAGATGTGAGTAATAATTTCAATTTGAGCACAGCCATCCACTGAGCTTCATGGTGAAGCTGGAATTTCAAATCTAGATCTCTCTGCTCAAAACCATCCACTACAATATGCTGGCTCTGAATCTACTATTAAAACTGAGTGAACAACAAAACCAGCAGAAGAGGCATCTTAGTGTCCAAACCTCAGTTCTTCGTTAGAAACTCAGATCAATTGAGCCAAGTGTTTAAGCACAAGCAGACATTTAAATGTGCAAATGGTAGATAATGTGAGAAATTTTGAACACTTTTAATATGTTTTATAAATGCTGTGCTAAGCATTATTATTTATTTAAGCTGCTTGCATACCTCTGTGTAGCATAGGTTTAGCTGTGCTGTTTGAGGATTGGGCTGTTAATGTGAATGATGTGTTCTAGCAGTGCCCCCGTTGTCATTAATATCTAGTTACCAAGGGACATGGAAGACTAAAGAACATGAGCTAATAAAGCTTTGGATAATTAATTGTCCTTCTAATGCCCCATGCTGTGAATATTTCCTCAGTGAAATGAGCACAGCAGTAGCTGTAAGTGCTTTCTCTATATTAACAGAGAGATGTTGTTGAACAGGAGATTAATATGCTGCAAAATAGCATGGTGGGTTTGGCATGACAGCACCACAAGGCATTTTTGTACTACTGAGATCAACTCTGGGGAAGGGTTTGGGGAATTTGTTTCCCAAGCACTATTCACAATGTGAAAATATTGCCCTTTGGCTACCTGGCAGGTGTCTTTTAGGGATAGGAAGCTGGGTAATTTAATAACACGAACTATGAAATGAACAACTCTCTCTGTGTGTGTGTGTGTATAGGAACATACTAAACAATTTTCCTTCTTTTATTTTACTGACTAATATTGCACACTCTTTCTCTGTCTCCATGTGACCAGTTAGGTTGACTACAAAGCAAATGTCTTGTAGTCAGAAAGTTGCTGCAAAAGAATCCTAAAGGTTTCTTTATATAAGCAACTTGTTTCTTCCTGACTCTGCTTATTAAGCAGAGTTAAACTTTATATATTTGTTTACTTTTCAGAAAGTTTTCTACCCTGCCTTTCAGGGTAAACTGCCTTCACAAGATTTAAAATACAACAAAATCAACTCCACTAACAGGAAAAAGGCTTGCCATAAAACATTTTTGAGGGTGATTTGTGAAGGGTTAAATCCCCACCAACCTTAATTTCCTATGGTCACTTATTTTCAAAGTCTGCCAGTAGCCCTGTCATTTCTCAGGTTGCCAGACAGAAATCTCGGTAACCTCTCTTTTATCGAGTCCTTGCAACTTCCTGTCATTCAGCCTTGTACCAGATTGGAACCATCCTAAACAGCATGTATCTAGATGTATCTAGTCATGGACTGTTTCTTGGAAAGACCAGGAGCTTAGACGTGGTAACCAGGATCCAAAGAACCAGGTGATTAGTTCCATGTGGCTAATGGGGTTCTAAAACTAGCTTTTCTCATCCTTACACCTTTCAAACTTGGGATAGTTTTTAAAAACTCCTTTTGATATTGCATGTATAGGGTCAGCTGCTTCTAGAGGAAAAAAGCAAACATTTCACTGAGCACATTGCAGGCCCATAGGTGAAGCTAAAGTAGCTCTTTGGTGCCCAGTGGTAAGTTTTTGTGTAAATAGGATCTTTTCCAAAATCCCTCTTTTTTTTTTCCTTCTAAAGCAGTCATAGTACAATTAAGGTTGCGATATGATGCAGTGCAGCAGCAGCAGCACACAAAAACTATAGATAGCATATTGGTCCATCTGTAAAAAATCTATAAGCCCCATTAGGGTAATAGTTTTATTAGGACCAACTAAAATGTCACAAAGTAGGGTGTATGCTTTCCAGAACTCTTTTTTTTTTTTTATCGTGGATGTAAATATTGGAATGAGTATAGGACTTACTCCTGCTGGGCAAGTGGGGATAGTATCGCACAGAGCCATAGAGAAGTGGTCCCTAGTAAAAAAAAAAAAAAAGGTAAAAGTGTCCCCGCACTTGAAGTGCGAGTCATTTCTGACTCTTAGGGTGACGTCTTGCGACGTTTACAAGGCAGACCGTATATATGGGGTGGGATTGCCAGTTCCATCCCCGGCCTTTCTTTACCCCCCAGCAGATTTTACCGACCACGGATGGATGGAAGGCTGAGTGGACCTCGACCCCTTTTACCGGAGATTCGACTTCCTCCTTCCGTTGGAATCGAACTCCGGCCGTGAGCAGAGTTTCGGCTGCGTTACTGCCGCTTACCACTCTGCGCCACGGAGGATCTTTGGTCCCTGGTAGTAAGCCCTGAAAGTTGGTAGTTTGTAACAGTGACAGATTCTGCTCAAGGTAACTGCAAACTGTTTCCAGTAAATTTGGACCTAAGTGTAGAGTAACTGACATAACAATTGATGGAAAACTAAGGAGATTTCCACATACACTCCCAAAATTTATTTAAATAAGGTGTCCTTCAGTACATTGGTTATAATCTTGAGACATATCTACAAAGACTGTGGCTTAGGTGAAGACCCAGGGAGTAGAAACCAGGCAGCACACATCCCTTGTAGTGGATTCCAGTATATACCTATGATATGGCAATGCCAACTTCCTCTCAAAAGATTTGCCTTCTAGGTTCCATGCATAGACTCCTCTCCTATACATCGTTATTTCATTTCGTTAATTATGGGTAATGCAGCGCATCATTTCAAGGCACTGGAATGGATTTGTAGTATTGTGTTAAAGGAGTGGTTCATGTGTGTACGCCCCATGATTTCCAATCACCTCAGCCTGTCTCACAACTGAATGTATGAACTAACTCTGTGAAAAACATAGTACGGAATTTAGGAAGAGGTAATGCATAAGTCCTTTATTTGGTGATTGAGCTCAAATGTTCACAAGTGAATAGCGTGCTTGTGTGGATTGCAGCTGTCCCTTGATGATTTTCAGTCCAATGTGTGACCTGCTGTAGCTGATGATGTTCTTAATATGTTACTGTATATTTTACTGTATCATATCTTATTCTTGTAAACTTTTCTTGCAGATTGCTTTGGGACATTCTGTGCGGGTAGTGATTTATATATTCAGTAAACTAAACTAAACAGTGAATTATTCAATCAGTGTAGGGCGAAGGCACATCATTTTGATGGTTAGCTTTAGTTGTAAAAAGGTGTCCCACTTGTCACACTTCACTAGAAGAAGGGAAAGAAGTAGGATGAGGCACTTGGGCTTCTTTGTAGCCCACTTGTCAATGAAGTATGAACTCGCCCACAGTTGAAGAAGAGCCCTGGATGGATTGCAAACTAGCTGGGGAAGGAAGGAAGAGGAGAGTATGCTTGACCGTCCCCTTTGTCATCTCCCTTGCCTGACACTCAGTGAGGGGGCCGCCATTGAGCAAAGAGAGGATGGTGAGGAGAAGGCAATGACTACAAACTCTCTCCTCTACACCTCACCACTACAGAGCATCTGAGTGCTGCTCTTTGCAAATGGAAAGCAGGATTACACCCTAACAACTGGTTTGCCTGACTCACTAAACCACACTGCACAAATGTGTGGGTTCCTAGAGAGAAGGTTGCAGTCACTTTGCTTCTCCCTGCTCCTTTTTGCTGCCACGCCAAGCCAAGCCAAGCCAAGGCTTGACTAAGTGTGTCGTCTGAATTAGGACTCATGGTTAAGCTCTGTCTCGCTAACCACTAGCTGTAGCCAAGAATTGGCTGAGCATGTAGTGCGAAACAGGCCCATGCAATTGGCTAGCTCAGGGCCGTACTGCTCATTGCTCTCGTTCTCTCTCCTCCATGCATGTTTATATAAATGACATAACCACATTTTAAAACAAACAACATATTTGTGGTATAACTGTAATGTGAGCCAGCTCTTCATCTATTACTTTTGGGTATGTGAGAAATTACATCAAAGAAGGCAACTGCCAACCAACTCTTCTATGTTGGGGATTCCTTTTAAAACTAGGTTTCTTCTCCAGGATTTCTTTAGTGCAATGCTATGATGCTCAGGTTCCTGTGTGTTTTTTGGGGGGAAACTTGGGGGTTTTTTTTTATCTGATCATTACATCTTTAGAATGAGCTTTTGTTGATTTAACATACAGACTTCAATCTTTGCAGTTGCTACAGATCTTCCTATTTGCTCTTTGTGGGCTGCAAACATATTTCATTTCCTCCCTGACCTTTCTTTCTTTCTTTCTTAAAACAGCACGACAAATTCAATCATGCAAAATTAACTGTGGTATTTCACATCAGAAATGGCAATATCTATATTCTTATGGGCTACTCTATTCTCTAGATGGTGATCTAGGGCCCAGAAGTGTATTTTGCCACACAATCTTAGCCCCTCGTGATCAAATGTGTCATTTTGGAGTAAATGTGCATTCAGGTTTGGTATTACATATTGTGAAGGAATGGGGCACTGCTGTCCTGGACTGTGACTATGGCCTATGTTTTTTATGCGCTGCAACATACTACATGGGAAGACAAATCTTTCTGGGCTTTGTTTTGATGAGCTGTTTGTATGGTCTGTTGCATATCTTCCTTGTCTGTTCGTTTGGGGGTTATAGAGTAAATCTGCTCGAATGACCTGTACCAGCTGATCACATGACTATCCTGCGGCTCTAGTATAAAGGCAGTGAAAACTCCACTGCATATGTGAGAAATGGCACAACCTTCATCTGAGGGAGGGAAAATTAAAAGTGCCAAACTTTCTATGGCCTGTAAGCTACTTTCTGGCTGAATTGTGATGTGTGGATCATGTGATTGACAAAGGGAATCTATAACTACAGATGGCCTGTCTGGATTAGTCCAATTCAAAGTAGGACTCCTGAGATAAGTAAGCCTTTAGACCAAGGTGGATCTAAATAATGGCTGCAACTCTTGAGAAGATTCTGCTACAGGGTATGTAATAGGGATAGACGATTACATTTTACACTCTATTGTGTTTCTGTCTTTTTTTTTTCCTCCAAAGGGAACATACTGGCTGTCTCTAACTTCTGCATTGCGTATCTTTCTCTTTTCTCTTAAACTCTGTAATTGTCTGTTCTTAGTAAACTTTAGGTCATGTTTCATAAACCTGTTGTGGTCTCCCCTTATTTTAACACCCTCACACCTAGATGTCACAAAATTGTGCTACCTTGAGAGACTTCAGGAAGACCCCAGGGAGATTTGGTGATTGAGTGATGGGGCAACCTGGTAAATAAAACCTTTGTCTGGTGGAGGTGAGTTCTTTAAGGGGGAAGAGTGGGCTGAGCAGAGGGTTACCTGAGAATTCCCTTCCCTACAACGGTATGGGCCGTCACACACACAAACCCCAAAGATGTAACATTTCAGTGTGTAAAACTGTATATGTCCCACAACCTTTGAAGGAAAAAGATAAAGTTCTCCTTAATGAGAGCAACAAAGGACAAATGGTTGACTGTCGTACTTTGCATTCAACAGAACAAAGTTTCAAAATCCATTTTGCTGCTGTCCAAACTGCAATGTAAGTCAGATTCAGACGCAACTCAGTCTGAAAGTTCAACCAAGGACTAATTGAAAGGAGAGTTGAAGCAATTCTTGGTTTGTTTCTGTTGTGATATGCCTTCAAGTCGATTATGACTTATGGCGACCCTATGAATGTATATGTGTGTGTGTATGTATATGTATATATAAATATATGTATTCATAGGGTTTGCATGGTAAGAGGTATTCAGAGGTGGTTTACCATTGCCTTCCTCTAAGCCTACGGCACCTGGTATTCCCAGGCAGTCTCCCATCCAAGTAGTAACCAGGCCTGACCCTGCTTAGCTTCCGAGATCAGACGAGGTTAGGCGTGTGATTAAGGTAGTATGGCCATAGGCCAATTCTTGGTTAACACTATTTAATTAGCATTAAAAGTGCTTTCTTTGGATGCTACCTCTTAATGGAATAATAAGCTGCAATCAAGTTTTAAATATGTTATTGGCTTTTCATTGGGCTTTTGGAAGGGTGACAAGTACTGTATGTCTCAGACATCTATATTTGGCCTCTGATGGTACCATAGCTTGAGTAGATCAGCTATTCATTTGCTAAAGAAATTTTGAAGAAAAAGAGAGAGACAAAAAGAAACTTTATTGCTAGAGCAATGAAGAATATAGAGGTACTAGACTTCTGTTTTATATACCCTTCATGCAGAATTATTTCTATTGTAAACCATGACAAATCGGTATTAGTGAATTTGGGGTTTGTTATCTATTTTTGTCAGACGATGAGTTCTTCACTAAATGTATAAAATATAAAATACAGCTTCACTCAAATACTCAGCTAGGTGAACTTCATAAGAACAGCGTTTTCAATAATAGTTAAAGAAAAGCTGTGATAGAGATTTTCATATACTTGATTGCATTCTAAAAGGTTCAAGTTTCACTTGGTCTTAACTAGAGACCCAAACTCATTGAGTTTGAGAAGGGTCTAATCCAAATTATCTTGGTCAGTTTCTCCTGTTGCTTATCCATGCGAGGAATTCTATTTGGCCAGCATCTTGTCGGAAAGGTTTTGATGTTCCCTCATCACAATCAGTAACGTGAAGAGGGAGGCTGGGTATTAGTTTAGAACCAAGTCCATTTTGTACATGATGATATACATGGTCTGGGTATCGCTGAAAGTTAAGACATGAAGAATATTCCTGCAATTTTCATTTTTTATAGATCCATATTTATTTTACCAGACCCTTTTTCCAGATCCAGAGATGCCTATTGATTCTAGCTGGTAGTGTCTACAGACCTTTTCATATCAGTCATAGCTCTTTATGTCTATAGCTCTACAACCAGCCAGTGATTCTTCTCTCATAACATTTAGGAAGATAATTCATAGACTCTAAATCAGGTCATCTTCCAGGACTAAAAGAGTTTTCTTTCAAGCACCACTTTTTACAGTTACACAAACTATTTGCATGACTCAGATTCCTGGACTAAGTTTTACACATACTGGAAGCATACCTATACATATATGCACATCTAGAAATATTTCTACATCCTGAGTCAGATTTTTTCTTTCTTTTTCTTTTTTGTTATGGCACCATAAACTCATTGATGTAAACATTTTGGATAGAGCTTACATGGCTAGGAATCAAAACAATATCAGACCTAGGTTCCTCATTAATTCTAAATATTGCTAATGCTAAGACTGTGTGAGGAGCTACTTCCTTGAATCTTCATGAGTTAGAATAGCCTCTAGCACTCTTTAGCCAGAAAATATATTGAACTGATACACCTAGCATCAATTTAGTAGAAGTGAGGAAACAACTTTCAAAAATTATAGGTGATAAGGACTTGCTGGGGGGGGGGGAGAAAGGGAGGGGATGATGTAACCCTGCTCTTTCACTTCAGTCTGGAAAATGTCTGGGATTAGTTCTGGGCAT